>NC_140584.1:257294688-257894688 GCF_964204655.1 Triturus cristatus
ATGTATACAAATGAGATAGTGATATGTGCCCCCTTCGGCATGGACACAGGAGAGTTATGGGTGTGCTGGCAATGCTACCACTCCTACACAGTGGTAGTATTACTTATGAAATGTGGAGTGGGACTTTCTATTTTTTAGAGTGTGCCAGAGGCAGGGGAGAGTTTATATTCACATGTCAGTGTACCATTTTCTGATAGCTAAGAAAGTGTCTCTTGTGGAATCTATTGGTAAACTCATGAATCTATTTCCTTATATGAGCCTGGGTTCTCCTCAAGGAGAGAGGAATGGCAATAACTTTAGGACAGTCATGCAGCAACCTGTGTACACCATGCCCAGGTTGTTCTTGATACTAGTAAGGACCGTGCCTTTGACAAAGGAGTCAAGCTTATTTTTGAAGCCAGAGGTGCCACAGGTTCAAGAACGTTTGTGTTTGATTGTTTCCTCGAAATATATTCCCTTTTGATGCCCATCCTCAAGATTGTCCTCAGACCCACTTTTTGACGGGCATTATTACATAGCTATGTCTCTGATACTGCATTTAGTAGCTACCACTTTCATCATCACATGAACTGTCTAAATGTATTGTCTGTACCACAAGAGTTGGTGTGTTACAAGTAGGGAATGGTCTGAGGCCCGACAGGGTCTAATTGGGCGCTTTGCTATCAGTGACATTGTTGCACTGTCTGCCAAGTCATCGGAACCAAAATTGGAGAATGACCAAGGAGAAGTAAGTTAGTGTGACTGGAAAGCATGCAAGTTACCGTCACAGTAAGCTTTCGAAAAATAGAAGTCATACATGATAGAAATAGGTATACGGGTGTATGTGTTTCTATGTCTGTATGTGCTTGTGGGTGTATGCTTGCACATGTTTAAGGTAAATGTAGTCTCGTGGTCTGTCCTCCTACCCTCCCCCCCCCCCACCCCCCCAGAATATTATGCTGGCCTTGGATTAATACTGTTAGTTCTTTTCGTATTGCAGGTATGCTTGACATGATGGTGGCCGCCCTGGCAAATGGTGTCCCTTAAATAATAATAGTGATTCTTAGAATTTTGTGGTTATTGCTTGCACAATGGTACCTACCCTTGAAAACCTGCTGGTCCTGAATTAATTATGGTAACTGTGTGCATATATTGTGAGAATCAGTAGCATGCTTTGTCCCCCTTTTATCCCACGTCCGTCTGCAGCACTGGCTTTCTCACGTGGCCCCTGAACAGAGCAATTGACATGAGTATGGAACCTTTTGTATAAATAGACATACATGATATGCCTGTCATTTGCCAGAGCTCACCTACTTTTTTCGTAAGAATAAATATTGAAGTGAAGCCTTAATAATAAAAATGACAAAAATTTGGCTCAGAAGCCAGAGGTTGGCGCTATTAAATGTTGGTGCACCAATAATCAAGGCTGTGTAGTCCTGATCCACTTCGGATCTCTTTCAGGCACTCCCTGTCCATCACTCTAAGAGGTTACCGCTTTCTCCATTTTTTTGCATGTATTCCATTTTTCTTTTCCTCCTCCACTCTGCACCACCTCCGTATCACTCTGCATCACCTCCCCACCAGCACACCACCACCTCAGGATCACTCATCACTGCCAACTACATTCTACTATATACCACAGCACTCTACACCACTACACACTACTTCACTCTATGCCTTTACACGATTTGTCACTACACTTTAACAAACTGCACTACATACTACTATATTCTACTCTGCACCACAGTACTCTACCTCACTCTTTTCTGCACCACTATACTTAGCCACAGTGCAACACAGTACTATACAAGTATACTCTAATGCTCTATTCTGCATAACTACACTGTATGCGACTACATTCTATTACTTCACTCAACTCCTCTCAATCTACTGCACTTTACGCCCCTACACTCAACACCACTACACTGTACCCCAAGCTAATCTACCCTTCACCACTCCACTCTATAAAACTATAATTCACTATACCACACTGCACCATTGCACTATATACAAATACAATATACTTTACACCGCTATACACTATACCACAGCACTCTATACAACTCTACCTCACTGCACAACAACACCAATACACTCTACACCGCTTTACTCAAAACAAATGCTCTTCACTCCACTACACTCTATGCCGGTATACTCTGCACCACTGTACTTTAAGCCACTTAACTGTAAGCCACTCTACTGCACTATATAACACTACACTCTACAATACTAAACTCTCTAATACTCTACTATTTTAAACTATACTCTAAAAACTCTATCCACTATATACAACTCCACTGCACAGCACTATACTCCACTATCTGCCATTCAACGATACTCCACTATAATCCAGTATACAACACTCTTCGCAACTCCATTTATGAACTACAAATCACTTTACTATATTATAAAACTCTGTAGTCCTTCAGTATCTAAAAGTACACTCCACTCACTGTACTCTCCAACACCAACTACCACACCCTCTCCACTACTACAATATACTCTACACAACACTATATTCAATTCTAATATTATAGTCTACTCTACAACACTATACTCCCTCTACAACACAGTTCACAACACTTTAAGCTAATTCATAACACTACTCTTCACTCCTATCCACTCCTCTAAAGTCCCTCATACGGCGAGACCAATTGGCATTGTCAATGCTTGTTAGCTTTACCACATCGGCATCCATTGTTCGATTCGTCGAGGAGTTGTGTGCGGATTTCGGATCGTACATGTGAGGTGTTAATGGGACACCGTGTCTGGAAACCATCACTTGGCACAAGCAGCCAGAGGAGCCTTTCAGCCCCTGCCCCCCCCCCCCCCCCCCACCCCTACTCCAGATGTAGGGGCTCAAGGAATGCCCAAACAAAAGTCTACTCTGGATGGAAGCCCTGCGACATCCAAGGTTGTGTTTCCCCGCAATACCGGAGCTGCAACCCTGGTCCCAATAAGACTGGCTTCTGCCCCACTCCCAACACAAAGCATTACGGGGGCATATCCCTTGTCCAGTAGATACTCAAGCCAGAATTGATTATTTATGTGTAGAAATGAACACCACCAACAGTGCACTCCACCTTTGTCCTCAAGCTTTCTTCAACGGTCCTTCACGCTGCATAGAACTCTAATATAGAAATTCCATAGCTCGTGTAGTGACCGTACTAGAGACTTAAAGCTATACACAATAGTCCTTTCTGTGGGCTGTGCAGGGGCTGATCCACCATCCTGGGCACTGCAGGCATTAGGCCACCTCTCTCGAGGTTGTGCATCTCCCAGTTTTGACAGTAGGCTGTTGGTGTCTAGCCTTGCTTGTGATTGCATGGCTTGGTGTTGGGCTGTCATCTTTGTTGAATCAGCAGGCTGAGGGGCTTGACAGAGCTCCAGAGAGACTGAGAGTTCATACATGCATAGAGGTGATGGCTGCATCACAGATGCTTTTGAATGGCTCTTCTTCATCAGGGCTCTGCAGCCCTGCAGAAGGTGCAGTTGGTGAGAAGGGACCAGGGCATCAGTGCTCGTAATTGTTGGTATGGGTATCGTCACATCATGGGTGTTTCTTTAGTACACTCCTGAAATACTGTGTTATCATGAAGGTGGCAGGAGTGCCATAAAGTGGGCCCATGGGACTAGGAACTGCAGGGGACGTGAGGCATTTATCCTCCCATATTTTGGAGGGGGAGGACACTGGACAAGGGTGGGTGGGTGTGCAATGTAGACACTGTTTGAACTTCATTGGTTTCATGGGGAGTGAAAAGGGACAATATTTTAAACGGGCTGCTGAGTCTTTTCCCGTGTCCGAGCCTGCAACACCTATAACACAGAGGATTCTTATTGTGATCTGTGTTCTGGGCTGTAGTATTTCACAGTTCATTTACAGGTCTTTTAAAAGTAGAATGCTTTTTTGGGGGAAATTGCTTCTTTTGCCCCCTGCAGTATGCGCTTTCTTCATCCCACTTGCAAGGTGTCAATTAAAGACTTGGTAGGGACAGGTAAACAGATGAATGGCCCCATCACCGTATCTTTCCCCATTGAGAAATACACTGCAGTAGTACAATGTCACACTCTTTACTACAAAGGAGAGGTTATGCAAGATTCCTTTAAAATATAAATGAGCAAGACCGTTAATATGTTTAAATATATTGGCATTTCTATAGCACTTTCCTCACCCTTGTGAGTCCTAAATGTTAATGTGTTTTTAGGTCTCGACTAGGCAGTGCTTGCGCCGTGTCTTCCAGTCTTGCTGTATTCAGGTATGGACTTTAAGCTTCTCTCGTTTTCTACTCATCTTTACAATTGGCTCCTCTTCCTGTACTTAAGAAATTATGGACTTTTGCTTCATGAATAGGCTTACTAGTCCCTCCTTAGTAACTCCCACTTTTCTGTTACCTCCCATAAGGATAGCCCCTCTTACATGTGTCTTTAAACTCTAGCTTTCATTAGCAGTGTAGTGAGCCCTATTTACTTAATTTTTCATTGCTGAAGCAGGCATGACAGAGCAGATAGCAATGGGGCCTCAACTCGTTAGTATTTGCAGCGCAATGCACGCTTTCACTTTAACAATGCCTGCCGCCCCACATATCACTCGCTGGTCAACGGCTTCGGCAATGCAGTCTCTCCTTGTTGTATTTGCAGCGTACCATGTGCACTTTCACTTTAGGAATGACTGAGTGACGCCCCACAAAGCACTTGTGGGATAGTGGCTTTGGCAATGGCGGCCGCTTATTTGTGTTTGCAGCGCACCATGTACGCTTTTACTTTAACAATGGCTGCCCTCACACAGCACTCACGGTACGCCTGTTTTTTTGTTTTGAGAATCTGATCACCCTACATTATACTCAAAAAAGTTGCTGCACTATGTTGCATAATTTGTATTTTCATGACTCTTAGTTTACTCATAAATCAAAATGTTAATAACCACTCTATTAAATATTCTAAATGTTTTTAGAACAACAACTCTCTGAAGGGCCCTTTCTATTCACCCTCAAATTGAGCCAGGTAGTTTCACAAGCTGCCCATTGTAAAGTGTTTCAATGCATCACCAGAAAAAGTAAGCGCTATATTAATTCCATTACAGTACAGTATAACAAGAGAATCTTTTGTGAAAAAAGTTCTATTCTGACATCTGATTCTATAAGTGATTTTATTTAATGGCCCAGCCTTCCATGTCCACCCGCTCTTCTCATTCCCAGTAATTGTTGCATTTAGAAAAATAATATATTGTGGTTGCTGTAGACCCTGTTGCACTGTACAATGCATGCCACGTTTTCCTTCTATGGAAACTGTTTTGAGGGGGATTGGGTGAACGTATGGGCTTTTTAACTAGGCAAAACCCTCTGATTGCACCTCTGAAGGTTGGTACCCTTCATCTCATACAAAAATAGTCCAAACATAGGCTACAAGTCACTCACACACTTCATCCATACATTAGAATCAGTCGAGAGCAACCTATCCCTCACTCCTTTTTACCTCAAATTCATGCATAACAGCAGTGAAACCAAATGGGAGTAGCACAACTCTGATCACCACATACAACATATATGCAACCTTTAGGTGTTCCACCAGTACTAATGAGGTGAAACCTTTCCCCATACAGTGTTAAGATTTGTAAAAATGGCAATATAATGAAGTGATACTACCACAAAAAGTGCCACTTTATGAAGCACTATTTGCTTTTTACTGCTGCATAATTTACAAATTAACAGGGTGAGTAGAGTAAGAGCTGAGCCAAAGGTCTGACTTGCCTCTTAGAATCTGTGCACAAGCTAATCCTGAAAATATTTACCATGAATATCATACACCAAGCGTCACTTAAAATATGATAATGTCTGTTCAAATTCATAAAAAAGTGCTTTTCTTTAACAAATTGAAGTTTTGACATCAATGTCACTTTATAGATCTGCACTAAGAAGAATTTAATAAGAGTGATAGTTATAAAACATGAACTTAGAACTGTTCCCGCTTTGACCGTTGTCATGTAAATAAAAATTTGCCTAGCTGTTGTGCTGGTAAGTTTCAATTCTATTAAGGAGGGGGAGGCAAGTATTATGCCTTCTTCCCTCGCTTTATTTTAACAGCAGCATATTTCCAACAACACAATAACCAACTACATTTCCCATGAACAATAGGGAAACAAAGTTCCAACAGGAGTCCCTCCTCGCTGTCCACACTCCAGCCAGCCAGCATAGTCCCTTCACGCTGTTTCCTCTACCTTCGCCCGAACTATTTCTTGTCGGTTTTCACGCTTCTTGTTTGGAACCATCATTTCCTGCAAAATAGGTAGTGTCAAAGGACTGTGCTGGAACCAATTGCAGTAAAACACCAGCAAACACTATATGAAGAACTTCAACAACTTATTACCACTTTGTAAAGACCCATGAATGGATTACTTACATTAGAACGTGGAGGGTCCACATCTTCAGAGGTCATTGGGCAGGATAATCCTCGCCTTCGTGTCCTCAATAGAATTGAAACTTAGCAGCACAACAGCTAGTCAAATTTTCATTCTAGGTCAGGACCTAAGGCTCAAAATATGCCAGTTCAAAGCTTGTCGACTATTAGCTTTGTCACCTCCCAGTACTGGTTTGAAATAATAACCTCTTAAAGGTGGAGTCAGAGGAGCAATCGGCTGCGCGCATCAGATCTTCCAAGCGGGCACCTAACGAAAAAGCCTCGGAGGCTTTCGCTCCTCTCGCCGAGTGAGCACCAAACTGCTTTGTACCGATCCCTGCTCCTGCATCACCCAACGCACCCCTCTTGCGATGGTCGGGGATGAGACTGCTCTGTACGGCTTCAATAGCGTAATGAGCGGTTGCTTCTCACCCGTAGGGCGAGATTCCTCAGTCAATTCCTCACAAGCACAGAGGCACTGCACTACACACAGTTTAGGGGAATCCGGAAACGCTGGGTACGAAATGACCCTGGTATTACTCTTGGTCCTTATACTTACCGTTAGTGATACCCCTTCCGGACAAAACACTCTGGCTGAAATGTCCAAAGCCCTCACGTCTGAGACGCGTCCGCACGAGACAAGGCATAACCACATTGCCAATTTGGCCGTTACTTTCTTACGGGACAGAAACCTATTTGGTTGCCAAGAAAGAAAAAGATTCCACACCCGATTCGCCTCCAAAAGGACGGAGTATCGAGGTTCCGGAGGTAGAGAGAGGCGAATCCCTCTGAGAAGCCGGCAACCAAAGGGTGTTCACCCACCGGAGAGCCCTGCACCATAATGTGCAGATACTTCAAGATAACTGTCAAAGACAATGCGCAGCTCTTGCAAGGTGCACACTGACTTTGATATCTGTAGAACAGTCTGAACGGCCTCCTCGAAGTTTTGCCTGGATGAAATCTTCAGCCTTTGCAATCGTAACATATAGTCCACAACAACAGCAGTTTTCAATGAGGACACCTTTTTTAATTGAATTTCGGAGGTCTTGTATGAGTTTGTACTTCACTGGTTTGGTTGCAGCATCTCCATCGAATGCGTTTGTTGGAAGAATATCATGCGACAGGATACCCTTGATAAATTCACCCTTTTCTTTTTCCACATCCATCTCTGTGCTTGCGAAAGTTGTTTTTTTTTTAAACCTGGTTTGCAGTGGCTCGTTGGCCGAAACTTAGTATGGCAATTAAAGCATGGAAGTTTAACTTTAGTGATTGTCAAGTAGCTTTTTCTCTTTCAATACAAATCAATACAAAATAGTTTTGATCCATGTTCCCCATGAACTCTAGTAGAGGTGTCTTTATATCGTTATTCACAAATTGTTTGGTCACGAAGGTCATTGGTAGAGTCTTTAAAAATCACCACAGCAGTATCATGTGTGCAGGATGTTCCAGACAAAGAAGAGCGGTTTTCAAAATTATAAAGAGCAGCAAATGTAAATCTGTTGGACCTGTCATTCCTAGGGTGGTCTCCCCTTCTATTTTTGTATCGTGCCTCATTTTTTCCACCCTCATTTTTATGTTGGACTAGGTCTCCGGGCGCCTTTTCATTGCCAATCAGTGTTAAGGTGCAGGTGCTCCCTTCTCTCAAGATGGCTGCCACAGGCCCCTGCTACTGCAGAGTGGTCTTTCATAATAGCACCCTAGCTGCCAGGAGCTGGCTGGAACCAAAAACAATGTTGCGACTCCAGCCCGCCTTTTTGTCCCATAGGTAGAGTGGGGAAGCTCCTGGAATGTGCTGGAACCTTCTAGAAGGGAGGTGTGGTTTTTCTTTTGCCGCCTTGGCTAGAGGTCACCTGACCTAGGGCTACTTAAGAGAGGGAGGGAAACCTTTGTGGTGAGTTGGCCATTGGGGTGAAGCAGAGCTGGAAGAATCCACTAGGAGTGTAGGCGGTAGGGCCTAGCCAGGGACTTATGCCTCTGAGAGTGACAGGATTTAGGTGCTGCCTCTTAAGTGAGTGAGGGACCCTGTGAAACCCACTGATCTTGCCCAGCAGTAGGAGGACCCAGAGACTCTCTGCCCAGCCTGACTAGGAAGGATCTAGTCGCCCTCTCCATTCCTAACCCCCTGTAACAGAACCCCTTAAGGGCGCCAGATACATCTGCGCCCATAAGACTTAATCTAACAGCTGAAGACCTATTCACCAAGCACTGAGACTGCGTGTCCAGACTGAACTCTAAAACCTATTCACCAAGCACTGAGACTGCGTGTCCAGACTGAACTCTAAAACCTATTCACCAAACACTGAGACTGCGTTTCCAGACTGACCCCTGAACCCTGATGCAAAGCTGACTGGAGAACCACCGGGGATCGACCAGGTACTAGCGCTGTGAACCCTGCGCTTCCTGCCCTGGTCTGGGACCCCCGGCAGCGTGCTCCGCTGAGCACAGAACCCCATCCTTAATTTGAGCCCCCCCCTGGTGACGACGAGGCCAGCGCACTTACCGCCGTGGCCTGGAGGCCTGGAGAAGCGCCCTGCCGTGTCACGAGGCCCGCGGAGAAGCCTGGGGCCCCGTTGCTGCCGTCGCAGCTGCGTGAGGAGGTGTGCGAGGCCGGGGCCGAGTTCCCCCATCATCGTGGGAGCGGATGCCTGCTGACGCCGAGATCGAGGTAAGCCCGGAGGCTGAGATCGCCCCCGGTGCGCCCCCTGCGGGTTGGGAGCCACACCGCACCCTTAGCTGGGTTTCCCCTCCGTGGGATTCACCCCCCTGTCTTCGCGACGGAAGAGACCCCGCCGAGAGATCCTTTCCGTGTGTCCCCTCGAGCGGTACTGAAGCGCGGTGCCCGACGAACTGCACCGGAGCCCAGAGACTTGCTCCTCAGGTCCCGTGGCGCTCCCCGCTGGAAGCTCCGCTCCAAAGTACTGAGAGTCATTGATTACGAGTGGCGCTTAATGTTATATGCTCCGTCCCACAGTACTGCGAGTCATCGATTACGAGTGGCGCTTTGTTTTTACATGCCCTGCTTTAGAGTCTTACGTGCGATTGATTCCGAATAGTGCACTGTGATTCCTATGCCATGTTGAAGTGTTACGTGCTATCAAGTCCGAGTAGCGCGCTGTTATTCATGTGCCAGGTTGAAGTGTTGCGTGCTGTCAAGTCCGAGTAGCGCGCTATTATTCATGTGCCATATTGAAGTGTTAAACGCTATTGATTACGAGTAGCGCTCTGTTATTTATATTCCCTATTACAGTGCTATGTGCCGGAGATTACGAGTAGTTCTCCATGCTAGGTGCCCCGTTCTGAGGCCGTCACCGGTTAGCGCACCCAACGCGTGTGTACAGCTACGTGAGTGGTAGTTGTGCCCCAGGCAGTACTGTTATTTCATGAAGTGCATATGTGGTATGAACAGCCTTTATAGCTCCTGACTGATATGTACATCGCTAGCTATTGTATTATCAGCTTATGAAATGTACTGCTACCTCATGAACTGCATCTAACGTGATCTACTTGGATAAACTTGAGTATTTACATAACTCCTACAGTGTGGCGTCACTTATTGTGTGTGTTCCTCGTCGCATGTGAGGTGCGTGTTGTATGGTTGCTTTACACACAGTCCTCTGGTGGCCCGACCGCGCGTGTCACGTTACCGCCCCATAGGGCTTGGAGACCCCAGGTCTTACAAAATCCTTCCCTGTTAAAGTATTTTGTAAGTGGTGTGCTGTCGTTATTACAAGATTTTACAGCATGTGCTACTAACCAAGTTCCTGTTCCATACTATATCGTTATAACTTGTTGATACGCCAATCCTATTTATTGAGGTGACTAGCTCTCTACTTTTGCACTTGTCATAGATTGTGTGGTCAGCCATCATATGAAGTGGAGTTTTTTTTTTCCGTGTTGTAATTCATAAAGCATGATTTGGTGAAGGCAGTACATTTGCACAGCATAAGCCTATCTGTTCATGAAATTGTCTTCCACTTCTTTCTTTATATATTCAAAGCCATCATCAATGTTGTCTGCTTGTGTTCCGAACTCAAGAAGTTTAGTTTGTAGCAGTTTTGCTTTGCTGATACTAAACAAAGATGTACAAATTAAGAAATAAGGCATTCTTGTTGACTCCCATGATTTGGGGAGCTCTGGGGCGATAACTAAGTGAACTGCTGTCCCTTATCTAGGGGTGGTACGGAGTACATGCTGTGCTTCATTGAGGGATGGTAACAGAGTATGCTATTCGTTGAGGGGTGGTAACAGAGTATGCTGCTGTGCTTCATTGGGGGTGGTGACGGGTATGAGTGGTGGTAACTGGTACGCTGCTGTCCTTTAATTGAGGGCTGATAACTGGGAGTGTACTGCTGTGCGTCATTGAAGCGTGGTAACTGAATTTGAGGGTCGGTAACTGGAAGTAAGCTGCTGTGTCTCACTGAGGGCTTGTAGCTGGGAGGACCCCGCTGTGGTTCACTGTGGGGTGGAAACTAGAAGTACTCTGCTGTGCCAAATCACAAAAGGAGGGCCAGAGGAGGTTTAATGACCAGTAGGGGTTAGCTCCACAATATCGTACTATTAAGCACACTGAAACACGTGGATCTGTATGAGGAAACAAATGGGATCGCTCTGAATAACCTAGCTAGTGTAGAACTCGAGCGAAAAACCTGTAGAAAATGGTACAAGAAATAAATACATACAGAATGTGTAAGTATCCTGATTGTAATGTTGCATTTACATACATCACCACACTTAAGAAGCACGCGTGGTGGTATCTAAGGGAAACACGTGTCATTCATGCGTGTCAACACTTATAAGGAGAGAAAAAAACATGTCTCTCGCCGCTTCTCTCCTTTATAAGTGTTGACACACATTCGGTATGTATTTATTTCTTGTTCCTTTTTCTACAGGTTTTTCGGGTGAGTAATACACTAGCGGGGTGATTGATACCTACAACCCACGGTCTTTTAGTGGTTGATCTTTTATACAAATTGTAAAAAGGCGGAGCCCTTTAACAACATTTGGTCCTGACGAATTCTATGTACCCTCCGGGGACCCTAAAGCAGAAACATGTTGACCATATTTAGCACGGTGATGGGATAATTAGTTCCCAAATAACCCCCCACTTCTTTGTAATAGCATGCAGTTGTTCCTTTAATTAAATTAGTTTTTTGACAACTGTAATGGTTTTTAGATCACTTTTCACAAATTCACGGGCCACCACTTAGTTTAGAAGAGCATCCCTGTCTCCAGGGGTATGCCCGCCCTCTATCAAACTGAGTTTTTAGAGGGCGAGGACGGCCTATGATGAAGCATGACACCAGGTGGTGTGAGAGGCCAGTCCTTCACTTTTTGTGAGATGCCCCCACTGGACACGCATGTCTTGAAATCCTGTAGGAACCCCAACTAGGGACAGCCCCATTTGTGTTTACATGTCATATTGGAGCCTGGCTAGTCCCTAGACCCTGTGCCTCTAGTTCCCATCCCTAGTTAACAACTAGGGCTAGTGTGTGGGAGTTTTAATAAATGCCCTTTAACAAGCTAAGGGTAGTGAGGAAAGCAGAGTGTGGAAAAATCAAATGTGATAATTAAAACTGGCTCCAGGGTACACCAATGACTTCATTTGTGAATCTCTGGGTCAGTATTAAAATAAACAGGACACTGCAGGAACGATTAAATCTGCTGTGATGTGTCAACAGGGTATGCCAACATGTTTTTACCTGTAACTCTTGGCAGAGGCATTGCGGCATTTGTCAGGGCCAGTATGTGTAGTTCTCTGGTAGTGCTCAACGCAAAATGTTAGTGTGAAATATGATACAAAACTGTCCAGTGGTCCATTAGGAATCCAAGAGAAGGATCCACTGTGGCTGTCACTTGTAAGAAAATATTTGTAAATAAATATGTCCAAATGAGCAGCTAGGAAATAATTAAGAAACAAACTTGGTGTAGATAGAACCACCAAATCACCACAACCATTGGAGAGTTGTGCTTCTCATTTTTGACGCCCTTAAAGCAAAACCCATTATCACAGTTGAGTGCAATGCAACAGGAATAGGTAAGTGCTAAGGTAGGCTCATAAATGATGCAACATAGTCCGGCTTTCCTGCGGTCGTGGGTGTGGTACGATAAATCCAGCCCTGGCATGGAGCTCGGGGTGCTCTCTGTCCTATATAGCATTGCAGAAGAGAGTAAAAGAAGCAAAAAAAGGGACAGTAAAAACTCGCCTTTTTTCAAACCCGAAAAAGGAGAATAGAATAGCAGATGCCACAAGAATAATTATTGCCATGTCTAATCATACAGAGGATGTGAGGACCCTGAGTGAGTTATGATGGAGTACAGATGAGTGAAATAAAAACAATTAGATGTAACTGTTGGCAGATGTTATTGGCAGCATCTATTATTCATGTCAAATGGTGAAATTAGTACACCAAGAACGCATAGCTCTATGGAGAGTACAATGTTTAAAAAATATATTCATAATTACAAGTCATGATATAGCCCAGAGATGCTGCCCACAGATGGATGCAATGGCTGGAGACTCTAGGTAGCCCTGAAGTCTGTGTTTTTTCATGCGGCAAAGATCGTAAGGCCTACCCCAAAATTCAAAGTACTAGATGCCCAGTCCTGTGGAAAATCCTAGGAATATTATCGCTCTGTAGGCTATTCAGGCTAAGTATAAGTGATATGCCTAACGTGGTTATGTAAAATAAATCAAAGGCGGTCACTGAATAAGATGTTAGCTGCCAAACATACTTGAGATGAAATCTAGACTTGAACAGACTTCTCCGTGTGAATAACGTCTTTGGAAAACTAGGAAAATGCCTGCAGAAACCATGTGACCAGAGCTAGGAATCCCGGTCCTCATTGGCCGCGTGTGTGGGTAATAAAATCATAGGACCTGTGCCTTGACATCTCTTGTGAATATGGAATCTAAGGCTCACCACTAAGTATGGGCTTCACCGAGGGGTGGTAACTGGAAGTACACAGATGTCCACATTGAGGGGTGGTAACTGTGAGCACTTTGCAGTGCCTCTTTGAGGGTAGGTAACTGGAAGTATGCCACTGTGCTCCATTGAGGGGTGGTAACTAGGAATAAGTTGCTGTGTTTCATTGAGGAGTGGTAACTGGAAGTAGGATACTCTGGTCTCTTCATCAGCTGATCTTGCATACCTCTGAATGCTCTTCTTGGGATGCTTTGCTTTGTTGTGGCACTTCGTCATTTTGCTCTGCTACATGCCCTGATGGGACAAGGAGTGAGGTGTTGTGGGGAAAGGACTTAAGGGCCCCAGACTAGCCTGGCCATTGCAGCATCACAGTAACGTGCCAGGGGGTGCATTTAACCCCAGACGGGGTGGCTGGGCCGGGCCACCTCTCTTGGGCCTGTTCTGAACATTCATCTGTTTATAGGGGTGAGCCTCATCGGAAATGCCTACTTTATTTGGCTTCAGAAGGTTTGCACATTGGGGAAACGCAGGTGCATCGGTGGGGGATATGTTGCCGCAACCCCTGCAAAAGTTGGCACTATTGACAAAACGCTGCCAATGGCTCTGGGTGTAATAGAACTCACGGATAAAAGACTGTCACTTGGGGGTGGTGGAAAATCCTCTTCAAGTATAGCATGGTGCTACCTTTGACCCCCCCCCCCCCCCCCCAACCATTCCTGAGGTTCACTCAGAAACTGTAGCTGCTACTCAACCTGATATTACTTGTAATTGAAATACCACACTAACGGCTCCCATAACTGCTGCCATGGTGAGGGGGAAGAATCTACAGGATCCATTTCAACCTGGGTCTAAACCTAAACGGGTTGCCTCTAATAAGCACCACACTAATAGTGTTGAATCGACCCCTGCACTGTCTGATAAACCTAAGGCTAAAACCTGTAGATCTGCCGAAATAAAAGGAGGGGGAAGACCACTCGCACCCAAACAGGACTGGTTAGATGACTTTTTGGATGCTGTGATGAATCATCTCAAAGGGTTGATCTGTTAAGAACCTGCCCCACTCCTGGATAAAATAACTGCCCTTGATTCTCTTGTAATCTCTATCACCGAAGCTAGCCCACATTAAAAACCCCCTCAGCCAGAGGCCATAACCTCTCACTTAGAACCGCCCGCAAGCGTTTGTATGCCTGGAACCGCTGTCTTTCACCCATGGAAGTAATTCAGGCACGCCTGGGGCACGGACAATGCAGGGGGGACTGGTGTGAAGTGTAACAACTGTACGATTGACACCATTCATCGAGTTCCTCAAGGTACAGATGCAAGAAGTAGAGTGGTTGACATACTCCCTCATGAAACCAAATACCTTGTGACAACTCATCTGCCTCTGGAAGCGTGTCCTTATGTAGGCATGATGACTGGGTTCTAGGCTTAAGGGATGGGCAGAGGGAAACCCACATGGAGTTGAGCAATAAGTACCTCAATTGGATGGGAACATTTTGGAACTTCCCAACCCCAAGGCTAATAATAATCTGTTCACTCTGCGTGGTGGGTGGTTTTGGGAAAGGTATAAAGGTCTGCCGGGAGACTGCGTGGTAATTAATTTTAGCTATCCTGTAGTTCATAAATTGTTATGCAATGGTGGCCCTGGATTTACAAGGAGTTTTGAGGTGAGCCTACTTCCCTTGGGTAATTTTTATAAGCCCCCCCTCCGCAACTCCAACTGGGTATCCCTCAAGCCAAGAATCCTGCTTCTTTGCGCAACTTGTACCACAGTGTTAATCAGCTTGGAGAGTTGTATAATGTTTCAGTGTACAACAGGTTTGGCCCCTTGGACCTTGTTGATTGACTTGAAGTTAGTAGATATACTGTTGTTATGCCTGTTAGGAATTTAACAGGGTAACGCACAGGAAGGAGAGGCTTGCTTATTCTATTAGTTTTCATTTTGCTGGAAACCCAAGCTCAGAACCTTCAGTGTCCTCATAGTACAAAGAGACTCGGAGAGTGTTGAGAGCCCCTGAAGTTACAGATACTCAGGAACTGGTTTTCCTGATTTATACTCTTGGAGGAGGTGGAGGGCCTGGCGTGGGAAGAAAATAGTCTAGTGTTAATTCTGCAGATTTTAATATAGTAAACACCTTAATAGATGGTAAGACAATAGATCTAGTGGGAGGGAGTCGTAAGATTAATCTCGGGGAGTGGAGTCCAGTAGGCTTTCTATGGATTGTAGAAAACAAAGGATACTTTCATGGAACCTTGCTCACCTGGGCTCTATGTTGGAGAACCCCAATCGAGGAACCTATATCAATACTTTTGATATTTGTCTCTTCCAAAAAACGTGGCAAAGTTGGAAAATTAGCTGTCCTGACTTTGCCACATGTTGTGCTAATGCCAGGTCCTTTGGACAGGGAAGGTCCCCTGAAGGCCTAATGACATGGATCAGGGTTTACATGGAGTGTGTGGTGTTGAGGACGGAAACGGTAACGGAATATATTCTTTGTGTAACCATTAAACCCACCAATGGATGCCTAGCTAATATATTAACACATCTATTTAAGACCTGTTAATTGACAGGAATCTACCACCATTGTGGTAGCTACACACATAGCAGGACTCCACCCAGATATGTTCAAAATATGGGGGGGTGATTTTTAACTGTCGATTTGAACCCTTAGATTTGGGTAATCACCATCCCCGTTGGAGGAGGATACGATTTGGTTAATCCCGGCCATCACTGTTCCTCCAATTAGGAAGTGGTTTTCCCTGGTGGTACAACTAAATGCTCTATCTCTGAATTGCATGATTCGAGCGTGCAATGGAAAAACCAAATCTGGTAGAAAGGGTACCCACACCTTTAGTAGAATAGGAAGCACTAGCCTCCGTGATTATAACCTTTTAGATGTTAAACCTTGGCCTTTCTTAGCATATATGGCTGAGGTACATAGGCACGATAGTGATCACAAAGCATTTGAGATGAATTTGGAATTTCCAATTGCCCAAACCCAGCTAGCTTCCCCTTGGTCGCTGGACTGGAGGTGTAAGCTTATCAATAACAAATATAGAATTTGTTAGTCTTCAGTGGTTAGGTCGGAGATGGCTTTGAGATCCATATATGCTAAGGTGGGACCTGCTTTGGAGTTATTTTGTAGTCTATAGTACATAATTCCCTCTTTAATTCTTAAAGGTGGACTTTTTTAAAGAAGCTAGCAGCCTAGGGCTAAGGTCGGAGTAGTGCACCATCCTCGTTAAATAAACAATGTAGTTTGGCCAAATTTGCCCTGATCATCAAGAGCAATAGGAGCTGCATACAAAACTGTTCTTGAAATGGAAAAAGGGAATGGGAGAGCCAAAACTTGAGGCTTCTTTTAGCAGCAGCAAGGGAAAATAATCAAACCCTATTCTGGAATTAAATTGCTACTCGGAATAGGGAAGTAGAAACTAAAATTGACGACAATCTTGCGGCTGAGGATTTGGATAACCCACTTTACTAATTTATATCAACAAAAACCTGATGAGGGTATATTCCAAGATCCACCAGTCATCCCCTTGTATTACAAACCAGGGTGGGACGTAGGAGGATTTCCCCCAATGGCGTGCATGGAGGTAGAAGAGGTCATTAGAAAGAGAGCGCCATGTACCGCTCCTGTCATTGATAAGATCCCAGGAGATTTATTCTTATCAAAAATAGACACCTTTTTTTGCTTTAGTATTTAATGACATGTTAAATTGAGCAAGTATCCCCAAAATGTGGGCCTGGGCTGAGATTCTTGCAATTTACAAAAGGGCTGCCCTTTCGCCCCTGCCAACTCACGCCATCAGTTTGAGAGATACTACACAAATCCTTTTTAGTAGGGTTATACTAAGCAGGCTCTAGGATTGGCTTGATGGTAATGATATAATTTGCTCCCTCCAAGCAGGCTTTTGATCCAGTACTTCCACCAATGATCAGGTCTTTAGACTGCAGATGATTTACTGGAAGATTGATATTTTTGAGAAGCTTTATGCAGTTTTTGTTTATCTTAGAGCAGCGCTCGACATGGTCCATAGAACCTTGTTGTGGAAACGTCTAGTTGAAATGGGCACTCCAGCCTATCTTTGCAATATAATTGAGAGGGTGCATCAGACCAACTGTGCACAAAGTGGATGCGGCAAGCTAGGTGATGTTATCGAACCCATTCCCGTTAAGAGAGGCGTGAGGCAGGGGTGTGTATTTGCCTCCCCCCCCCCCTTTTTACCTTGTTTCTCAAAGATTTAGTGTTTTTTTTATTTTTTTACTTTAATAGTTATGATAACGATGCTTCTTGATTAGCAAGCATGAGGGTTCCAGCTCTCCTGTTTGCTGATGATACTCTTTTGCTGTCCGTCAACAATGGGGCTTCAGAAACTACTTGACTGTTTTACTAGATTCTGTAGGCTGGAGTTTAACATTAGCAAAAATAAATTAATGATTTTTCACCCCTGTTCTACATGATCAAACCAAATACCTTGGGATTAATCTACATGAAAAGCTCGATTGGTCACTTCGTGCTGTTCAAATAAAATTAAAATTAGAGCAGCAAAGTGCGGTGTTGTTGAAGCTGCATAAGTGGTCCCATTGTAAATTTGTATCACCAGTTCTCCAACTGTACACACACCAGGCACTTGTGGTTGCCCTTTATGGTGCAGACAACAGAAGGCACAAAAATTGAAAACCTTTGGCAATGGTAGAAAATACGTTCATAAGGCAGCTTTTGTGTTTACTGGTTAGCACCCCTTTAGTACAGTTGAGGTTTGATTTGGGCCTCTGGCCAATGGCTGGTGATATTGAACTTTGGCCGCTAATTTTTTGCAGACGCATTTGTGCTAACTTTTGTTATTTCGAGTGGTTTGGAGGAAATTCTCAGACACCTGAATGTAGCTAAACTCCCCTGGATTAACTTTTCAAAGACTCCCTAATGGGGGTGAGCTTGGCTAATCTCTGGCATGATCCAGTGGGTTGGAGCACTTTAGCTACTGTGAAGGAGTTAAAACAATTTTAATAATTGTAAACTCAACTTCTTGTAATGCACCAGGCACTTTAGCCATTTATTTTTTAGGGGTAAAAGATAATTAACTGTTTGAAAATATCTGTGATGGCATAGAACCAAATCTAGCAAAAAAGCTACGGTGCCGATTACAATGACGGTGAGACTGCCATCGACCATCTGTCAGTGGCAGTCTCACCGCCATCGCGTGCATATTAACCGCCGACCATATTAAAATGGCGGACGGCCGGGGTGCGGAAAGACTGTCCGGGCTGAAGGAGCCCCACCGACCGTCGGACGGTCAGTAATGCCTACGATGGTGGCGGTGCCTACCAGACACCGCCATAGGCATTACGATGTTCCTTTCCGCCAGCCCTTTCATGGCGGTGAACTCGCCATGAAATGGCTGGCGGAAAGGGAATTTAGCGGGCCCCCTCTCCCTGGCTCCCAGACACTGGACCTGGGGGCACCTATGGTGCCCCCTACATATCTCTGCACCATGTGGCAGGCACCACATTGGGCCTGCTATGTCGTGCAGGCATATGTCAAGTGTCCCCTCTTACATTGTGGCAGGTGCCGCAGCCAGCAGCACCCGCCGCAATGCAAAATGATGACATTGCGACCACCGTGGTGGGGGTCGTATCTTAATTGCTACTGCAGGACCACCGATATATCTGTCGGGTGGTCCCAATCCCCGATATGTTGTCCACCCGCCATCGTAATCGGGCCCTATATGTCCAGGTTAGACATGGAAATTTGCCCCTTCATGGTTTTATGTCAAAATGGTTAGGACTATCGAAAAGGGATGTCTAATGTGTGGTTATGAGAATGAGGATGGTACCCCATTTGGTGTTTTTTATGTTTTTTTGTCCAGCTTATAATGGGGCGTGTGTAAAATGGTTGATATCTATTTGCAGAAGGCTTGGCACAACAAGGAACGAGGAAGCCTATAGAATTCTTCAAAGTGACACAACCCCAAATCTGTTATTTGCTGTATCTAGATATTTGTTTAATGTTTTTGGCTAAAACAGAAAATTGTTGAAACAACTAAAATTGCTCTTTTTATTGGATTTTATAAAACTTGTGTCTCTCTCATCTTATATTTTTTCAATCTATAGTTTTATTATATTTCTGTGCATGTAAGGGCCTTTTCCTGTCGTTGGAGTGTGCATTTATATTTGTATTCTAATGACTTGGTGCTCCTTTTTATTCTTTCAACCTGATGCAGATTTTAACTTTTGGCAATTATTGGGATTTCTGCTGTGCCCTCTTGTATGGTATATTACTGAAATAGAGTATTATGATGATGAAGATATGGAAGCTCTATTGATCATCTTTCGGTCTATCTTGTTGTGGCCTTGTACACTAAATTTGAGCCAATTGTCCAGTGTTTGTCTGCAATTGAAAAAAGGAACTTGTGGTATAGTTGGTGTATGCAATTGACAGTGTCGATCAGAGTGTTCTAGAGCATTGACAGAATGGCGAGGGAGGAGCAGGCAGATAAGACGGTGGAGATCAGTGGTCGGCTCTTTCTGTATGTAATTTTTGGATGTATTCTTTCCATATTTTGGATATCGTCAACGAGGAATAACCTACGACGAAGCTGGGTGACTCTGTACTATCTGTCACATTGGCGACTAGGATAGAGTGGTGCCACCAAACTGACTTTGGTATTGTTATAAGACCTGGCAGAGAACCACCTGTCATTCTTGAGGAATCGTGTGGGGGTGTAATTCCAAAGGAAACTGTTCATTGGATTTCAGAATATCCTAACCTATTTACAGATGAAGTAGGTCAAATTAAGAAATGTAAACACAATATCAAAGTTAAAGATGGATGTGTACCCATTAAGCACAGGTTATGTAAAGTGTCTCTCAGTGTGTGAGATGATTTGTCAAAACTTTGAACAAAAATAAGCAAGATGATATTATTGAACCAGTTGATGCCACCTTATGGTTATCTCCATTCGCTTTAGCTAAGAGCAGCTCAGGTGAGATGCGACTTTGTATTGAGTTAAAAAGTGTAAACCGTGCCATCTGGGTAGAAAATGTTCCGTTTCCACGGAGAGAGTATTTGATCATGTGGCTGGACAGGCCAAATGGTACACTAACGGGTCTATTAGGATGGCAGTCAGAAAATCTCCCCGACCGCCATGGTAGCGGGAAAACACCGCCTGCTAGGACCGCGGCATAACCGCCGGTCTAATTAGTATACTCCGCAGTCGAAATCCGACCGCGGCGGTACGATTGCGGCAGTTAACACTGCGGCGGTTGCTGCTGCAAGCAGCACCGCCGCGATGTCAAAAAGAGCATGTCCTGCATATCCCTGCACTGCGTGGCAGGCACGGCAGAGTGCCTGTCGCCTGGTACAGGGACATGTAGGGGGTGCCCACCCCAGTGCACCCACACCCCCCTCCCCCAACACATTGGGGGCCTGCAATGGACCCCTGGAGACATTCCACCGCCGCGCAGAGGCTGGCTACCACTGGCATCATAATCATGCCGGCGGAGCCTGGCCCTGCACCAGCACCATTGTAGCGGTCCAGTTCCGCCGCGGTCGTCACCGCCATGCTAATGGGACCGGCGGTTTTCCGGGTTGCAATCGTGGGCGGATGTCCGCCGCAAGCCTGACTGTTCCCACCGTAGGCCCGGCGGCGGCCATCCGTCCGCCATCCTAACAGACCCCTAAGTTGGATTTGAAGGCAGCGTACCATCAGGTGGTATTAGAAACAGAAGCATGTTATATTACAGCCTTTGTAACACCTGTTGATACTTTACAGTTTTGTAGAATACCATTTGACCTTGCATCTGCTGCTTCTGATTTTCAAAAGATTATGACAAAGATGTTGCAAGGGATCCAAAATGTGGCGGCATTTCAAGATGACATTCTAGTGTTTGCTAAGATTTTGGAGGAACATGACAACACTCTCAGAAAGGTGTTAAATGGGTTATGTGAAAATGGTGTTATTCTAAGGAAATGCAAATGTGTTTTTGCGGTCAAGGAGATAGAATACCTTGGCCGTATTCTTGCTTCTGAAGGGGTCAAACCAAAACAAGGATTGGTGAAGGCAATTGTAAAGGCTCTGCATCCCGAGAAGAAGGATCAACTTAGATCAGTCCTAGGAATGTGTGAGTTCTATACTAAATTTGTCAGGAATTATTCGGATCGAACTGAATGCTTTAGACACTTGTTGAAGAACACAGATTTTATTTGGTCAACCATTTGTCAAAGAAATTTTTATATGATCAAAGAACAAATGATTTTAGCACCAGTGCTTCAACCATATGTAGCTGGCCACAAAACGTTTTTCACTGTGGAGGCAAGTGCATATGGAATTGGAGCGGTGCTTTCACAGAGTGATGGAGCAATGGAATCTACTATAGGTTTCACATCAAGAAGATTATCTGAGGTGGAAACCAGATACTCTGTGATCGAAAAAGATGTTGGCTTGCACTTGGGGAGTTGAAAACTTTAAGCCATGTTTGTGGGAAAGATCATTTTGTCTAAAAACAGACCATCGTCCTTTGTTAGACATTCCCAATGTTTTTTTGTATCACAAGAGGGAAGTAGAAGCGTCCTGGAACCCCACTCAGCTTCTAAATATGTAACACTAAATCAAAAAGGAGTCGAGCCAAGAGGTCTTGAGGGATTCGACACACACATTTAGAAGACCCTCAACAGCCATTTTCTGCCTTTGGTATGTTTTTTGCCATTGGAGTATCTTATTTGATCATCCTTTCACATCCACCGTTTTTAATCTTAACCTTATCGTTTTTGTTTTTTAGAATAAATTGCACTTTATGGTGAGGAGGTTATTTTAAACTTTCTGTTTTGCACAAATCAGACCCTAACCATTTTTCTGAGGATCTCCTCCTGGTGGAGGCCAACAAAAGACCCAATGATGCTATCATCCAAGATTACGCCAATGGCAAAAAACATATCCAAGGCGGATTATGGCTGTTGAGTGTCTTCTACATATTTGTGCCAGATCCTTGGAGGCCTCTTGACATTCCCAATGGGCACAACGTTAAGAAATCTACTGCTAGACTTTCCAGACTATCGGTCAAATTGCTTGAGTTCAACTTTGATATGTATATTTATGAAGGCAAGAATTGTAAAGCCGATTATTTGTCAAGGCTACCGGTGGTTGATTAAGAGCAATCTAATGAAGAAGTTGAAGAATGTATAATAGCAATGATAGATTGTGTGGTGTGTAGCAGTGTGCAGGAGTGGTAGGATGCAGTTAGTAAGGATATGGATCTCATGGATGATATGAAATATGTTAGAAGGATGGCCAAGAGATGATTTTTTGAAATCTTTACAATCATACTGGAAAGTGGTTTTTGAATTATCTATTGAGCAGTGTTTTGGTCAGAGGAGAAATTGATTCCTCCAGGAAGTTTTAGAAAAAGGATTATTGAAATGGCTCATGCTGGTCATTTGGGCATGACAGCCACTAAAAGATGTATTAGAACAAGGTACTTGTGGCCATCCGTGGACAGAGGTTGATAAGGTGGTTAGGGATTGTGCTCAGTGTTGTATCAGTGATGAGCATTTGGTGACCTCAGTTCCTGTACCTAGGGTGGTGGTAAGTCTGGATAAGGTGTGGAAGAAAGTTGATTTTCTGGGGCCCTTTCATGTTCTACCAGTACAGATGAGATATTTCATTGTATTAATTGACCAGTTCTTCAAGGAGGTATTTTATAGGGAATGAATTCTAGCAGAGATCTACAAAATAATGGGGTAGAATTCACCTTTACATCCATGCAGGTTTTTTTTCTTCTAAAAATGGTATTAAACATGTTTGCATACCAGTGTATTGTCCTCATTTTAATGATGAAGTAAAAAATGTAACACGGTATTGGTGGAGTGTGTGCAGAGGGCACTTGCGTTTGGAGTGGATTGTGCTGATGCTATTAGGGACACTGTTTGAGCCTATCGTACTACTCTGCACTCTGTTACGGGTCGGGTGCCTTTTGAGCTGTTGAGGGGAATGTGTGTCAGTTCTTGTCTATGTCTGGATTGGAGCTCGGATGTTATCAACAAGGAGTTGGATGTAAAAATGACTGTTACCAAAACAGCAGGTGATGAGGCTAGTAGGATTAAGGTGAATGATTTAGCGAGTAAGAGCAAGCGCAAAAATGCTATGGAGGTGCAGGTTGGCGATTGGGTTCAGGTCAAAAACCCTCTACTATTAAGAAAAGACCTGCCCTAGTTTAGAGAACCCATTCAAATAAGAGTTTGGAAATTCTGTACCGATTGCTAATGGACAATGGTGGAATTTGTCTTGTGTCGCGAGAGTGGAAAATGCAGTGAGATGGTGGGTAGTGAGAACTCAGCTGGGTAGTGAGAGCTTGTAAAGGAACGAGTGGATCCAAGAGTATTTCCAATATGTGCAAGTATCTGGTTGTTGTACCTAGGAGTAGTTTGCGTGTCAAGAGATTACCAAGGAGGTTTATTGATTAATTGTTGTTCTGTGTGTATTTCACTTGTCACCCTGTGTGTGGTTTTTCTCTGTTTTGTCTGTTGAAATGTTGAATGTTTGTTAAAGGGAAGATGTGTGGTATAGTTGGTGAGTGCAGGTGACCGTGTGGATGACAGTGTTGTTCTAGAGCGGCGAGGGAGGAGCAGGCAGGCGAGACGGAGATCAGTGGTCGGCTCCTGGGCTCTTTCTGTATGTAACTTCTGGATGTTTTTGTTCCATATTCTGGATCTCGTCAAAGAATAACTTGAAACGAAGCTGGGCGACTCTGTACTATCTTTGCCACAGAGCTTACTAAAAATAATCATTCTATATTGCATGCAGAAACTCACACATCTACTTCTGCTCCTGTTTGTCCCCTCCCTACAGCGATGCTGCATGTTACTCCGCTTGTAGTTGAAAGGACGGATAGGTTATTTGGGGTAGTTTATGAGAATTGATGAGTTTGAGGCCTCTGTAGGGATTAACCTCACATCCCAGATACCCTTAGGTTTTGGTAGAGATAGTTTGGACCCAGCCCAGGCTCTAGGCACAATGTTGGATGATGTGGTATGGGGTGGTGAAGATACTTTGAGAAGTAGGCCTAGCATATCCCCTTTGCCTAAACCTGTTCTCCTTAATTTACCTCCCAAGGCAACACCCTATGTGGTTATTTTGGGTAATGTCCCACCAATCTTGGCTAAAACGAGAGATATTATAATTTGAGGAATAAAGTTGTGCTTTGGCTTAGTATGAACACTGCCCTAATAGTGGTGTAGGGTCTAATATCAACTAGGTTCACCAGGTAAGCTGGTTAAAAAGGGTGAACACTTTGGATGCGGATTGCGTGGTCATACGTTCTAACAGACCACACGTGGCAGGGATAATTTCCTAATAATTTAGGGGTAACCCTTTTAAT
This sequence comes from Triturus cristatus, assembly GCF_964204655.1. Lineage (NCBI taxonomy): Eukaryota > Metazoa > Chordata > Amphibia > Caudata > Salamandridae > Triturus > Triturus cristatus. Next base: position 257,319,364 of record NC_140584.1, read on the forward strand.
GGACCGGTTTCCTCTATTCTGGCACTCCCACTGGGTTTTTTTCTATAAATCACTGGCTGGTGTCCCCATACATGACCATTGGCAATTCCTAAAACAGCCGGTAGAGGCTGGTTGGTCTGTGGCTGCCTCAGAGTTACTTATCTCTAACAGATATCTGCCCTTGTCCCGACTGGATGCAAGTGATTGACTTTCAGAGGTCAGTGGGTTTAACACCCCAGTAGGCTGTGAAGTAATGGTACCTACACTGCTGCAAAAAAAGGACCCAACGATTTGTAACACCAGGGACTTTTGTAAGTTTATTCGTTGGACTATGGCCAGTATTTCTGGGAAATTTGAGAATCCAAAATGTTTGGGGTTTGTAGTAATTTTTCTCCAAGAGAATTTGCCAATTAAGAATAGTTACTTTTTACAGGCATATAAAACCTTTTTTTTATCAGCATTAGAATCCAGAACTGGACAAGTAAAGAGCTGGAAGCCGGCTGAATATTTTTCTCACTTGCATTAAACAGTAGGTTTTAGGTGTTACCAACTGGAGTCCCCACCATGCAGGCTTTATTAGTCTCTCCCGCCAGCCCACATAAGGTAGTAGTTGTATATTTGTATAATGCTAAATCTTGTCCGCATGAGGGATGCAATGTACATATATTGGGTTCCTTTATTAAAAATCTCATGGGCTTAAAAACTTTTATGGCATATATTATGGTGGGAGGGAACTTTAATGTTCACCTGTGTGCGGTCCTGAAGGAATTGGTGGTTATGAATGTTGGTTGCTCTTCTGTATCTGGAACACATCCAGAACACATTTATTAGGGTATAAGATTAAACACTTAGTTGAATGAGCTTAATTTAACTTTTACATTAGATTGAATGTTGCTGACTAGAAGGGATGTTAATCCTACTTTTGTAGAAGAGGTTGTGAATCATATATAGATTTTTTTGTTTTGTCTCCACTTCACTTTTAATGCATCTTTCCAAATTTTGGATACCAATGGGCCCTTTTAGCAACCATAATCCAGTGTGCGTCTATATCTGTTGGCTGCACTAACCAAAAGCCCTAGGGTCGGTTTCCAGGGTGTTGTTAAGGTTACAAGCCATGGGAGGATACTTAAGCGGACCCAGATAATACCGGAGGCTTTTTCCAAATCCTTGTACTCCAGTTGCGAAAGGGAGCTAGATGTTTCTAGGTCCACTACAAGTAATGCTCAAGATATTTTAAGGGCATTTTTTGAGATCTCTAAAGTAGTGTCTGGTTTGCTGGAGGCACCCAAGTCCCACAAGTGTACTAATCTTCCCAGGTGGTTTGGCGCTGGATGCTCGAAAGCACTGAGGGAGCTTAAGAGTGTTTTAAGTCTTGAGCCATGGGATCTAGCCAAGGTAATAAAATGTTGCTGTTTGTATGAAAAGGAACAGGTAAGCTGTAAAAAAGACATAAAGGAGGAGGCCTGGGCAGATCTAGTTGAGGCAATTACCATGAATAGCAGCTCATAATTCAGGAATATTATCAATGGCCCCTAATTTCCTCCGGAAGTGGTGCTTCCGTGGAGCCACACAACTGAAGATGCATGGGTGGCTCACTTTAAGGATGCATACAGCATAGGCCAGTTGGAACACCAGGACAGGGATTCTGTGATGATTGGGTCTGCTAAGTTGACCTTCTCCTTTGAGAAAGTTAAAAAGAGCATTATCGGTTTATCCATTAACAAAGCACCAACCTCTGATGGCATTCCGCCTGATATCTTCGTAAGTGATGTCTAGGTGCCTTTTCTAACTGCACTTATTAATGCAGCAGGGTTGGTAGGTCCACCATAGTCTTGGGTTATGTCCATCATTTTACCAATTTTTAAAAAGGCTATCTGTCACCCATCCTGTTGTACGCCAGTCTCCCTACTAAATTCTGTAGTTAAGGTTGTAGGTCATATTTTACTGTAAAGACTGTCGGTGTGGGCTGAGGATAACAATGTGTTGCCAGATTCTTAATATAGGATTCGTGCAGAACAGTCCACTGAAGGCAAGTGTTTTATGGACCTTTCATTATGCGTTTGACTGTGTAAACCGATCAAAACTGTGGCAAATCATGTTTCACTGGGGGTGGAGCTGGACATTTTGTTTCTGTGACCTTTATAGGAACACAGAGCCATCTGTCAATTTCTCTAAAGACTTGCAGTGCTCATGTAGTTTTAGTGTTAAGGGAGGGGTGCAGAATGGTTGTATTTTGGCTGTTTTTGTTTCACTTATACATTGACAGATTAGAGCAGGCCCTGATTGATGTGAAATCCTATTGTCCAAAAGTGGGGTCATGTAGTCTACCAGTATTATATACGGATGTTGCGGTCCTCATGACTAAATAGGCTAGAGGCTTACAATCCCTGTTGACATCCTTTTCTAAGTTCATAGAAGATTTGTACTTCTTGATTAATGAGAAGAAATCTTTTGTGATGGTAGTTTGTCCCCGATCCACTAAATCAACTAGTTTTACATTAGGATCCAGTGTTCTTTCCAAGACCAGAGTATTCTCATATTTCGGATTACTATTCGATTCAGCATTAAGTTGGCTTCCCTTGATTACCAGGAAAAGGCAGAGTTCACACTATCAACTTAAGCAGTTTTTAGTTTTGCTAAAAGATTAGGCAGTAGACCCACTAGGGCCCATATGCAGATTTACGGTACAAAATATATTTCCACAGTAATCTATGGGAGTGAAATCGGCAGTTTTGCTAACCATATGGAGCTGCATATAGTCGAAATTAAGTTTTTTAAGGAGACTTTTGGGTCTTCCTCAAAGTACCCCCTCCTTTTCTGTGCATGAGGATGCATTAGGAATTGGGCGTAGGTTTTATAATGGATTGTGGCCTTTCGCTCCCTTGAACTTTGGTTCAAGATCTGGTTCAAGCCAGGTCTCCAAGTAGGGAGATTCTGAAAGATGATTTGTCCCTGGATCCCGCATTTCTTTTGCCCGTGGCTTAAGTAGATCAGGGCATCTTTCTAGGACTAAGGCAGGGGTGACCTTTTTATCGCTCCTGAGTGGCTCTCTAGGGTCCATTATGCTTGGGTTAAGGGACATTGTTTTAGGCAAAGGATCATGGATAGAGAAGGGATTGAACTAGTAAAGCCCTGTGTTTTACATCATATTGTGTGGAGAACAGTGTCTGCTACTGAACCTTACCTTCTTTTCATTAAGAATCGGCGAAACAGATTTCTGGTAACTAGGTTTCGATTGGATTTACTGTCCATCTTGCTAGCCTATCCCCCGGGAAAGTACAGAGGGTATACATTTTTACCCAGTGGCTGTGAAAATAGGTCTCTGCAGGATACACTGCACTTCACTGTTTTACAAATTTTATGTAATGCCTGAAATGTTTGTCGTCCCTATTATGAACATTTTTTTCAAGTTAGGCCTGCTCTTATGTACCTACAGATGCTTTCTGCGGATATTATTTTTATTGTACTTAGCTTTATTACGTTTGCTGTAAGGCTGAGGAATAGCCAGGATTTAGGCTCTGAGTTTTAAGTTCTCTAGTAACTGATGTTGTACTGAATAACCACTTCTGCATGTTGATAAATGTACAAAGATTAGTAATTTATTTTTTAATACTATGTCTTTTTATTTGTATTTATTGTGATCTTTACGATTTTGTTTTGTTGTACTTATTTTGCTTTTATGGTTTGTACCCTCAACACTAATTAAAGCTACATTAACTGACTTCTCAATATTTGATGCACTGGTCTCTTCGTGACCCGATCCTGCATACCTCTGAATTGCTTTGTGGAATTGACTTCTCACTTTGCTCTCTTCTACAGTGTGCCCACGTGGATGACTTGAAGGCAGCAAAGTGCATTTACGATTTCTCAGCCAGAAGCTGATGGAAATGAAGTGCCCCTGGATAAATAACGGTGAGTTTGAACTGTACCCCTTCCAGTCTTGGGACTTGCATATCGCGTCTACCTGAAATGAACACTCATGCGGATTGTTCTGAGCTAGTTTGTCTCTCCGGCACCTTATATTTCACAGTGGTAACCGGGAGTACGCTGCTGCGCTTCATTGAGGGGTGGTAATTGGGACTATGATGGTGTGCTTCATTGGAGGGCCTTAACTGGGAGTATGCTGCTGTTCTTCAATGAGGTGTAGTAACTGGATGAACGCTGCTGTGCTTTAATGTGGTGTGGTAAATGGAGTACACTGCTGTGCTTCACTTACGGGTAATAGAGTACGCTGCGGTGCTTTGAAGGTTGGTAACTGGGAGTACCCTGCTGTGCTTCATTGATGGGTGATAATGGAGTATGATGGATAGTAACTGAGAGTACTCTGCTGTGCTTCATTGCGGGTTTGTAACTGGAAGTATGCTTCCTTGAGTGTTGCCTGACAGTATGTTGTTGTGCTTCATTGAGGGGCTGTAACTGGGAGTATGCTGCTGTGCTTAATTTAGGGGTGCTAACTGAGAGTATGAGGGATGGTAACACTATGCTTCTGTGTTTCACTGGGTATGGTTACTGGGTGTATGTTGCTGTGCTTCATTGAAGGGTCGTAGTTGGGGATACACTGTTGTACTTCAGTATGTTGTGGTGGCGGAATATGATGGGTGGTAACTGGGAGTAGGCTGCTGTGCTTCCTTAAGGGGTGTTGCCGGGCAGTACGTTGCTGTGTTTCATTGAGAGGTGGTGACTGGGAGTGCGCTGCTGTACTTAACTGAGGGATGCTAACTGTGACTACGCTGCTGTGCATTGAGGGGTGGTAAATGAGATTGAGTGGTGATAATGGACTTCATTGCTGTGCTTATTTTAGCGGTGATAACGAAGTATGCAGCTGACCTTCTGATGGATGGTAACTGTGTACGTAGCTGTACGTTTTTGAGGGGTGGCTAAGGAGCATGCTGCTGTGCTTCATTGAGGTGTGATAACTGGGAGTAAGTACACTGCTGTGCTTTATTGATGGGTGCTAACTGGGAGTATGAGGGCTGGTAACAGACTATGCTGCTGTGCTTCATTGAGGGGCAATAACTGGGAGTATGCGGCTGTGCTTCATTGAGTGGTTGTAACTTGTGTACGCTGTTGTAATTCATTAAGTTGTGGTAAGGGAATATGATGGGCGGTAACCGGGAGTACGCTGCTGTGCTTTGTTGAGCAGTGGCTACAGATTTAACTGCTGTGCTTCATTGAGTAGTGGTAACAGGGAGAACAGTGCTGTGCTTCATTGAGAGGTGGTAACTAAAAGTACACTGACCTGCTTTAATGAAGTGTGGTAACTGGGAGTAGGCCGTTGTGCTTTTACTGAGGGGTAAAAATGGAGTACGCTGCTGTACTTTGTTGATAACTGGGAGTTCCCTGCTGTGCTTATCTCATGGGTGGTAACTGGGAGTACACTGTGCTTCATTGAGGGGTGGTAACTGGGAGTACGCTGCTGTACTTAACTGAGGGATGCAAACTGTGATTACACTGCTGTGCTTTGAAGCGCAGTGAATAGGATTGATGGGTGGTAATGGACTTTGCTGTTGTGCATTTTTTAATGTGATATCGAAGTAAGCTGCTGAGCTTCACTGAGGGGTGGTAAGAGTACGCAGCTGTGCTTTCTTAATGGGTGATAACAGGGAGTATGAGGGGTTGTAACTGAGTTTCCTGCTGTGCTTCAGTGGGAATGTTAACTAGAAAAATGCTCCTGTGCTAAATTTAGGGGCGGTGAATTGGATTATGAATGGTGATAATGGACTTGGCTGTTGTGCGGTGATAACAAAGTATGTTGCAGAGCTTTACGAACGGGTTGTAACAGTAGACTTCTGTGCTTAATTGAAGGGTGATAACTGGGAGTATGAGGGGTTGTAACTGAGTTATCTGCTCTACTTCAGTGCTGGCTGGGAACTGGAAGTACACTTCTGCTCCGTTTTAATGGGTGGTAACTGGGAGTACACTGCTGTGCTTCATTTAGAGGTGGTAACTCAAAGTACTATGCTGTGCTAGATTGGGAGGTTGTAACGTAGTACGCCGTTCTGCTTTGAGGGGTGGTAAAAAGTACGCTTCTGTGCTTTATTGAGAGGTTTTTACTGAGCACGCTTCTGTGCTTCATTTAGGGTTGTACCTAGGAGTATGCTGCTGTGCTAAATTGAAGGGTCTTAACTGGGAGCATGAGGGCTGGTAACAGACTATGCTACTGTGCTTCATTGAGGGTCAATGACTGAGTACATTGCTGTGCTTCACTGAAGGGGTGTAACTTGTGTATGCTGTTACTTAATTATGTTGTGGTAAGGGAATATGATGGGGGGTAATTAGGAGTGCGCTGCTGTGCTTAACTGATGGCTGGTAACCGGGAGTACGCTGCTGTGCTTCCTTTAAGGGTATTAACTGTGAGTACGGTGCTGTGCTTTAATGAGGTGTGGTAACTGACAGCACTATATTGTGCTTCATTGATGGGTGGTAATGGAGTATGATGGATGGTAACTAGGAGTGTGCTGCTGTACTTAACTGAGGGATGCTAACTGTGACTACCCTGCTGTGCTTTGAGGGGTGGTGAATGAGATTATGAGGGGGGGCAATGGACTTCGCTGCTGTGCTTTTTTGAGAAGTGATAACGAAGTACGCTACTGAGCTTCACTGAGTGGATTTATCCGAGTACGCAGCTGTGCTTCCTTGATTGGTGGTAACCGGGAGTACTCTGCTGTGCTTCATTGGGAGATTGTAACAGAGGACGCCGTTGTGCTTTATTAAGGTGAGGTAACTGAAAGTACGCCTCTGTTTTGAGAGGTTGTTACTGGATATGCTGCTGTGCTTCCTTGAAGGGTGGTACCAGACAGTATGCTGCTGTGCTTCGTTGAAGGGTCTTAGCTGGAAGTACAATGCGGTTTTTCATTGAGGTGTAGTAACTGAACATACGCTGCTGTGCTTTAATGAGGTTCGGTAACTGGGAGTACGCCGCTATGCTTCACTGAGGGGTAGTAGAGTAAGCTTCTGTACTTTATTGAGGGGTGATAACTGGGAGTACACTGCTTTGCTTCATTAAGGGGTGGTAACTGGGTTTACAATGCAGGGTTTTCCTTGAGGGGTGTTGCCGGGCAGTACGTTGCTTAGTTTTATTGAGGGGTTGTAACCGGGATACACTGCTGTTCTTTACTGAGTGATGCTAACTGTGACAACGCTGCTATACTTTGAGGGGTGGTCAATGGGATTATGAGGAGTGGTAATGGACTTCTCTGCAGTGCTTTTTTGAGCGGTGATAAAGTATGCTGCTGAGCTTCACTGAGGGGTAATAGAGTAAGCTGCTGTGCTTTCTTGATGGGTAGTAACTGGGAGTACCCAGCTGTGCTTCATTGAGTGGCAGTATCTGGAAGTACACCGCTGTGCTTCATTGAGAGGTGGTAACTGGAAGTGCGCTGCTGTGCTTAACTGAGGAATGCTATCTGTTACTATGCTGCTGTGCTATGAGGGGTGGTGAATGGAATTATGAGGGGTGGTAATGGACTTCGCTGCTATGCTTTTTTGAGCGGTGATAACGAAGTTTGCTCCTGAGCTTCACTGGTGACTGTTGGTAACCAAGTACGCGGCTGTGCTTTCTTGATGGGTGGTAACTGGGAGTGCGGTGCTGTGCTGTTGTGCTTTGAGGGGTGGTAATTGAAAGTATGCCGCTGTGCTTTGAGAGGTTGTTACTGGGTACTCAGCTGTGCTTCATTGAGCGGGTGGTACCTGGGAGTATGCTGCTTTGCTCCATTGAAGGGTCTTAGCTGGAGTATGCTGCTGTTTTTCAATAAGGTGTAGTAACTGAACGTGTGCTTTTGTGCTGTAATGAGGTATAGTAACAAAGTATGTTACTGTGCTATATTGCGGGGTGGTAACTGGGAGTACGCTGCTGTGCATTATTGAGAGTTAATTAGTGGGATTACCCTGCTGTGCTTAACTGAGGGGTGGTAACTAAGAGTACGATGTTGTACTTCATCATCTTGTGGTAATGGAATATGATGGGTGGTAATGGATTTCGCTGCTCTGCTTACTTGATGGGTAATAACTGGAAGTGTGCTGCAGTGCTTTTTTGAGCTGTGGCTATGAAGTACACTGCTGTGCTTCATTGAGGATGGAACTGGGAGAACAGTGCTGCGCTTCATTGAGGCATGGTACCTGGGAGTATGCTGCTGTGCTTCATTGAAGGGTCTTAACTGGGAGAATGGTGCTGCTCTTCAATGAGGTGTGGTAACTGGATTTACGCTGCTGTGCTTTAATGAGGTGGGGGTAATTGGGATTACGCTGCTGTGCATTATTGGGGTTTGCTAACTGGAAGTACCCTGCTGTTCTTAACTGAGGGATAGTAATTGGGAGTAAGTTGTTGTACTTTATTATGTTGTGGTAACGGGATATGATGGGTGGGAACTGGTAGTGCGCTGCTGTGCTTAATTGAGGGGTTGTAACTACGTTCGCAGCTGTGGTTCAGTGAGGAATGTTAACTAGGAATACGCTGCTGTGCTTCATTTAAGAGTGGGAACTGGGAGTACGCTGCTGTTCTTTTTTGAGTGATTGCGAAGGAGTACGTTGCTGTGCTTCATTGAGAGGTTGTGACTTGGGTACACTGTTGTACTTTAAGTTGTGGTAAGAGAATATGATGGATGGTAACTGGTATTGCACTGCTGTGCATAATTGATGGTTGGTAACGGAGTACACTTCTGTGCTTTGAGCGGTAGTCACGGAGTACACGCCTGTGCTTCATTGAGGAGTGGTAACTGTGAGAACGGTGCTGTGCTAAATTGAGGAGTGGTAACTGGGAATATGCTGCTGTGCTTCATTGAGAGTTAACTGGGAGTGAGGAGTGGTAAGGCACTACACTGCTGTGCTTGTTTGAAGTGCGGTAACAGTACGCTGCTGCATTTCACTAAGGGGTGGTAACTAGTAGTACGCTGTTGTGCTTATTTGAGTGGTGTTAACTGGGAAAATGAAGGCTGGTAACAGACTATGCTGCTGTGGTTTAGTGGGTGATGGTAACTGGGCGTACATTGATGTGCTTTATTGAGCCACTGTAATTGGGGTATGCTGTTGTACTTTATTATGTTGTGTTAACGGAATATGATGGGTGGTAACTAGGAGTATACTGATGTGCTTCCTTGAGGGGCGTTACCAGGCAGTACGTTGCTGTACTTCAGTGATGGGCAGTAACCGAGTACGCTGCTGTGCTTTATTGATATTTGGTAACTGGGAGTGCACTGCTGTACTTAACTGAGGAATGCTCTCTGTTACTATGCTGCTGTGCTTTGAGTGGTGGTTAAATGGGATTATGAGTGGTGGTAATGGGCTTCGCTGCTGTGCTTTTTTGAGCAGTGATGACTAAGTATGCTGCTGAGGTTCACTGATGTGTGATAACTGAGTATGCAGCTGTGCTTTCTTGATAGGTGGTAACTGGGAGTGCGCTGCTGTGCTTCATTGAGTGGTGGTAACAGGGAGGGCGCTGCTGTGCTTCGTTGAGTGGTGGTAACTGGGAGTACTCTGCTGTCCTTTATTGAGAGATTGTAACAGAGTATGCCGTTGTGCTTTATTGAGGTGTGGTAACTGGAAGTATGCCACTGTGCTTTATTGAGAGGTTTTTGAGTACGCTGCTGTTCTTCAATGAGGTGTGGTAACTAAAAGTACGCTTCTGTGCTCTATGATGAAGTGTGGTAATTACAAGTATGCCGCAGTGCTTCATTGAGGGGTGGTACTGGGAGTACGTCGTTGTGGTATATTGAGAGGTGGAAACTGGAAGTATACTGCTGTGCTTCCTTGAAGGGTCTTAACTGGGGGTACGCTGCCGTTCTTAAATGAGGTGTAGTAACTGGACGTACGGTGCTGTGCTTTAATGATGCGTGGTAACGGAGTATGCTGTTGTGCTACATAGAAGGGTGGTAATGGAGTATGATGGAAAGTAACTGGGGACACGCGGCCAGTGGATCGGGCGAGAGCGGAGAGGGGAAATGAACTGCAACTCGCAGACTCCTCTGCTCTCCACAGCCTCATCGCAATGTGCCTGAAGGTGCTTAAATTCAGTACCTACCTCCTGCAGTGTGGGACACGCAGCCAGCGGATCTGGTGAGAACGGAGAGGGGGAATGAACTGCAACCCCCAGGCTCCTCTGCTCTCCACAGCCTCATCGCCGTGTGATTGGAGGCGCTTAAATTCAGAACCTACCTCCTGCAGCGTGGGACACGTGCGGGCTGTACCCAGGCCTACGGCTGGCCTATCTTTGCCCGTTACTGACCGGAGGAGACCGGGCTGGGCCTCTCCTTTTAACATCCAAATCTCACCAGACTTATCAGAAGTAGCTCCTTTTTTATAGCTTTCCAGTATTTTTGCCACAGCGGTGCCGCTTATGCAGTTGTGAAGGAGTATTAGTGTACCAGTATCGTGTTGACTAAGGGTTGCGATAGGAGCCTCATATTCTATAAAAGGTCTGAAGAGGCCAGGCTGGGCCTCATCCATCTTTCACCTGAGTAAGTTTTGTTTTTATTTTTCTACTATTTTATTGTATTATCCGCTGTGCTACACTGTGCTAAGGTGACTACTTAAGTTACATCATGGGTAAAAGGAAAGCTGGTGAGCCTATCAAGCCTGAGACTAATGCCAAGAAACCCCGGAAGCCAAGACATAAAAAATCTGTAGCTGCTCTGCACTCGAATACCAGCACACTGATTGACATAGACTCATTAAGTGAGTCCCTTCTAAATCCAAACTCTAACAAAGGGAAGGGCAACCCCTCAACGGTCCCCGATATGTTCAAAAACTCAAACTGCCTGCATCAGTTATTGCTCATACATCAAGTCCTGTTATTCTAGACCACCATTGTGAGACACCTAAGCCCACAGAGGACAGAGTCCTTGCTTTGCCCAAATTGAAGGAAACAACATCTATGGAGCCATCTACCCCATCTCATGCACATTATTACCTGAAATCATTATTCTCCCCCTTACAATCCCCCAATGATATCGGAGGGTTACACGTGGTACAGGAGCATTCTGGGAGCAATTGTTTGTCAAACTGACAATGGGTTACTTCAAGACACAGGGGTGCCCGAGGAGATGGTCCACTTTAGAATTTAATGTTAGTAAAGTCACTATCTTAGTAGCCTGCCTCCTTATTGGACCAGGATTCATCATTACAACTACAAAATTCTTCCTTCTGTTGCAATCAAGGGCATCAGGCAGGCTTGGCTGGATCTTCTCTGATGATACAAGAGGATCAGAATCCCTATATTGCAACAGTGGACTCAAAAGGAACAGTGCGGACCCTGGTTCTCGCTGCAAAATCAAGTTCTGCCCAAATTGTTAAATAGGTACCAGCAAATACTTTACCTTTAGGGGCCCCTCTTGTAAAGTCCTCTGCAAGATCTACAAGGATCCCAACTCAATTTACATCTTATTGCAAGGTTTACAAGACCACCTTATGCGGAGTCCAATAAGGGCACAGTGGACTGCATTAATAACATTTCTTTTTGGTTATCCAACCATCTCAAATGGAACTTTTTATTCTCCCCAAGTTCATTTTCTGAAAGCTCCACCTGTTCATGTTCAAAGAAGATCAAACTACGACCCTAAGAAATTAATATACATGACACGAGTACCCAAACTAAAATCTGTAGTTTACGAGGACACTGATTCACTAATCAGAGAAATTTTTTGGATAAGGACAAAACGCAAATGTCTCTCCATACCTGCTGGTGAAATTCCATGTCCTCTTACTATAGCAGACTCTTAAGGTTATTCATTTACAATCCGGCATTAGTATAATATCTTGGAACTTGGCAGGAATTTCATCTAAACCCTGAATGGCTTTTGTATATTGGTGAATATGTTTCAAGAGACCTGGGACATTAAAAAAGTCTTTCTTGATGGGTTTGCCACCTTTAAAGTGGAAGCCAAACCCCCTGAGCACTATGGGAGGGCAATTGGGGTCTTTTGGTCGTAATTAAGAACAATGTATTTAGATCATGCACCTTATTGCAATTAAAATATCCAGATCTAAAGGGGATTAATGTTAGTTTTTCCTCAGGGTTGGATTTGGTACTTCTAAACATTTATGTAAGATCGACTGTGACCTGTACTGAATGCCCCATCTTATTCATTCCTGAATTTTTGGATTCCTAACACCCAAATACTAAAATAGTATTGCCTGGAGATTTTAATACATACTATGAACCCTCCTCTTACATCAATGAGGTCATAGAAGAGGAAGACTAACACTGGGATATCCGGGTACTAACTGAGAAACCCCAAACTAACTTTTCGGCCACTGGACTTAAACTAGCTTCATTAATAGTTGCTAGAGGGCTGAGGGCATACAATGGATGCACTATCTCTGACCCTGATCGAGCCCCCTTTTTTAGAAGAGGTAATCATGAGTGTCATTGATTTTGTTATTCTAGATGTGAGATTGTGGCCACTTCTGGCTGATATGAAAGTGGATTGGCGCCCTGACAGTGATCCAGACTCCTTGATAACAATATTGATTAGAGCTTTACTTGCCAGGGAATCAAATACATGCCATACAATAGTGCCTGAACCCCTATTCGCAAACTTTTGTTGATTTGTCTCATGGCCTACAGTTTTGTCAAATCCGAATTTGTTGTCCAGACATATTGATTTTAGGCTACATTCCTCTCAAAATATGTAGGGGCACAGGAATCAGAAATTCCTATTTTGAGCATACACAACCTACTATATAAAGAGTTACAAGGAATTTTATAAAGATGTGGCTCATAAGAAGCCAGCCTTGGGCAAAGACATCAAATGGTATGATCTCACTTGCAGGCAGGCCAAAAGCTCTTTAAGATCTGCTGTGATGGCCTCTGAGGGGCTGATGACCGGTAACATTACTGCTTTATCAGTCATGGTGGTGCAGCAATAGCTCCTGACTACGGGATTTCGGGGGTAGGATCCCCTTATCAGACAGAGACCGCCTAAAGTTGGAAGCAGCCGTTCCATGCTGGGATGGCGTAAGGTTTTCTGGGATGGAAGACGGTCCACCCAGATGAATAGCGGGAGCAACAAACCCTGACTAACAGGACTAGATCATAGGTATGTAGGTCAGGTGCGGGAGGAGGGGTGAGCAAATGGCTGGAAGGTGCCCGTCTACTAGCAGGGCAGTAATGCCGTAAATGGGACGATGTGAACGCTGCTGCGGCTGCGATGGGCCCTGGGGAGGGTCGATACGATGCTTACACAGATATGGGACCTATTGGGTTCTGAACAGTGATTTGTCCCCGTCCACATCCATTGAGTTGGATGGAGTGGTGTGTTCTAGGCGGTCCCCCAAAGAGGGAGATCCCCGAATCCAGTTACCCTAATGTTTGACCTTAGTTATGGGGTATGTCTTTGGCATAGTTGGGGTGCTGAAGTGGGTGGGGGGAAGTGGGGTACGGTTGGGAAGTTGAAATGTTGGTCACTGTGCATGAGACGCATTGCTGAATTCCGAGTAAGTTTGCTGAGACACAAGAGGGTCCTTACCCGCTACGACAGCTATAGGGACGCGCTCACTAGATGTCGGGGTGACTGGTGCATACATGCTGTTATTGGGAGATGGCCAATAGCAGATTAGGTGCGGGATTTCTTCGATTACTAACATGGAATGTCCGAGGGCTTGGTAACCCCAAGAAAATTAGGCAAACGCTGGCATATCTAGACAGGCAGCGCATAGACATTGCACTCATACAGGAGACACACTGCGCACCGTCACGCCGAATAAATGTGGGCCGTAGGTGGGCCGAGTCAGTACACTATTCCTCTTACTCCTCATATGCACGGGGGGTGATGGTGCTGATAAAAAAAGGGCTGAAATATACAATTGAGACGGTCGAGAAGGATGACATGGGGCGGTTTGTTATTCTGACTGGTCTCCTGCGGGGGCAGAGGCTGGCTGTGGTGAATGTCTATGGGCCTAATGTGGATGATCCGCAGTTCTACCAGTTACTGTGGAGCAAACTGCGCGAACTACAGGCTCCCCACGTGGTATGGGGTGGAGACTTTAATATTGCGCTCTGCGATGACATTGACCGATCTGGGGCGACAACGGAGCCACATAAGCGCGCACTCCATGTCCTCCAGGACATAATGGTGGATAGGGCACTCACTGATATTTGGAGGAATAGGCACCCGGATGAATTGGCAGCCACCCATGTGACTACGTCGCGCGGTAGCTGGTCCCGTATTGACTACTGGCTGGTGTCGGGGGACGTTGCACGGTGGACGAGGGAGGTTCGTCACCTACCTAGAACACTATCCGATCACAGCCCGGTGCTCCTCACCTTGGAGCTCCCGAATTACACGCCACCTCCATTCAGCTGGAGATTCAATGCTAAAGCACTCATAGACCCCCTGTACGCTGATACCATTGGGCAGGCGATACAGGAATATTTTGACAATAACGCGCCTACTGCGACCGACCCGGGAGTGCTCTGGGAGGCCTGCAATGCTACCATACGTGGCGTCTGCATAAGCACCAATGCAGGCATCCTTAAAGACATCCAACAGCAGATCGGAGCCAGAGAAGATAAACTCCGAGTTCTAGAACGTGAATACGAGCGCACACAAAATGCTCGGCTACTGGGGGACATTCGGACAACACTATCCGAATTTCAGAGTCTCGCGGATGATGAAATTAAATACACCATGAAACGACAGGTGGCGAGGGCCTATGGGGAGGGCGGCAGACCAGGCAGGCGATTGGCGGCTAACATATGAGAGGGACGTGCACCACAGAACATACAGGTGATCCGTGGCCAGCGGGGTGAACGAAAGTATGGTGAGCGAGAAATACTGGGGGAATTTATGGCTGCATACGGAGAGCTGTATGCCTCCAGGCCTACGGCCACTGAGGCTGAAATCGGGGAGTACCTCGAAGACGTGGCGATAGCGTGGCTATCGGACGCACATCGCGAATACCTATCCCAACCAATCACAGTAGAGGAGGTCACAGACATAATTAAGTCACTGCCGAATGGTAAGGCTCCGGGCCCCGATGGCTTTACGTGCGAATTTTATAAGGCGTTTGTTGACCAGCTGGCCCCCCGTCTGGTGGAAATGTATGAGCAACAACACCTGCCGCCAACCTTACGGGAATCACTACTGCTGGCACTCCCCAAACCACAGAAAGATCCGGAGCTTTGCGACTCCTATAGACCATTGTCCCTCATAAACGTGGACAACAAGATATTGGCCAAACTGCTTGCTGCTCGACTAAACCCGCTGATGCCCAGATTGATCTTGCCTGACCAGTCTGGATTCATACCAGAACGCTCCACTGCGCACAATACACGAACGTTGTTTGCGCTTTCACACTATTTAACACCTGAGACGAAGGCTGCGGCGATCTTTTTAGACGCAGCCAAGGCCTTTGACTCTCTAGAGTGGAAATATATGACTAAGGTACTGCGGAGGATGGGCTTCCCACTCATGTTCCTTCAATGGATCCACTTATTATATGATGCACCTGTGACGCGGATTCGGGTGAATAACTATATCTCAGACACCATTGATATCCGGAGGGGGACGAGGCAGGGATGCCCGCTGTCCCCTCTTGTTTGCAATAGCACTGGAGCCCCTCGCCTGCAAGATAAGACAGGGACATCACTATTCAGCCCTGCAGTTTCCGCAGCGGCCGTTGCACATCTCACTGTATGCAGATGATATGCTGCTCTACGTGAGGGACCCACAGACCAATCTGAATCCACTGTTGAGGGAATACATAAAATTCGCGCGTCAATCTGGTGTCACTATAAATTGGGCCAAATCCCTGATTATTCCCTTGACTGATACCACACACCCGCACCCCATAGATTATCCCTTGGAGTGGAAAACGGACCCGATAAAATACCTGGGTGTATGGTTTCACAGGGATCCGGAAATTGTGATCAGGTCTAACTATGGGACGGTGATTGACACACTAGAGGAGAAGGTGGGGAGATGGATTCAGCTGCCTTTATCGCTGGCTGACCGTATTGCTATCGTCAAGATGGTGATCCTGCCGAAGTTACTCTACCTGTTCACTAACATCCCTATACACCCCCCAATGGAGGTGTTCCGCAGGATTGCCTCGATGGTCCTCCGGCTTGTCTGGGCGGGAAAGTCGGCCAGGGTGGAGATGCGGACACTCACGTTACCGTACAGTCAAGGAGGGTTCGGGGTCCCAGACCTCTATCTCTACTATCTTTGTGCGCAGGCACAATACGCACACTATTGGTACCACAAAATCCCATTTCTCACCCACACTGCGATTGAGGAGGGGGATGCAATGCCTATTCCACTTGAGGCGATTATCACTCATCGTAGGCCACCTTTGCACATGCAAGACATAAACACCATTGACGCTACGAACAAAGCATGGCATACCATGGGCAGACTGGCCAATAAACTGCCGCTGTATGCCCCGGCGCTCAGGCTCCAATGGCATCCGGCTATCTCGGTAACGCAAGAAAGAGTGGGGTTGGACTTGCTGCGGCAAGTAGGCATTGACACTGTAGGGGATTTGTACGAAAACGGGACCTTTAAAACACTTGAGCATCTCACATTCATTAGTAACATGTCTACATTATTTCGCTTCAATTATCATAGGCTGCAAAGAGCTGTGAAACGACTGTATCCAGCTTACCCGTTGGAACCGAAGGAATTGACCGCGTTGCAATGGCTGATCACCACACCTGCGAAAAGACACCTGGTATCTACACTATATACAAAACTGCAGGGGGACATAGCGGGGAACACACACGCTTCAATGGAGAAGTGGAACAGCTGTCTAGACACGCAGCTAACGGAGGAGGAGTGGACTACTGCCTGCACCCTGACGGGAATGCTGACGCCTAATGGTAACCTCCGCATACTACACTTCAAATACCTGCACCAAACGTACTACACACCGGCTAGGCTACACCGCTATGGGCTGCGTGGGGATGCTAGATGCGAACGTTGTGGGGCTGATGGTGCAGGTTTCATTCATCTGGCGTGGTCGTGCGCGGCAGTGGGGGAATACTGGGAGCAGGTGACGAAATTACTGGGGGTCATGGTGGGGGGTGAGGTGCGCTGCGAGGCCAAAACCTGTTTGCTGGGACTGCTGCCTGAGTTACGGGCCCTAAAGCGCAGATTCTGTGTGATTGCGTTGCTAATGGCCAAAAGAAGGGTCTCGCTATGTTGGTATGGAAGGCGGATCCCAAAACTGAAAGACTGGCTTACGGACTTAACGTACTGTAGAGATACCCTGAGGACTTACGAAGAAGAACTCCGTGCTGGATCAAAACCCAGAGACTACTGGGTATATTTAACCCAATATCTGCAAAGTGTTTCCACAGAATCATCAAGCGATTAGCATATGAGTGGAAGGGTGGTGGGTGTAGAAGACCTCTGATTAGGAAACGAACAGACAACTTGGATGAAGGATGCTGTTGTGCTGTGACCGCAATGTTATGGTTGTTGTTCGATTGTAAACACTTACAAATGCCAATAAAAAAAAAAATAAAAAAAAAAAAGGTTGGGACTCCTGGCTTTGGGACTCCTGGGTGCCTTCTGTGGATGCTGAGGGTCTTGGGGTTGGGATTTTTCTCGGTTTGGGAGTGGTGAAGTTGGGACTCCTGGCTTTGCTGCTCCTGGACGGAGGGGGATCCTGACTTTGGGAGTTTCGGTGTTCGCGGAGGGCGTTTGGGAGTCCTGGGGTTGGGACTCCTAACTTCTGTGAATAACGAAATGAGTAAGTGCTTTCTGTGAATACCAAAATGAGTAAGTGTCTTCTGTGAATACCAAAATGGTAGTAAGTTTAGGATTTTGTCTTAAGTTACTTCTGTGAATCGGGCCCAACGACTTTGACAAGAACAGGATCATTGTCTATAAGGCTCAACCACTCAGATTCATCGCATACCTGTGCCGATTGATAAAAACCAAAAACATAAGACACTAAAAAAAAAAAAAAAAAAAAGATCTGCTGTGATAGGAATGTAATAGTCCAAGCTAGGCACACTTTTATAAAGCCCTGTTAAATCTTGCAAAAAAATCCTGGGATAACATGTCTGCAGTTAAAACAAATGATAACCTTTTCTGGCTTATAGTGGCTCAAACTGGAACAGAAAATGAGAAGAGCTACCAACATCGTATACCAGCTGATAAATGGGTATCTCACTTTTCTAATCTCTATGAAGCAAAGGCTTCAGATACCTTAGGGCCCTGTTGCGACCCGACGATTATCACAGGCATAGTTTGTCACGACGCTAAAGAAGCTCATGTCCCAGCAATTACTTTCAGCCTAGAGGATATTGCTAGAGCTATCTCCTCATTAAAATCTGCTAAGGTGCCATGTAGTGCTAGAGGCACTCTTGTGGTCTGACACCATGTGATAACCTTTGACTGCCATCATTTTATTGACTTTGGTGTGTTATTTTATCGTAGCCTGAATGTACGACGTCCTGCATGTGCCTTGTTTCTCTTCTAGTAATTTTGAAGTGGGAGCTGTCGCAGAGTAGAACAGCTTGCCAAGAACAGAACGTGTGGGATGTGCATTTGAAAGCATGAGAGAGGTGGTGGAATGTACTTTTTGGTCTCAAAGTGCAGTGTTATGAGCAGTGGTGCCCAAAAGGTGCATTGTGTTGTACATTGACAAGTATTATTAAGTTCTTACTATTGGCTTTGACATGGCCTCCTGTCATCCCGAATTCTGACTCTGCCTTGCTGGAGCTTTTCTGTGCGCTCAGACAGGCTTGCAAGTTGTTTGGGTTAATCATGTTCAAGGATTGTTTTGTGAGAGATTGTTTAATGTACCCTGGAAGGCTTTCGTAAGCTTCGTCAAGATTAAGGTTGGAACATGTCAGAATGTAGAAGGAATGTAGGAACTCCTTCCTGCCATGGAATGCTTTCCTGGAAGCTGGCCAATTCCAGTAAGTTTCCTTGACACAGAGGGGAAGACTCTTGAACCTTCTAGTATGTGTTTTGAGATTATAAAGCTGAGGGTTGTTGACTGAGATCAGGATTTTGGAATCCGAATAGGGACGGACGAGTCTACTTTGGTACAACGGAACCCTGGTTGCCGAGGATCTTATCCCTGGCTGTTAAATCTCATGGTCCGGAGTGGGCTAAGATGCAGTGTTTACACCAGGTGAAGTGCTGAGTTTTGATTATTGCCATTGTGATGTGTGGCCAGTGGCTTTGATCATTTGAGGTGTTTTCTTTGTGATGTGTGAATGAGTCAGAGTGCACATCCAAAGTAATCATTGATGTATTTTGTGTATATATCTTTCTGATTATGTATTGCAGGACGTCCAGTACTATTTGCTGCTTGTTTATTCATTAGTATTGTTCGTGTGTTGTGTTTACCAAGTGTGTTATTGCTTGTATTTAAATATGTATATCCATTTGAATGTTCATTTGGCATCTGGGAAAGCCTTTCTGTTAGAGAGCATTGCATAAATAAAACTCCAAGCCTTATTCTAAAAAGAGAGTCTTTGCATTTTGTCAAGTAAAACCCTTTTTTAGGCATTGTTGTGTTTTATGTCTCCTGCTCTGCCGTGTTTGACCCACTGTGTGGGAGATTCTGTATTTGAAAGGCGGAGCAAGACACACCAGGACCGGATAAAATTCCTGGCGACTTATGTAAATCAGAACCTCAGATTTGGCCTGTTTATTTTGATCTACTCTCTAATGCCATAGCTCGAGGGGGTGAGATACCAGACTCTTGGAGAGGAGCCAAGATTGTTACAATATATAAAAAAGGTGACGCTTGCGCGCCTTCAAACAACAGGCCAATTAACCTAATCGATAATGCTCAAAATATTTTTGCTAAACAAATTCTTTGCATTGGGTAGACTCTAACAACATTATGTACATCCTCCAAGCTGGGTTTCGCTCAAAGATGAGTACCTCTGATCAAATGTTTAGATTTCCCACATTGCACTGGAAATAAGTTTTACTGCGTCATCAGAAACTTTATGTGACTTTTATTGATCTTAGAGCCGCTTTGATCTCATTCCACATACCAATTTGTGGCATGTTTTAAATAAGATTGGGTCCCCGGGAACTTGATCCACCTTAGATCCCAACTGTACAGTAATAGTTTTGCTCAGGTACGATGCGGCCGCTTGGAAGAATTAACCAATCTTTTTCCTATCTAGCGGGGTGTACAGCAAGTGTGCGTTCTTGCACCCATGCTCTTCACCCTTTATATAAATGACATGGTTAATATTCTGATGAACTGCAGAAATTATTCCCTTGTTCAGAACAGCAGCAAGGTACGGATTCTCTTATTCACAGACAATGCCCTTCTCAGCTCTAAGCCACCAGTGAGGCTCCTGCTTCTTGTTGACAAATTCACAGATTTTTGCGTGTGAAGTGGCTTGGAACTCAATGTTCATAAGACCAAATATATGGTGTTTGGGAAGGGAGTGGCCAAAGCTCCGTTAGTAGAGTAGGTCGAGTAGCCCTAGAGAGGGTGAGGAGTTTTATTTACCTGGATGTCAAAGTAAGGGAGAACTTCAAGTGGAAAGATCAACTTAGCAAAACCACGCTATTAGTTGAGCACAGAGCAAGTGCTATCAATAGGTTGCACAGGCAAACGAGCTGTTGTGCGGTCTCACCGGCCCTTGAAGTATATCGTAAGGCCCAAGGGACCACTCTTTAAAGTGCTGGGACTTGGGGTTGTACTGATGTTTCTCCACTTACCACTGCAGAAAATAAATTTGTCAGACATCTGGCTTCCTTTCCAAACAGTACACCGTTAATTCCCCTATTCTTTGATTTAGAACTAAAAAGAATTGCAGATCTGGCTGCACTTAGACCACTTGTCCATTGGGTTTGCCTGGCTTACAGCTGAATTAAGAGAGTTCAGAGATTGCCTTGTTGACTTGCTTAGTGCAAGAGGTGCCAAATCAGCACACTGGATTACGTTTTTTTTTTGACTGGCTAAGCAAATTTGGATGGGCTGACCCAGAAAAAAGGTGCAAAGATGATAACAATATTTTTAAATCCAGCTACTGGATTTTTGTCCAAGAGAGCCATATCCATAACCAGTCAATTGACCCATTGACAAATAGATTTTTAGATATTAAACCATTTCCTCATTTTGAGAAATGTTTAGACTTTATTTCCTCTCCCTTAGGACAAAGTCTTTATATTCGCTTTCAATTGGGTACCTTACCTCTGAGGTACTTCACTAATAAATGGAACAAGGACTTCTTCAAGTATCTGCCCGGAATGTGAATTGGAAAATGAACAAGAAACATACATGCTATTCTTTTGCCCTGGTTACCTAGGCCCGCACTGGAAATGGATTATTCCCCTATGTTGTGAACTTAAGGTGACCAGATATTTAGTGGCTTCCAGAATCATGAAGAGTGACACTACTCCCGTAATTGTTACTATCTGGAAAGTTTTACAGGCGATCTGGTTCAAACGTGGTAGATCAGACTGTGATTGCCAGGGAAGTAAGTAAGTAATATGTTTATTGTACAGTTAATTAAAACCATTACAAAAATTGGCCATCTCTTATTAACATGAAAAGTAAAAAAAGAAAAATAAACAGCTGATTAAAAACACACATTTAAAATTGCAGAGAATATCCATTCCCCCTGCCTTGGTAGCCCATAAGCTTATTTCTTCATTTCTGTTGGGAATATTAGCAGCAGTTCGTGAGGTCGAGTTACCCCCCTAATCAGGGTCTTAACTGCAGAATGATATCAGGCCGAGGAGTGCAGATTTAAAGTGCATATTTAAAGTGCATAGTGCCACCTCAAGGAGGAAAGATGGCCATTTAATTGACCTTTTGATGATTTTCTTAGGGCAAAAGCTTGAGGTAATGTGTTTAAAACACTGTTGCAGTACACTTATTTTTAGATAAAAACTTTACTAGGCAACAGCTAAGTTGAATGTCTTCACCAGAGAAGCTTGCAAGCACCGCTTGTCTGCACGACCTTAATTGGTTTTTGTTAAAGATAGGTCTAAGTAGTAGCTGGCGTTCTCGCATCAGCTCACGGCAAATCGTTATGATGTGAAGTATATCCTCCTCTCCTTCACCACAAAGACGGCACATTGCTGGCTTTGGAGGGCGCAGCCAAGGAGGCAGATGGTATGCCGTCGGTAATAGACCTAACCGAAATTTCAAGAACTTTTCTTTAATGGTTCTAGAGAAGTTAGAAAGAAGGTAGGCTTGAGGAGTCGCTTTCCTATAGCTTTGTATCGTAAGCCAACCATGTGAGCGTTTTATCAAGGTCGCTTTATCTTGTAAAATAGACTCTTTTTTGACTATGTTGTTTACAATTTTCTTGAAGCTAGCCATGGTCCCGGGCATTGCCCAGAGTTGCCGTAGCCCCAGCTGGTCCAGTGCAGTGTTCAAGTAATATCTGGCTGGGCAAGTTCCTATTGTTTCCACTTCTCTCCACAAGTAAAAATTCTGCGTTCCTGGCTGCCCTTTTTTTTATCTTGAACCAAGTTTTAACAAAAGGTCCTTTTCTGGCTAGCTCCTGCCCTTGTATCCCAAATTCCAACCTCATTTGCGCCGGAGAGATAAATCCAGGCAGCCCATAAATTATTCTCAGTGCTCTTGTGATGGTGCCATTTAATATTTCCGCATCCCTCCCTCTCATGGCTTCACTTCCATAGGTGATTGATGGTATCAGTTTGGCCTGAATCACCTTGGTCAGTGGGAGATAGCTTGGTCCAGCGGTTATATTCTTCAAGTATCTTAAAGCTACTGCTGTTGTTAACCCCCTCTTTTTTTATTGCCTCGAACTGTGCTTTGTAATTGCCTTTGCTGTCGATCATAACCCCCAGATATTTGTAGTCTTAAACGACTTCAAGCTTGTATTTTGCCAGGTGCCAGTTGTATTTTGTTTTTATTTTCCGGTAATTTACACACATGACTTTTGTCTTGTCTTGGTTAATACTTAGTTTGTTGTTTTCTGAGTATTGAGATGTGATGTCCAGCAGGCGTTGTAATCCTATGGGTGTCCGACTGATGAGAACTAGATTGCCAGGGATTAAGATATCTTTTAATTACCACCTAATTCCAATCATACATATTTTTTCTAAACTTTTTATGCTGCTTTTTGCCCGTTTTGCACATAGCCCTTGCTCGACTTTTGTTCTCTGTTTTTATATAGTAATGATTGCAGGAATTAATATTTAATAGCATCCGCCTTTTACCATAAGCATGAGTAACTTGATGTTTTTAAAAAAATGTATTTTGATGTTATTTATTGTTTATTTTGAGCATGTACACTTTGATGGTACTTGGATACAGAATAAAGTATTTTACTACTACTAACTGGGACTATGCTGCTGTGCTTCATTGAGGGGTGGTTACTGGGAGTGCGTCACTCTGCTTCATTGAGGAGTGGTTACTGGGAGTATGATGTGTGATAAGCTGCTGCACTTCATTGATGGATTTGTAACCGTATGCTGCTGTGCTTAACTGAGGGATGGTAAGTGGGACTAAACTGCTGTTTTTCATTGAGGGGTGGTAAGTGGGACTACGCTGCTGTACTTTACTGAGGGGTGGGAAGAGTATGCTGCTGTGGTTCATTGAGTGGTGGGTCTGGGAGCATGAGGGATAGTGATGTACTAAACTGCTGTGCTTCACTGAGCAGTGGTTACTGAGTGTATGAGGGGTGGTAAGGAACTACGCTGCTCTGCTGTTTTATTGAGTACTTTTAACAGACCTGAGGAACTTTCTCCAAATGGACAGTAAAGGTGATTTCTTTAATTTGTTTATCCTTTCGACAGTAAATGACTGTTGGATGTGAATCATCACTTTTGAAACTAAAATAAGTGTGCTTATAGTCATTTTCATGCTCAAAATTGGTCAAAATACAAGCTTCTCAGTAGGAGGGTAAGTCTATAAAATTGCCAATTTTGGTCACTGCGAGGCCTTAATAGTGGTAATGCAACATGAGGCGCAATACAATTTGACATTTTGAATACATTTTTGTAGAGTCCAAAAAAAAACGATGACCCCCCAGACCTGAGGAACTTTCTCAGAATGATCAGTCATGGTGATTTTTTAATGTTTCATCTTTAGACTGTAAATGGCTTTCAGATGTGAATCATCACTTTTGGAACTAAAATAATTGCTTTTAAAGTAATTTTCATGCTCAAAATTGGGCAAAATACAAGCTTAAGCTTCTGAGTAGCTGCAAAAGTCTATATTAATAGCAATTTTTAAAAGTTGTTATTCAAAATGAGGCATTATACAATTGACATTTTTAATAATTTTTTGTACAGTACAAAAAATCCAATTCCTGATGGAATACAATGACCCTGGATGTAAGGAACTTTCTCCGACTGGTCAGTAATGGTGATTTCTTTTTTTAATATTTAATTTTTTTAATGTAAATAACTAGGATGTCGACCATCACATTTGAAAATAAAAAGTGTTCTAAGTAATTTTCATGCTTTAAATCAGTCAAAATACAAGCTTCTGAGTATCCTTGATTATCTGTGCCCAGTTCCCTCTATGTAACTCTTGAATAATGCACAGCAGGACTTTCGGGATGTTATATTTTTCCAGGCTCTCCCATAAACATTTCCAATCAACTAGATCATAAGCTGCCTGGAAGTCCACAAAGCAGCAGAAAAGCTTCCCTACTTGTTCAATTGACTTCCGTGCCACTGCCCATAGTGTGAAGCAGTGGTTAATTGTGGAGTGTCCCTCCTTAAAGCCACCCTGTTCTACAGGCACATCCGACCCTTCCTCCACCCAGTCTTTCAATCTGCCTAGTAGAATTTTAGCAAAGACTTTCTCCCCTATGTCCAGCAGGTAAATCAATCAGTTTTTTGGGGATTTCATGTCTCAATTCTTATGCACTGGTCTAATTATGGCTCCCTTCCAGTGTTTGGGGATTTTTCCAGAGTCCAAAGTGGCCATGAACATACATGATAGGAATTCAGCCCACCACTGCGTCTGGGTCTTTATTATAATACCGGGAAGATTATCAGGTCCTGCTGCCCTGGTTAGCTGTAGCTGCTTTATCATGTTCTTCACCTTCTCTACTGCGCAGTCTAGTTTTAGATCTTCCAGTAAACCCCCCCCCCCCCCCCCCATGCCGTGGTTCTCCTATTTCTGGTGTACTACTTGTCCCATACAATTGCTTCAGGTATTCTTCCCATCCGTTTTCTTCAACCACACAGTTCATGGCCTCAACTGGTTTTCCTGATGCTGCCAGTATCAGCTTCCAGAACTTCTGTAAATTATTTGGTTCGATGGCTTCCAACAGGTTCTCCCAGCATTTCTCTTTATAAGACCTTTTTAAGCTTCTCACTCACCTTTTATATTCGTTTCTCAGGTTTCTAAGTTTAATAAACCTAGCCAATTCATATTTGACTCTGAGTGATCGTGCTTCTCTCCTTATTTCCCTTATCCTCTTAGTGCATTCCTCGGTGTCCGACTTGGCCTGTCTAACAGGGGTTATTTGTTGGATGTTTGCTCCTATGTTCTTATTTTTTAGTTTGACTCTAAGGCACTGCACTACCTGATCGATTTTATTTTTTTCCTCAAACCATTCCAAGTTTTGCCCTCTGGTATTTCCCAGATCTAACTCCTGTTGTAAAGTTGCCTGTTTTACAATATATTCTTCAGTTAGGCTCGTTGTGACCCGCTGAGGGTACACTACTTCTTGGGGGATTACTATATCTCGTGCACTTGAAGGCTTGCTTGCAACCTCCATCTGCAGATAATTATGGTCACTTCCTTCCCTTTGACATACGTGGAACCTCTTAGTTCATACAAACTTCCACGCATGTGTAAAAGCATAGTCAATAGGGCAAGCCTGTGACCCTATTTTAAAGGTTTTCTCTGCGGGGCAATATGTATCCATCCTACCGTTTAGGTAAAATAGACCTTTTGATCCCAGATACTTCCCTAAATGTATGTCTTGTCCTATAGGGGTACTATCTGAGAATGATGCCATCATTATGTTCTAGGCTTTCAATACATTCTTAAACCAAGGATCTATCTTACTTGGGTTCAGTTTATGATTAAAATCTCCAAGTATTAAGAATCTATCATTATTATATTTTTCACATAACAGGTCAATGTCTTCTTTAAAAAAAAAAAAAAAAAAAATCTCTATCCCGTATTCCACTTGGCTCTCCCATTACATATAGACATTTATAAGAACCAAATGTACACATTCTCTGTCGCTTAGCCATGTTACTTGTAAACAAATGATCTCGGAGCTCAGAGCTAACTCACAGACACTTTCTTGTTTTACATGTCCTCAAAGACCCTTTATATTCCAAGATATAATCTTCAGGCTCGGCGACACCCCTTTATCCTATTCTATGTCACTTAAACAGTTGTCATCCCCGTTGTACCACTGGGAGGGGCCTGCAAGACTTCTCCTATGACTCCAGTTCTCCCATAGATTACTAATATCTGTATTGTCAACCACTATATTTAGTTTTCCGTTAAGTTCCCCCTCTTCCTCTATCAACCTTACCTGTCTTTTACCTAACCCTGTGTGGCAATTTAAAAATTATCCACCTTGTAGACTACCCTCCTCTAATTCTCTCTCTGGGATTATCCTTATCCCTGCCTCCTGTACTTCTTGTTCTGCTTTCACAATTGCCACCTTTACCAGATCAGTGTATACTAAGACCTTTGTTATTTCCATAGCTTTATAATTATTTCTAAACCCCACTTGACGCAGGTCATCTGAAAGAGACACGTTAGTGATAGAATCCTTATCTTAGAATATCCCCAGGCGTCAGGCTGGATCCGGAAAGTTTTTTCGTCAGCAGCACCCCTGCGCGTCGGTAGGTGGCGACGTGCGGCTCCGCGTCCGTCACTGGCATCATAAGCGCTGAGATGACATCACGGAGACTACTTAGGCGCCACCCATGCGCGCTGACGCCAGTTCTTTCTTTTTCTGTGCCAGCAAGCGCAGTTCCGGTTAGAGCACGTACCCTAGTCACTTTTGGACTAACTTTTTTGAGACTTTTGTCTCTACTTCTTTTGAGTCTTTGACTCCTGGTGCCGCTTAGGGATGCCTGGGTTTAAATCCTGCGGGGCCTGTCGCCGTACGATGCCGGTGGCCGACCCCCATGGCGTCTGTCTCTACTGTCTGAAGCGCGACCATGACTCCCGGTCATGTTACGACTGTCTGACCATGGCTCCGAAGGCTTTGCGGGAGCGGTCCCGAAAGCTGGTGGAGGCCCGCCAGTCGTCTCCGTGCCGTTCGAGGTCCAGGGGTCGATCGAGGGACCGACCGCGGAGCCATCACCATCGCTCCTCGGGGTCAAAGTCTTCACACTCTGAGTCGGGTAAGAGACGTCATAAGAAAAAGTCAAAGAAGCTTTTGCGCTCTCCGACATCCCCCGCTGGTCTCTGGACGTGGACGAGGGGGCAAGGGGTATTTCCCCCGCGGCTCCGTTGGAGCCTGAGTGTCCTGACGCCTAATATACAGACCAGCCACAGGGGTTCCTCTGGATAAGAACGTGGCCAGGCGTCATCGCCTGGTTCTGGGTGGCCCTTCCTTTTTAACAAACCATCCAACTCCGAAGAGCCTGGTCATCCAGGCCTCTATTTCCCAAAGCACATTCCCTACCGCCCGACTGATAAGGAATCAAAGAAGCTGGAGCAGTTTGGCAAGAAATTGTTTTCCTTTGCCTGCTTGGGGCTGCGGTCAGTCAAGACCGCATACCTCCTGGGACGCTACTCTCACGCTGTGTGGGGCTCGGTGGCGCAGACGCTGCCCCAGTGTCCGAAGGATGTTCGGGCTGTACTTTACCAAGCTGTTGCGGAGGCAGAGAACACTGCAAAGTTCGCCTTCTGGTGTGGGCTGGACACCGCGGACACTCTGGGAAGGGCGATCTCCACGACAGTGGCCCTACGTCACCATGCCTGGCTGCGGTCCACTGGGTTTTCGGGGATGTTCAGAGTTCCCTCATGGGCATGCCCTTTGATGGTACTCGCCTGTTTGGAGATAAGGCAGACAGTACGCTGGAGCGTTTTAAGGACTCTCGGGCTACGGCCAAGTCCTTGGGTCTCTCCACCACGTGCCCGGCCACGTCTACCTTTCGTTCTTTTCGTGGCCATGGCAGGAGCACCCCTACACGTTCGTTCAGCCTGAAGCTTGCACAGAACCAACCTCAGTGCAGACATGGTGGCCGCCGTGGCGGCACAGGGGGCCAGCGTGCGGGTCAATCCACCTCTGCTCTTGCAGCATCCGCCTCAAAGCCTTCCTAGTCCGAGCTTTGGGGTGCACCCCACGCTGGTGGGCGGCAGGATTTAACATCACCTTCCCCACTGGCGTTATATCACTTAGTACAGGTGGGTGCTGCAAATCGTCTGAAGGGGCTACTCCCTCCCCTTCGAGTCTGCCCCCCCCAGCCATGCCACCTCAGTTCCCCCGCATGTCAGGGGATCACTGTGCGCTTCTCCAAGAGAAAGTCGCGGCCCTCTTGGCCAAGGGGGTCATCGAGCGAGTTCCTGGGCCAGAAGTAGGACGTGGTTGTTATTCCCACTACTTTCTGGTCCCCAAAAAGGAGAAAGGGGGCCTGCGCTCCATCTTGGACCTTAGGAACGTCAATCGCTTCCTCCGGAAGGAGAAGTTCAAGATGTTGACTTTGGCTCAGGTCTAGGCTGCCCTCGACCCTGGAGACTGGATGGTAGCGTTGTACTTGCAGGGCACATATTTTCTTATCCCCGTCCTACTGTCCCACCGGCGTTACCTGCGGTTCATGGTAGGTCAGTTTGCCATGCTCCCCTTCGGCCTTACTAGTGCCCCTCGGGTGTTGACGAAAGTGATGGCGCTGGTCGCAGCTCACCTGTGCAGATCAGGGGTTACTGTCTTGCCCTATCTCGACGACTGGCTGTTGAAGGCGGGCTTGCCCCAGGCAGTCGTTTCCCACCTCCAGACTATGGCCGACCTCCTGCATCTGCTGTTGTTCTCCATCAATGTGCCGAAGTCGCACCTGAGTCCCTCTCAGAAGCTCCCCTTCATCGGAGCGGTTCTGGATTTGATGCTGTTTCGGGTTTATCCTCCCGAGCAGCGAGTCCGGGATATTCATGCTATGATTCCAATCTTTCAGCCTCTATCCTGGGCCTGATGAACTCCTGCATCCTGCTAGTGCAACATGCCAGATGGCATATGCGAGCTCTGCAGTGGGACCTGAAGTTCCAGTGGGCACAGCATCAGGGCAACCGGTCCAGATCTCGGAGGGCAGTACACGACAATTGCAGTGGTGGCTCACTAATTGTGATTGAGTAAATGGTAATCCCTCTCCCTTCCCCAACCAGAGAACACAGTGGTGACGGATGCGTCCCGCCTGGTATGGGGCGGCCATTTGGGAGAGGCGGAGATCAGAGGCCTCTGGTCTCCGGCGGGGTCCCGGCTTTATATCAACCTTTTGGAGCTTCGGGCGATCAGACTTGCACTGAAAGCATTCCTTCCCTCTGTCTGGGGGAGTGTGGTGCAGATGTTCACGGACAACACCACCGCCATGTGGTATTGCAACAAACAGGGCGGGGTGGGGTCGTGGACCCTATGTCAGGAGGCTCTGTGCCTCTGGACATGCCTGGAATATCAAGGCATCACCTTGGTGGTTCAAAACCTGGCAGGCTCTCTGAATGCCAGGGCGGACAAACTCAGTGGTGCATGATGGATCACGAATGGCGCCTGAACTCGGACGTGGCACAAGGTCTCTTTCTGCAGTGGGGAGAGCCTTGGTTAGATCTATTCGCCACCGAAGAGAACGCGCAATGTCATCAGTTCTGCGCATTGGAATTTCCAAGGCGGCACTCGCTCTGTAACGCTTTTCACTGCAAGTGGAGCTGCGGTCTGTTGTACTCCTTTCCGCCTATACCACTTCTGCCCAGAGTGCTGAAGAAGATTCGGCGCGACCGGCCCAAGTCATCCTTGTGGCTCCGGATTGGGCACGAAGATACTGGTATCACGAGCTATTCAGCATGGCGATCGATCCCCCGATCCGACTGCCTCTTCGGGAGGATCTTCTGTCGCAGCAGCAGGAGACGGTCCTCCACCCGAACCTGTCCAGCCTCCACCTCATGTATGGAGATTGAGCGGTGACAGTTGACAGCTTTCGATCTTCCTCCAGAAGTTTGTGATGTAATTCTGGCAGCCAGGCGTCCGCCCACTAAGACGGTATACGCCTGCAGGTGGAACAAGTTTGTGGCATGGTGAACAGCGAAGGCTGTGGATCCCCTTTCTGCACTTCTTCCTGAGGTCTTTCTTTTCCTTCTTTCTTTGGCCCAGCAGGGCTCTGCTCTGGGCACTATCAAAGGTTATCTTTCGGCCATCTCCGCCTTCCTACGGCTTCCAGATCAGCCTTCTCTTTTTAAGTCCTCGTTTGTTAACCGCTTCCTCAAAGGCATTACACACAAGTTTCCTCCCGTGCCTTTCATAATTCCTCAATGGGACTTAAATCTTGTTTTGACCTATCTGATGTGCGCTCCCTTTGAGCCCCTTCATAACTGTCAATCAATCAATCAAAAATAAGTTTATTGTGACCAATTGGTCTTTAAACTACATATGCTATAAGTTTAAAAATACTCAAATTAAAAATACAATTGTTAAAATTTATAAAAGAGCCTAAAAACCAATTTCATTATGTTTTCATAAAAACTTGTTTTTGTAATGTCATACTATGAGTCAAAGCAGAATACCTAAAAATTTCAGTGCATAAAATAATTAAAGACATTCTATTACCATCCTTTTATCCCTCCTTCGACCGCCCTGTTCCATTTTCTTATTCCATGAGAAATCTTTTGGCTAGTTGTACAAACTTCGCCAAGGCAATTGCACTATCTAAGAACTGCATGTCCGTAAGTAGCTCAATTGCTTGCGTCCTTGTGCTTATTCCATATTTTAAAAAGAGTGGCCTTAAGATCATTCTTGATATCAGTTTTGGGCAATCCATTACAAAATGAAGGCTAGTACATTTTAAATCTAGCCCACATGTACATTTACCATAGTCATCCATTAATATGTTTTTTATTTTCTCATTTGCACGGGCGGGATTGATACCTATTCTCATTTTTAATAATTCCAATCTAATCCCATGATTTGGTACAGTATCTAAATATGGATACGAATTATCGTTACTCCAGGTATTTAACATAAAATACAGACTTTTTTTGATTCAAGTAATCCATGTTGATCTGTCTAGATTTTACATTTCCCAAGATTTTTAGAGCACTCTTCCGTTCTTCAATACACAATCATTCTGGGTTAATTTTTGCTTTTAGGGATTCACAAATAGAGTGTAGTTTTTTTCTGGTAGCTATTGCCCACTTTAATTTACTCTGTTGGATCTCCCTCCTATACCAACATGACACTTTCTCCTCTTCTCCTGATCCCAACCTTTTCCAAAATCTACACAGGTTTACCTGAACTTGTATGTTCCATGCTGGCCAGTCTAGTTCTAGCCTAATGGCCTGTACCATTGTGGAGCTAGGCAAGGAGAGAAGAGTTTTTTTAAACATTTCCCTTCCTCCTTCTCCCATGAACATTTCCCCCCAAACATAAAATTCCTGCCCCATACTGCATCTGAGGGGGAATCATAGCCTTAAATGCTTTCAACCCTGGTCTATGTGACATGTCTCCGTAGATGCTATTGAATTTTTTCAACCCACAGATTCCTGCTAGACATTTTGTTTTTTGGGCCTGTAGGTGCATATTCCAGTTTAAAGCTCTATCAAACCATACACCCAAATATTTATATTCATTAACAACTTACAATTTTGTGTGGCCCAAGAACTAGCTATATTCATGTTTTTTTCTTTCCAAAACACAATATTTTTGTTTTTTCCAAGTTTACTATTAACCCTTTCGCTGCCAGGCCTTTTCCCCCTCCTGTGCCTGGCGCTTCCCCCGTGGGTGGGTGTCATGACGAGATAGTCTCGTCATGGGCACAGCGCGACTGTGCTCCATGACGAGACCATCTCGTCATGGAGCACAGAAGAGGCTAGGTGTTTGGATAAACAATATGCCTCAAAAACAATTAGCTTTCTTTGCAACCCTAATTCCGTTTGGTCTAAGATAACTAGGTCGTCTGCATATAGTAGGCAAGACAGATGCTTTCCATTTACCTTTGGGCTTGCTCCTCTTTCAGTTATTAATAGTTTCGGTAAGTCAGCAAGAAAAATGGAAAATAAAAGAGGGGCCAAAACACATCCCTGTCTTAGACCATTATTGATTTGTATCTCTTCGGTTAAACCTCCTGCTGTATCTTTAATAACTTGTGCCCAATTTTCACTATGCATACCTTGAATTACTTGTAGGATGTCGTCGGGGATATTATATCTTTTTAGCGTCTCCGATAAGCATTCTCTATCTACTAGATCGAATGCCACCCGGAAATCGACAAAACAGCAGTATAAATCTACCCTGCTCTTCTACTGTCTTCCTAGCCACGGCCCACAAGGCAAAACAATGGTCGAGTATTGAGTGTCCCTCTTTGAACCCACCTTGTTCTACCGGGACAATTGCGTTTAATTCGACCCATTCCTTCATTTTTCCCAGGATTATTTTGGAGAACACTTTCACACCAATATCTAATAGATTGATTAATCTATAATTCTTAGGATCCTTTCTATCCCCTTTTTTATGCAGAGGCCTAATTACGGCTCCCCTCCAGGATTTTGGAATTATACCTGTGTTTAACAGTGCTGTAAACATTTTTTAAAAGAATTGGGCCCACCATTTTAGCTCTGTTTTTATTATTACTGCAGGTAAATTATCAGGCCCAGCCGCACGGGTTAAATTTAAATTCTTAATAGTATTCTTTACGTTTTCAAACGAGCCTAAGGGAATTAGATTTTTTACTACTTGTCGCCTCAAGGTTTTCTCCCCACTAATTTCTGGCTCATATCTAGGCTTATATAATTGATTTAGATGCTCCTCCCAGGATGCCTCATCGACTTCACAGCTCATGGTTCCTGGGGATCGACCCGATGCATCTTGAATCAGCCTCCAAAACCCTTTAGTATTTTTGCTTTCTATGGTTTCTAGCAGAGAAACCCAGCATTTTTCTTTAAAGCATCTTTTCTTACTTCTCACTAGCATTTTATATTCCTTCCTCATTTCTAATAATTTATTGTAGCCCTCCTGGTTGTTTCTTAATTTCATCCTTCTTTCCTCTCTCCTTGGTTGCCTTTTTTTCTCTCTACATGTGGAGTCAAACCAAGCCATTTGCTGTCTGCCACCCCCTTGCTGATCTTTGCCCCCTTTATCTGTCTTCTTTAAATTGACAGATAGACATAATGCAGCCTGCTTGATTTTTGCTTCAAACCATGCAACCCTCGGGCTCCATGCTATCTCAGGGTCTAAATTTTGTTGGAAGCTCGACAATTTTGTAATATATTCCTCCGTCAATTTTGTGGTTAGTCTTTTTGGGTAATCCATCGGTTGTGCTAAAACTTTTTCGCAAACTCTTGGGGGAGCTCTTAATATTTCACAATACAATGGATAGTGGTCACTTTCTTTACGTTTAATCACCTTAAACTTTTTTAGTGAGGCAAAATTCCAGGCATGCACGAAAAGATAATCTATAGGGCATAGTTGATTTCCCCTTCTAAATGTTTGTTCTGCTGGTCTATTGAATTCCGATCTACCATTTAAACTAACAAACCCAAATGACCCTAGTAATCTCCCTACCTCCTCATCTTGTTTATTCATT
This sequence comes from Triturus cristatus, assembly GCF_964204655.1. NCBI lineage: Eukaryota > Metazoa > Chordata > Amphibia > Caudata > Salamandridae > Triturus > Triturus cristatus. The sequence goes on from NC_140584.1 coordinate 257,352,954, forward strand.
TTACCAGTGGGAAAGAGGGCTGGCGCTATCTCATATGCATCTAAAATTTCCTTCATCCAAAGGTCCACCTTTTCGGGATCTAGCTTATGGTTGAAATCTCCCATGATAATTAGAAAATCCTTCCGTATTTATCATTTCGGGTTGTCAGATCTGCTTTAAAGAACCCCATTTCTTTTACATATTCTCCTGGGGTACCCCACTGCACTTGTATATTAACCACAATCACATATTCACTTTGCCTTCCCCGGTCCTGTAGACGTATCTCACTGGCTAGTATCCATCTACAAGAGGTATTTATCAAAGATTAATTGTTTATTGTTTTCGTGGATATTAGAGTCATAATGCCACCCGATGGGCGACCAAATCTGGCTTTTGTCGCTGCTTTTTAAAATCTGTGTAAAGCCTTCAACTATCTGGGTACTGTCGCATAACCAAGTCTCTTGCAGACAGACCATGTCGGCCTGACGTGAAGTATTTTTTACATATTCCATCTTTATTTGTTCTTTTAATCTATAGCCCACCAAGATTAATTTAGTTCTCTGTCCTCAGTACTCCAATTTCCCCAGTTCTTATCCAACTCATGGTTTTCAACAATAATTTTAATTTCCTCTCTTACTCCACATGCCCCTGATATTATTCTAGCTTGTCTTTTCCCCAATCCTGCGTGACAGTTCAAGAAGTTACTATCTGGTTGGCCTACATTTTCTATTTCCGCCTCTGTGATTAATCTTATTCCTTCTTTTAGTATCACTTTTTCAGCTTTTATTATTGCAGATTTAATCATCCCTTAATATACTTCAACTTTTGTCAATTCCTTCCCTTTGCTACTAGTTAGAAATCCAACCTGCCTTAAATCCTTTGATTAAATTTTACATAAGCTTGGACATTTTGCGAAGGAAAAAAGTAGTTGCGAGCGATTTAATGGTGTAATCTTTCTTAGTTTTTTTCTGCCCTTAGGTACCTCCTGGGGTTCAAAGTATATCCACTTTTTTCCACTTACTTCTGTGGCTTCCCGATCTCTCATTTTTCCTTCAATTATGTCTCTTTTACTGCTTGGGCCTAATATCTTAACACCCACTTTCCCTATACTTTTTGGGTTGCTTTGCTTATCTTTTAAGTTTGCCCTTTTTTCAGTCCATTTCTCATCCATTATATCCTCCCGGTGGTTTCTTTGTTGGGACCTTCTTTCCCTTGTTTCCCTCAAACCTATTTCATGCCCACGTTTTTGGAAACTATCTTTCCTCTGCTCCCTTTCCTCCTTCTTAGTTATTATAGAAGGAACTCTTCTTTCAGTTGTTACCTTTGGTGCATGTGATTTATCTTCTCTACACTTTGCTTTTTTACTGTCCGTTTGTTTCCCTTTACACTTTCCTGAGTACTGGGTGAATTTCCTTGACGGAAGTCTAATCTTTTGCCACCTATATTCATTTCTTCTCCTGATTAACAGGTTGTTTCGATATATACACATCCTGAACTTGATTCAATAGGTCCAATGTCCCTGTGTCTCCTGTGCCCCCTCTTTTGGGAGTGTCTGACACCGGTCTAACCACTGATGGCATTAAACCCCTTATCCCCTGTAGCTCACATACAGTGAGCTTTAGTTTTGTTTCTTGTGCCTTTAATATTTTATTATTTGAAAGTGTGACTTCTAACAGGCCCTGCAGGATCTTTTGTAGCATTAAAATAATATCCAACATTGAAGCAGATGGAGTTGCCGACAAGTCTAAGTTCTCGGTGCTATTACGTAACAATTCTTCCATAGAATACTCTAGGGCTTTCCCTACTGGCCCCGTGTGTCCTATTTTTCGTAGTATGCTCTTTTGCCATGTTCCCCGACCCGGTGTTCTCCTAACGGACTTTGTTCTTCTTCGGGGCCATCTTTGTTGGTGCGTGCTCTCAATTCCTTAAGTACTTAGCTCTGTACCACCGAAGGGTCTATTGTTCTTTATTGCCGGTATTACCAGCCTGCTACTACTATATAATTAATTTGAACAATTTACCATCATGAGGCGGACTATATTATATTGGAAACACCCTTTGTCCAGTGCCCCATGCTTTTATCCGTAATGCTTCTTTCCCCCCTGGCAAAACTGACATTCTGAGCGTGACCCTCTTATGAAGACTCCCCATACTCTGTCACCGATGTCATAGTCAGGGAAAATCTTTTATTGATCTAGATACTGCGTTGCTTCCTTTCGTGCTCACATGCGAAGTGTTCGGTATATTCGGCATTTTTTTTGTTTTCTTCATTAAATCTTTATTTTGACCCCTCCTATCACTTGCTTCTTCTAAGGGTTCGACAAGGATTGACTCACTTGTTTCCTTATTTGTATCCTGGGGGTTCCTTCTTGTTTTGTTACTCCTCGCTTTTTTAGGGGCCATTTTACAATAAAAAAAGTCCGATATATCCATCACTTTATGGGCTAGTTTTTAGGTTTCTAAGGTTTCTATTGGTGAGCCCCACGTGACTACTAAACTGTCAGATATTACAGCGTTCAATTACGTCTTGCAATAAGATAGAGCTTAAATTGCCTAATTCCCTTTCATTTACCTCTGCTGTGCCGTAGTGGTACTTCGGGCTTGCCGTGATAATTCCCCCTCCCTTTTTCTTTTTTTCTCATGCGGGGGTAACCTTTCTTAAACAGGTTCTAGAACACTCCAGAGCATTCCAGTTACTCCTCCCCCTCTTGACTGGCCTTTTTTTTATTTTGTGGTCTCCAACCCCCCAGTCCCCCCCCCCCCCTCCCTTTGGGGGTATGCGGGTCTGTTGCAGCTCAGTCCAAAAAAACGGAATACGGGCACCACTTCCCACTTATGCGCTCTCCTCTGCGCTCTCTTACTCCCTTTTTTCAGGCACTCGCTCCATGGCTCTCACCTATGAGGACCGTATCCGATATTTACCGCTCCGAAATCTGTACGTGCTTGCTGGCGCTAACCTTCCCGTACAGCCTCGGTGTTCTTCATGCTGTGTTCTTCACACTGTCTCAATAATCCAAGACAAACTTCTGCTTCACCGCGGAACCGGAAGTGACTTGTCTCCTTCCCATCGCGTTCAGGTCTGTATTACTCCTTGCCGCAAGCGCCGTGGGCCCCCACAATCCCGGCACACCGCCGCTACATTTGCGTTGTTGCCCCCACCGGGCACAGGAGTTCGCAATCTGGCCGAATCGTCGCCCAGGCCCGAGCCCCGCCCGCAACCACCACTGCCTCTCGTATTCAGGATGCCGGAGCCAATCACGCCACGCCCACTTCCATAACTGTCCTTTATGTCTTCTCACTCTTAAGACGGCTTTCCTGGTAGCTATCACCTCTGCCAGAAGGGTGAGTGAGCTCCTTCTGTTAATCCTCCTTTCCTTTCTGTTCATCCGGACAAGGTGGTTTTAAGGACCCGTCCTTCTTTCCTGCCAAAGGTTGTTACGCCCTTTCACATCGGGCAGACCATCACTTTGCCCACCTTCTTTCCGCCTCCGCATCCTTTGAAAGAGGAAGAGAGGCTCCACCGTCTGGACCCAAAATGTGCGCTCTCGTTCTGTCTGAAGTTCCGGGTGGATGACCAACTTTTTGTTGACTACGTGGGCGCCAAGAAAGGTCAGGCCGTGCACAAACGAACTATCTCTCGTTGGTTGTTCTGTGCATCAATGCATGTTATTCGTTGGATAAGAAGGAGCCTCCTGTGGGGCTGCGTGGCTATTCTCCCAGGGCAACAGCAGCCACTACAGCCTTGGGACGCGGTGTTCCCTTGCAGGACATTTGTCAGGCAGCTAAGTGGGGCTCATTGCACACGTTTACCAAGCATTACTGCCTTGACAGTCCGGAGAGACGGCTTCTTTGGCCGTTCTGTTCTCCGTGACTTTCTGGTGTAATCTTGTTTGCAGACCCACCACCGGGGTTGGTATTGCTGGGGTATTTATTCTAAGGTAAGGAATCTATCACTAACTTGTCTCTTTCAGATGCACAAGTTACTACTTGTGTAACAATATATCTGTAAGACACATTAGTTGGTGATAGATTCCTTACCGCCCCACCCATCTTCCCAGTTCTGCAAATTGATTTCTAGGGTTAAGGTCATCCCTTTCAGGTCCCTAGTTTCATGGCACCAGTGGTCTGTTTCTTGCATGTTTCTGCGTTCTTGGCGCAGAAAGTCGTGTACAGAACTGACGTCCGCGCGCATGGGTGGAGCCTAAGTAGTCTCCGTGACGTCATCTCGGCGCTTACGATGCCAGCGACTGATGCGGAGCCGCATGACGCCACCTGCTGATACGCAGGAGTACTTCTCACAAAAAAACTTTCCGGATCTAGTCTGACGCCTGGGGATTTTCTAAGGTAAGGAATCTATCACCAACGAACGTCTCTTACAGATATATCGTTACACAAATAGTAACTTGTGCTTTAGATCCAATTCCTCTCAAACTAGGGCATTTTGCAAATGAATGAAGGAGCCGGGACCTATTTAGGGGAATATTCCTCCTTTTACTTCCCCCCCCCCTCCCCCCCCCCCCCTCCTTTCCTACTTGTGCAGGCTCAAAATATATCCACGTATTGCCTTCAACCTCCGATCCTATCGTATGGGAATTCATGCTTCCTTGATAGGTGTTCTTCCTCGTGCTTGCCTTAGTCGTACTTCTATGTGCTCTTATTTCCCCAGGGTTGACATTCGTACCATTGTTTTGCCCGGGATTTGATCCTTTCTGGCTCTCCCTACTAGTTTTATGGGATAAAACTAGTTGTGCCTTTCTTTGTACATCTACTTCTTTCTTCTTCCTTTCTTTTTCAACACCCTTCCTCTTTCCTTGGATGGTTTGAAATTTTCTTCCCTTGAAACCCAATTTCTGAGGGACCATTTTCTTCCCTCCCTTTAATTTGTGCCTTTACCACCCCCTGCTTTCGTAACTACCTTCCTACTACTAATCGTTTTGTATAATTAATAGACCTGTACCTGGAATAATCACCCCGTCTCTTTGTCAACATTGGCTATCTTGAGATATACACATCATGTGTGACTTCAGGTGACTCTACATCCCCCGCAAGATTAGGGGGCTGTTGGTCAGAGACTGGTCTAGTTAACCTTGGCATTTGTTCTCTAATGCCCTGTAGCTCGCCCACAGACTTATGTTCTTGCATTTTTTGGTTTATTAAAATCTCATTATTTAACATTGTGACTTCTAAAAGTCCTTGCAAGGTTCTTTGTAACATCAACATTATGTCCAACATTGAAGCCGATGTGGCTGCTGAGATATTTAGATCCAAAGTTGTGTTTCGGGCGATTTTTTCTGTCGTTTTGCTTCTTGGGTTACCCGTCAGCTCCCTGCTTTTATTCAGGTTGACCCTGCGAGCTGACACTGAAACATCATTCTGGTCAGATACCACTCCATTGCTGATGTTCTCAGACGGGTCTATCACCATTACTTCTTGATCCAGTAATTAAAAAATTTGTGTGGGGATGACGACAGACGAGGTTCTATAATAAGTTCCTTTTGACTTAAAAGTGAATGATTTACCAAAAAGGACGAGTCTAGTGTTTGAGTGCACTGATCTATTTAGTCATTCAATTTCTGCTGGTTTACCTCTACATCCGGGGACTTCAGAGGTGAGTGTATCCTTTTGAAGTGTTTGCTCACAAAGTCTTTTATTGTCCTGGACGCTACCGTGCCCCTTTTTTATTTCCTGGGCAGCTCCGTTATTAACCTCCTTTGTTGCTTCTCTCACTGAGGCCCTTTTTTTCTTTACTCTAGGGCTTTCCCTACTGGCCCCGTGTGTCCTATTTTCCGTAGTATGCTCTTTTGCCATGTTCCCCGACCCGGTGTTCTCCTAACGGACTTTGTTCTTCTTCGGGGCCATCTTTGTTGGTGCGTGCTCTCAATTCCTTAAGTACTTAGCTCTGTACCACCGAAGGGTCTATTCTTTATTGCCGGTATTACCAGCCTGCTACTACCATATAATTAATTTGAACAAGTTACCATCATGAGGCGGACTATATTATAAACAGGAGCAGCCACTTACCTCTGTTGTGCCAACCTGCGTGACTTTGACCTATGCCGTGCACTACTTTGCCACACAAGATCCTTCTTAGAGCTTATTCCGAATCCTATGTTGGGTTGTGCCCTTAATCTCCTTCCCAGCCGTTAAATACATCTGAAAGAAACACGTTAGTTAGATTCCTCATCTTAGAATATCCCCAGGCGTCAGACTGGATCCGGAAGATTTTTTCGTCAGCAATACCCCTTGCGCGTCGCTAGGCGTCGTCTGCGGCTCCGCGTCCGTCGTCGGCGTCGTGCGCCGGAATGACGTCGTCGGAGTACTTAGACGCCGCCCTCGCGCGCTGACGTCAGTTCTTCTTTTTTCCGCGCCAGTAAGCGCAGATCCGGGAGAGCTACCCCTTTTATTCTTTTTTGACTACATTTTTTGATCCTTTTTGATCTTGTCTCGACTCCGGTGCCGGTAGGATGCCTGGTTTCAAAGCCTGTGCTGTCTGTAACCGCTTGATGTCGGTTACGGATCACCGCCGGTGCCTTTACTGTTTGGGCCTCGACCACGACGCGGAGTTGTGTTCGGACTGCAAGGCCCTGACCTCGAAGGCTAGACGGGAGCGGTCCCGTAAGCTCCTCGAGATTCACCACTCGGCTCCGCGCCCCTCTCGATCCCGGTCCAGGAGGAGGTCCAAGGATCGGTCGCGGAGCCGCAGCCGACGTCATCATCGCTCGTCTGGCTCAAAGTCTTCGGGTAAGTCGAAGCACTCCAAGAAGTCCAAGAGGCGACACCGCTCTTCGGACTCCCCTCGCCGGTCGCGCGACTCGGCCGAGGGTCAGGGTGGTTCCACCCCCGCGGCTCAAGCGGTGCCGCAGGCGCCGCGCAAGTCCCCATACCCGCCAGTCCCTGGGATTGGTGCGACGCCGGCGGAAGTCAGTGCCTTCCTCTCGGCCATGAGGATCCTGGCTCCGCCGTCGACGCCCGCTGGCGCGCCTTCGGGCCCCGAGGACCCGACTGGGCAACCTTGCATGCCGGCGGCTCCGGCCACGACGCCGCAGGTTCCCGAGGGACTCGGTCCCGTCGACGCCGGTCGACCTCGTCACGCCTCCTCCGCCGGCGTCGACGCCGGCTCCGCTTGGCGTCGAGCCCCAGTTCAGCCCCGCTCCGGATCCGGCGCCGTTGCGGCGTCGATGGACGCCGCGTACGGCGCCGTTAGAGACACATTATGTGTCCGGCTCCGGCTCCGCTCCTTCCTCCTGTTTACCAGGAATCGGATGACGGGGGCGAATGGGAGGGGTCCGAGGATCCTATGGCCGTTCAGGCTCAGCTGTCACAGGACTGGGCAGACAAACTGGGGGAGGCCAGTGGTCTGGATACCTCACCAGACACTGGATTCATCTCTCCTCCGACTGTGGCTTCGGAGGAGGGTGCTGCTTTCTCTGTGGTGCTGCGCAAGGCGGCCGCAGCCCTTGGGCTCGAGCTGCCTGCCGTGGCTGTGAGGACTAACGTCCTCACTGAGGTGCTTCAGTCTGCAGCAAGCTCCACTGAGCCTCTGCTGCAATTCAATGAGGCCCTCATTGACGTTCTGCAGGGCACCTGGTCCAAGCCCTCCACAGTCCCTCCTGTGGACAGGAACGTCGCCAGGCGCCACCGCCCTGCTCCGGGCGACCCCAGTTTTCTGTCCCAACACCCCACCCCCGAGAGCCTGGTTATCCAGGCTTCTACCTCCCAATCCTCCTTCCCGACCGCTCCGCCGGACCGGGATTCCAAGAGACTGGAACAGTTTGGCAAAAAGCTGTTCTCCTCCCTTAGTTTGGGTCTGCGGTCCTTGAACACCGCCTGTCTTTTGGACCGTTATTCCCACTCTCTGTGGGATACGGTGGAGGACGTGCTGCCCCTGTGCCCAGAGGAGGCCCAGACACGACTTACCCAGGCTCTGGGACGCAGCACGACATGCAATCCGATGTGGGCTTGACACTACGGACTCGCTGGGTAGGGCGATTTCTACCACGGTGGCGCTTAGACGTCACGCCTGGCTGCGGTCCACGTCCTTTTCGGGGGATGTCCAGAGCACTCTCATGGACATGCCCTTTGATGGCACTCGCCTTTTTGGTGAGAAAGCGGACAGTGCGCTGAATCGCTTTAAGGACTCCCGGGCTACGGCCAAGTCCTTGGGCCTCTCGGCCCCGCGGTCGCAAAACTTCCGCCTTTCGCCCCTTTCGTGGCCAAGGAAGGGGTGCCTCCTCACGTCCGCCTAGCCACCAGCCGCAGAACCAACCTGCGCGTGGACGTGGTTTCCGTCGAGGCGGTTCTGGAGGGCGACGCGGTCAGCCTACATCCACCCCGGCAGCATCCGCCTCCAAGCCTTCCTAGTCCGAGCTTTCCGGCCCATTCCTCGCCAGTGGGCGGCAGAGTTCGCCATCACCTGCTCCACTGGCGTACCATCACTTCGGACAGGTGGGTGCTGCAGATCGTCCGAAGGGGCTACTCCCTCCCCTTCGAGACGACCTCTCCAGCCATGCCACCGCAGCACCACCGTATCATTTGAATCTTCTGTGAGAGGAAGTTTCGGCCCTCTTGGCCAAAGAGGCCGTCGAGCGCGTTCCGAGCCCAGAAGTAGGTCGTGGTTGTTATTCCCACTACTTTCTGGTTCCCAAGAAGGGCAAGGGGGGCCTACGCCCTATCTTGGACCTCCGTAACGTCAATGCCTTCCTTCGGAAGGAACGGTTCAAAATGTTGACTTTGGCTCAGGTTCTAGCTGCCCTAGACCCTGGAGACTGGATGGTAGCGTTGGACTTGCAGGACGCTTATTTCCACATCCCCGTCCTGCCGGCCCACCGGCGTTACCTGCGGTTCACGGTGGGCCAGGAGCACTTTCAGTTCACCGTGCTCCCCTTCGGCCTTACCAGTGCCCCTCGGGTGTTCACGAAAGTGATGGCGGTGGTCGCAGCTCATCTGCGCAGATCAGGGGTTCCAGTCTTCCCCTATCTCGACGACTGGTTGTTGAAGGCGGGCTCGCCCCAGGCAGTCGTCTCCCACCTCCAGACTACGGCAGATCTCCTGCATTTGCTGGGGTTTTCCATCAACGTGCCGAAGTCACACCTGAGTCCCTCTCAGAAGCTCCTCTTCATCGGAGCGGTTCTCGATTCGGCGCAGTTCCGGGCTTATCCTCCGGAACAGCGGGTCCGGGATATACAGGCCCTGATTCCCATCTTTCGGCCTCTATCCTGGGTTTCGGTCAGGCTAGTGTTGCGGCTTCTGGGGCTGATGGCCTCCTGCATCCTACTAGTGCATCACGCCAGGCGGCGCATTTGGGCTCTGCAGTGGGACCTGAAGTTTCAGTGGGCCCAGCCTCACGGCAACCTGTCCGACCATGTCTTGATCTCGGAGGGCACTGCACAGCAGTTGCAGTGGTGGCTCACGGACCGCGATTGGGTCAAGGGCAAGAGCCTCTCCCTTCCCCAACCGGAGCATGTCGTAGTGACTGATGCGTCCCTCCTGGGATGGGGTGGCCATATGGGAGAGGCGGAGATCAGAGGCCTCTGGTTTCCGGCGGAGTCTCGTCTCCACATCAACCTGTTGGAGTTGAGAGCGATCCAACTTGCACTGAAAGCCTTCCTTCGCTCTGTCATGGGAAGTTTCATGCAGGTGTTCACGGACAACACCACCGCCATGTGGTATTGCAACAAACAGGGCGGGGTGGGGTCGTGGACCCTTTGTCAGGAGGCTCTGCGCCTCTGGACATGGCTGGAACACCAGGGCGTCACCCTAGTGGTTCAACATCTGGCGGGCTCTCTGAACGCCAGAGCAGACGAACTCAGCCGCCGGTGCATGATGGATCACGAATGGCGTCTGAACTCCGAAGTGGCGCATGGTCTCTTTCAGCAGTGGGGAGAGCCTTGGTTAGATCTATTCGCCACCGAAGAGAACGCGCAATGTCAGCGGTTCTGCGCGTTGGAATTTCCAAGGCGGCACTCGCTAGGCGACGCTTTTCGTCACGAGTGGAGTTGCGGTCTGTTGTACGCCTTTCCGCCTATACCACTTCTGCCCAGAGTGCTGAAGAAGATCAGGCGCGACCGGGCCCAAGTCATCTTGGTGGCTCCGGATTGGGCACGAAGGTACTGGTATCCCGAGCTACTCAGTATGTTGACCGATCCTCCGATAGGTCTGCCCCTTCGGGAGGATCTTCTGTCGCAGCAGCAGGGGATGGTCCTCCACCCAAACCTGTCCAGCCTCCACCTCCATGCGTGGAGATTGAGCGGCGGCAGTTGATGCCATTTGACTTGCCTCCTGAAGTCTGTGATATCATTCTGGCAGCCAGGCGTCCCTCCACAAAGACGGTATACGCCTGCCGGTGGAACAAATTTGTGGCATGGTGCACAGCAAAGGCTGTGGATCCCCTTTCCGCCCCTCTTTCTGAGGTTCTCCTCTTTCTTCTTTCTTTGGCCCGGCAGGGCTCTGCCCTGGGCACCTTGAAAGGTTATCTTGCTGCCATCTCTGCCTTCTTGCGGCTTCCTGATCAGCCTTCTCTTTTCAAGTGCCCTGTCGTTACACGCTTTCTAAAAGGCATTACTCACACGTTCCCTCCTGTCCCTTTTGTAATGCCTCAGTGGGACTTGAATCTTGTTCTCACATTTCTAATGTGCGCTCCCTTTGAGCCTCTTCATAATTGTCCTCTTCGTCTGCTGACGCTTAAGACTGCTTTTCTGGTAGCCATCACCTCGGCTAGACGGGTGAGTGAGCTCCAGGCTTTATCATCAAAGCCTCCTTTTCTCTCTGTTCATCCGGACAAGGTTGTCCTTCGGCCTCGTCCCTCCTTCCTTCCAAAAGTGGTGACCCCCTTTCATCTTGGGCAGTCTGTCACCTTGCCCACCTTCTTTCCGCCTCCTTCCAAAGAGGAAGAGAGGCTCCACCGTCTGGACCCAAAACGTGCGCTCTCCTTTTATCTGGACCGCACAAAGCAGTTCCGGGTGGACGACCAACTTTTCGTTGGATACGTGGGTGCTAAGAAGGGGAAAGCTGTGCACAAACGGACCATCTCTCGGTGGGTCGTTTTGTGCATCAAAATTTGTTACTCCTTGGCAAAAAAGGACCCTCCTGTTGGGCTGCGCGCCCATTCTACTCGGGCCACAGCGGCTACTACTGCTTTGGGACGGGGTGTCCCTTTATCAGGCGGCAACGTGGGCTTCGCTACACACGTTTGCCAGGCATTATTGCCTTGACAGCCAAGTCCGGAGGGATGGCTTCTTTGGCCGTTCTGTCCTCCAGGACTTTCTGGTGTGATCTTGGTTCGCAGACCCACCACCGGGGATGGTATTGCTTGGGTATCTATTCTAAGGTGAGGAATCTAACTAACGTGTTTCTTTCAGATGAACAAGTTACTTACCTTCGGTAACGATGTATCTGTAAGAAACATTAGTTAGTTAGATTCCTCACCGACCCACCCATCCTCCCCGTTCTGCGAACTGACATCTAGGGTTAAGGGTATCCTTTTCAGGCCCCTAGATTTTATTTTTGGCACCAGTGTCGGTCTCTTGCATGGCTCTGCGTTCCTGGCGCGGAAAGCTATGTACAAGAACTGACGTCAGCGCGCGAGGGCGGCGTCTAAGTACTCCGACAACGTCATTCCGGCGCACGACGCCGACGACGGACGCGGAACCGCAGACGACGCCTAGCGACGCGCAAGGGGTATTGCTGACGAAAAAATCTTCCGGATCCAGTCTGACGCCTGGGGATATTCTAAAGTGAGGAATCTAACTAACTAATGTTTCTTACAGATACATCGTTACCGAAGGTAAGTAACTTGTTCTTTAAAGTACCAGCGTGAACTTTGAACTTTCTCCCTGCCTCGCAGCCTTTGACTCGGCCGGGAGACAGGGGCCAGGGGTCTCCCACGTGTGCACCAGCAGTCGACGCTCTGCTCCACACTGCTCTGCATCCCCAGGCCCTCTCTCACGCCTGTGGAAAGAGCAACTCTCCCTCGCAGTCCGTCTCGGGTGCACCGGCAACCACAGCAGCGACAACCCAGGCTCTCCTCCCTCGAGCGCACAGCTCGGCTCTGCGTGGAGACAGGCATTACGCAAAATGGGCGTGGCAATGGCAGCAATGTTCAGCAGCGGTAGGTCAGGCAACAACAGAGTCCTTTTGTATAGTTTGAATCATATCTGCTGGAGACATCTAGCCGCAGATTCCTTAACTTAGAAAATCCCCAGGCGTCAGACTGGATCCGGAAATTCTTTGCAGCAGCACCTCTGCGCGTCGGGGGACGGCGCCACACGACCCCGCCCTGACGTCGCCCACATACGTGATTTCAGTGAGGTCATACAAGTCCCTCCCGGCGCGCTGACGTCAGTTTCCTTCTTTTCCGCGTGCCCGCGGATCCGGAGTGAGCGGTTCCTCTGGCCTGTTTTCAGGCCTCCTTGTCGACTCTTCGCGTCAGGAACAGTGTGCGATGCCTTCGGGCTTTAAAACTTGTAATTCCTGTTTGCGGCAGATGTCCGACACCTGAAGCCGAAGTCTCGGCGGGCGTGCCATATGAAGCTTCTCTCGGCACGGCTGTCCCGGTCGGAGTCATCTTGTCCCTCGGCCTCTTCATCAACGGCAGGTCCCTCTACTGTCAGGTTCTGCCGTCGATTGCCCCCGGGGTCCGGGGCTGTCGTTCGCCACTTGGTAAATCGAGGCGCTTGTCGCCGAGGTCTTCGACCTCCCCTTCTGTTGTCAGGGGCACTGGTTCCCGGAACATTCCGCACATGCGCTCCCAACAGTCGCCCCCCCCTCTATCCGCCCTTTCCGGGTGTGGGTGCGATTCGGGCCCAGATGGAGGCATATGCTGCGGGTCTGCAGGCCTCCCTTGGGTCCTCTCCTGTTCCTGTGGCGTCCCCAGGGCTTCCGCTTCTTGTGGGATCTCCGACGGACTCTCCGGCGAGTTCGCCCCTGGCACCAATTGAGCCTTTGCCACCCAGGAACGTCGGAGATGTGGTGTCGTTAGGGCGCGGCCCGGTCCCCCTCTACGGTCCACGTGGAGTCGTTGGGGCGCGGCTCGGCTCCGCCTCTGCTTATTTCTCCGGAGTCGGAGCCTGTCATGGATGAGGTGGAGTTGGTGCCGGGGCAACGCCGAAAGCTTGCCTCGCCCGCTCCGGTGCCTTCTCCTTTGGAAGGGGAGCTTGTCATAGTTTCGGCACTGGATGGTGCCGACTCGATGCCGGATGCAGCTGAGTCGGCGACTGACAAGGCACGGTCGGCGCTGACACGTGTCGTTTTGGCGCTGGGTCAACGCCGAGTTATGGACTCTTCTGTAGAGGCCTCTGGAGACAGTTTGGCGCCGCCCTCTCGCCCGGCGTCACCGGAGGTATTATTGCCAGTGCCCCCTTTGGAATTTGTGAAGCCTCCTCAGGAGCCCCGTCAGGATCCTCATTCTTCAATGGGGCTCCCTTATGTGGGGCATTGGTTGCACCCTCAGTGTCTTGGAAGGGTTAGCTTACAACCCTCCCCCACTGATGAGTTGTTGTCCCCTCCGTGGAGGGCTACCGAGGCTGGTGCGGCTTTTTCGAGAGTGGTCTCATTTGCCACCCACATTTTGAACATGCAACCCCCTTCTGCCCCCTTGTCTGTGGACCCCTTGCTTGAGGTCCTTCACCAGAGGTCCGGGAATGTGGAGCCGCTTCTACCCTTTGAGGCATCCCTTTATGATGCCCTTTTGGGTACCTGGGTCCGGTCTGCTTCAGGTGACCCGGTGGCTCATTCAGTTTTGCACCACCACCGTCCAGCTCAGCATGATCCTGTTTGTCTTTTTGTGCATCCTGATGTGCAGGGGTTTGTGTTTCACACTGCCTTTCCTTCCCTGCCCCCTCTAACACTTCCTCCCTCTCTGGAGTCCAGATGGTTTGTCATGGGGTAGAAACACCTTTGCATCCACTAGTGCGGCCACGGTCCTTAAATACAGTGTGTGTTTTGGCTCGGGCTACCTCTGCCCTGTGGGACTCTGCAGAGTCTTTGATTTCTGCCACCGCTGAAGGTGCTCGCGTTGATCTCCTTCACCTCCTCTGGGGTGGCCGCGACTTGCTGAATTCATAATCCGCTCAGCCTTAGATAATGCGGATTCTTTGGGCCGAGCTATGGTGGGCTCTGTTGCCTTAAGGCGTCACACTTGGTTGCAAGATAGCGTCTTCCCTGAAAATATCCGGGAGCGACTAGTTGACTTACCCTTTGATGGGACTTTGCTGTTTGATGCTCACGCCGAGTCAGCGGTTCACCGGCTCCTTGCGGGCTTTCGTCCTCCCACTTAGGCCTATCTTCCGGGGTGGTACTTTTTCATTTCGCATCCTTTAGATGCCCTCTGTGTTTTACATGGGCGGTGAGCCTTACGTCTTCCTTTTCTGTGGTCAAGGGTGATTACCTTTTTATTGGCATCCCTTGGATGCGTTTTGCTTTGAGCTGCCTGTTGGCCTGCTGTGCCGTGTTCCACAGGTTGCTGTGTCTGATCCTCTGACTGTGGTATTGAGCCGGTGGCTCAGCTCGGTAATGTCATACGGCTCGTAACTCATGTTACACGTTCAGTTTGTTACTGCGCTCTTTTAGCTTGGCTTATTGCCCTAAGAGGTGTTCCACGTTGTTTGGGGTATGCATACTCCATGTGGGGTACTTGTATGCTATTATATAGCTTTGCTTATCTCACCTGGACCTGGAGAGCCTGTGGTCTCCATGCGTCTCCTGGTGGTCCGTTGTACGGTGTTATGTTTTTTCCTGGGGCCATCTGCTTACGCCATGGTCATCCACCTCTTTGGGCGGTTTCATGGTCTTCAACGGCTCCTACCTGCCCTTACTGTGCTAGGTATGATCCAGTATGGACATGTTCTTGCTCCTGGCTAGATCTGTCTTTACATAATTATATGTATATACATTCTGTATACATGCTGGTTGCCTTGGTATTCCTCTTCATGCATCGCCACCTCTTTCGAGGCTGCAAGGTCCGGGAGCTTTTGTATGTTGTTGCAAGTTGCCCATAGGTTCCGCCTTGTTCTGCTTACTGGGGTAATTTCCCAGTTTGAATATGCTCCTTTTCTTTTTTGGTGTTCGATGCTGTACGTGTCTTTTCTGGAGTGTTGGTCTTGGATTCTGAGACTCTTCCCACCATTTGTTAACTTGCCGTTTTTTGGCCACTTCCTTCGGATATGCCTTTTTTACACGTTTTCACATACAAATGTTAAAGCTACGCCTGCGGGACAGCTCTATTGTGGGTTGTTTCTCACTTTGGCTGCATATTGCCAGGTCGGGCACTCTTGTGCTTCTTGTGGAATCCACTTTAAGGTCTCAATGGCTGTTTGCCTACTGCATATTTCTCCCTGCTTTGGCGGGTTTATAATTGATTCTAATTGCCCCCAATAACCCTTTTTGGGGATTGTGCGTGCACTTGGCATGTTTCCTGTCCCGCCGGCTATTCTCATCGCATGGCTCAGGTTCTAGCTCTTGCCTTTGGGCTCTTGACACTGGCTCCTTCGACTTCCCCCCCCCCCCCCACCCCCCTCCCCCCTCCCCTTTATCCGTCACTCTGTTGCCGGATTGGATGGTTGGCACTTTCTGTTGTCTCGCAGACCCACCCCCTTTTGGGGTATGGCTGTGGTATCTATTCTAAGTTAAGGAATCTGCGGCTAGATTTCTCTATCAGATGTGCAAGTTACTTCCCTTCGGTAACGATGTATCTGGTAGAGACGTTGTCTAGCCGCATATTCCTTAACGCCCACCCAGCCTCCCCGTTCTACAATGACCTTGTCAAGTGGTGTTCTCCATTGGTCTCTTCAGTTGCCATTGGGTTATCTCTCAAGGGGGTTCCGATTGTTGCACTCCCCTGAGTGTTTTCATATACAGTTAACCTCTGCTGAGGGGCTTCTTTCCTGTGATATGGTGCCTTTTGATTCACAAGGAGATTCGTTTTCATCTCCAGTTACCTTCCCTTCGTTTGGCCTTCTCTACTAACTCGGGGTCCTGGTCCCCTCATGCTCATCCTCTTTGATGGTCGGTTGTGCTCAGTTTCCAACATCCGTTCTTATAGGGAAAAGGTCAGCCTTTTCCTTCCTTCCCACAGTGAACTGTTGTTCTGTCTGTGTTCCGTTATTACTAGACGGCACAGTTCTACATGGGACTATCAGTCTAGTTCTGTCTGTTGAGATGTTCTTCCCTGGTTGCACTCAGGGAGGGGTCTTCGCTTAGCTTGGGGGGCTCTTTATGTAGGCAGTGTCTAATTCTGTCTTTTACGACGGTGTCTTCCACCATCCTCCTTATGTATTCATGGATTTCCATCCCTCGCACACTGTTCCCATATTTTCACAGTTTTTTGTTGATGGCTCCGCGTTGTCGCGGTAAAGTTTCTCTAAAGAAAAATGACGTCAGTGCGCCGGGAGGGACTTATATGACCTCGCTGATGTCACGTACGTGGATGACGTCAGGGTGGGGTCGTGTAGCACCATCCCCCGGCACGCAGAGGTGCTGCTGCAAAGAATTTCCGGATCCAGTCTGACGCCTGGGGATATTCTAAGGTAAAGAATCTGCGTCTAGACAACTTCTCTACCAGATACCTAGTTACTGAAGGTAAGTAACTCGTACTTTTTGTACAGTCCAAAAAATCAATTTAATGATAAAAAACAATGACCGTGGACCTTAAGAACTTTTTCCAGATGGTCAGTAATCGTGATTTTTGAATATTTAATCTTCTGACTGTAAATTACTGTTGGATCTGAATTATCACTTTTGGAACTAAAATAAGTGTGTTTAGAGTCATTTTCCTGCCCGAAGGCGGAAAAGGCGGAAAAGTCTATACAAATGGCCGTTTTGGTCACTGGAGGCTTTACAAAGTGGTTATTCAACATAAGGCACGATCAAATTAATATTTTGGATAATTTTTTTCCCAGTCCAAAAAATCAATTTTCTGATGAAAAACGACCCCGGACCTATCGAACTTTCCTCAGATTGTCAGTAATGGTGATTTTTGAATGTTTAATGTTTTGACTGTAAATGACTGTTGGATGAGAATTATCACATTTGGTGCTAATAAAAGTGTGTTTAGAGCCATTTTCCTGCTCGAAATTGGTAAAAATAGAAGCTTCTGAGTAGGCAGAGAAGTCTGTAAAAATGTTAGTTAGGCCTAAACATTAGGCTTGATCCAATTGACATTTTGAATCATTTTTTGCATAGTCAAAAAAATCTATATTCTGATGAAAAAACGATGACCTTACAAATTTTCGGAACATTGTCTGTAATGGTAATTTGGAATGTTTAACTTTTTGACCGTAAATGACTATTGGATATTTATTATCACTTTTGTAACTAAAATAAATGTGTATAGAGCCATTTTCCTGTCCAAAATCCATCCAAATAGAATCTTCTGATTAGGAGGAAAAGTCTGTGAAAATGGAAATTTTGGTCACTGTGAGGCCTAAAAATGTGGTTATAAACATTAGGCATGAACTAATTCACATTTTGAATCATTATTTGTGTACTCAAAATAAGATATTTTGTGATGAAAAATGATGACCTGGACCTTATGAATTTTCTCCACATGGTCCGTAATGGTAATTTTGATTGTTTCATTTTTTGACAGTAAATGAATATTGGATGCAAAGTATCCCGTTCGTTCGTACTGTTGGATCTGAATTATCACTTTTGGAACTAAAATAAGTGTGTTTAGAGCCATTTCCCTGCCTGAAATCACTCAAAATAGAATCTTCTGAGTAAGCAGGAAAGTCTGTAAAAATGGCAATTTTGTTCACTGTGAGGCTTTAAAACGTGGTTATTCAACATGAGGCACACTTGAGTTGATATTTTGAATAATTTTTTTTACAGTCCAAAAAATCTATATTCTGATGAAAAACGTTGACCCCGGACCTGTAGAACTTTCTCCAGATTGTCAGTAATTCAGATTTTTGAATATTTAATCTTTTAACTGTAAATGACTGTTGGATGTGAATTATCACTTTTGGAATTAAAATAAGTGTTTAGAATCTGAAAGAGACATGTTTTTGACAGATTCCTTACCTTAAAATATCCCCAGGCGTCAGGCTGATCCGGTTTTTTTTTTGTAGCAGTACCCCTGCGCATCAGTAGGTGGCGTCGTGCGGCTCCACGTCAGTCACTGGCGTCGTAAGCGCCTAGATGACGTCATGGAGACTACTTAGGTGCCACCCATGCGCGCTGACGTCAGTTCTTTCTTTTTCCATGCCGGCAAGCGCAGATCCGGATAGAGCGCGTACCTTAGTCACTTTTTGACTACTCTTTTGGGACTTTTGTCTCCCCCCCCCCCTTTTTCTCCTTGTGCAAGTAGGGATGTTTGAATTGAAATCTTGTGGGACCTGCCATCGCAACATGTCGGTGGCGCACCCCCATGATGTTTGCCTCTACAACCTGGAGACCGAACACAACTCCCTGTCCTGCCAGGACTGTCGGGCCATGGCCCCGAAGGCCTTGAGGGAACGGCGCCAGAAACTGCTGGAGGCCCGGCACTCGCCCCAACGCCGCACCAAGTCCAGGGACCGTTCCTGTGACCTCGCGGGGCCCCAGTTGTCGCTCCTCAGGCTACAAATCTTCGCCTTTGGATTTCGGTAAGCGATGACAAAGTCGAAGAAGCGGGTTCGCTTTCCGATGCCCCCCCGTCAGTCCTTGGATGAGGGGGACAGGGGTTCTGGGAGTCCCACGGCCTACCCGCCTTACCCGGGTCCATCGCGACTCCCGAACAGGTGCAAGAGTTTCTTGCCACCATGGACCGCCTTCTTAGGCCTCGGGCTCCCGCCGGCGCGCCTTTGGGCCCTGCGGTCCCGTGTCCAGATCCTGTTGGCCCGTCGGCGCCGCTGGTGGATCCTGCTTCAGCGCCACAGGATCCTACGCCGTTGGCTCCGGCCCCGGCGCCACAAGGTCCGGTGCTACCGGCTCCGGCCCCAGTGCCGAACTCTGCACCGCAGTGGGTGCCGTTTGTTCCGCCCTGGCCCCGGTTCCAGGACCATTTCGTTCCTGCCTGGATCTGCATTGGGACACTGCACCGGCCCGTCCCCGGCCGGCGCCGTTTCCGAGACCGTTTGTCCCTTCTCTGGCTCTTCCGCCGCGGCCGGTTCCTCCTGCAACGGAGGTGGACGATGACTGGGAGGGGTCCGAGGACCCTCTGGCCCGTCAGTGTGACTCCGAGCAGGACTGGGTGGACGATCTGGAGGACGCCGGCTACCTCGATGTCTCTTCTGACTCTGGGTTTGCCTCTCCCCCGCCTACAATGGAGGAGGGCGCTTCCTACACGATGGTGCTCAGCCGGGCTGCTGAGGTCCTCAACCTCTATCTTCCTACAGTGGCCCTCAAAACTACCCTCCTCATTGAGGTGCTGCAGACAGCGTCTACTTCGTCTGAGCCACTGCTTCCCTTCAACGACTCCCTCACCGATGTCCTGTTGGGCACTTGGTCGCGGCCGGCCACGGGGGCTCCTGTGGATAAGAATGTCGCCAGGCGCCTGTTGAGCCCGCATTTCTGATCACTCATCCCACGCCTGAGAGTCTGGTCATCCAGGCCTCGACGTCGCAGAGTGCCCTTCCCACGGCTCCGCCAGATAAGGACTCCAAGAAGCTGGAACAGTTCTGTAAGCGGTTGTTCTCTTTGGCCAGCTTGGGGCTGCGGTCAGTGAACACCGCCTGCTTATTGGGCCGCTATTCCCACGTGGTGTGGGATACCGTTGCTCAGGTGTTGCCTCAATGTCCTGAGGAGGTCCAGGCTGTACTTTCCCAGGCGGTTTCTGAGGGTAAGGATGCGGCTAAGTTTGCCATTCGGTGTGGTTTGGACACCGCTGACTTGGGTAGGGCGATTTCTATGACTGTGGCGCTGCGTCGCCACGCCTGGTTGCGATCTACTGGGTTCTCACCCGATGTCCAGAGCTCGCTCATGGATATGCCCTTTGATGGCACTCGCCTGTTTGGCGATAAGGCCGACAGTGCACTGGAGCGTTTTAAGGACTCGGGGGCCATGGCCAAGTTCTTGGGTCTTTCCACGAAGAGCCCAGCCACTCCTGGTTTTCGTTCCTTTCGTGGCCAAGGCAGGGGCGTCCAGGCACGTTCCTTCTGCAAGCCTGTGCAGAACCAGCCTCAGCGCGGCTTCCGCAGGGGCCGGCCTGGGAATCAGCATGGGGGCAGTCCACCACTGCCCCCGCTGTTTCTGCCTCCAAACCTTCCTAATCCGAGATTTGTGGAGCACCCCACGCCAGTGGGTGGCAGGATTCGCCATCCCCTCCTCCACTAGCTCGCTATCACATCGGACAAGTGGGTGTTGCAGATCATCCGCAAGGGTTACTCACTTCCTTTTCAGTCCACCCCTCCAGCCATGCCACCTCGGTACCACCGCATGTCGGGGGAACACTTGGCGACTCTCCAGCAGGAAGTTGCGGCCCTCTTGGCCAAGGAGTCCAATGAGTGCCTTTCTGGGCCAGAAGTAGGGAGTGGTTGTTATTCCCACTACTTTCTGGTCCCCAAGAAGAACAAGGTGGGTCTGCATCCCATCTTGGACCTCCGGGACGTCAATCGCTTCCTCCGGAAGGAGAAGTTCATGATGCTGACTCTAGCTCAGGTCCTGTCTGCCCTGGACCCTGGAAACTGGATGGTAGCGTTGGACTTGCAGGACGCTTATTTTCACATTCCAGTCCGGCCGGCCCACCGGCGTTACCTGCGGTTCACGGTAGGCCAGGAGCATTTTCAGTTTGCCGTGCTCCCCTTCAGCCTTACCAGCGCCCCTCGGGTGTTCACGAAGATGATGGCGGGGCTCGCAGCTCATCTGCACAGGTCCGGGGTTACTGTCTTGCCCTACCTCGACGACTGGCTGTTGAAGGCGGGTTCGCCCCAGGCAGTCGTCAACCACCTTCAGACTATGGCCGACCCCCTGCATCTGCTGGGGTTCTCCATCAATGTGCCGAAGTCGCACCTGAGTCCCTCTCAGAAGCTCCCTTTTATTGGAGCGGTTCTGGATTCGACACTGTTTCAGGTTTATCCTCCCGAGCAGCGAGTCTGGGATATTCAGGCTATGGTTCCGCTCTTTCAGCCTCTGTCCCGGGTTTCAGTCAGGATGTCCCTCCGGCTTCTGGGCCTGATGGCCTCCTGCTGCATCCTGCTGGTGCCGTATACGGGCTCTGCAGTGGGACCTGAAGTTCCAGTGGGCGCAGCATCAGGGCAACCTGTCCGATCATGTCCAGATCTCGGAGGGCACTGCACGGCAATTGCAGTGGTGGCTCACGAATCGTGATTGGGTCAATGGCAGATTCCTCTCCCTTCCCCAACCGGAGCACACGATAGTGACGGATGCATCCCTCCTGGGCTGGGGAGGCCACATGGGAGAGGCAGAGATCAGAGGCCTCTGATTTCCGGCGGAGTCCCTGCTCCATACCAACCTTCTGGAGCTGCGGGCGATTCGGCTTGCACTGAAGGCATTCCTTCCCTCTTTCCGGGGAAGTGTAGTGCAGGCGTTGACGGACAACACCACCGCCATGTGGTATTGCAACATACAGAGCGGGGTGGGGACGTGGACCCTTTGTCAGGAGGCTCTGCGCCTCTGGACGTGGCTAAGACATCAAGGCATTACCTTGGTGGTTCAACACCTGGCAGGTTCTCTGAACGCCAGGGCGGACGAACTCAGCCGCCGGTGCATGGTGGATCACGAGTGGCATCTGAACTTGGACGTGGCGCAAGGTCTCTTTCTGCGATGGGGAGAGCCTTGGTTAGATCTATTCGCCACCGAAGAGAACGTGCAATGTCATCAGTTCTGCGTGTTGGAATTTTCAAGGCGGCACTCGCTCTGAGACGCTTTTCGTCTCGAGTGGAGCTGCGGTCTGTTGTACGCCTTTCCGCTTATAACACTTCTGCCCAGAATGCAGAAGAAGATCAGGCGATACCGGGTTATTCTTGTGGCTCCAGACTGGGCTCGAAGAGTATGGTTTCCCGAGCTACTCAGTATGAGCATCGATCCCTCTTCGGGAGGATCTTCTGTCGCAGCAGCAGGGGACGGTCCTTCACCTGAACCTGTCCATCCTCCGCCTCCATGCTTGGAGATTGAGCGGCGACAGTTGACGCCTTTCGATCTTCCTCCCGAAGTCTATGATGTCATCTTGGCAGCCAGATGTCCCTCCACTAAAACGGTGTACGCCTGTAGGTGGAACAGATTTGTGGCATGGTGCACAGCTAAGACTGTGGATCCCCTTTCTGCCCCTCTTTCTGAGGTTCTCCTGTTCCTTCTTTCTTTGGCCCAGCAGGGCTCTGCTCTGGGCACTATCAAGGGCTATCTCTCGGCCATCCATGCAGGTTTTTTTTCTTCTAAAAATGGTATTAAACATGTTTGCACACCATTGTATTGTCCTCATTTTAAGGCTAAAGTAAAAAATGTAACAAGGTATTGGTGGAGTGTGTGTGTAGAGGGCACTTGCGTCTGGAGTGGATTGTGCTGATGCTATTAGGGACACTATTTGAGCCTATCGTACTACTCTGCACTCTGTTACGAGTCGGGTGCCTTTTGAGCTATTGAGGGGAATGTGTGTCCACTCTTGTCTATGTCTTGATTGGAGCTCAGGTGTTATCAACAAGGAGTTGGATGTAAAAATGACTGTAGCCAAAACAGCAGGTGATGAGGCTAATAGGATTATGGTGAATGATTTGGAGAGTAAGAGCAAGTGCACAAATGCTGTGGAGGTGCAGGTTGGTGATTGGGTTCAGGTCAAAAACCCTCTAGTATTAAGAAAATTTTAGAGAACCCATTCAAGTAAAAAGAGTTTGTGGAAATTCTGTACCAATTGCTAATGAAAATGGTGGAACTTTTCTTGTGTCTCGAGAGTGGATAAATGCAGTGTGGTGGTGGGTAGTGAGAACTCCGCTGGGTAGTGAAAGCTTGTAAAGGAACGAGTGGATCCCAGAGTATTTCCAATATGTGCAAGAATCTGGTTGTTGTACCTAGGATTAGTTTGTGTCAAGAGATTACCAAGGAGGTTTATTGATTAATTGTTATTCTGTGTGTGTTTCACTTGTCACCCTGTGTGTGGTTTTTCTCTGTTTTGTCTGTTGAAATGTTGAATGTTTGTTAAAGGGAAGATGTGTGGTATAGTTGGTGTGTGCAGGTGACCGTGTGGATGACAGTGTTGTTCTAGAGCGGCGAGGGAGGAGCAGGCAGGCTAGACTGAGATCTGTGGTCGGCTCCTGGACTCTTTCTGTATGTAACTTCTGGATGTATTTGTTCCATATTCTGGTACTCGTCAAAGAATAACTTGCAACGAAGCTGGGCGACTGTACTATCTTTGCCACAGAGCTTACTAATAATAATCATTCTATATTGCATGCAGAAACCCACGCATCTACTTCTGCTCCTGTTTGTCCCCTCCCTACAGCGATGCTGCATTTTACTCCGCTTGTAGTTGAAAGGACGGATAGGTTATTTGGGGTAGTTTCTGAGGACTGATGAGTTGGAGGCCTCTGTAGGGGCTAACATCACATCCCAGATACCATTAGGTTTAGGTAGGGATTGTTTGGACCCAGCCCAGGCTCTAGGCACTATGTTGGATGATGTGGTATGGGGTGGTGAAGATACTTTGAGACGTAGGCCTAGCATATCCCCTTTGCCTAAACCTGTGCTCCTTAATTTACTTCCCAAGGGAACACCCTATGTGGTTATTCTGGGTAATGTCCCACCACTTTTGGCTAAAACAAGAGATATTATCAATTGAGGAATTAAGTTGTGCTTTGGCTTAGTATGAACACTGCCCTAGTAGTGGTCCTGAAGGAATTGGTGGTTATGAATGTTGGTTGCGCTTCTCAATCTGGAACACATCTAGAACACATTCATTAGGGCATTAGATTAAACACTTTGTTGAATGAGTTTAATTTAACTTTTACATTGGATGGAATGTTGCTGACTAGAAGGGATGTTAATCCTACTTTTATAGGAAGAGGTCGTGAATCGCATATAGACTTTTTTTGTTTTGTCTCCACTTCACTTTTGATGCATATTTCCAAATTTTGGATACCAATGGGCCCTTTCAGCAACCATAATCCAGTATGCGTCTCTATCTGTTGGTCTGCACTGACTAAAAGCCCTAGGGTCGGTTTCCAGGGTGTTGTTAAGGTTACAAGCCATGGGAGGATACTTAAGCGGACCCAGATAATACCGGAGGCTTTTTCCAAATCCTTGAACTCCAGTTGCGAAAGGGAGCTAGATGTTTCTAGGTCCACTACAAGTAATGCTCAAGATATTTTAAGGGCATTTTTTGAGATCTCTAAAATAGTGTCTGGTTTGCTGGAGGCACCGAAGTCCCACAAGTGTACTAATCTTCCCAGGTGGTTTGGCACTGGATGCTCGAAAGCACTGAGGGAGCTCAAGAGTGTTTTAAGTGTTGAGCCATGGGATCTAGCCAAGGTAAAAAAAAATGCTGTTTGTTTGAAAAGAAACAGGCAAGCTGTAAAAAAGACATAAAGGAGGTGGTCTAGGCAGATCTAGTTGAGGCAATTAGCCTGAATAGCAACTCATAATTCTGGAATATTATCAATGGCCCCTTATTTCCTCCGGAAGTGGTGCTTCTGTGGAGCCACACAACTGAAGATGCATGGGTGGCTCACTTTAAGGCATTCCGCCTAATATCTTTGTAAGTGATGTCTGGGTGCCTTTTCTAACTGCACTTATTAATGCAGCGGGGTTGGTAGGTCCACCATAGTCTTGGGTAATGTCCATCATTTTACCAATTTTTAACCTCTTCAATGCCCATGACGAGCTGGTCTCGTCATGGGCCGCGGTTGCGCTGTGCCCATGACGAGACCAGCTCGTCATAAACCCCGCCCGCTAATGCAACGGCCGGCACAGGGCGGGGAAAGGGGCGGGCACTGAAGGGGCTAAAAACGGCGACCAAGATAGCCCATCCTGTTGTACGCCAGTCTCCCTACTCAATTCTGTAGTTAAAGTTGTAGGTCATATTTTACTGGAAAGACTGTCGGTGTGGGCTGAGGAAAAAAGTGTTGTCAGAATCTCAATATGGGATTCGTGCAGGACGGTCCACTGTAGGCAAGTGTTTGAACTTCTACTTGATTTGGGGGAAATACAGTTGCTCATTCTGGTTCCAAACACTTAGGTTTTATGGACCTTTCATTATGCGTTTGACTGTGTAAACCGATCAAAACTGTGGCAAATCATGTTTTACTGGGGGTGGAGCTGGACATTTTGTTTCTGAGACCTTTATAGGGGCACAAAGGCCTCTATCTGTCAGTTTCTCTAAAGACTTGCAGTGCTCATGTAGTTTTAGTTTTAAAGGAGGGGTGTGGATTGGTTGTATTTTGGCTCTATTTTTGTTTAACCTATAGATTGACAGATTAGAGCAGGCCCTGATTGTCCGAAAGTGGGGTCGCGTAGTCTACCAGTAATCTATACGGATTTCGCGGTCCTCATGACTAAAAAGGCTAGAGGCTTACAATCCCTGATGACATCCTTTTCTAAGTTCATAGAAGATTTGGACTTCTCGATTAATGAGAAGAAATCCTTTGTGATGGTAGTTTGTCCCCGATACACTAAATCAGCTATTTTTACGTTAGGATCCAGTGTTCTTTCCAAGACCAGAGTATTCTCATATTTCGGATTACTATTCGATTCAGCATTAAGTTGGCTTCCTTTGATTACCAGTAAATGGCGGAGTTCACACTAGCAACTTCTGCAGTTTTTAGTTTAGATAAAAGTTTAGGCAGTAGTCCCACTAGGGAGAAATATGCAGATTTACGGTGCAAAATATATTTCTGCAGTAATCTATGGGAGTGAAATCGGTGGTTGTGCTAACCATATGGAGCTGCAGCTAGTCGAAATTAAGTTTTTAAGGAGGCTTTTGGGTCTTCCTCAAAGTACCCCCTCCTTTTCGGTCCATGAGGATGCATTAGGAATTGGGCGTAGGTTTTATAATGGATTGTGCCCTTTCGCCCCCTTGTACTTTGGTTGAAGATCTTGTTCAAGCCAGGTCTCCAAGTAGGGAGATTGTGAAAGATGATATGTCTCTAGATCCTGCGTTTCATTTGCCCGTGGCTTAAGTATATCGGGGCCTCTTTCTAGGACTAAGGCAGGGGTGACCTTTTTATCGCTCCTGAGTCGCTCTCTAAGGCCCATTATGCTTGGGTTAAGGGACATTGTTTTAGGCAAAGGATCATGGATAGAGAAGGGATTAAACTAGTAAAGCCCTGTGTTTTACATCATATTGTGTGGAGAACAGTGTCTGCTACTGAACCTTATCTTCTTTTCATTAAGAATCGGCGAAACAGATTTCTGATAACTAGGTTTCGATTGCATTTACTGTTCATCTTGTTAGCCTATCCCTGGGGAAAGTACAGGGGGTATACATTTTTACCCAGTGGCAGTGAAAATAGGTCTCTGCAGAATACACTGCACTTCACTGTTATACAAACTTTATGCAATGCCTGGAATGTTTGTCATCCCTATTATGAACATTTTTTTTCAAGTTAGGCCTGCTCTTATGTACTTACAGCTGCTTTCTGCGGATATTATTTTTATTGTGCTTTATGACATTTGCTGAAAGGCTGAGGAATAGCCAGGATTTAGGCTCTGAGTTTTAAGTTCTCTAGTAACTGCGATGTTGTACTGAATAACCACTTCTGCATGTTGATAAGTGTACAAAGATTAGTGATTTTTTTTTAATACTATGTCTTTTATTTGTATTTATTGTGATCATTACGATTTTGTTTTGTTGTGCTTATTTGCTTTTATGGTTTTTACCCTCAACACCAATTAAAGCTACTTTAACTGACTTCTCAGTATTTGATGCACGGGTCTCTCCGTGACGCGATCCTGCATACCTCTGACTTTCTGTGGAATTGACTTCTCACTTTGCTCTCTTCTACAGTGTGCCCATGTGGATGATTTGAAGGCAGCAAAGTGCATTTACAATTTCTCAGCCAGAAGCTGATGGAAATGAAGTGCCCCTGGATAAATAACGGTGAGTTTGAACTGTACCCCTTCCAGTTTGCCACAGTGGAACGGGTTCATCCAAAAAATATAAACAATATAAAACTTGCCACAAATATGAAATGAGGGGAGTAGCCACTCCTTTTATATTCCTGCCTGGGAGCCTCCTCATAATGCCCTCAGAGGGCTTTTGTAGGTATTATTTCATTCTCGTGGTGCCCCAAGAAGGGGCAGGGACACCACAATGCATTTTTAAACATGTTGTGGAGGGCTGCAGGGAGTGCAGCAGTCCCTCTAGGATGATTTTTAAAAGTTGTAATAGGTTCCCTGGGTCATTGAATACTTGATTCCAGGAATGCTTACTTTATTTTTAATTCAAAAACAACAGTTGATGGACAGAATGCAGAACAATGTCATACATTCACCCCAGTACAGAGATCTGGGCTTAAATCCATCGGTTTTTTTCTCACCATGCCATTCCAGTTTGAACCCAGCCATATGCAAATCAGTCTTGACCCTGTGCCTCATGGGAACAGTCCAGCACGAACTGCCAAGCCAGGTCCTCCCTGGACTGGAGCCAAGCATCCTAGGACCGGTTTCCCCTGCAGCCGGCGTAATGGCTACAGCTTCTTTCACTTTCTCTATTTGGGATGTCCGGGCACATGGCACACTGCATGTCACAGCCGAACAAAAAAAATGTCAGGCTGTGAAGGAAGCTTTTCCCTCAGATCTTAAGTTTTGACTTAAATGAAAACCCTTCTGCTGTCAGCACCAGAAAGATCCAAGTGCTAGAGAGCTGTCTCTAGCACTTGGATAGGATGCTCAAGTCCTCGACACTGAAGGCATAGTATGCTCATTGTGTGCATTTGAGGTTAATGATGTACTTATAGAGATAATTACTAATTGACATAATTTACTGGACAATATGGGGTGAGCATAGGCACTGTCTTCACCTTTGGACAAGACATTGAGAGATAACACACACTACCCCAACTCTTGTGCCAGGCAAGGAAAGAAAATATCTATCCCACAGTCATTGAAGAAGATAGGTTTTCAACAGTCACCAACTCTGTCTTGGTCAAAATAGATGTGGCAAAGAAAATATGCCCTTGACCTAGAGTGAAGGAAGGGGGTTATCTGTGTCTTTGGATAAGGTCTGGAGAACCACATATACACCCCATCCTTGTGCAAGAAGGAGTGAACACCATACAACATCCATACCATTGGGGCTGTGGCATGAAGAGATGGTGACTATATCTAATAATCCCCTGCTTTAGGAAAGGTGGGGGCGACACTCATCCCTCCTGCCCTTTAACAAGGTAACAATGGTGAAAGCTACCTTCTCTCACTTATGGGCAAGATAGTAACCAAGTCAAGTCAAAGATCTTTATTCAGATATAAGACATCCATAAAAGTACATATAAATCACAACAATCATCCGATAAAAGAACAATAAAATAAACATTTAAAAATTATAAAAGAATGACTAGTTAATCTTGTGATGTAGATATTTCATAGAATACAAATATAACAGTGACAGTAATTCCACAATGGAAATACAATAGGATTTAAACTAGAATGAGCCACAGTAAAGACAAAACACAGCTAGTTAGCTATGACATGTGCAAGGGAACAGTCACTAGTGCAAAAATGCAATGTGCAAACAATGCAAAGATAGTGCAAACTTATCAGGCCACGTTCATTGTTGCTCGGGATCGAACAGCAGAATGAAAAAAACGACTGACTCTAAAGATTACATCATCAGAGCTTAGCATCAATAGGTCTCTAAAAGCTAAATTAAAATCCATCAGAAAGTTCTTTTTAAAATAAGGAATTGGGTAATATTTGGTGTATTTTACATAAAAACCACAAAAGAATGTAAAGTGTAACAGGCTTTGTTTGCCGCCTAGGTTACAGGGACAGCTTATATTTTCCGAATTTTTGATAAAGCCTAAAGGGAAGCAAAGGAGATTTTTAATGCTCCCGTCCCTGAACCGAAACAACAAACTCCTATTCCATTTGCCCAGTTTCTTTCGCAGGTAACCCTGGGGCATGTTATGGGGCCTACCGCATAATTCCAAAAGGGGAATGTACCTTATAATAGCCGGCTTTACATGCTCGGTCTTTTTTCTAGTTTTCCGGTACAGATCGTACAACGCCCGTTTTAATTCTTATGTGTACAGTCAATAGTTTGGGGTGATAAAAATAAGTGCCCCATCTCCACACTTACTAAGCTTTTCTCGACTGCCCTGAGCCAAGGTATATAATTGGCCCGCTCACATTTTAGGCAGTCCGAGATGATATCACGGGTCAAAGAGGCAGCAGAGTTCCGCCATATTTTCAACCAAAACAGGGCAGGTCTAGATCTTATAAAGTCTTCTATATAGGGGAGATTCAATTCTCTGTGACACACGTAAGATGGGGCCGAAATGACCCCCCCCCCCCCAAGACCCTCCTACAGAATCTGTTCTCTTCGATCTGTATATTAGCACAGTTCGAATACCCCCACACCTCTGCACCAAAGGTCCCTGTCGGTAAGCACTGTGTTCTATAAATTTGCAACAGTGGTAAAATAACCTCAGAATGTTTGGGTTGACAGAGGGTAATTATAGAATTGATAGTTTTACCCAATTTATTCCTCCCCCTGGCAACATGAGGTTGCCAGGAACCAAAATCAGAGAACAGGCCTAGATAAGGCAAAGTGCAAGTACTATTTAAAACATTGTTCCCTGACATGATGTGGCGAATTCTATGTTTCTTTGGGCCACAGGACATTATGAAAGATTTTAAAAAATTGGTACATAAGCCAAGGTCGGCCATATATGAAACAAAACCTGATAATAAAGTGCGTAATGCATTGGGTGTGCGGCCCATAAGGACCGCATCATCCGCATAGAGGAGTGCGGGGAGTGGTTTACCGTTGATGTATGGGACATCGCTGGTTAATTTACATAAAGAATTGCTTAGTTCATTTATGTACAAAATAAAAAGCAGGGGGGCCAAGACGCAGCCCTGTCTGACCCCCCTGCCAATTAAAATGTCGCCCGAGACTTCGCCACCGTTGTTTATTCGAACTCGGGCTTTCAAGTCACTGTGTAAGTGGGCCAAAAAATAAACCAAAGATTCGTCTAAACCATAATTCAACAGGACTGACCATAAACGGGAACGATTAACAAAATCAAAAGAAGATCTTAAATCCATAAACCCTAAATACAATGGGGATTTTTTGGCGATAGTGTATTTGGCCAATAGTAAGTTTAAATTTAAACATTGCTCCACGGTCCGTATGTTACTTCTAAAGCCTAATTGGCATGGGTGTAGGATCATATTTTCTTCAGCCCAGGTTCTGATCTTATTAAAGATAACCCTACCTAGAATCTTCAAGGTATTATCTATTAAAGATATAGGGCGATAACAGCCAGGGTCAAGTCTGTTGCCTTTTATAAAAATTGGCACAATGATGCTGTTAGACCAGGAACTTGGGGGTGGAGTATGAGATAAATTATTAAAGATGTTACACAATAAAGGTGACCAAAAATCAGGCTCTGATTTTATTAAGTCGATGGATAGTCCATCGGGACCAGGTGCTTTGTTCCCCGCACTTTGTGAAATAGCATCTTCCACCTCCATTATAGAAATATTCAATGTCTTGAAGGGCTGGAAAAATTCCGTGGAAGGATACGGCGCTGCATATATATTTGAAAAATGCTCCACCCACAAGTCCCCAGGTATATTACAATTTATGGGGGTGATATTAGATCCGATTGATCTCAAATTCTTAACCTCACTCCAGAACCCGGCGTTATCTTTCAGTGCCGATGTACGCACAAGGGATTCCCAATGGTCTTTTAGAAGCTCTTCAGATCTTATTTTTAAAGTACGCTTATAACTTAACCTTAGTGTCCTCACCAGAGACTAGTCCCGTGGTTCAACTATAAGGGCGGCCCTTAAATCCCGATTAGCTTTGGAACATGGGGTATCGAACCACCTTGGGTTTTTAGCATTATTAGCTGGGGCTGGTTTAGATATCTCCTTTTTTATGGCCTTACATAGCCCTGTAAAGGCCTCAACAATGTCATGTCCAAGGCTATCAGTGGATAAACAAACAGACACTAATACAGGATGTTCCTTAATAATGCGAGCTAAAACCCCCTTATTGTCTATCCCCTTCCAGACCACCCTAAGTTTGTCTGTCGACGCTACTAAATTTTTTGCCCCGATTTCACTGCTGTTCCCCTGTTTTTTGATAGATTTAAAACTAAATGAGATTGGATAATGGTCGCTATATATGGAACAAACGACTACCGCCTCTAATAAGAGGTCCACAAGCGGGGAAAATATGAATACATAGTCTATTGTGGTTGAACTCCCGCGCCCGACATATGTGGCCACGGGTCCTTTATTCGCAGCAATATGTGCCTTCTCCATAACGTTGACTAAGTCCCGTGTGGCTAAATGGTCAAGAAATTCTTCACCTCTTTTACACGGAGGGGTTCTAAAGTGGATATGTGCATTAAAATCACCTCCCAAGCAAATGCCATCAAGTTTACCATACTTTTGGCCGTCTGTAATTTCATCAATAAAATCAAACAATCTTATAAAATTAGTGTTTGGATGAGTTGTGAAATCGTTGTTATAAAAATTAATTAAACATAATTTTATCCTGGTGATATAAAGCAAAGCCTGGAAATTCATATCATTAGTATGCAAGGATTCAACTTTATCTCCTGCCCTAATCTTAACCCAAATAGATAATCCCCCACTGGGTCTGCCCATAACCGGAATGGGTACAATTTGGTTGTGACAGCTGTAACCCTCAAAAAGCAAAGGACAAGTGCACCAAGTTTCTTGGAACATTAAAATGTCGAAGTTAATAACCCAATCTGCCCAGTCCCTGATTTTCATTTTGGAATTGAGACCGGCAATATTCCAGCTCAGAATTGTCAAATTATTGGACAGTATGGGGTGGCAGAGGCATGGGCGGTTATTTTAGAATGGGATGGCGACATTAGCGCTCTAATGCCATTAGACACCGTTGTAGTGGAGCAGGTTGGCAGTTCACCCACGGGGCCAGATGTATTGATAAGATCACTAGCTACTATATTTGGGAGGATAGCTGAAGGTCAATCCAAAGTGCCCGGCTCAGATAATACACTGAATCTATTATGCAGTGGATACAGTGGTGGAGCTGGGCTAAATGGTCTCTGGGTGGGCCTATAAAAATAACCCAATGGCAATAGGGTTATGACAGTTGAAGGGTTAAAGTGGATATTGTTACTACTAAGAATGAATTTGACTGTGGTGGGGTGTCTAAGGTTAATTACAATACAGTCTCCAGGGATATTCTTAATTGAGGGACCAACCCAGCTCACCCGGCGGACTGACAAGATTTCACTCGAGATGTTAGGGCTTACCCCTTTATGTTTAGACAACCAGTCAATACACTTGTTGTTCAACTGGGCCCAAGACTCACCTTGGCCCTCCCTGAGCGGTGGTACACCCGCCAGAATTAAAACATATGGGCAAGCATCAGGAGGTAAATGAAGGGCCGGTCCCAGATTTTTTGTGGGCCTAGTAACAGCAACTTTGCCCTTGTCTAAGCCAATAATGGCGGGTGCCCCCGGCCTCATAAGGGGCACAGTGGGTCCGCCCTTTGAGGTATCGGCGACTACACTGATGGGGCAAGGTGGTTCGGCTGCTACAGCCGGGGCATGCTGCGGTGTCATGGAAGATTGAGTGTTCCCTGCGATGTCATCCCTAGGTACAATATTAGATGTAGGTGTGCGACTGAAGATATTGGGCCTGTCACCCAAAAAGCCCTTACTGGCGACTTCCAAATCTTTCAGTAGACTATCTCCCCTCATTAGATCAAGACTAATAACCCCTTTCCTTTTTGCGTCTTCATTTTTTACCAGGTTTTCCAATCTATCTAATCTTTTAAAAATAAGATTAAACTGTTTGATCATTTGACTTTCCATTTGTTTAAAAATAGTATCGACTGTCACTATAGTCTCGATAAAATTCTCATTTGGCTTTTTTTGAGTAACACATTTAATTATGGGCTCAGTCTGTGTGCAAGCAGAGTTATATCCATCATTAGGGGGAGTTGTGTCTAGAGGCCCCACAACAGATTGCAATGACTCCTTAGTGCTGCTGCCGCCCCCTGGCAGTTGTTGCTTCCCTCTAGTCCACATACTCAGGGGGGTTGGTTGGCTCTTGTTACGAGAGGGTTGTTTCTTCTTATTAACTGCTGGTTTCGAAGGGCCTCTTTTCCTTTTCTCTCCAACAGTCTTATTACTCGGGGACAGAGGAGGGATAGAATCATGTGCAGCGGGATCAGGTTGTGAGTCAATAATAATAGTATGACTGCTTCTCCCTGATAACATGGTCAACCGATTGGCCAAATTAGGTTTTATAACAGTAACCACAGGGGAAAGCGGCGAAATGTTATTAGCACTTGTTTGCTGGGGTTCTGGGAATAAACGTGTAAGGTCCATAGACATTCTCCTCTCAGTATTGGCAATTTCATTAGTGACCATGTTAAAGGCATTATCCAGCATGCTTTCCAATGACGATGCAAGGACAGGAGGGCCCACAGATGCCTGTGCGATTGAGCTAGCATTTCTTTTCCCCATAGTGGTTAATTCAGAGCTTTCCTTGGTAGCAGCTTAGAGGGGTGGCCCGCCCGACCACTGCTGACCTCTGAGGGCCTTAGAGGGCCCGCCCTTTGCCCGGGATTAGCCCGGTACTCCCCGCGCGCGATCCCGCGACGCGGGGGCTCTCCTCGTCTTAAATACGCCTCCGAGCACGGGAGAGGTGTGTGCAGCTTCCTGCCGCTGGGAATGCTGGGGATTGAAGTTCTCCCCTCACTGCGGCCGCGCCAAGGATCGAGAGTGGCAGCGGCGGCAGGGGAGACGGGCGTCAGGGATGAGTGCAGGTATGGCAGGGTAGTCACGTTGGGCCAACAAGCAAAGAGCCCCCCAAGATAGTAGCATTAAAGCCTGCTTCCCCGCAAGTGTATTTGAAGTAGCACACAGAATATCATGACTTGTGGCTTCTGCTCCTACTCACCATGGGCCATGCCTTTTTTGAGACTGTTGAACCTGACAGCATTATAGTGGCCCTCGCCAAACCTTTTAGCCTTCGTGGCTCATGTTCTTGCTGATTCCTTGTTGTTGGCCTTAGGACTCTGAGCTTTTTACCACTGCTAACCAGTGCTGAAGTGCATGTGCTTTCTCCCCTAAACTTGATTGATTAACTTATCCACAATTAGCACGTTTATTTTCCTGTAAGTCCCTAGTATTGTGCACTACATGGGTGTAAATTAAATTCTGCTAGTGTGACTGCCGCATTGCTTTTGCCACCCACTCGAGTAGCCCTTAAACATTTTCAGGCCTGCCACTTACACTGCCATGTTGACTTGCCTGTCAAAACCCCTTGCCAAGCCATACACTCTCCTTTTATTACATATAAATCTCCCCTAAGGTAGGTCCTAGATAGCCCGTAGGGCAGGGCACTGTGTAATCAAAAGGTAGGACATGTGCTTTAAGTTTTACATGTTCTGATAGCAAAAACATCCACATTTGCTTTTCACTACTGAGAGGCCTACCCCTCTCATAGGTTAATATTGGGGATTCCTTATTACATTGAATAAGCTGTAATTCATAATTGAGAGAAAGTAGAGTTGTCATTTTTAGTACCTATGGAATGGTAATGATAAATCCTCTTAAATGGTAAAGTTGGATTTGTTATTACTATTCTGAAAATGCCACTTTTAGAAAGTATGGCATTTTCCTGCTTTTATGATAACTGGCTAGCCTGGGTGATAGTTCAAGTTTGTGTATTCCCTCTAGACAGCCACACATAAAGGATGGTTGGGTAGTACATCATGCATCTTTCTGGGATGAAGGGAGGGAGAGCTGGGCAAAACCTAACAATTTCACCAGAATAGTGTGGGCCCTGTATACCCCAGCGGCGGCCCACTGCTCTCTCTTCCTAGACCTTCATCACTTGGCCCAGAGTGACTCCAAAGGCTAGCAGAATAGCCTCCTGTTCCTAAAATACTCAAGAACATTGAAGTCTTCCATCCTGCTCTTGTGCCTGGTTCATTGGAAGTGAACCCAGGCGCTTGCTCCAGCAGAAGCAATGCATCATCTGCCTCAGGAGCAGAATCAACGCACTGCTGCTTTTGCAGGAACGGAACCGGCGCATCGCACTCGGTACCAGTGCATCATCATCGAAAGCACCACATTGGAACCACCACCTAGCTGTCACTGCAGAAGAATGATCAACGCATCCCTTTGACTACCTGGAGAAACCCGGAGCATTGGCTTTGAGCCGATGCATCCCCGAACCGGTGCTTCACCTTTGGAACCAGCGCATCTCCATCGTTGTGTGGAGAAAATCAACTCATCTCTTCGACTGCGGGATCCACACCAATGCATTGCTTCGCTGCACCCCACATCTTGTTGATTGCGACCAGGATTAGGGTACTTTTGCTCAGCGTGCCTGCTTGGGCCCTGTATCGGGCTCATGCTCCATCGTGGTCGGCCTGAAAACTTGACTTTGTCTCAGTCCTGCACGACCAATTAACTCTTTAGGCTCTTACTGCTTCTATGCACTTTTTTTTATTTAATCTTTAAAAATTCATATCTTGACTTCTAGTTATTGAATATTTGTCATTTTGGTCATGTTTTATTTATAACATTGCGCTTTATTGTTCTAAACCACTTTTCATGGTGTTTTCATTGCTTTACTGTTTGAAGTGTTGCACAAATACTTTACACATTGCCTCTTATGTTAAGCCTGATTGCTCTGTGTCATGCTACCAGAGAGTGAGCACAGGTTAATATATGGTGTACATCTGACTTACCCGATCTGATAGAGACATCTAGCCGCAGATTCTTTAACTTAGAATATCTCCCCAGGCATCAGACTGGATCCGGAAAATCTTTTTTCCCCAGCAATACCTCTGCACGCCGGGAGGTGGCGCTGCTCGGCTCCGTACTGACGTCGTCCATGGAAGTGACATCAATGGAGCCATATAAGCTCCTCCCAGCATGCTGACATCAGTTTTTCTTCTTTTCCGCGTCCTAACGTGTCACCGGGAATGTAATACCGTGGGCCTGTTTTTGTTACTTACAGGCCTTTTCGACGCCTTTTCGCATCCAGGAACATTGTGTTTGTTGCCTCTTGCAGGCTTCAAACCGTGCCGGTCATGCTCGTGACAGAGGTCAGCAACGGACTTCTGTATGTGGTGCTTGGGAGAGCACCATGACTCCATGGAGTGCGTCGCTTGCCGCCTGCTGCGGCCGACATCCCTGCGGGAACGCCACATGAAGCTGCTGTCTGCCCAGATGTCCTGAACGGTCCCCTTGCGAAGCAGGTCTCCTTCTCTGGCAGAGTCGTCCACGTGGGTCATTCGCCTACCTCAGGTAAGCATTCGTCCCCCCTCCCTAGCACGCCTCCGGGCCCCACAGGGGGAGG
Source organism: Triturus cristatus (assembly GCF_964204655.1). Taxonomy (NCBI): domain Eukaryota; kingdom Metazoa; phylum Chordata; class Amphibia; order Caudata; family Salamandridae; genus Triturus; species Triturus cristatus. Next base: position 257,389,344 of record NC_140584.1, read on the forward strand.
TAGGGACTCCGGTTGGGACACCGCTGGCGGGTTTACCCTCTGCTCCAACCGAGTGCCCTGACTCTGACACCAGAGTCACTGCAACGTCTGGACACGGCCCGGGGGGGCATCCTACGACGTCTAGCCCTTCCATAGCACTGTTTCACAGCCTTCCGAGGCTCCCTGCGGCATCGCTGGAGGTGGCTGTGGCGTGGTGCATGACACCGCTTTGGCGTACTCTCTCCCGCAGGTTTCCACCTCGGGGAATGTTGAGTCGACGCTGGTCTGACTCCAAGCGGTCGGGACCTTTTCGGATGTCACCGACGCCGGCTCCACTCGAAGAGTCGAGGCCTCTTCGGAGGTCACTTGCGCCGGATCGACTCGAGGAGTCGAGGCTTTTTCGGAGGTCACCGGCTCGACTCGAAGGGTCGAGGCCTCTTCAGAGGTCACCGGTTGGACTCGAGGAGTCAAGGCCTTTTCGGTGGTCGCCGACGACGACTCGAGGTGTCGAGACCTTTTCGGAGGTCGACTGGCTCGACTCGGGCGGTCTCCAGTGCAGGCACCAGTGGAGCATTGGCCTACTCATCCTGCTGCTGGACCTCTTTTAAGTGGCCGGTTTAGCTTGCGTCCATCACCTACAGATGTTTTGCGCTCACCGCCTCGTGGGGCCACAAGGGCTAGTGGGACGTTCGTCAGGGCTGGTTGCGGGCTGCAGACATTTTAAGGATGAAGCCGCCCTTAGTCGCTAGTCCTTCGGAGCCTGTGGAGTCATTGTTTGACTTCCTACTCGGAACGTAGGCAGGGCCTTCTTCGGGGGCCCCAGTGGAACGTGTTGTGGCACATCGCCATCGGCCGGCTTCCCGCCTGTTTGACCCTCCATCCTGGGGCTGTAGGACTTGTGCTTCAGGCAGTTCTCTCTTTGACTCCTGCTCCGTTGCATCCTCCCACTCGGGAGTCTCAGTGGTTGGAGTCATATGGCCGCGATGTGCTTGCATCCACTAGCTCGGGACTACGGTCCCTCAACACATTGTGTATATTTGCTTGGGCTCAATTTGCCCTTTGAGACGCTGTTGAAGGGCTCCTCCCCTCCTTGCAGAAGAACTCTTGTGCCGATGTGGCCCGCCTACTCCGAGATGGCCATGCTATGGCGCACTTTTCAATTCGGTCTGCCATGGACACCACGGACTCTTTGGGTCGTACTATGGCCAGGTCGGTTGCCATACGCTGCCACGCGTGGTTGTGTGCTGGCGTTTTCCAAGAGCTTGTTCAGACGCGGCTTAGAGATATACCTTTGGGGTCTCTCTTTTAGACGCCAATGCTGATTCGGCAGTCAGGCATCTCCTGTATATGTATCTTCCTCTGTTTTAATCTTCGTGAATGATTTTTGGTTTCATTACAGTGCCGTCCCTTTCTTTCTGTTACCCGTTGTGGGCCGCAGATGTTCTGGGTTGTGTGGCTGCTCAGCTATGTTGTTTACTTATTTTGGTACAGCTAGTTGAGCTGTGTTTGCCTTTCTTTTGAGCCTCTGCCTACGAGCTTGTCTCAAGAGAGACCCTATTTTTGTAGGGTTGTGCCTTGCCCTATGTGGGGTATTTGTTGGCAATCATATTGCTACTCTTCCATGCCCAGGAACTTTTGACGTAAGCTGACTCTTCCTACTGTTGCAGGATGTCTCCTCTGGTGAGATCCATAGGATTGGGTTTCTCTCCTAGGGTTACCATTGGTTATCTACGGTTGGTCTGTAAAACATCCCCGCCTCCGTAGGGGGTTTTGTCACCCTGGCGTGTTCCTACAACCTTGCTGTGCACGTCTTGCCTGTCTATCGGTGGACATGCGCCCCTGGGGGGGGGGGGGGGCGGCAGGTCTTCCCTGGCACGTTCTCCGGTTCCTTGCTTCTTGCGGGACATGGGGTCCGGTTTGTCCCTTCGCTGTCCTGTGCATATTCCTAGTTCTCAAGGAGTGGCTCTGGTCTATGCCTTTCTGCCACTGGGTCGGTGCTCCACCCATGATGGTTTTCTGGGTGTGAGTTCTTAATCCCATTCTGGCACAGGTGCTTCTTTAGGTATCATTACTGTGTGTGTATTCTTCTTGACGTTCTCCATTTTGGTAGACAGTGTCGGTCTTTGGCGGTGTAGGCTTTTGGTGCCAGGCTTCTGTCTGTGCCTTCTTTCTATCCTTTATGGGCAGTCTTGTGGTCTATGTTTCCGCTGCCTCTCGGGAGACCAGGATTTTTCCCTCTCGGGGATCGCTTTTTTTCTGCACTCTTAACTGTTATGCAGCACACCTGTGCTGTGGTACCGCTTGCATGACTATTTAGGATTAGTCACTCCATGTATGTGTGACGACATTCCTGTCTCTTTGTGGGTATATAGTGGATTGTACACGCCACTGGGATGCTCGCAGGCTAAGTCTTTTTGCCTTAGTGTCAGACATTCTTGCTTACTCTTTACTTCAGGATGTGTTCATAGCCTTGCAGGTTATCCACTCACAGTGGTGCCTTTACTTCGTTTGGCTGCATGCCGCCCTCCTAAGCTTTGCTCAATGGTGGCTCCTCTGTGGCTGTTGGCACTAGGCTCCTGGCTCGGCCCTGCCACTGTTTTCACATGTGCTAGGCAGTACCCATTAATGTGTTTGTTTCTTACACCTACGGGCCTCGTGCTGCAGCTCCTGTGCTGGGGTGGACAGTCTTCCAACTGTCCCCTGTTTCTTGTAGCTTCCACTGTGGTGTGGGTTCAGGCGGTATGCTTTACCGTTGTCATGTTGTTTTGACCCTTGGAACTTCTTTCCTCTTGGATGGGATGCTTGGATCCTTCTTGAAGGGCTCGCTGCATTGTTTATGTTGGCACGGAACTTTCTAGTTCTGTTTTCCTTTCGTCTGTGTCTGGGTGAGAGAGGTCTCACATCGTCCCTCGTCGGTTTTGGTGTCTTTACCATTCCTTGTTCATACTCCTAAAGGTGGGTCATGGGTCTGATGCCCGTTGTCCTGGCATTGCGGTTTCCACTGTTTTTCATCAGCAGTTGTCGAATATGTTATCCTGGAACTTAGTGGTTGTTTTGTAGACCCTCCTCCTATGGGGTATGGCTTTGGTATCTATTATAAGTTAAGGAATCTGCGGCTAGATGTCTCTATCAGATGCAAGAGTTACTTACCTTCGGTAACGATATATCTGGTAGAGACAGTCTAGCTGCAGATTCCTTAACGCCCGCCCATCCTCCCCACTCTGCGAAGACCTTTTCATATGGTGTCTTTTCACCTAGCCTCCCTCTTTCTGGTGGCCGTGGTCTTCCGGAAGTGTGCTCTCGCACCTCACTCTGGGGTAGGGTGTGTTGTTCTGCGGGAGGCCCTTTGGCCTCCCCTCTGTCCTAGTGTTTGGTTGGTGGCGTGTGATCGCGCTTTCCTTTGGAGCTAGTGGTGCTGTTTGGCTTTCAAGCCCTTTGGCTATTCGCTCCGTCCATGTTTTTTAGGTGGTTAAGGTCCCTGCTTTCCACTGTCTTCTCATGTTTCTCCACCGGTGTTCCTCATGCGTGAAGTTCTTCTGTTTTAAATTCCCTCCCACCGCCCATGCCTGTGCTTCCTTCTTTCTATGGCAGTCGGTTGGGTTGGATTCTCTTTAGTGCTACAGTCCTTCGATCACTGGAGGGTGTGTGTAGTGAACTTTCTGGTGGTCGTTCACTTCTAGTCACTTGTCTGGCAACATGTTGCTTCAATATTGCGTTTTTTTTAACCTCCCTCCCGTGGTGACAAGTCGTGTCTGCCTTGTCGTGTCTTTTGTGCGGCATCTGTAACCCCCCTCAAAGTGGGGCGCAGCTTGGTGCTTTGTTCGGCCCTTGCTCTGTGAGCTCCCTCCAGTTCCTGGTACTGGGTGCTTTTTCAAATTACTTTTGTTTCTCATTATAAATGATTTTACTCTATTTTAACACACACTGTTCCTATGCTATCGTAGATTTTGTCATGGCTCCGCATTGTGGCGCGGAAAAGTTTCCTGTAGAAAACTGACGTCAGCACGCAGGGAGGGGATTATATGGCTCCATTGACGTCATTTCCGTGTTCCGTGGACGGCGTCAGGACAGAGCCGAGTGGCGCCACCTTCCGGCGTGCAGAGGCATTGCTGGGGAAAAAAGATTTTCCGGATCCAGTATGATGCCTGGGGAGATATTCTAAATTAAGGAATCTGCATCTAGACTGTGTCTCTACCAGATATATAGTTCCCGAAGGTAAGTAACTCTTCCGTCTAGGACTGTGGTTCCTGCTTGGACACGGTGCATAACTTTGCCAACCCGAAACTCAGGGCCTCTTTTACAATGAGACTGCGCCACGGGAGTGTCACTTTTTGCGATGCTCTGGTAAAGCAGGGGCCTGCTCCATATTTACCAGGCAGCACTAAGCCAGTTTGTGTGGCCTAATGTGGTCTTGTAAATATTCCTCCCTTTAATGCATTTTACTGCATTAAAAGGGCATTCAATTTGTGTTGCTGTGGGCGTTCCAGCAACACCCATGTCTTTTTGACACTGCTACAGATGTACGAGGAATTGTAACTCTGAGGCAGCTCTAAAAACATATGCATCCCCAAGGGGAGACATAAGTGAGGCGCAATAAGGGGAAATACCTTTATTTCTCCTTGTTTCTCCTTTTTCTATGTGTGCTGCAGTCTGTAGGACACATATAAAGAGGTGGGTCTTCCTCTTAATCCAGGTCCTGCTTCTCTCTCTTGCTCCTCATTGAAATTAATGGCTAGCTAGTTCCAATGTTCACTGCCTTATTCCTGTTATGTTCTGCTTCTGCCATGGAGCCTTGGAGCTGCAAGTAAAGGAAGAAAGGTATGCAAAAGAAATTGTGTTTTTTCTCTGTTCATGTGGGAGTGTAAGTGTGTTTGTGAGTGATCGAGAGAGAATGAGATTGAAAAAGAGTGGGGCTTATTTACAAGTCGCTTGCATTTCCGTACACCACTTTTTCCCATATTAAAAGTGACGCACTGATGGCGTGAGCCTACTGAATCCTATGTATTAAAGCAGAACACCTGCACCCAGGAGTTCATATTAGAGCCCCTGTACACCAGTAGTTGTGAGTGAGGTTCAGTGGTTGTGAAAGACAGTGTGTGTAAGGGCGCTTCTGAGAGTGAGTATATGTGACTGTGAATGACAGTGAGTGAGAGTGGGTATGAAACAGAATGAGTAAGTGAGAGCGTGTGATTTAGAGTGAGTGAGTTGGAGAAAATGTGAATGAGACAGAGTGAATATGAGTGAGAATGTGTGTAAATTAGTAAGAGTGTTTGTTAGCGTGTCTTATGCCTGTCAGCCTGCTGCTGGTTTTGGTATACTCAAGATATTTCTTGGCTTATGGAAGGGTACCTGTTAAAAAATGTAGGCCCTGACATATTGGTTGTGATTCTTGCCAAAAGGGAGACACCTATGGTCAAAATGACTGTGCTGGCACACTGTTGTTAATCCTTGGCAACCGTGGCCCACTGGGCGTGGGAGGTCTGATTGGGGAAAGCAAACAATGAGAAAATACTGGTTTTGATATAATGGGGGTACCTTTTCACGTATGTGTCACTGTTAGATTTGGGAGTCTCTAGTTGGCATAGATAGGTACCTGTGACAAATAGGGACCCTTGTGTCTAGTCAGGGTAAGGGGCTGCACTCCTAAAATAACCCCTGCTCACCCCCTTGGTAGCTTGGCACGAGCTGGCAGGCTTATCTCAGAGGCAGTGTGTAAAGCATTTGTGAACACATACAGTAATATAGTGACAACACTACAAATGGACACCACACAGGTTGTATTATAAAAATAAGTATTTTTATATAGGCTTAACACAAGACCAAACTACAAAAAGTCCAGGGAGTGGATGCTCGCTTCCTTACTGTGTGGGAGTTGATGCATCGGTTTCTTACTGCTCTCCGGTGCGATGTGACACGCTGGCACCTCGATATGATACTCTTCTCCGGTGCGATGCGACAAAATGGCTTCTTGGTTGCGAAGCGACAACGTTGCTGTGATGCTTGCACTCCCAACGGCCGTGCGGCGACTCTATCTTTGGAGCCGCGACAGGCCCCGCGATGCGCTTCTCCGGTGATACGACGATGACCTCTGTGGCAGCGTCCCGCTGGTTGGGGAAGTCTTGTATCCCTGAGACTTCGGGCAGGAGGCAAGCTCTAGTTCAGGCCCTTGGATATTCTTCTTCAAGTTGATAAGAAGCACACTCAGTCCTTTTCTCCTCTCTTTGGCAATGAAGCAACCACTGCAGGCCAACCCCCAAACACACAGCACAGGGGTAGTCTCCTCCTTCAGCTTCCTGGTTCTTCTCCTCAGCAAAGGTTTCTTCTTGTTTCCCAAAGTGATCTAAAGTTCTTGGGTTTGGGTCCCAATATTTATACTAAGCCTCTCTTAAGGCAGAGAGGCCTTTGCCTAGCCCAAACCAGTTCTGGTCAGTCCTGGAGCACTTTGTTTACATGACTCCTTCTTTCTTTTCAGAGTGCAGGGCAGAGACATCAGACGCACCACAGGAGGTGGAGCCAGCATTGTGGAGGGAAGGCACAGCCCTATTCAGGTCCCAGGTGCAACTCCTCCCTCCCATCTAGATGCAGATCTCTCTGTTCACCACTTGCTGACTCACCCTGTCTCCTGGAATTCCCCAGCCCTGTCACTCATACTCCAGACAAGGAATACACAGCCTAGCAGAGGCAGGTTTGAATGGTTAGACAAGAAAATACCTACTTTCTAAAAGTGGTATTTTCAAACACAGAATGTTAGAACCAACTTCACTAAAAGATGTATTTTATCATTCTGAGTTCAGGCATACTAAATTCGAATTTCTACCATGTTCCCTGAGTCAGTTAGGATTATAAGATGTAATAAACAAACTGCCCATTCTGGCCTATGGAGAACAGGTAGCCTTGCAATAGTGAAAAACGAAAATGGCTGTAATTCACTATTAGAACATGCCGCACACATCAGGGCATGTCCTACCTTTAACCTACAATGCACCCTGCCCTTGGGCCTACCATAGAGGTGACTAATATGTAGAAAAGGGAAAGTTTAGGGACTGGCAAGTGGGTGCACTTGCCCAGTCAACATGGCAGTACCAGACTGCACACAGGCTCTGCTATGGCAGACCTGAGACACACTTTACAAGCTGCTCTGGTGGGTGGCACAATCAGTCCTGCAAGCCCACCAGCAGCATTGGTTACAAGCCCTGGGTACACGCAGTGCACTGTACTAGGGTCTGACAAGTAAACCAATCAAGCCAATCATGGAGTCACTAATCCATACATCAATTTACAATCGGGAGAGCATATGCACTTTAGCACTAATCAGCAGTGGTAAAGTGCCCAGAGTCATAAAACCAACAAAAAAAGGTCCAAGAAAATACAGGAGGGAGGCAAAAAGTTCAGGGATGACCCTCCAAAAAGGACCAAGTCCAACAGTCACCCATGATATATAGCTGCTATCAATGAAATTCTGTTACTGACATATGGTATTTAATTTTTGGCATAAGAGGATGCCTATGACATAATTCCGGTATTGCCACACTGTTCGAAAGTGAAAAGTATTACACCCCTTCACTTTCAGGGATCACCAGCTGCCACCACCTGACCAGATGACAGCTAACAGCGAGCCCCCTCTACAATTGTAAATAAGACACAGGGTCAGCTCTTAGATGTCCCTGACCTCTTTCACCTTAATGAAATTAGGGTCAAAGAGGCCAAGGACAACTTAGAGGAACCCCACTCCCCAAAACAAATTCTTTGCTTTCAAAATTATATATGCAGAAAATGTATGAAAATAATAATAATACATTAAAAAAACAACTAACAGATAGTAAAGCTTGAAATGGTTGTAAATATTGCCTCTAGCACAAAACATAAAAAGATTTGAAATCCTCAGGTTAAGATAGGATCTTTAATTTGTTTCCCATATAGGCCCAGTCACATAACCCTAACTCCCACTCCACAATACACTTTTCAATGACAAACAAATGTGCGACTTTAGATTATCACATTACACAAAGAGCCTATTAGGAATTACATATGTTATGATTACACATGCATGAAATGCACATTTTCAAAGTTTTTTTGTTGAATGTTTCTTTATTAAGCGTCCGTGAAGCTTACACAACTCCAAAAAAGGTAGGTGTTTCCCATACTGCACCATTAATATTATATAATAAGATCTATAGAATAATTGACAAGTACATCCATTGGGATACAGTGCTGCTGTCGTTATCACCATAAATCCGTTTCACATTTATAGAACAATTCAGCGTAAGAAGTTCTGCAATTCTCATCTGGAAGTATTCTGACCATTTAGCAAAAGGGGGCAGGTTATACATTGACTCCCATGTGGTTATCCATATGTAGATGGGAGGTACAGTTTAACCGTAGGCGCACAGGGGAGGGGGTTAAACTCAAGAGTACCGATGCACGGGTATGCCTTGAATACATTGTATGCCGGGGGGTTGGGTGGGAGGATGGGTGGTTGTGCCCCCCCAAGTTAAAGTAGGGCTAAGGGGGCCTTCCAAGTGGAAGGAGTGTTGTATGTCTCTCTCTAGATGGACTTGGCGTAATATCACCCTAAGGAGCTGGTGGGTCAGGGTAGTTTTGATTACATAACCGTGAGATATTTCTTCTAGCCCGGGGGGTTAGGGACCATAGGGCAACCTAGTATATTGCCGTGGGACATCTCGTGTACTGCCACCAATGCTCTGTGATGGTCAGGGAGCCATGTTTGCACGTGAGGAGCGGAGTGTGATTTCCAGGACATGGCTAGTCTCCATTTGGCTAATACCAAGGCTAGGTCTAGAATTTATTTACGCTTTGTGTAACATTTTGTGATGACCAGCAAAAAGTGCGAACTGCATGACGTGATTGTAGTGTTGTGGCTTCTGTGAGCGTATCAGCCACTGTCTCCCAGTACATTATCAGTTGTGGACATTTCCATACCATATGGATAAACGTAGCTTCCGTGTTGCGCTAATCTGTGGGGGCTGAGACTAAGCCTGGGCGGTAACATCCCCTCCGCTAGCAGAGTTTATGGATTTTTGGCAGCTCCACGTTCCAAATAGAACGTGCAATTACCGAAAACACTGCAATCCGCGGCGGAGCACAGTTTTTCCCTTTGTTACGCTTTCAAAATACGTTTTCGCACGTGCAGTAGAGACTTACCGGGATCCCTGCATTTGCTGACGGGTTTTTGTATCCGTTCGCATGCGCCACGAGATTTTGGAAGCCGGCCGCCCGATCTCGCGAGATTGTGTGATCGCGAACACGTCATTAGGACGCACCATCGGACATCCGGCGGATGCCGAACACACACAATTTGCAATCTGGAGAAGAATATCTCTCGAGCAGCATAAAACCTTATCGAAAATGATGATTTGGATTAAAAAAAACTCCTCAGATTGACTTTTGGCTGTACTTTTAGTGCAAGGAGTCCTTTTTCTTTTTTTGGAGAGGAAGGAAGTGCCCCAGAGTCTCCAACTTCCTGTTCCTGTCCAGTAGACTCCTCCCAGTGCTTTGTTCATGTCCTCTTAATTTTCATTTGAATTTGGAGCTGGAAGGCTCACCCTTTGTGTCTGCTGCATCATATATCATTGGATTTGAGGACTTTTGGATTTAAGATTTTACAAGTAAGTTGATGTTGTTTGTTTGATTGGGGCATTGCAGTTGCTACAACTACAATTTTTTTACTTTTCATCATTTTAATGTTTTTTATTGTGGGTAGTCAGTAGCCCCAGAGCTAGCCATGAGTGCATGAAACAACTCTTTCTGTGGTGTCTGTTGAATTTAAACATAATTTAGGGCAAGGATGGCATTGGCTTGAATTGCAAATTTCTTTTTTTTGTGGTATATTTCACTTTTTTGTTGTGTGCTAAATAAATGCCTTTGTTGTGTGTGTGTGTGTGTGTGTGTGTGTGTGTGTGTGTGTGGTGTGGTTGTTTAACTTGCACACCTTGTTAAGCCCTGTGGATTTTCGTTTTTGCATTACAGCTGTGTTGTTTAGCATGCCTCCTTTGTCTGGCCATATTGGCCTGCTTGAGTTCATTGTTTTCCAGGCCTCCTGCTTGTTGTGCCTGTCAGTAACCATGTGGCTGGTGGCCATTTTGTGGGGGTAGTGTAGTAGTGTGATACTTTTGCCATATAGGCCTGCATGTCTTTCCTGTGTACTTTTTGGACTAGGCTTCTTGTTGTTATGGGCCTGGCCATGTTGATGGTTGCCATTTTGTAGCCAGGCAATGTGCTTTTGCCATACGCCTGCAAGTTTGTGGCCTAGTCTGCCAATAGGCCTTTCATCCAGTAGGCCCAGAGCTAGTCATGGGTGCATGAAATGAAACAACTGTTTCTGTGGTGTCTGTTGAATTTAAACATAATTTAGGACATGGATGGCATTGGATGTAATTGCAAAATGTGTATTTTTGGGGGTATTTTACTTTGTTGGTGTGTATTGAATAAATGCAGTGGGGGGGGGGTGTGTGTGTGTGTGTGTGTGTGTGTGGTTGTGTGTGTGTGTGTGTGAGTTAAAGATGGAATCCAAAGACAGGTGGGCTTAAAAGCAAAAGTAAAACATTCAGTTGATTAAAATGTTGCTATTGATAAAAACCATGCTACTGATGATACACTCGCATATACAAGCAAAATCACATCACTATTGTCAGATCCGCCAGTCATGAACTCCCTATCAACCCAGACTCAAAAATGCATGATCACGCAGGCTATGCAGCCAAGGCCTGCGGTAACTGATTGAGAGGTCACAGGTGGGGTGGCACGTAGCTGGCAGACAAATGCCCGAACAGGACGCAGCGACACCACAATGGTCCAGTGAAATTGTCCCCAACAAAGCACACCTGGCAAGAGCGGTGCGCATATTCCTAAACACCATAAAGTTAGATGCCACATGGCGTTAGGAACACACAACCAATCAGGACACAGTACACACAGAGATCACGCGCCCCTCATGCAGGACATTTGGACACACTACCCATTGGTCCCCATTGTGTCCACGCAAGCTCGAGGCCCACATGCATTTGTTAACAGGGACCTTTTATTTATGACTCCACAGACAAGGCCCACATTTCTTTACCAAACGATAATCGCCAGATGTATTTTTATTTACCTAACACTGTATATAAGCCCGCTCGGATTGATTGTACTTTAAGACAGTCCTCAGACCTGGTTCTGTGGTTTGTACTCACGGACAAAGTGTTTAATTAAACCAACTGTTCCTGTTTTGCCACCTGCCTCTTGTCTTTGTGTTTTCAAAGTAAATTCATATTCATACACAAAAACCAGCAAAGGACACTGCAGTGAGACTGGCAACTATTTTCAATCCCAGGGTTTTCTGCCTATTATGTATGTGTAAATGTCAAGGAGGTAACTTTATTTCTAGGTAAATGGCGTGTGTTTGGAGCAAATAACGAAAGAGGAAGGAATGAAAGGGTAAGACAAACATGACAATGAATGGGTTAAATATGACCACGCGTCATCCATTATTCATGGCCTGTAAATTAATATTTAATGCTAAACTCCTAAGTAGGTTTTTATTATTTCGGGTAAGAACAGTAAATGCTGTGAGCCCGTCATAATTCCTGACGGAAATGTAAATGTGACTCCATTTCTTAACAGCTCATGCATGAATGTATGCAGCTGAACAATATTTTGACTGGTAAAAATCGAAGTTCATAATTGAGGATAACAGCAAATTCTTCTGCATTTTTAAAGCATAACTCCTAGAAATCAACTGAAGCATGAAAAGATAAAGAGACAACAAACCTATCATTCAAAAGTGCCAGAAATAGCCACATGTTTTCCTGTTGCTCATTGCCTAGTACAGATGTTGTTCTGCTGATTGGTGCTGAATGCTGATTTAGTTAGTACTGCGATCATGGTTTCGAGCACAAAGAGACTGGTTGCAGAACAATGGTTTGCATTGCACTGCGACCCAGGGCCATCTTTTGCGCTGGTAGCGCCCGGTGCAACAGTGTTTTTGCCCCCCCATGACTTCCTTCTCCATTAATTCCCTTACTACCACTCTCCAACAGTGCCCCTCATCTCTCCATAGCCTCTCTCTTCTCTCTGACATACATTTAATTTGTTCTAGTGCCACTCTTAGTTCACTCACCCTCAGTTGTGTGATCTGCATGGTACACTTTGATGTTGAGGCCCCAGGGGAAGCCAATGGACTATTAGTGGCCTGGGGAGGAGGCATGAGTGAATAATTATTCATCCTTGACAAAATAAAAATAAAATGCAGACCCGCTTCAGGTCCAGCAACAGACTGAGGAAGCGAATGACATTGCTTGTCTGCTGAGACAGGTGCATGAGGGTGCCTGCACCATTCCAGCACTGTGAGCATGTCTGTGTGACTGTGTGTGAGTTAAAGTGAGAGAAAGTCAGTGAAGGAATGAGCCAGAGTGAGGGAGAATGAGTTACAGTAAGGAGCAGTATGTGTGAGAATGAATGTGAGTTAGTGAGGGAGAATGACTGTGTGTACTTGAGTGTCACTGTGTGTGAGACTGAGTCATAGTAAGACTGAGTAATTCAGAAAGAGTAAGAATAAATGGGACTGATTGAGACAGAGGGGAACAGAGTAGAATGAGTGAGACTGTGTGAATTAATGAGACCAAGTGAGACTGAGTGAATCTGAATGAGACAGTAAACTTAGTGCAAGAAAGTGTGAGAGAACCCTTCAAGAAAAAGCTCTTTGGAATCCGAGCCAAGGATTACATGGCACCCCTTTTAAAAGTCACCAGCCGCCACTGTTTTTAGGAGAGATTATCAATGCTCTAATGCAGTTTAAAATCTAATAATCAGATTGTAAAAGAAATAGTAATGCACCAAGGCTAGTCTAGACATGGACAAATTGACCATATTTTGACTGCCCTTAACCATTCACCTTTAACAGTACTCCAGGGCAAGAGCACATTGGGTCAGATGTAAAACGTGTTCCGACGTCCACCACAAAAGGTGAACCTCTAGACTGACTGTTGGCGCCAATGTATGCATGCTTTCCACATTCTATACCATCCACCGAGAGTAATTTTCATAGAACAAAATGATTAAAAATATCGTTTAAACCTTTTTTTCCTTGAAGCATCTTCCAAGGTGACTTTAACATGGACTGGGGGGATTGAAGTGACAAGGCAGTTGCACTGTTGGTCCTCTTTCTACAAAACAATGTCCTAGAAAAAAGCTTCCAGTTTGCCCACACATAAAAAAACTATGCTAGAACACATAATCTCAAAGAATTGTTATATAAAAAGCCAGCCCCCTTATACTATATATATATATATAATATAGATTGATCACACCACTTTATTATACCGTGCACAATACGGTGTAGCAAAACATCAGCATTTGGTCAAACAAGAAAAAACAAAGACATGGACATGGATGAGATCATCTTTAATTAAATCAACCAGGCTGTCCTGAAAACACAAATTTTATTCAAGCTCAGGAGACCTCCATCAACAAGCTGTTGCAAGTTCTATCCTAAAAAACGAGGGGACATATTTACAAGAGAAGGGGAAGCGTGGAATTAAAACGAAAATTGCTAACGCTACGCTCCGCCATTATGAAAACAAAGGGATTTACCATATTCACAAGACGAAGAACTGTAATAAGGAAGAGAAACTTTGCCTTGCATAAACATGGTCCATCCATTATAGCAAAGGCAACACCACCCGGAGGCCTTGTTGACCTGACTACCAAGCTACTCAACCACCCAAAGGCCCATTTGGCCTATTTAACCCCTTCGGTGCTCATGACGGAATGGTTCCGTCATGATCACCGGTGCTCATGACGGAACCATTCCGTCATGAGGACAGGGGCACAAAATCCCTCTGCTACAAACAGCAGAGGGATTTCCATATTTTTTGGGCCTCAGGAGGTGGAGAAGAGCTTCCCCAATCTCCCAAGGCCCTTCACGGGTTTTCAGTCTAATGGCAAACTGTCATTAGACTGAAAACAAAACTGAAACTTAGTTTCAGTTTTAGTGTTTCAGTGCTTGTGGGGCTATCTCAGCCCCCCGAGCACTGAAACACTTGGGAGAGGTACCGTTAGAAATGGGAGAATCTCCCCTTTCCAATGGTACACCTCCCTAGTGGATCCCTGCTTGGGGATCGCCCGCGGGCGATCCTCAAGCAGGGATCCACCCACTAGGCACCAGGGAGGGGGGAGCGAGCAAGGGCCTTTGCTCCCCCCATATTTTGGGGGCTCAATTCAGTCTTTCTGCCCCCCAGGGGGACGGATGGAGGCTACAGCTCCAAATCTGACCCCCGGGGGGGCAAAAAGCCCACTAGAACCAGGGTATTTAATTTTGTACTATGCAAATTAGGGGTGGGTGCTGCCCAATATGGGCACGCCAGTGCACCCGCCCCTCTGCACAATTCGTCTTTCTGACTGGGGGTACAGAAAGCCCACTAGACGGCAGGTTTTTTTTTTAACATTTAATTTAGGGGTGGGGGCTGCCCTAGATGGGCATGCCCCCACAAAATTCCAGTCTTTCCGCCCCCCCCCCCCCCCAGGGCAGAAAGCCCACTAGAAACCAGGGATTTATTTTATTATGTAAATTAGGGTTGGGGGCTGCCCAATATGGGCACGCCAAAGACCCCAAACTCCCCCTGCACAATTAGTCTTTCTGCCCCCCGGGAGGGCAGAAAGCCCACTAGACACTAGGGTTTTTTTAAACTATTAATTTAGGGGTGGGGGCTGCCCAGAATGGGCATGCCAAAGCCCACACTCTACCGCCCAGAGTAAGAATAAGACTTTCTGCCCCCCCGGAGGCAGATAGTGGAAATAGCCCCTGATCTGCCCTCGGGGGGGGGGGGGCAGAAAGCCCACTATGCCCCAGGGATGTTTTTTTTATATATACGTAGGGGTGGGGGATGCCCAGAATGGGCATGCAAATACCCCCACCCAAAATAAAAACATTCTACAGCCTTTCTGCCCCCCCGGGGGCAGATGAGGGCAGTAGCCCCCAATCTGCCCCCAGTGAGGCAGAAAGCACCCTAGACGCAAGGGATTTTTTTTATGTGCCAGGGGTGGTGGCTGCCCAGAATAGGCATGCCAAAGCCCCCACCCTAACCCCCCAAAGTAAGAATAGGACTTTCTGCCCTCCCCAGGAGGCTGATGGGGGCAATAGCCCCTGATCTGCCCCCCGGAGGAGGCAGAAAGCCCACTAGGCCCCAGGGATTCTTTTTGATATGTACGTAGGGGTGGGGACTGCCCAGAATGGGCATTCAGATACCCCCACCCAAAAGAAAAAATGCTAGTCTTTCTGGCCCTCCTGGAAGGCAGACTGGGCAATAGCCCCTTATCTGCCCAACCTGGGGGGACTGAAAGCCCACTAGGCACCAGTGATTTTTATTTTTCCAAAGTTCGGGGCGGGGCTGCCCAGAATGGGCATGCCAATACCGACCCCACAAAAAATACCACAGTCTTCCTGCCTCCCCTTCTCAGGAGGCAGATCGGGGCACTAGCCTCTGATTTGCCCCCCCCCCCCCCCCGGGGGGGGGCAGAGAGCCCACGAGGCGGCAGTGATTATGCTGGCTTTTTTTTTATAAGTAGGAGTGTGGGGGATGCCCAGAATGGGCATCCCAATCTCCCCACCCACCCACACAAAATAGTCAGTCTTTCTGCCCCTCTTGGGGGCATATCGGGGCAAAAGCCCCTGATTTCCACCCCTCCCCAGGGGGGCAGAAAGCCCACTAGGCACAGACATTTATGCGGAATGTGCCTACTTCTGGATTTTGGGTCCTAGCGCAGCTAGCACCCAAGGAAACCTACCAAACCCACACATTTCTGAAAACTAGACACTCCAGTGAGGTATGGCTTGCGTGGATCGCCCAACGTTTTCTTACCCAGAATCCCCTGCAAACCTCAAATTTAGCTGAAAAAATAACTTTTTCCACACATTTTTGTGTGGGAAAGTTGTGGCATCACCGGACTGACACATATTTCCTACCGCCCAGGTCTCCCAATACAAATGGTGCCTCACTCATGTGGGAGGCCCAGCTGTGCAGGGGTTAAGAAGACCGTGCACACCCAAGCAACAAAAAACAAAAGGAGAGGCTATACCACGCTGGTAAGCCTGAGGATGACTAATGAACAGAACAAAAGAAGAGAAAAATCCTTCCATGGCCTCTGATCAGGTTACATCATGTTCTAAGGATAACCCACTTATACTACTGACTGAGAGTGCACCCATTGGTCTTCAACATGCCGGTCTCCAACTGTAGCAGCACCAACTATGCAAAATAATAGCTGGAGAGCCATCAGTAAGCTGCACATACATGCAAGCAGAGGGCCACATGTGCAAAAATTGAGATTTGCGATTTCCTAATTCTGATTCTTATGGAATGATCCCTAGTGGGTCGCAAATCGACCTACCTCATGAATATTAGAGAGGTAGTTCGCAGTTTGCGACCCATTAGTTATTGCAGCCATCACAGGTCAGCAGACGACCATGTCTGTGATTGCTTTTTAATAAAGCAATCTTCTTTTTTTTTTTTAAATACAGCCCATATTCCTTGAAGGAAAACGGGATACATTTCAAAAAATCTAATTAAACGTTTGTTTCATTTTTTAAGAATAGGCCGTGGTCGTGGGACCACTGCCTGCTCTTTAAAAATATTTGTAGGGTTAGCATCTCCTTTGAGGTGTCAGTAAAATCTGAATGTTTTGCAACCGAATTAAGGGTTTGTACTTGGAAGGGATGGCCTAAACATGCCCCTTCCAAATAACAAATTGCTAAACCAAATTGTGATTCAGTAACAAATTACCAAATTGCAGTTTGCTATATGTACATTACAAATAGCTTTTCTGCAGTCACAAATGGGCCGATTCTGCAAATCGGGTTGTTTCCGAACTCAAAAAAGTTCTGATTTACAAGCCCCTTGCGCCACTTTTGCGTCATTTTTAACATGGGAAAAGTGACGCAAAAGTGGCGCAAGGGGCTTGTAAATAAGCCCCATAGTCATTATTCCTGGCTTCCCAGAGCAACTGTTCATACTCAGTTACTTGCTAACTGAAACCATGGGATCTATGTCGAAGAATCAGTGGTGCCTTACACATGCCAAAGATGTTCAGCACCAGGATCCACATTTACAGGGATACAAGTCCATCCAGTTATTATTACATCAATGCTCAACACACCACGGAAGCACCTCTTCAAACCTGTGGGCAAGCTGACAACAACCATTAGTTACATACTGCCTACAACATCAACATTCTGCATGTCTAAACATACTGGCCCTGCTGATAAATACAGACAATCCATACATCCATGACATGCCACCCTGCCAGTTCTTTGACAAACCCTTCAAGAACAAGCATTTGCAATGCAATAGGTCTCGCATTTACACGAGTTTGAGCTATTGGCATTGTAAATGACAATGCCTTTTATTTAGGTTTGGTTTTTACAACATAAATAAAAGGCATTGTCATTTACAATACCAACAGCTCAAAATCGCGTAAATGCGAGAACTACTGCATTGCAAATGCTTGTTTTACCTCGCTGCCATGCATGATGCCAAACGCAAAGCGGCAGGCACCACACCAGGTCTTTAAAGAAGATTCAGACCTGTGTTATGCAATACTAACTCTGTTCTATCAAACCTGCCTAACGTCCACGCAATTCCCAGAGAGCTGGAGGGGTTCGATCTTAATTCCCATATACACGAAGGGCGACAAAAGGGATCCATCCACTCACCGCCTCATTGTCCTCCAGGACATTTAAGCCCAGGCTTACGCCTCTGTTCTATTGAAAGACCTGGAACAGTGGGCAAAAGTGAATGACATAATTCCACTCAGTCAAATGGGCTTCAGGGCAGACTCTTTCACACTGGATAACATTGTGTCCCTTTCCTATTTAATACACCGGGCAACGAACAAAAAAAAACTCCCACTCGGTCTGTTTTGTGGATTACTCAGCCACCTTTGACCTCATTGAGAAAAACAGCCTATGAAGGAAGCTTAGAGATTTGGGCATACCAAACAAACTTCTCCAGGCCATTATATCCCTATACACTTCTACATGGGTGCAGGTCAAGTAAACACCGACAGCGGTCACAAGGAAAATCCAGACAGATAATGACCTTAAGCAAGGTTTTGTGCTTGCGCCCCCTGTTAATCTCTTTTTTGCAGACATGGGCGCAGCACTGAAACAAGTGAGCCTTATCCTGCCCAAAATTGGAAACATTAAGGTCTCAGTGCTCCAATACGCCAATCACGTAATTCTTTTGCATCGCACTAAAGTAGGCTTACAGAAGGCCCTCAATGCCTTGCACAAGTACAACCTGTATAATAAAATGGTGGCAAATGGCTCCAAGACCAAAGTACTAGCCTTCTGTAATTCAACCAAAAAAACTAATTGCACATGGACCTTGGGTCCATTAACAATCAGAACAGCCGATGCCTATAACCACCTGTGTGTCTGTGCATCAACCAAAGGCGGTACCAAAAAGCACCTGATGCACACTGTGTCAAA
The DNA here is from genome assembly GCF_964204655.1 of Triturus cristatus. NCBI lineage: Eukaryota > Metazoa > Chordata > Amphibia > Caudata > Salamandridae > Triturus > Triturus cristatus. The sequence continues at coordinate 257,407,804 of NC_140584.1, forward strand.
GGCGGAATCAATAATAATCATGTGCAAATGAAACAATCCCCTGGAAAGCCCTTCTACCGCCCCAAAAAGATGAGTCCTAGCAGCTACCCTCCTACCAACGATCAAGTACAGCCACAAACCGGGGCCAACTAGTAAACATCATGGATAAGAATCAGTTCAAGGCATACAAAATGGTTTTCAGACTACCATCATATCTACGGAGCTCCTTCATAAGGCTTGAATGTGGTCTGGAGGGCCAAACATGGGCAAGCATGGCATCCTTTGTAAACAACTACTACAGGGTAAAATAAAAGCCCCACCTAACACCATGAAACTGTTCTCCAGAACACCTTCACCCAAGAACCCATGGTCATTACAGCTTCAAATAACAATTGCCACCCTTCAAATCAATCAGACGGTATTAAACAGTTTACAGCGTTCTTGAGCCAATGTTAAAGCAAAGCTGAAAAAACAAACAAATATTGTCAATGGCAAGAGATATGGGGAAACCTAGTAAATCAATGTTACTATCAGTGGTGGGGCAATCGTATGCCAATGCTCAGCCAGACTGACTCAGACCCCAACCTTATCTTAGCTGTGCACTTCTGAAAGCATGCCATAAATCAATAATGTTTGCAAGCCTTAGGGACTGCAATCTAAAAAGGTAAACCCCAGGTGGCAGTCACTCACTACAACGTCAAACTGCAGACTTTGTGATTCCATGTGTGAATCTTTTAATCCTTTATTATGCGGTTACCTTGCACTCTTCAAACCACAGAAAACACTATTAAAACCACTACTTTTTGCCTACGGCATAAGAACAAAAATACAATAGGTCTCGCAGTTGCGAGAGTTTGAGCTATTGGCAATGCTTTTTATTTATGTGTTTGAAAACTTGCAAGCGGTGCGTAAACATGCACTATGTAGGTTTTCTGAACACAAATAAAATGCATGGTCATATACAATGTCAATAGCTCAAACTGTTGCAAATGCGAGACCTCCTGCATTGGAAATGCTTATTATGCAAAGGCATGAGATACCTGACTAACTCACAATTGCAACAGCGTTTTTTTGACGCTGTCCAGTGGGCTTATATGCTGTGTTTGGCAATGGTCCAGTCCATTCCCAGTTATAACATTCAAGTCAGCCCTTTCATCCTTGTATGCCTCTGTTGCTCCTGTAAAAGCAACTGTGAATGTGTATAAAAGCTGCAGTTTGAGTGTCTGATATCGGCACCAGAGGAAGAGATACAATTACACATGGTGTCCGGGGCACAAGAATATAGGAGCTGAGCTGAATCGCTTCCATCTATTTACAGTTAGCTGCCTTTACAGAAGCTCAAGGAGGCAGTAATTTGACCCGGAAACCAGGGGTGAACCTGGGTGCCTGCAGCCCTTTGGAGTGAAAGAAAAGCTTTTCAGGCTGCTCACATTTGTAGTTTACGGAAGGAAAAGGAAATACAGCAATATGCGCACAAGACCGCACGGTGTCTGCAGCGCTTTCAAGCAAACTATTGTAGGATGCGGGGGAGCAGTAATCAGCTAAAATGGGGCGGCAAGCAACTTCATATACTTTTACAGAGTGCTGCAAAATGCAAATATTGGAAAATAACTACTAAAGCGTCCAGCCAGTTACAGTTTGGGGGAGCTCTGAGGGGGACATAAAAGCATTGGGTGTCTTCCGACACCGGGATCTGAGACTGAAAATGCAGCTTTTCTAAACATTCACAGTTGCTTCAATGGGAGCGCACTATTACACATGATGTCGGGGGCACAAACATATAGAAGTGAAGCAAAAAAGTTTCAGTCTATTTACAGTTGCCTTTACAGAAACTGAAGGAGCAACACAAATGTGACCAAAACAACATTGGATTGAAAGTGAAGTTTCTCAAGCTGCTCACATTATAAAGAAAGCGAAAAGAAATACTGGAATGTCCGCCTAAGACCATACAACGTGTCTGCAGCGCTTTGAAGGAACAGAAGATGGGAGGGTGGGAGGCAGGGGACAGCAAGAAACTACAGGTTATACATCTTGATCTTGAAGGTAGCCGAACACTCAGGAAGCCTCAATTTTTACATACGCTTGCATTCATATTTTTTCAGTTCAGACTTCACCCTTTCATCTGAAATGCTTCAAACGACTCTTCATGTCGTTGATGAAAACAGCGATGTCTTGGAGATAGATCCCACCGTTCCTAGGCCCCCACAGACACACATGAGAACTGCATACTGGAACCTTGGTGCTTCCAGAAAAAACACACAGACAACACGCACTCATTTTGCATAAAGTGTAACTTGAGAAAAGGGGCGTTTGTTTATGCAATAACAAGTAGTCATTTCTCTGAAGTATTTACATTTTAAACAAGTTAGGACTATTGGCTTTGTCAATCGTTGTTAGTTGCATAAGATAAATTAGCAGTAACTGTGGCTTGTATATAATATTGAAAAAGCATCCACTTGAAGCCCTAGTGACACCACGACAATGTTACTGCTCCTGAGTTTCAAAAAGAGGCACAAGAATCCAGAGCAGACATGGCGAGTAAGTTGGCTGAAGAGGTGGGGGTGGCAAATGGTGTTCACGGGCGCTTTGATGTCCTCAGTGGCCGCGCGGCTCACTGAAAACATCAAAGCGCCCGCGAAATGTAAGTGATCGCGATCACACTTCAAAGCGCGGCTGTGTGACAGGCGAAAGTGAAAGACGAGTGCTTTCAGGCTGCCAAATGGTGCGCGCGCCCGGCACACATGCACAGTAGTTGGCGGCCTGAAAGCACTCGTTTGCACTTCCAAAAGTGCTTACTATAAGTCTCGCCAGAACAGCGCTAAAGCGCTGTCTCAGGCGAGACCTAAAAAGCTCTTTGGAATTCGAGCCAAGGATTACACCGCACTACTTTGCAAACTGCTTTTTCAATAAAGCATTTTTTTTTTTTAAAATGCAGCCCGTTTTCCTTAAAGGAAAACGGGATGCATTTAAAAAAGAAAAATTAAACTTCTCAGTTTCATCATATTATGGCTGGCGGTGGTCCCTGGGATGACTACCTGCTGTTAAAAAATATTTTCGCACCCATTCACAAAGGTGAAGTGGTCCCCGGGGGACCCCTTCCCGTTTGCGAGTGGTTTACCACCTACTTGAAGTAGGTGGTAAACTGCGAGTGTTTTAACAATAGTACTTTAATGTTAGAGTCGCTATTAGGAAGGGACGTCCTTGGCACACCCCTTCCTAATAGCGAGTCGCAAACGATAAGTCAGTGACTCGCAAAATAGGGCTTGTACATACCACCACCGTTTTTTGCGGTTGCAAACAGGTTGATTTCTCTTTTGCGACCCCAAAACACGGTTGTACATCTGGGCCTAACTTATTTCTGTGTTTTAGGCAGCCTGAGCAGTTAGTGATAAAGGTCTAGTCTCAAGTGCACAAAAATACCCATGTTTCCTTTGGCTGAGGTATTTTTTTTTTGTCTTTGAAAGCATACAACTTCCAAGTGCAAGGCCAAGAATTAGTATTCACTTCTTACATTTATCATGCACAACGCAAAGGCAAAAAACAACAGTAGTCGCTTTAACCCAACAACACCTGGCTGCCAGAAAAGAAGGCCAACTGCTTTAAAACAAGCACGAGAAAGAGGTCGTTTTCTCCAACAGTTGCTTTGACATCTCCTGCTGCAGTAGCCTCAAAGGACAGGTTTTCCACAAACTGCAGCTGTGCTGCTGTAACGTGCCCGCTGTCGCGAACAATTGTCACAGGCAGACTCAAGGTTTAGAACATACATATCATCGAAATGTCTGTGTTTCCTCTGTGGTTTCTACCAAATGCCAGTGTGGGAAGTAAGTTTTTTTTTGCTTTTTCAGGTAAACATAATTATCTTTCTTACAGTATCAAATGTTGCTTTCGTTTTAACAGGGATGAGTCTTCCGCATGTCAGGTGGTTGTGAGATTTATGGTGCTGCTTGACTTGATCCGATCTTTAATATCTCTGTGAGCCTCATTCAATTAGACCGAGCGGTCACTAAACAGGCAAAAATTATATCCAGAATGCTTGGGTGAATTCTTCGAGGTATAGAAAAGTGGAATATTTATTAAGTCAATCTCAGTTTTCGAAATTAAACACCTGAAAGGAAGCGCTACAGATACTTGGACTAGGGCTCCCGCCAGTTCCTGAACAATCCGCTGCTCTGGTGTGTCGTAGCTCCTGGACATACTAGGTCTATTCAGGCGTCTGCCTCCAGCGGGTCCTTGCCACACCACAGAGACTTACATTGAGGCTGGAAGGGAGGCACAGCAAGTATTTGTCCACACTTCCCCTTGTCATGTTGGCTGACACATCTAGTTTGTGCCCCTGCCCTTGAATGTCTACACCCAGCAGGACCACTCTGGTTCCCCTAGTAAACAAAGACAGCCTGGTAGTTGCTCTATATGCAGAAGGAATTGTAACCATTCCTCCCAAAAAGCGACTTCAGAGTTGCTGTTCCAGCCCTTGGGCTCTTGCACTAGGATAATGGATACATACGCCCCACTCAATGGCGTCCCAGACGCCACAGTTTACAAAGTCATCAGGACAAGCATCTTTGCCTATCTAGTTGACAATCAAGCCCACTGTCAGTACACTATCAGACTGGAGACAAAGAAATGAAAAGAAAAAAAAGACAGCAGACCTTTTTCATCTAAGCACCCAGAAACTGTAACGCGTCCCCATATCCACCAGAACCACATCGATCTTGCTCCAATTCTAGAAAAGATAAAGATGTGCCTCTTTAAAGAACAACATCATGATGCAACATCCGTCCATAAATCAATTACCTCTCAAATCACTTGTTGACTATATTTTTGCCTTTGACCCTGTATAGCACTCTGCTCTTTTACGCTAGGTTTGCACCATAAAAATATCACATACATACATAAATATAAGGTGCTGGCTGAGGTATTCGGACATCTGGCTTGTGTAACTCCTAGCATTCCCTGTCTAGGAAGCTCATGAACCATGTGCTCCAAACCGGACAGGGGCTCAGCACAGAGATCAGGCACCCTGCCACTGATCACATTTTTAATACCGCCACTTCAGATCAACTGGCACTGAGCAAGCATTTGAGAAATCGTCTGTGCCTCACCTGTGTTTACAGTCATGCTCGCCACCAGGCTATCTAGGGACGCAATGCAGTTTGCTCCTCCTGCTTCCACATCCTATGCACAATCTTCAACTGGCTGCCCCAGAACACCAGACGTTCTGTCACACAAGCACTCATCACAAGTAGACTTGGCTACGGCAATGCACTCTACACCGGGATCTCCAAACTCCTCCTACAGACACTCCAGGCCACCCAGGACACTACAGCAAGACTCATCCTCAACCTCCCATGTAGCACCGACATCTCACCACACCTCACATAGCTCCACTGGCTCCCCATACACAAACGCAACCAATTGAAACTCCTCACGCATGCATAAAAAGCATTGCACAGCATTGGGCCAGCATTCCTGAACAACCACATGCACTTTCACCAGTCAGCCAGACACCTATGTGCAGCCACACTCACTCCCACACACACCCCACATCCACAAAAGCAGAACTGGAGGTCGCTCATTTTCCTATATGGCACCCAAATTCGGGAATGGCCTATCTCAACACCTCAGAACCTCTCGCTTCTTGAATTCTGAAGGAAGCTGATGAGCTGGCTCTTGGATTAACTCTGCGGGGCGTAGTGCCTACACACCTGCTCAAGTGCCGGGATACCCTCACAGGTGATTAGCATGCTGCACAAATCCACATCACATAACAAATCTAGCACAACTGCTCCCTCTTTATTCGGCATGGGTCTACCCATGCATGCATTTACTGCACTCCTGCATCAGGCATGCTGGAGAGGCCCCACCTTGAAAATGGTGTAGATCCAGTCAATTTACAGAAAGGAGACTTCAGCCAACAAGGTGGACCTCTTGGGAGTGTTGCCCTGATAATTTTAGGGCCTGGTTTGGAGTCTACCTGGATCAAGGTAGGATATTTCCATCCACAAGGTATAGGGTAGTGGCCCTTGGATTGCTTCCTTTTGTCAAGCAACCCTGCAGAAAACATTCATACTTTCCACTTTGAGGGACGCTTCCTGACAGGAGCTTGGGTGAGGTGAGCTCCTTACGCAGTGATAGACTGGGCCTGATAGTCTTGCTTGGGATATAAGGGTCTAAAATAGCCATGCCCCTCTGATGAGTTGATTACTAGAGGGAGCTATGGGTTCATGATGAAAAATCAAACTTCTGTTGCCTTCTGTTTGCCACTGCACTACACTTTCATGGGCCAGGAGGGTGGAGAATTCCTGCCTCCACTTTTGGGGCTAGATTTACAAAGGAGTCATGCAACACAGCGCATGAATAGGAGAGAACAGAACGGTGCCATATCTTCTAAGAAGTGGCGCTGTGATGGACTCTACCTGTGATGGCACACTTTTGGCTGTCTTACGCCAAAGCAGACATCCTTCCACCATAATGCAGGGTGTCTGCATAGTAGTCACCATACTTTTTGTGCACGAAGGGGTCCCTTCCTGTAAAGAAGCTATGCATTAAGGCATTTTCCTCTTTTATGTGTGCTAAAGAATGCAGCACACATGCAAAAGAAAAGAAAGTGGAGAAATTAAATATTTCTCATCGCAAAGCCTAAAAGGGAGGCTCTGGATTTTGGTGCAGATCACTCTCTACAGTTCTTTGTAGATAGGGATTTGCGTCAAAACCTTTTGGTAGCAGTATGTATTACCCAAGCACCACCCATGTAATCCCCCCCCCCCTTGAAGCAAAGTAATGCAAGGCAGTGCTTTGTGCTGCGTTGCTTTACTGTGGTCTGCGTGGGCTCGTGATGTTTACTGGATTGTACTAATCAACCCAACATTTGGCATCAAGTAACGTAAACCCAGATGCAAGTAAATCTGGGTCTCAGCCTATACAGCATGTGATCTTCAGCCTGCCAATGGTGCTACAGCAGAGGCTATTACCATGGTTCATAGATTCACGCTTTGCCTTCTGGGTTTAACGCATTGGGCCTGACAAATCATACATTGTGCCTATCGGGTCTCTGGAGAGAGCCCCCATGAGGCGGCATCAAATGGCAGAAGTGGCTGGAAGAAATGCTTGGTGGGCGTCTCCTTCAAAAAGGAGGTGAAGGTAGCTGTGTAACTGAGTCTTGCCTCGGCTTGAGTGGTTGGTTCCTCCACACTGTCCTGGGTTTTTGAGATGGAACTATTCCTGAGCGACAAGCAACAGATCTCCCTTCCGGTTTTTGTAGCGGTCTACCATACAGTGCTTTAGGGAGTTCCCTGCACTCCCAAAGAGTATTGACTGCCTACCTATTTAGAGGTCTGGATAACAAGCTTCATGGGGAAAGATGGCCACAGGCAAAGTAAAGTTGCCTTTGAACAGCGTAGGCCACTAAGACGTACAAATGCTATTCCTGCTCAAATGTAGAATATGAAGGGTCAGTTCAGCCAAGCCCCCTTAGAGGCACAACTGCCATATTATTAGATCCTAAGGCCAGCCTAATATCCATTGATAACAAAATTGATGTGGTTACATCCTCTTTAGGCCACATCAGAGAGAGAACTGGTCAAAATGTCAGACTTAATGGTGAAGACCTCTGATTTATTAGACGACTCCACTACAGGAAAACTATCACAAATGGAGAAGTTGAGGAACGCTGTTTAGCAAAAAACAAAGACCTTAAGGCTTGATCTTGGAGCAATAAGAAAAAGCTTGTTGGTGTTGCTGAATTCACAAACATGGCCCCCCACACTCCTTCCCTGAAGCCCTTCAATCCGAACTATACAACCGGTCCAGTTTCTCTCATGTGTTCCTGCTTTAGAGAGTCCACAAATCACTCAGCCCCCAGACCACCACCAGGAGCCCTGCCTGATTCAAAACAATATCAAGTCGCAACCCTGGTGATTTATCCAGATTTTATTGTGGCAGCACAAGAAGCCTGACACACATTCATAGAAGCAATGTGCACCCTTTGATCCCAGGGCATACAATACGCCATATTATACCTTGCCAAGCCTAAAGTAGTCTTTGATGAAAAAACTCAAATATACATAGACACAGCTGCAGCGAACAAGTTTTATAAGAGGCAGCTCAATACAGGGAAACCACCATCGGTAGCGGAGCAGCCACTGCTCATGGACGGGCCAACGGGAGCACCTGATTGCACTGAACAATACAGAGTTAACAACTTTGCTATGGATCTCACAAACTTTACCCCTGAACACTGTCCTCAAGAGTGGGGGCCTGAGTGCTGCTGCTGTGAGACCTTCATTCAAGCATTCACAAATTGCTGAACACCTTGATGGTTCTTTAGGGTACTACCCAAGTACACTATGTTCATACAGTGATATGAATAATCCAGCATAGAGCATGGAGGCTGCCTGGCACACCATGCCCCAAGGTGTGTACTACCACCGCAATGTCTAAATGACTGAGAAAATTAGTTGTTGGAGAAATTTGGAACTGAAAGTTGAGGTAAATGGTATGGGAGGGAGGTTTGGGGACAGTTAGATAAGTCACATTTCACACACTGTTGTTTACATCAGAGAATTCATGTAAAAGTGCAGCTTATGGCTACAATACTGTCTCAATAGATACTAAGACCTGTGATCACTTCTAAGAAAGCACACACATTAGTATCCTTAAACAACAGAGGCCTGAAGTCTCCCCAGAAGGCAAGAAATGTACTGACATCTGGATGTGTAAAAAGCAATGTTGCAGGAAAAGTACCCAGACCCACGGCGCTCTTAAAGCTTTGGTGGGAGGTGCGGCCAACATTGATTTAGTTTATCTTTCATCACTTATTCTAGGTTAATGCGTATCTTTATTTGTAGCTATATTAACTTCAAAATAATCAGGAAATTTGTAGACCCAGGAGATCTATATATAGTGCTACAAGCAACTCTCCATAACAGGAAGGCGACACTGATTAATAAGTGCAGCCCAAATGTAGACACACCTGATTTTTCACAACCACAATAATATACTCGGGCATATAGACATGATGACAGCGGTGTGGGGCGGAGGTTTCAATTTACAGATAAACCCCAAATTAGACATATATAGGAGACAAAGCTCACACAATTCACAGTCTGCAGAAATATTAACAGGTATCATGGGAATTCTAGGCCTAATAAATATAAAGATAGAGGTGTCTATTTCTGCTAGGGACATCTACTCCTCTCTATGTATACTGACGATATCCAACTACCACTAACTACCTCCAATTCCGCCAAAAATTAAAAACTCACCTCTTTCCAAAAAACTAACCCCCCAGCACAGTTTCAGTAGTCTTCTTTTCTTACAGCGCCGTGATATCCCATGGGATGAGTGTTGCGCTTTATAAATACCAAAAATAAATAAATAAATAAATAAATAAAACTGTTCATCATGGAACCCGACTGATAACCTTTCCCCCGTGATACAAGAGATAATTAGGTTTGGCAGATTCTCTGGCATCTCTGTCCATTAGGATAAACCTGAATTACTTCCCCTAATGGCTTTCACGGTAGGGCAGCCCTAGAATAACTCATTTGTTGGATGGATAATTCGGTAAAATACCCAGGGGTAGTTTTATGCACCTAAAGTCTATAGTTAGGTTGAACTACGGTCCACTAATAGATAAGCTGAGACATCAGATTAGGACCTGGACAAAAACGGCCCTTGTCCCTTGCTGGTAGAATGGTGGCCCTTCCCAAATTTCTGTACCTGTTTCCAAACATACCCCTTTCTTTAAATAAGAGTTTCTTTCAGACCTTTAGAACATTGTTGATTAGTCTTGTTTGGGTCAACAGGCTGCCCTGGGTCCACTGAGAAGTTATGACACCTCCATACCAGGCAGGAGGGGTTGAAGTGCCAAATTTGCAAACATTACCTAGTGCAGTGATACTCAAAGTACGGCCCGGGGGCTGCATGCTGGCCCTCCTGACCTTTACATGTGGCCCCCTGGGCAGCAGCAGCACTGCTCTGCCGTTTACTTGACTCAGCACTAACATGAAAATAAAAAGTTAAATATACAGCAAACACTTATTTGAAGGTTCATTGCAGTTAGGGAAAGGAAGTAACTAGGTGGAATACCTTCATTTGTAAAGACAGCCACTAGATACACATGCTTTGCTTCCCCTACTCCCACTTTACACCCCCGCTGGCATCAGTGCGGCCCTCTGTCACAGCATAGACCAAATTTTGCGGCCCCCGGGATAATGTTTGTGAGTACCCATGACCTAGTGGTACAATGCCACTTTGCAGTTCATTGGTGTAATCCAGATGCTAGACTTTCCTTCCTCAGACCTGAGAAAAAACAAATAGGTGATGTTCCATTGGAGACTCTACTACTGAGTGGTTTGGTGCATAGACATAATATCAAGTTTTTCTTTTTTCGACCTACAGAAATATCGAGTTGTAAATATCGGAGGGACAGAATATCGACATCAAGAATATCGGTGACCAGAATATCGACCTAAAGGTAAGAAATATAATTTTAGTTAATATCGAAGTTAGTAATATCGTTTGCAAAAATATCATTGTTACTAATATCGATGTTTATATTAGTGTTACGTATTTTAGTATGTATTTTATATGTATGTGCTCCACATTTTTTGTTATATTTTGTATTTTTTTTAAAAAAAATATATGTATTCAATTTTTAGAAGTTAGTAATTATTTTTAAAGTAAATTTTGCGTTTTAGTACTGTAGCGGGTTGTGGGTTTATAGGGAAATAGGGTGGGAAGTAATTTAATTATACTAAATTAAATGATACTTTTTAGGAATTATTACTTATTTTTAATTAAATGTAGCGTTTTAGGGGCCTATTAGGATGGCGGGCGTACCTGAGTCCGCCCGCCTTCCTCTCGGTGTTGGGACCGGCCGCCAGACATGCGGCGGTCCCGCATCGTGAATTACGATGCGACCGCATTCTGCATTTTAACATGTAATGTCAAAATCGCACGCCTGGCATTTCCCTGCACCACGTGGGAGGCACCATGTGGTGCCTGCCACTTGGTGCAGGGAACTGCAGGGGGGTACCATGGGGAACCCTCAAGTACACCCCCCGAACCTCCTGGGTCCGCAATGGGCCCCCAGAGCCAATCCCAGCCTTTAAAACTCACCATCTTTATATGGCTGGCGGTGTCTGCTAGGCACCGCCACCATATTGGAGCCCCTGCTCCTCCAGGCAGGGAATCGTAACGATTGCCTGCCGGCGGAAAAGCGGCAGGCGGACTTTCTGTCCGCTCCGATACCCCCCGCCATCATAATATGGCGGGGGTATTTCACGTTACGATGGCGCAACGGTCGCCACCGCCGGCTCGGCAGTGGCGATCGTTACGCCATTGTAATGAGCCCCTTAGTTCCGTAGCAGGGTGTGGGTTTATAGGGGAATAGGGTGGGAAGTAATTTAATTATAATGAAGGAATTATTATTTTTTATTTTTTGGGATTAATAATTCATTTATTGTTAATTGTAAAATGGTAATTAATTTTTAATATTTGATTAATCGATAATTATATTGTGTTTAGTTTAGGAGCGGGTTGTGAGTTTATAGGGGAATAGGGTGGGAAGTAATTAATTATAATTAAGTAATTATACATTTTTATTTATTGGTATTGATAATTAATTCATTGTTAATTGATCATTATCTGATTGTGTTTATTTTCGGAGCGGGTTGTGGGTTTATAGGGGAAGTAAATTAATTATAATAAATTAATTATTAATTTTTATTTTCTGGTATTGATAATTAATTTATTGTTTAATTATAAATTAGTAATTACTTTTTATTTGATTAATTTATAAATACATTAATTGTATTAATTTAGTTTAGGAACGGTTTGTGTGTTTATAGGGGAATAGGGTGTGAAGTAATTTATAATAAGTAATTATTAATTTGTATTTATTAGTATTGATAATGTTTTGTTAAACAATCAATTAATAAAAAATAATTACCATTTATTAATTATTTATTATGATAATTGTGCTCATTTATTTTAGGAGCGGGTTGTGGGTTTATAGGGGAATAGGGTTAGAAGTATTTTTATGGTATTAAAGTAATTATTAATTTTAGTTTATTGGTATTCATAATTAATTAATTATTAATTTATTTAATTAATTGATAAGCATCTTAATTTTAACCCTCTGCTATCCAACACTTTCCTTACAGTTATAATCTCTGGAGTGGAAATAGTAATTTTAACCCCTACGCTATCCAACACTTTTCCTACTGTTGCACTCTCTGGAGTGGGAATAGTAATTTTTACCCCTACGCTATCCACCCCTTTCCCAGAGGCAAGCCCGTCTGCGCCCCGGAGGCACCCAGCGCCAGCAATGCTGCTCGCGGTAGTTTGAGTAGGATAAGATACTCCCGGGAACAGCTACTTGCCTTGGGTAAGAGAGATGTAGGGGGGAATTACCATTCTAATACTGCCCATAAGAGATGTATAAGGAACACCCTAAACTGTGGGTTGATCAACTGCAGATCTCTTGTAAAGCATTATCAAGAGCTATCCAACATGGTAGAGGATATGGATTTGGATGTTCTTTTTCTTATAGAGACTTGGACCAGCATGGCTTCCTCGGTACAAATGGGCCTGGTGTGCCCAGATGGATATAAAATATTTCATAAACCAAGGGCTGCTGGCAGAGGAGGTGGGGTCGGGTGATTTTTAGGGAAAAATTGAACTTTGCACCTCTATAGGTAGATGATGTCACAGGGATGGAGATGCTTGGCTTCTCACTTCAGGAGACTAAGGGCAGATTACTCACAGGTGTGGTCTGTTATAGACCCCCAGGATCTAATACACAATTTCAAACCCTGTTTGATAGAATTACTGATTTGAGCGTATCTCACTCTAGAGTGATTTTACTAGGAGATTTCAACTTATGGGACAATGGTAATTTAGATAATCACCCGAGAGATCTCGGACACCTATGTGAAAATCTCAAACTGCAACAACTGGTAACACAGCCCACTCATCTAGGAGGGCATAGTTTGGACCTCTTGTTTGCAAACCAAGCAGAGACTGAAGTGGTTGACATACTGCCTCAGAATTGGACCGACCACTCCCTAATTCATTTTCATATTTCGATATCTAGCCTAGAGGATAATAACAATCAGCCGTTTTACCGCAAGGGAAGAGAGTGGTCTAAATTACTGAAAAATAGGATATATCCGACCTTCTCGAAACAATTTTTTTTTGCCTCTTCTATCTCCGTAGGTGAAAATTATCAAACATTTTGTGATCATATAACGGGAACCCTTGATCTAATAACTCAAGTTAAACAACTTAAAAATAGGAGAATAAAATCTGCTCCATGGTATAATGATGAATTGAGACAGCTACGAGCAACCTATAAAAAGGCCGAGAGGAAGTGGAGGAGGGCATATTTAGAGCCAGCAAATAAAGGACTGAAATTAATACAGGCCCAATATAAGGAGTTAATTCTTAAGGCCAAAGCAGACTTTTATGCCAACTCTATTTTGCAGGCACCAAATAGCATGAAAGCACTCTTTTTAACGTGTTTAGAGACCTTCCTGGTCCGGCCTGTATGGGCAGTAAGGTGGCTGTATCGCAGAAACTTTGTGATGAGATTGCCATTTATTTTGAAGAGAAGATAACTAAAATTGTTGGCAATCTGCACCCCTCTGCTACTGTCATTAGTGGTCAGGATGACTCCACATGGAAGCCAGATGTAGGATCCCTAGTGGACTCTTCCCTGGAATACTTTCAGGCTCCCACAGAGAACTCTTTTAATCTCCTGGCACAAAGCGTGTCTTCAGGATCTCCTTTCGACCCCCTTCCACACAAAATCTGGAAAATATTTGGACAAGAAACCTTTCCTTGGTTATGGAAGATCTGTTGCCAGTCACTGGAGGAAGGAGAAGTACCAGAGGCATGGAAACAGGCAGTGGTGACCAATGTTCCCTCTAATTTTTTTCCTCTGTGTGCGGCACTGTACGGTCTCTGTGCGCTGCAATCAAAGCTATGTGCGCCGGGAACCTGACCGCTTGTGGGGGTGCAGTGCCAAATATCACTCCAAAGTTTTGCTTAAAAAAGTGAAAAGACGGTGCATTTCCACACATGCAGCTCCACATGAAGCGTCTTAAGGCAGGTTTTCAATTTAGATACACATGCCATGACATGAATTTGTTACACAGGCAAGTACACTTCGGGTTTAGAAAAGCACAAGACTCCAACGGCGGTACCATCATTTGCTGCAGAACCATTACTTTATTCTTTGTGGTTATAAGAGTATGCAAGTGTTACAGATTTACCCGCTATAAGCCTCACATCTTGTTTGCACTTCAAACCCGTTATCACTCCATATAGCTCTGACTAAGCCAATCCTCATTGTGCACACTAATTTTATCAATTGTTTTTAAATGTTTCCAACTCCTGCCACAATTGTCTCATTATTTTTCAACCGGTTTTCATTGTTTTTCCTTATTGAAAGGTTTTGTTCTTGTTAATTGCCTCTCAATTTATCAATTCCATTGAACGCTATCATGCATTAGTTTAGGGGTGTGCAACCTCTTAGAAAAGATGAATTGTGTGAAATATTTTTTTAATGTATTTGCTTTTTTGTTTGCTTGAGTATTTGGGCTGTATTTACAAACACATTTAGGATAATAGAAATATGCCTAAACCTGTCATGCATTCTCACTTTTCTGAGTATTCGGAATGCAGTCACAGTGCATGCTGCGGAGTGCTCCAGGCTTGGGGGCAGGCTCAGCCACTTGCAGCTTTGGCTGTAACACATTCACTTGGCATAGCGTGCCGCCGAATTAATATGCACACAACTGAGTGACATCTTGAAAAGCGCCGTGGGTCGTGCGCCAGCGTCAGTTCATGAGGACATTTTGACTGCTGACAATGAATGAGGCACCTCGCACCGCTAAATCTAATGAGGAATCCCGCAACCGGACCCCCGAGTAGGCCCCACACCAACAGCTGAGTAAACCTAGCCGCAGAAGTGGTTCTTCAGCTGAGCTTCAGCCTGCCCGAGCACACCAGCAGCCCTCAAAATCAGTTGTGCCAGGGCCACGAGCTGGCCCAGCCGCAAAGAGTCTGAACTTGCGGGCAGCAGCTACCAGCAGGCATGTTTGCCGCAGCTCGCTGCAAGTAGTAAGTGCCTGGAGTGATGTTTGTACTGACATGCTATTTCATCCTTAATTTAAAAAACTTTTAGCGCGTAATCACGCTCATTTATGCTGCCACCATGCCTGTGCTTAACCATACCAGTTTCAGCACATTCGTCAGAGTCCAGATCAGAGTCGCATGGCACTAACTTATTTTTGTGTAGATAAGCCGCTGCCCACTGCTGGTCACCAATCTTTACTTTCTGGTTTAAATTGACGGCCTGAGCGTCTGCCGTCCCTTTAGCAGAGCCGGCTGTCCTAGCTCTGTAACAGGCTGGCTCCCTGTACCATGCCACTCTATTTCTTGTACAACGCTTTGTGGACATCTGTTTTGGATGACTACTGAGTAAATGCTCCGCCGATAGTGTTTAATGCCCTGAACATAGATCCCATGGTTGCGAGAATCAGATGAGCAGGAGGCCTTTCTGGTGTTTCCTGATTCACATGCTTATTACAGCTGCGTTTGTTCTGCCACAACTTCGATCGGGTAAAAATTTGTCGCACGACTTGGAGAACTAATATCAATTGTCCTGTTTCCATCATGGATATGCTGCTAAATTAAGGAATCTTCTAAGTTTCTTAAATTAGAGTGTGTTGCAAAGTGGCTGTAAGATGAAGTGCCATCATATTGCGTCATGGCTTTTTCGTATCTCTGTGCTAGCAGTGCTTAGGGCGAGAAGTCTGAAGGAGAAACCAGCGGATGCTTGGCCTCTGTATAAACTACGGCATGTTTAATAAGAGAATTGATCCTTTCATGATACTGCCCCGAAGGCCCTGGGATAACTGTGGGAACTGGGTCCCAATATGACTAATGGAGGCAACATTAATAAAAGATCTGCCTGCAATGTTTTTAAATGATGAGTGGAATGGGCCAGCTGATTAATAGATGCCTGAGTTATCTACCAGATTTTCAGATACAAAGTTAATCACATTGGAATTATATTTTCTAAGAAAAAAAGTCTGTAAATCGGCTTGTTGAAGATGGCTCTTCTCTATTACTAAGCAAAGGCTTCTTATTATGCCTTTGACTTTTCCATGCTTCAAGTGAAGGTTCCCAATGTAGAAATAGAAAGTTGATCCAGGTGGCTCTGCATATGGGCTGAAGTACTAGACATATCTTCCTTGTTAATAACAGGGTTCTCACTCGAGCCCCTGTAGGCTAAAACAGTATTGTTTTGATTGTTATTAAATGTGACAATATCAAATTTCTCGTCTTAATAATCTCAAAGTTGGATGGTGCTGGTGTGATCACTGGTGCCGCTGTGGCTGTGGTTGGGCAGGTAGTGGCCATTGTCTTTGTCCCACTTGTCACACACGTCATCATAGTTGTTAAAATGTCACTCATAATAACACTGAAATTATGAAAATGTCCCACTTGACAATCTGAAACCTTGGCAGCTATGGGCCTTTGAGATAGTATTCATGGTAATTAACATGAATACTGGCTCAAATGCCTACAATCAGCCCCGCAGCCTTGCACTATTAAGAAGAAAAAAACAGAATCTCAATCGTGGCGGCTCCTCCATAGGGGCTTGAAGCATAGTTACTGTTTACATAGCATCTGCAAATTAATTTATCCATAGCAGATGTGCACCTGGACCACAGTCAGTATGTGTTAGTCATCCATGCAAGGAAAATTGTGTTTTGGTTCGTATTTTCGCTATTTGTAAATGTGATTAACTTTGGCCTTGTCAGGGTCTTTTGTGGTATAACTCAAATTAAACTTTCACAATAACAGTAAAACTGATGAAGTCAGATATTTCATGCCTGCGACCATGTTGCACTACTTTCTGGATATTTGCATTCTGCATAGCTTATTATTTACAGTGATGTCCCACATTTGCGTTTGATGCCATAATTGTGTACATCCTCATGGGATGTTATGTTAAGGGATGTGTATTGTGCTGTACTTCCATTAGTTTGGGCTGGCAGCGTTATCAGATTTGGGTACCTTCATGTCCAGCTCATCGGGAGTCTCTCACAGACCACAATCTGTTTTCTGTGTGAGTAGTATCGTTAGTAGTACCGATGTAGTAATAATTTCTACTTGTTTGTGTTTGCTGGTAAAAATGCCTATTCATAATGTCATGCAGGCGTGAACTGACCTTTACTACTCTACTTCTATTCAAGAATAAGGTTGTAGTGAATAGAAGAAAAGTAGCAAACCCCATGCTTTGTGTGCTGTAGAGTGGAATCAAAGCATTTCTTTGGATTTATGCTGCATTTTGACTTAGGCAATGTCTCCAATTTTGCGGAAATTGTTTTGAAAAAGGCAGTGTTTTCCAACAAATATTTTAAAACTCTGCTGTGGTAGGTGAGCCCACGAACAATGTTGTCGTGGGTGAGGCCTGGTTGTCAGAGCATGAAATTATTGTAATATGTAATCAGTGCCTTCCATAACCTATGTGCTTAGGATATTCATAAGGGCTTGGGCGCAGAAATGTGCTATTTGGTCCTGTTTTTCAAAAAGATGTGGTGTAGAACTTCTTCATATTTTCCAAAAAAAAGTCATGCTCAATCGCTTGCTCAGTGCATTTAGGTGCAGGTATTTATGGCTCACCACTTTCAAAGTTTACCAGCCGCCACTGAATCTCAAAGATGGCATGTGCTTTCA
The DNA here is from genome assembly GCF_964204655.1 of Triturus cristatus. Classification (NCBI taxonomy): domain Eukaryota; kingdom Metazoa; phylum Chordata; class Amphibia; order Caudata; family Salamandridae; genus Triturus; species Triturus cristatus. The sequence continues at coordinate 257,425,540 of NC_140584.1, forward strand.
GAGGCTTCTTAAAGCACATGTTTTGCTTGAGACTGCTTTTCTCTTCTTAATAGTGCACAGCTACGGGGCTGATTGTGACCCTCTGAGTTAGTACTCATGTTAAGTGCAGCGCCCGTGTGCGCTGCAATTAACATGAATACTAACTCAAAGGGTGTCAATCAGCCACATAGCCTCGCACAATTAAGAAAAGGAAAGCAGAGTCTCAAACACCACGTGTGCTCTAAGAATCCTCAAATAATTATAGACAACAAAAAGGTCCCTAGGAGCAAGTTAAATAGAGAAGGGAATCAATAAGGATCCAATCAGTGCTTATTTTTAAAGACTTGTCCAGCCGGACAGTGGTCATGAATTTTACTGATATAGTAATTAGGCAACAGTTACAAAGAGAATTCTCAAAGTAGGACACAAGCCTGTGTCCCGTACAGTTTTTAAGGAGAAAAACATAAACAACAAAAAAGGTTCAGGCAAAAAACGTTTGTTACAATTGGCAGAGAATGAAGAGTGAACTTAACAAACATTACATGGGACACCCTTATGTATAAAACATAGTATCGTTAGGAACATATAGGGTGTGTACAAGTGTCGACGGCGTTTCGATCCTACAAGCAAAATATTAGGATCATCATCAGGACAACATTAATAAAGCCTGTACAATTTAACCTGAGTAGCTTAATTGAAGAAGGGGGGAAAAAAAGGAAAAATCAAGATAAAAGTTTAGAAGGTAGCGATTCCATATACATGATAAAAACAGTAAACAATTGAATTATGGAGAAGTCTGAACAAACACACTGTAAGTCTCCTTGTGTCAAGGGACAGAATTGTAAACTAACATAATCCTACTGTCGAGGAGCAAAGGATAACCAGAAGAAGTGAGTAAGAGTGAAAAGTGAGGTGGAGATACTGACATAATAAAGATGGTGCCGGAAGTCAAATTTCACGTTGTGTCAACATGAAAACCATGCGATTTGCAGAGGAAGGTCATAATAAGACCTTACAAGGGGTTCTATTGATTTACAAGAATACGATAATTGCGAATTAAAACCGCAAGTCGAAATGGACATATTTGAGCATCCCAAGTGAGTGGAGTGCGAAAAATTGGTAAGGATAACCTTAGAGACAGAGAATTAGCTAAGACGTCCATTTCGACTTGCGGTTTTAATTCGCAATTATCGTATTCTTGTAAATCAATAGAACCCCTTGTAAGGTCTTATTATGACCTTCCTCTGCAAATCGCATGGTTTTCTTCAATTAAGCTACTCAGGTTAAATTGTACAGGCTTTATTAATGTTGTCCTGATGATGATCCTAATATTTTGCTTGTAGGATCGAAACGCCGTCGACACTTGTACACACCCTATATGTTCCTAACGATACTATGTTTTATACATAAGGGTGTCCTATGTAATGTTTGTTAAGTTCACTCTTTATTCTCTGCCAATTGTAACAAACGTTTTTTGCCTGAACCTTTTTTGTTGTTTATGTTTTTCTCCTTAAAAACTGTACGGGACACAGGCTTGTGTCCTACTTTGAGAATTCTCTTTGTAACTATTGCCTAATTACTATATCAGTAAAATTCATGACCACTGTCCGGGTGGACAAGTCTTTAAAAATAAGCACTGATTGGGTCCTTATTGATTCCCTTCTCTATTTAACTTGCTCCTAGGGACCTTTTTGTTGTCTATAATTACATGATTCCCATGGTCCCTGGTCGACCTTATATGGGTGCTCTTGTTGTCAATTAACTAAGAATCCTCAAAGCACACGTAGTGCTTTAGATTGCTGCATTCCTTTTCTTAATAGCGCAAGGCTGCGGGCTGATTCTGGGCCTTTGAGTTAGTATTCATGTTAATTGCAGCACCCCTGTGTGATGCAATTAACATAAATACTAGCTCAAATACCCACAATCAGCCCCGCCGCCTCGCACTATTCAGAAAAGGAATGGAGCAAGTGCAAGAGCCACTTGCTCGGGAACGCAAGCCCTCCCTAACCCCCAGAGCCATAAGGGAGAGACTTACCTGGCGCTCCCTTGTTGTCGTCATTTCTTCCTCCTCCCGCAAACAGGAAATTACCGTTTTTTGCGCCGCTCGCATTGTAAAAGCGGCGGCGCCAACGGTCTTGCGGGATGTGCTGTGTGTGTGCGCGCTAAATACCGCACACTGCGCGCTCAGGGTAACTTCGGTGCGCGCGCGCTCATGCGCGCACCTTGTTGGGAACAGTGGTGGTGACCTCCTTGCTAAAAAAAAAACATCTTTGGACCCTACTATACCAGCAAATTTCAGACCAATCTCCCTCCTGCCATATCCGATTAAAATCTTAGAAAAGGCAGTTAGTAAAATTTTATCAGGCTACCTGGAGGAAAATTCCTTGCTGGATAGGGACCAATTTGGTTACCGTCCAGGACATGGCACTGAGACTGCCTTGGCTACCGTAATGAACAATCTAAGAATGCGTGCTGACAATGGGAATTCATCTGTCCTGGTACTATTGGATATGTTAGCCGCATTTGGCACAGTGAGCCATGCAGTATTAGTGGAAAGGCTGAGAGGCATAGGAATCAAAGGTTTGGCCTTGCAATGGTTAGGCCTTGCAATGGTTACAATCCTATCTGTCGGGAAGACAACAGGCTGTATCTCTGGCCTCGTTCACCTCTGATAAGTCTTGGGTACTCCATGGGGTGCCACAGGGCTCGGCAATCAGCCCTGTTCTTTTCAACATCTATTTGCGCCCTTTATTCCCCATTATTAAATCGTATGGAATTGATCTGGTCAACTATGCGGATGACACCTGTTAGAAGGGCTGGCCTCAGGGAAGGACAGAATATGTACCTGACCACCCTGCAACCCACCTTTTCCGGGAGAAGTAGCCGAGCACTGGCAGGAGACCCCCTTAGGGCTGGGTCCCGTACCCAAGATCGTACACGCCGACTTAGCACCATGCAACACAGAGACACCACACCGTAGATTCTGAAGTACGTATTCTTTATCGAGAAATATCAGGACCTTGATGATCCGCAGAGGGGTCTGTACAAGTAGAGCAAGGGCTCACAAAGTCTTGGTTGGGGTAGGGGTAGCGGGACAGTCTTAGGATCTGGGTCAATGTGGGAGCGTATCCGGCGCACGGCTCTCAATCCTCGAGCCGGGGGATACGATACGATCTTTGGGGTCCAGCTGGAACAGAATGTCTCTTGAGTGCGACCAAATCTGCAGGACTCGAGTAAGGGTGTCGGAGGTCAGACAATCTTCAAGGAGCCGCGAGTCGATCAGCATGGCTCAGAGTTCTCAAGGGTGCAAGGGGAGCCGCGACCACGTCAGCAGGGCTCGGATTTTTTCTAGGCAGAAGTCCGTCTCTGCCAGGTGGAGCCGCGATGCTGTCTGCAGGGCTCACCGAGGTTCCAAGAGTTCCGTCGGATTTTGGGAGGATGTTCTTTCAGCCGCGACCACGTCAGCAGGGCTCGTTTCGTTCCAGGATTCAACTGCCGAGGGTCCCAGAGCGCCTCTTGTTATAGGGTGACTCCTCTTTGATGTCCGGAGTCCTCACGGGCAGGGGTCTTAGCGCCTGGGGGTCGTTTGTTGGGGGTTCCTGCCACGCGGCCCTTTGATCCTTTCAAAGCGGGGTCGGGAGGGATCCCAGACATGCAGCAGGCGTGGAGCCAGCCCTCAGGGTGGCCGGAGGGGTGATCGAAACTATCTCTTGAGGAGGCCAGGTGTGAATGAAACTACTCCTCCCTCTCCTGCTCACCAGGAGCTCTCTCTCCCCCCAGCCGGCATGGCGCGACTAGGCCGGGGTTGCGCTTGGGTTGAGGGTAGCCATGTGGGGTGCTGGGCCGCGTCACTGGAGGCCGCGAGGCCGATGGAAGGGGAAGGGTGCCCGGTGTCGGGAAGATGGAGGGAAGGGCGTGGGTAGCCCCGGGTTCTGGGTCGGTTAGGCTACGTTAGTCAGGGTCGTGTGGGGTGTAGAGGTTAGTCTGGTGTCGCTACGGGTCTGGATGGGCCACGCCACGAGGCCTGGTCCAACAACACCCAATTGGTGTTTTCCCTTGAGGGGAAACAAGCAATATCCATGGACACTTTCCAGGAGTGTATGCACCAAACCATGGGATGAGTCAGAAAAAATTCCTTGCAGTTCAATGGGGGGAAAACCGAGGTAGTGTACTGTCCGGCCACCAGAATATCTCAACCTATACCGGTGGAGTTTAGGCTCACCCCTAAGGATGAGCCCCTGATCCCTGTTAAAACGGTGCACAATTTTGGGATCATGGTGGACGATCATCTCCAAATGGAATCACAGGCCAATAAAACTGTGGGTGTCTGTTTTTCCTTACTACACACGCTCCGGAAGGTCCTTCCGCTACTACCAGAGGATTCTCGCGCACTTGTAGTAAGGAGTACACTCTTGAGTAGACTGGACTACTGCAACTCCCTGTATTTGGGAGTACCGCAATATATTTTGCAGGGCCTGCAGAGAGTCCAGTCTACAGCAGCCAAGTTGGTACTAAATAGACAACGCAGGTCCTCAACAACTTCGGCCCTGAGAGACCTACATTGGCTGCCCATTAAGGAGAGAATTTGTTTCAAATCTCTCTGTATTGTACACAAGGCAGTACATGACCTGGGTCTATCTGCCTTGCAGAAGATGTTCACTTGGTATACTCCTGGGAGGCATCTCCGCTCCTCAAGTACAAATCTGATTACAACCACCAAATTCAAAAAATCTAAGATGGGGGTTAGAGCGTTTAGTGTGGCCGCTGCGCGTCTTTGGAATGATTTACCACAGAATCTTAGACAGGCTAGTTCTTTGACCTGTTTTAGGAAGGAGCTGAAAACCTGGTTATTTCCAAGGGGCGAATGATGGATCCCTTCATTGACAACTGGTCTTTATTGTTATAGTGAGTAATCCTTCAACCGAAGCGCCAGGATACTCGTAGGGTGACAGTTGCGCCATACAAATTTTTATTCCATATCTAATGTTGCATTCACTGGAGTGGGAATAGTAATTTTTACCCCTTTGTTATCCAACTCTTTACCTACTGTTGTACTCTCTGGAGTTGGAATAGTAATTTTCACCCTTTAGCTATCCAATACTTTCCCTACTGTTGCACTCTCTGGAGTGGGAATAGTGATTTTCACTCCTATGCTATCCAACACTTACCCTACTGTTGCACTCTCTGGAGTTGGAATAGTAATTTTATTCCCTACTTTATCCAATATTTTCTCTACCATTTTAGTTAATGTAGTGTACAATTTATTTTAAAAAGATTACAAATATTGTATTTTTTTTTATATATTTTTTTTATATTTTTATGTATATTATTGTTGTATGTGTATATATGTATTTATAATTTATAAAATGTTTTTTAACAATTTATACGTTATTAAAATAATTATTTATGAATAATAAGTAAATATATATATTATATTTTGTGTATGTTGAATTTATTTTTACATTATATGTATTAGTTATCATCTTTAAACATTTAAAAATATTTTAACTGTTTGTTTAAATTATATGTATTATTTACTTTATTTTACATTATTTTTTTTAACATTAAAAAAACGATATTTTCAACACCGATATTTTTGACAACGATATTTTTTTCTATATATTTTTGTACTTACCATGATGTAGATAGGATGTCGATATTCTTGACTTCGATATTTTTCTCACAATATTTTTGTACCTCGATCAGTGATTAGAGTGGTTTACCGAGACCAAGGAGCGAGATAGCCATGAAAGCTACTAAATGCTGGGTATGGAAGAATATGAGCCAAAAATCTGGAGTGCCATTCATATACTCCCCTGCTTTACACTTAGCTTAAGACCCACTCTTCCCACTTGCAAAGGGACATGTGGTGTTGCAAACAATGTCCACAGCAGGCTTAACTGAGCTATGACATTTATATGTTGAGGGACAAATTTTCATGTTAGAACAATATAAAGCCCGATGCAACTCCAAGTCTATGAATGTGCTCACTTACTTTAGGCTAAGGGATACTGTGAGAGATGATCCTAGGGCTCCCTAAGGAATCCCTGGAATTTGGCCCATTGACCCAGCTAATTAGGTCCCCAGATTCTAAAACACTGGGTGCCTGGGCTACACACAGAGATGTCTGCTGAGAGGAGTGGGGGTTGCGCTGTAGCAAGCTATCATGGGAATTAGATATTGGGACCGAACTAAACGATGCAAAATGTGCTTACTGCTGTTCTCAGATGAAGATGATATCCATGAACTATAAACATGAAATGCTTCAATTCAGCTCCTTTTACTCCTGAAACAAAGCATGGAATAGAGCCAGCTACGTTCCACCTCTGTCCATAATGCCGTGCAGAGCAAGCCGGGTTACACAGATGGCTTGGCTCTGTCCACATATCGTTGACTACTAGTGTGAGTTCGTCTCCACCATTTCAAGTATGATTGGGAGCAGTGTGAAAGTGCAGCCAGGTGTGGTCTTGTTGGGATACATCAAGGTGATCCCACGTGGAGCCAGGAGATTTGAGGCGCTTCCACTATCACTAGCCAAACACCAGGTTGCGATAAATTGGGGCAAACAAGCAGAAACCAAGAAAGAGTGCTGGTTAAAAGACTCGGCCACAAGTAATGATAGATCTGAGACCTGTGCCATATTGCAGCCTCCTACATCCAGGCCCCAAGGCATGTGGGCCCACTCAGGTCATATTTGGCGACAATGAGCATTAACAGTTCATCCAACCAGACATGAGTAATTACATGGATGGTGAATGCTGTTTGACATGTAACCAAAACCACCCCTGGCCTGCGAGGGACAAGCTGAAGTATGTTTCCCAACCATCATCATCATCTTTATTTCAGCAACTTGCTATAAACGCACAGAAGATAAATGCATACAAGTGCAATAAAGCCATTTAAAATCAAGGAAGAAATTAAAAAACAATTGTTAGTTGAAAAACGAAGTATTCAACCTTATAGCAGCAAAGTTCATAAAGTGCATTTGTAATCCTCAATAAAAACCCAGGCACGAATGATCCAATATAGCAACACATTTGGCAAATAGTTCATACACATTAAAGAGACAAATCTACCAATACTTCTTTCAGGGAGTTAAGTTGTTTTGCCGAATCTGTCATATGCTTAAGAGAAAACAGGAGACCGCAAAGCCAAAGGGTTGAGATGTATCAGTTCTTAACATCCTAAGCGCAGATTTATAGTCCCTAATCCCTGGGTTGTGACATAAAGGCATGATCCACTTCCTTCCAGATGCATGATACTTATAGCAAAAAATAGGGACATGCTCAGTAAATTCCAATGCAAAAGGGACAGAACAAATGTGGCACTGAACCAAGTAGCTCCCATTTCGCCATGACAGTACGCAGCGGCAAGGTCCCAATTCGAAATTTCATAAACAGTGACTTAGGTAATGGCGGCCGAATCTCATTTAAGTAGCCTTCCATTAAAAAATAATCTTTAAACTCTAGGAAGGCTGCGGTGAGAGAGCCCACCCTCCGTTTCCTCCGTATCCCTTCATCCATTTATCACCACTAAATTCCCTTAAGCGTGGATTTGGATAGTGCACAAGCATTCTGTGGGGCAGTCCGTAAATTCTCACAACTGATTTCAGTGAGGCAATGTTTAATGAACTGGAACCATGGGATCCTTGCAGCACCAGGTAGATTCAGAATTTCTTCTAGGCCCATCCATTATGACAACAATTCCCATATCCACCTCCAATACAACAAGGGTCTAGGGCCAGCTTTGTGGACAAGGGATCTATTACCCATCTCTAGCCGTAACCAAACAAACTGGGTGCAAACTGGGAAATTAATTAGGGAGCGAGGAACCTGTTATCCACTAATTCCAACTTGTTAGCATTTGCATGACCCCAGAGTTCCCCCGTGTAGTGATGCTCTAAGGCTTGCAAGTTGTACATTTGTAGCACTGGGAAAAATAGCACTTAGAGAAGAACCTCATATTGCCCTCACTATACCCCAGTAAATTGCTCCAGCTTGAGTCTATTCTTTTGAATTTGCGGCATCCAACGAAATTATTCCGTAAGAATAAACCCCAGGTATTCAAACGTTTGTACCCTCTCCAAGGGGACACCATCTAGCACAGGATGGAAATGTGCTGATGGGCAGGGATTGAACACCATATACTTGATTTTGGAAAGGTTGATTTCCAGGCCTCGCAGAAAACACCAAACTGATTTAATAGGTTTTGGTTACCCATTGGCGATTTAGATACCAACAGGGTATTGTTGGCAAACAGGAGCGCCTGGACCATCCTGTTAGCCAGGCTAGGGATGTCATGGTTATATAGCTCTAGCTGGGCCACCAAGTTGTTCATATATAACAAAAACAAAGTTGGGGAGGACACACCCTTGCCTGACACTCGTGTAACCAGAATAGGTGAAGTTAATTCCCCAATGGAACCACACCTGACCTGCACATAATTATTTAAATGAAGCTTACTAATGACATCAGTAAGATACATGTGTACTCCACAGGGCATCCCTGGGCACAAGGTCAAAGGCTGATCGGAGCTCCACAAAGACCACGTAAAGACGCCTCCTCCCCCCCCCCCCCCCCCCAGGTGACATATTTCCAAATTATAACCCTTGGGGCCCGATTACGAGTCTTGCCGTCCGAGGTCCGCCAGGCTCATGTTAGCGCAGCGGTGGCAGTCTTGCAACCGCCACATTACGACCCTAGTGGTTGTGCTACCCTGGGAACACCGACTCCGCCACTGAAATGCCATTCCCTGGCAGTGGTCCAAAGGTATCTATATGCTTGGCAGCACCGCTGCGGTCTGGCCAAGAATATAACCACTTTCATCACCGCTACTGATTTAATGGAGGCCTTTACTCTATGAAAACAGTGGTGGTGCCTCACTCAATGTGGATTCACACAGAGGCGCACAACATATGGCCCCCCTGTGTGCATGCACAGAAGGTCCAGCATGGCATAGACTTTTCAGTCAATCAAAGGTGATGGGGGACCTCTATCCCGATGGCTCCTTTGTCCAGCTAAATGATATACAAGTACACATCAACTGCACACCTCTAGGCATTTTCTTACTCCTTCCCCCAGGCACCTTGCAGTCTCAAGGTGCTTGAGCTGCTTCTTACATCGTTCTCCCCCAGATGACCGATCACACACATCTATAAACGACTATGCAGACTACAGCCCCACTATTTATTTATTTAATGCGATTTTATTTAGCACAAACTTTACTCAAAGGTGTCAGAGCGCTTTACAAAAGAACCAGTTGCATTACATAAGGACTTCAGAGTACATGTTACATAAAAGATACAAACAGAATAACTCTAAATTCAGATAAGAATGGTAGTAAGTACAAAAGTCTACTACAGATACTAGTGGTTAGAGTTGCACATATACAAGATGCAAATTCACTCAAGATTCCATTTTAAGAAACAATTAGGGTTGGGCAATTGTATATTATATGTTTACAGAGCACTGTGCCTAGGACGAGGAAGTAGTAGTGACGTAAACTCGGCGAGGACATTACTGAACAGCGGTTGCGATTCTGCTGCTCGCCCATGAGAATACTCTCTCCCAGTTAGTCTTCGTCTTACACATCTCAAATACCTGCATTGACTTTAATGCACACCCCTTCAGCTACACCGTATGGGCCTCCACTAGGGCACCAGGGGCCATATTATACAATGGAGCACATTTTCCTTGTTAGCGCAGGGTGTACCTTTCAAAAGGTGCATTTGGCGCTAACAAGGAGAGCGCTCCAAATTAGATTGAATGCACTGCCCTCCTGGAAGCTTCTTTGCCTCTGCGTCCACATCTAACATAAGGCACGGGCGCAGAGGGAAAGAGATTCCCTGATATGCATGGCTCCACACCCCCATGCAAATGAGGGAATGCCCTCTGATAATAGCCCTGGAACTATATGTGCGCCAGAGCTATATGTAATACAGAAGGAGCCACACAAGTGTCTGTAGCCCTTTCTGTAATAACAAAATGCCTCAGGGTCACGCAAAGCAGTCACAAACACCTGTTGCGCCCCTGGGACACTTTGTATAATGCGGCCTTGGCGCTGTGGGGGGGGGGGGAGGGGGCCGGAATCTTGCATCAGGCTTGGCTATACCTGTGCATGGGGAGGGCTGGGATCGAGTATGAGATACTTGTAGACATCAAGACACATGCAATTCCACGTTTGCCAATAGTAGCCCTCTCTCCTATGTGAAGAATATCCCTGCTGCTGTCCGCAAACTCACTGTGATATTGCTACTTCTGGTGAAAAGGCGGATCTCAATGCATTGAGGTCGTACTTCTGTGCTCACTGTCAGAACCTGGCTGGCTGATGTGTTTTCTCACTATAGAAGATTCAACCTGCACTCCAAATATATTCAATGTAAACTAATGAAACCTACTCTTTTTAAGTAACCAGTATAAGCTGCTTTGCTTAAGAACCTGCCCCAGTCCCTATGTCAGTGCCGGCTTTTTGGCGGTGCGAGCGGTGCCAATGTCAGGGGGGCACCATTCGTGCTCTGAAATCGGCACCAGTCGCATTGCCCAGAAGCCTGCCCTGTCAAACACTGTTGTCTCAATTTCTTTTCCACGATCTTAAACTTCGTTGAAACAGAAGAGCGAAAACGATGTTAAACAGATCCGGAGGCACGCTTTTATGCCCACCATACGCTGCAGTTAAGGATTTGCTTTGCTTATGAATCGGAAAATAAAATAACAGGTTTTGTGTGAACGTTTGGGGTCTTTTATTTAATTGATCTAGGCACATAGAGCCGAGCTCCGCTCTCTACTTTCACTATCAGTATGTCTAAATTAAAACATGTAACTTTTAGGCAGGGCGGCTCTGTGGCGGTGCAACATATATCATGGTTTTAAAAGCACCTGCTGCTGTATTCTTTTCTTCCAGGAATTTTCATGCAACAATAAACATGTCAGGGTAACTCCAGTGATTAATATTCTTTCTGTAGCGAGAAACATTGGAGCTTTGTTAAGTGGACGCTTTGATTCATCGTAAGGTAGCACAGAGTGTTAAGATGCCTGCTGCAAAAAACATGTACTATGCACATCACAAAGAGCCTATAATGTAAATAAGTCAATAGGATCTCTTTGACAAAAGCAGTATCCTGCTGTTACTTGCAGTTTGTAAGTTCAAATCCTAATGTAGAAGAGGAAGCTATTAACTGTCATCAAACAGCTGCATGCAAACTACAAGGTATAGATTGCAGCGTTATGATTTTTCCCTGGTCTTTCAATAATCTAATGTTGCAAAATTGGTTCATTTGGGCAGAAATGGTGTTCTGATTGTAGTCTTTTGTATCTGTATCAGTTCCATCAGGCCAAAAAAGTTTAATTTTCAACAAACAGTTCCCCTGACAAGGGTTCTATTAAAAACCCGAAATGCATTGGGCAGCACAAGAAACATATGTATTAAACTGTTTCTACATGTAAATTTCGCATACATATATGCTTAACGAATGTGAAGTAACATTGTTTTAAGCAAACATTAAAATGCTGATATTCATAAGAATTAAATATTCTGTCTAGAAATGTATTACTTGTGAAGAAAGTTATAAGTTTTTTATAGCACAAACGATAAAGCACAAAAATAGATTAGAACCCTTTGGGTCTTGACGTAGTGATGTTGTGTTTTGCCAGAAATGGCTGGAGGATAATTGGGCCCTTATTCCGGAACCCAGCTGACCAAGGGTCATGTGGGCTCCATTTGCAGAGTACACCGCTCTCATGTCACTACGTCACTACGACATGGCATAGAGATGACTGCCCTGGCACTCTATTACACTCAGACTAAGATCCCAAGTCCGCCATCGAGACTCTTTGCCTGAAACTGGCCTTTTTGGTGGATACATGCTGCAATAATATAACACAAAAGACCCAATCTGATCTCACGGTAATTCTTTAAATTTACTTTGTGAGTGGGAATGAGAATTAATATTTTCTTCTTCGCCAATCTCCCGTAACTGAAATTGGGAGAATTGTCCCTCCTCACAATAGCCATGTATTTAAAAATCAGAACCAAACCCAAAGTCAACAGTCACTGGGTTTCCAAACAAGATTCTCGAAATACCCCATGGAATCACAGGTGTATAAACCACACCCATGTGTCAAAAAGTGAAAAAGGCGAAAAACAAGGTAGCACCTCACGTGTGCAACACCAAAGCGAGTTTGCTGGTTAAATATCACCAGTTATGCCCACGTTTATCATCATAGTGTTGTAAATTAAAGCAGAATGTGATTAAGCATTTACTGAAAACATTAATGTTTCCCTTTTATCGTGTTTTCCTCATTATGTTGGCCGAAGTCCGGACTCCATTTTGTATTGACATGCTGCCATGTGTTCACCACGAGGAGAGTCCGACCTCTGTGTTAGTTGCTCTTGTAATCTGCCTAGCAACAGTTTATAAATAGCTCTCCCTTGTCCGTCTGGCGCATGCCCAGGCTTGACCACATCTGTTATAATTAGCTTTGCTTGACCATGTGTTTTCGCGGGCCCAAGGAGTGTGTTAGCTCCGCCCATGTATTGATTCAGTATCGAGAATGACCCTAAATGGTAATGTTCTTCAAACCTCATGTTGTATCCACCCACTATGAGCCCCTCTGCTGTGTATAAAAGGGGACAATGTACGAATGTTCTGTGTGCTACTCCATGCAATACTGAAGAGTGTTGTGTGGATTGTAGGACCACCCTTAAGGGTTAATAAACGTTGTTTTTGTACTTTGCAGTTTCCGTGCCAACTTCCTTATAGATTTCGTTACAGAAGAGCGAACCCTTGTCTCTTGCGGGCCTAGCTGGGGCTTGTATTCATCAATTGGCGCCCGTCACGTGGGGCTCATCGGCGACTCGGATGCTCGAAGGACTGGTCGCGACGAAGGTGAGGAGTTTGGCCGGGGACGTGATCACTGCCAGCGGCGTCTTAGCCTTGGCATCCCGAGGTTTTTCTTCCTTCCCTTCCGAGCTGACCGTCTGGGTGGCGCCGGTCATCGACTGAGACCTCTTCTGTCGGTCCTGCCGTGAGAGCCGTTTGGGCGATTGTGGAGCTTGGCAGTTGGAACCTGGACTCTTGATTGGTAAGAACCGTTGTACGGTACTTGCTCCGAGTTTTGAAGCCTGGTCTGGCTATTTGAGTTTGATTGATGGTGACTAGTCATATTTTGAATTTGTCTTTGTGAAAATATATGCGTTGCAACACATATAGGCAGGTAATGTGGAGAAATTTCTCCAGGAGCTGTGTAAACTTTGAACGGCGCAACGATTAAGTGCCATTTTTCTTGATAATACTGCATATTTTGCATTATTCCTAGCATGCCTGCTTTTAGCGCACTTCGTAAGTGGTGCTGCTGTTTTGGGAACCGGTTGAACCTCGAGGAATCTGCTCCAGCTCCCCCAGAGGGGACTCCTAATAGGGATATGTACGTGAAGCATGGTCTTTCTTCCATAATGTACAGCACGTTATGGAGGAAATACACAAAGAAGGATCCTGAGTTACGATGGCCTTTGTATGGATCGTTTGATATACGTAAGATTGAGTATGTGGAACAGTGTATGTGTAAGCGACGTGCTCGTCAGGATATGTTTGAGTGTGTGCGATTATGGGTGAAGGAAGTGCGTGAGCGAGAGAAACGTGAGAAAGCGCTGTTTGATAAGGAGCAGCGAAAGAATGATCATATGCGAGCGCAGGAAGCGAAGCGTCGGGAGGACAAAGAGCAAACGGACAGACAAGAGAAAGAGCGTAGGCTACAAGTTTCGGGTCAATATGTTGTTCGTCAGCCACTTTATCCTGTCCTTAATAATCCTGATGACGATTTTTATTTACTAGATCGCTCTCCGCCCCCTTATGTTGGCGCATCTGCTCCGCGGCCGCAAGATTCTGGCCCGGCTCCGGGTAAGGTCGACACACGGTCCATGTTATCGACCGAGCATATGGCTGAGCTTCGGAAACTTTCCCTCCGTGCACTTAAGGGCAAGATGTCTAAGGATGAGTTGTTCCATACTTGGGGGTCGTGGCAAGATAGAGAGAGGGTGTATTTTCTGTCTCATTTCGCAGAAGAAGTAATTGCTGCTTTCCGAAAATATTCTAGTGTCCTTGAGCCTGACGAAGTGTCTTCGGATGCCGGAGCATTACGTAATGGTGTTTTTTCTCCCCCTAAGGCTTCTGAGGCGGCTCGGCGGCTGTTCGCTTTGCGGGACGAGGTGCTGGCCCTTAGAGAGAAAGCACGTCAACAAACGGAGGAGGAGAAGCAGTCGGATTCGTCTGCAACAGGGGGCCACCCATCCGCCTCCCAGTCAGATAAGGACGACATAGTGCATGCTAAACCAATGCGAGAGGCGGCGCCTTTGTATGTTCCTCCTAAGGGAGCAGGGACTAGCTCGGATATTAACTCCGCCGATGCAAGGGGATATTTTGTATATAATTGGGTTTACACTCCATGGCATAGGGCCGATGTTATGGCATTAAAGAATGCGCTGCCTGACCCCCGCAAGAATCCAGCGGCCTTCTATGAAGAAGTCGAGGGGGCCTTGAATTCTTGCATTATGACCTTAGCAGATATAGACCTGTTCTTTGGCCTTATTCTACCACCGGACACGTGGCGGTCTGTCCGAAAGATAGATGATATAGTTGCCTTTAAGGCTCGATGGTCTGACCTTGAGGATGAAGATAGGGAAAGGAAGCCCGCACAGAAACCACCCCAGAATATTTTAGATCTCCCTGCGGCTATTGTGGCTAAGTTGAAGACGATTATCCCCCCTAAAAAGATTGACTGGAATATGTTAGCTGCGTGTAAACAGAAAGTTGACGAGTCAGTCGCGGACTTCTTTACGCGTTTTGAGGAGACATTTCATGACTTTAGTGGCCAGTCGCTTACTGACGACACAGGCCGCCATCTTTTCGCGGACAAATATGTGGCTAATCTGCTACCGGCAGTTGCGGCCCGGTTAAAAGCGAGTGAGAGTTCTTGGTCCTCCGCGACACCGACGGCCCTTCTGACCATCGCTCAGTATTATGAGCGTCAGGAGCACGAGGCGAAGGGTCAGGAAGAGAAGAAATCGAAAGATCTCAAAACCAAGGTGATGTTAGCACAAGTATATGGCCCGCCCCGACGGGGTAATAATAATAGAGGAAGGGGCGGATCTTATGGTCCCCCTTCGGGCCGATCTGATTTGAATAGGAACCAGTGTGCGTATTGCAAGCAGTTGGGCCATTGGGCCAGGGATTGCCCAGCGTTGCGTGCTTCGCGTCAGGGGCACACTCCGGGTGGCCCGAGAGGTAGAGGGGGCTTCTCGAACTTTAGAGGGAATTCCAACGATAATGCCCGTTTCGATACTGCCGGACAGCACCGAGATAGCTCAAACGTTTTCGATCGCCAGCACCAGTATCATGTATCGGACATCGATCGCTCGGAATATCATGATTCCCAGCATGCATAGGAATGCGTTGGATGGGGGTCTGAATCAGTTGAGGTGCCGGTCGATCAGACGGGTCCTTATGTATCGGCTGAGGTTTTAGGTTCTACTGATCAGTTCCTCGTGGATACAGGAGCGACACGTAGTGCATTGTCTAGGTACTTGGTTCCGGGGGCTCCCCCATCCGGCTCAATAGTTACATCGGTAGGGTTTGACGGTACACTCTCCCGAAGCCCTCTTTCACAGCCCCTTGCATTTAAAGTTGATTGTTTTTCTGCGCCCTGTCCGTTTCTGCTTGCTCCGTACACACCGGATAACATTATGGGCCTTGATATGTTAAAGTACTTTAGGGCTACAATTCGCTGTTCCCCTGAGGGTGTGAGGGTGATTTTAAATGACAACTACCCCCGATCTGGGCGGATGTGTACGATCTCAGAGGATGCGTTGTTGGCTACCCTCCCCCGAGCTTTATGGGCGACTTCGGACACAGATGTGGGACAAATGGTGATTCCTCCGGTCCACATTAGCGTCCAGGAGGGGGCGGTGCTACCACGCCTCCCGCAGTATCGTATTTCCCAGGAGGGCGAGGAGGCTCTCATACAGATTGTGCACGACTTGATCGCAGTAGGGGTAGTGGAAGAAGTTCCCTATAATATCTGTAACAGTCCGATTCTCCCAATTTTGAAAAAGGACACGGATGCAAAAGTCTATCGGTTCATAATTGATTTGAGGGAGGTAAACAAGATCGTGATACCTCAGTACCCGGTGGTTTCCGATATCACGACGTTGCTTACCTTGGTCCCGCCTACGGCGACCATGTTCTCAGTGATTGATTTGAAAAATGCCTTCTTTTCTATTCCCATTCACCCTGATAGCCGATTTCTTTTTGGGTTCACATTAAACAATAGATCTTATCGTTTTTGTAGAATTCCCCAAGGCTATACAGAAAGCCCTAGTATTTATAGTCAGGCTTTGAAGCGACAGTTGGACTCCTTTGCCTTACTCGAGGGGGTCGCCCTCATTCAATATGTCGATGACATCTTGTTGGCGGCTGACACCCTGGAGTGGTGCGAGAAAAGCACGATAGCCTTACTTTCTTTTTTAGCATCCCACAATCACAAGGTCTCTAGGAAGAAATTGCAATTCTGTAGACCAAAGGTGACTTATTTGGGTCACCTTTTGTCTAAGGAGGGGCGTGCACTCACACCAGATCGTATCCAAGTAATTTTGGACACACCGAGGCCATCCACGCAGAAGGATGTGCGTGCATTTTTGGGTCTTGTTTCTTTTTGTAGACAGTGGATATTGGGGTTTTCACACATAGCTAAGCCATTACTAGCTCTCTTGACAAAAGACACGCCCAACCCGATCCCCTGGTCAGATGAGTGTGACGCTGCTTTTCAGCAATTGAGACAGGCCCTTTGTTCAGCACCAGTGTTAGGGACACCTGATTATGCAAAACCCTTTTCGTTGTATGTGCATGAGAAAGATGGATGTGCATTATCAGTCTTAGTGCAGATGCACGGCGATAAGCAGCGCCCTTGTGCATACTTTTCGGCTGTACTTGATCCTGTCGCCCGAGCATTGCCAGGGTGTTTCCGCTCGGTTGCGGCGACAGCTGTGTCAATACGGCAGAGTGAAGGAATTGTGTTATCCCATAAACTGTTGGTGTTGGTTCCCCATGCTGTTGATGCCCTGCTTAATCAAACAAAGACGCAGCATTTGACCAGTGCCCGTTTAACGGGATATGAGTTGACGCTTTTGGCTCCTCATATTACGTTAAAAAGGTGCGTGACATTAAACCCGGCCACATTGTTGCCATACCCCGAGACCCAGCCTGAGGCACAGAAAGCGCATGATTGTATTCTTGTGACTGAGGAACAAACAAAGGGTCGTATTGATCTCCAGGATACGCCCTTTTCAGATGTAGATGGAGAGTTGTGGGTAGACGGATCATGCCTGAAGCTACCAGATGGTACGACTTCAGCAGCGTATGCAATTACCACATTACACACGATAGTGGAGACAGCACGCATACCACAGAAATCAGCTCAAGCAGCGGAACTGATAGCATTAACACGAGCATGTGAGCTCAGCACAGGATTATGTGTGAACGTTTATACAGATAGCCGCTATGCCTTCGGAGTAGCGCACGATTTCGGCCTACTCTGGAAGGAGAGAGGGTTTCTAACGTCACATGGAGTACAGATAATGCATGGAGAATTAGTTCATAATCTTTTAACTGCATTGACATACCCAAAGAAAATCGCTATTGTTAAGTGTAGCGCCCATAGGAAAGTGGTTGATAAGGTTGGAGAAGGGAATGCGTTAGCGGATCGAGTAGCACGGGAGACTGCGATGCAGCCCGGTACTACTGCCATGTATGTAGTAAAGTCACAGGTGGAGAGATGGCATGATGCGAAGGAGGAAGTGCGAGAAATACAAAAGACCGCTTCTGATAAAGAGCGGGAACAATGGGCTAGCGAAGGAGAACTGGATGACGAGGGTTGCTGGAGAAATAAGCAGATGGATAGATGGAAATTACCCACGGCCTTTGTACAACCTATGGTTCAGATGGCACATGGGCTAGCACATGTTGGAGCTTCCGCAATTGTGAAATTGCTTACCCAAGTCTGGGAGCATCCAGAGATTGCTAGCACGGCAAAGAGGGTGGTGCAGACCTGTATGATCTGTCTGAAGTATAACCCAGGGAAAGGCACGCGAACTCCAGCAGGAGGATTTGCGACGCCCACTGCACCCTTTGAGGTTCTGCAGATGGATTACATCCAGCTTGAGCGCTGTAACAATTTGAAGTATGTTCTAGTAGTGGTTTGCGCCTTCAGTAAATGGGTTGAGGCGTACCCTGCGAAAGACAATACTGCAATGACTACAGCGAAGCTATTGCTGAAAGAGTTTTTCCCCCGATACGGCGTCTGTAGACTTCTGTGGAGTGATAATGGCCCTCACTTTGTAGCGGATGTTATAAAGTACGTCTTGAAGGGCCTAGGCATCACCCAGAAGTTCCACGCCGTGTTCCACCCCCAGTCTGCAGGACTAGTCGAGAAGTATAATGGTACGTTGAAGCTTAAGATCGCCAAAATTCAAGCTTCAACATCTTTGACTTGGCCAGACGCCTTGCCACTGGCGTTATTGTCAATTAGGTCGGTGCCACACTCTCGAACCGGCCCTACACCCTATGAGATTGTATTTGGACGCCCAATGAACATTTGGGGTCCACCAAGGCCTAAGGCTGTGTATGATGTACCTTGTGTGATGATGAGTGATTATCTGGCACAGTTAACGGATAACTTGGTTTCTATTCATCAACAGGTCCGAGAGGCGCTCCCTGATCGGTCTACTGGTGAAGGACATGGTCTCCGGCCTGGAGATCATGTAATGATAAAGGTTTTCGACAGATCGAACAGTTTGGAGCCGAGATGGGTAGGACCTGAGCAAGTCCTTCTTGCAACGAGGACGGCAGTGCGAGTCTCGAACAGGAAGAATTGGATCCATTCCCTGCACTGTCGAAAGGTACCACCCGGATTGGTGGAGTCTGCCGTGCTGACCGATCAACGAGACATCCTAGCAGCAGAGACAGGCCGTGCTGCGGAGCCAAACGACACTGAGGAGCTCTTTTCGGACCACATGACTTCTGGAGGAAGGCGATATCATCTGCGACCAAGGAAGTAAGGTTTCCAGTGCCGGGACATACTGTCAGAACGGCCCTTGGGTTAGTGAAACGGAGAGCCGATGAGGCAAGGGGGGGGATCAGCCCTGCATTAGTGTAGCGACACCCGTCTTGGCCCGCTGGTGAAGAAATCAACCGCTGCCCAAGGGGAAGAGTTCTGACAGACTTTTTAGTTTCAGGAAGATATCAGGGTATTGTTTCCTTTGACATGGAGAAGAAGAAAATTCTTTGTGCGTTGGGGTTCATGCTAACAGTAGCTATCGTTGGTATAACCACATGGTTTGTGGAGGAGGCAACTCCTGCTCGAAAGACGCTTGTGTTGACGACTCCAGTGCCTGCGGAGCACTACTTTTATACATTGCCATATCAAGAGTTGAAGCATCGACAGTCCTATTTGAATAACACTTTCATTCAGATGCTGCATCACACCCACGTTGCTACGAATGCTACGAACTGTTGGATATGTGGGATGATGCCAGCCCATCAGAAGAAAGGAGGTACGCCATTCATACCACTTCCTTTCTCTCACAATGGCTCTTGTAGAGCATGGTACACTTTGTTGTTTGCCACTCGGAAACCGACAGTGGGACGATTGCTTTTCAGACTTAATAAAGAATGCCATCAGGACAAGAATGGATATCCACAAGCGAATGGGACAATTTGGGAATGGGAAGAGTACCGACCGGACAATGAATCCATCCCCTATATCTTCACGAACACCAGAGACACTGTGGGTAAGGACAAATTCGTAATCCAAGTAGCACAAGCCCAAGCGGACCTGTGTGTCCAGAGTGTGGGTTTTATCCCTGTTGGTGTCAGTGATTGTATAACCGTATTAAACATCGATGGGTTAAACAACAGCACCTTCCTAGCGTCCCATAATACCTACTTTGTATGTGGAAATAAAGGCTATTACCGTTTGCCGGCTGGGTGGTCTGGGGTATGTTATGTATCATTCCTATTACCTCCTGTATTCTTAGCACCTGCGTCATATCATAAGGATTTAAAACTGTTGAATAATGTGACTGTAAATAGATATAAACGTACTCTATCGATTAACGATGTGGATCAAACTGATACCAGCTTGCAACAGTATATTGATTTTAACTTAGGACTGTTTTTCTTTGTTGGAGCCGCTTTGAATAGTAGGAAGATCCGAAGATTGACAAGAGTGGTAGAAGCTGTGACTAATCAGACTGCTGCTGCTCTTGGGAATCTTACGGAAGAGTTACAAATTACTAGGATTGTTGCATTGCAGAATCGTATGGTATTGGATGTAATGCTAGCTGATCGAGGAGGAGCCTGTAAAATTATTGGAAGTAGCTGCTGTGTGTTCATCCCTGATCATACGCCATCCGTTTATAACGCCATTAACAAACTGCATAAAATAGCAGCTGAAATCCACACAGAAAACGGCACTTGGTCCTTTTCTGGATGGTTTTGGGCGTTGGTTACTGCCTGGGGATGGAAGGTCTTAACTGGTCTCTGTGTTATTATAGCAATTCTGTTCCTTTTCTGTATGTGTATTCAATGTGGACCATTGTGCTGTTCCGTATGCATTTCATTCTGCATTCCAGACAAGAAAGCTATTTCCGATGTTGCCCGCCAGAAGGGTCTAGCTAAAGAGGTTAAAGGAATGATGATAATTGATATATATGATGATTATTCTTGGAAACCAGATGTCTTCAGTAAATGCTGAAAGGGTCGTCTGTTGTAAATTAAAGCAGAATGTGATTAAGCATTTACTGAAAACATTAATGTTTCCCTTTGTTAGAACCGGCGGTCTCTAGTTGGCAGAGGTATACACTTCTGACAAATAGGGACCTACCAACTCTAGTCAGGGAAAGGGGATTACACACTCAGATAACCCCTGCTACCCCCTTGGTAGCTTGGCAGAGCAGACAGGCTTATCTCAGAGGCAGTGTGTTAAGCATTTATGACCACATACAGTAATAGAGTGAATACACTACAGATGGACACGACACAGAAGTTATTATAAAAATAGTATTTTTATATAAGGCTTAGCACAAGACCAAATAACGACAAAAATATACCACAGTCTTAATAAATACTCTTTGGAAGGAAAAATAATAGTTCAAGTAAGGTTTCTTCTTGGCAAATAGTTCTTTAGCAAAGTATTCTTCTGAGCACAGTTCTTTGGCAACAATGTAACCCCCACAGGAGTCACACGACGTCGAGTCTACAAGATTCCCAAGGTTCGGCGTCGACCGCGAGGAGCGCTACGTCGAGCCTGGAGTCGCAACAGACCCCACAAGTACAGTACCTTGAGAAACGAAGAAAACGATGATCCACGGCGCCGAGATGTCGGCGTCGAGGTCGGCGTCGATCGTGCCTCGGAGTCGGGTCAATCCGCAGCGGCGTCGAGGGATGTCGGGCCGGAGCAGCGCCCACGGCGTCGAGACGGGCGTCGAGTCGATGCGATCAGCAGCGGCGTCGGGACGGGGTCGCTTGGAGGCAGAGCCGATACTCACTCCTCACTGGCGTCGATACCGGCGTCGAGACGGGGTCACTTGGAGCCGGGGCCGATACCCACTGCTCACTGGCGTTGCTGCTGGCGTCGAGACTGCAGATTTTCCCTTGTGTACTGGAAACAACACTTTTCAGCAATTCAGTAGATGGTGAAGTCCTTTGGCCCTGTGACTTCAACAGGAGACTGGCACTCTTCCAGTCCTTGGAGATTTTCTAGCAAGTGTTCAGAGAGTACACACCAAGTTCCTCTCTCCTTGTTCCTTGGCAAAAATAAAGAAGCAGCTTTCAGGTTCCTCCACAGCAAAACAGCACTCTGGCAGAAAGGGGAGGCAAGTCCTTAGATCAGCAGGCTTCTTGTCCTTGGTACAGGTTTCCTTGTCAGAAGTGATCTGAGTTCTTGGTTCAGGGGTCCTTCTCTTATACCCCTTTTTCCCTTTGTTCCCTTTGTCCAAGCAGGGCGATTCCCACCATCTCAGGTTTGTTGTGGGTGTTGCCAGGCAGAGGCACCTGGCCTATTCACTGGGCAGGGCAGAGTCCTCAGCCGCCCAGCAGGAGGCGGAGCCAGTATTGTCACTGGTAGGAGCAGGGCTATCAGTCGCCCAGCAGGAGGCGGGGCCAGTATTGTGTCAGGCAGGGCAGGCTACTCTTCCCTCACTCTACGTGTAAACGCCCCATTCACCCCACACTGACTCACTCAGACCTCTGGAGCCACTCAGCCCCTGACACACACACCAGACCAGCAGAGACCGGTAGATAGTTGGACAAGAAAATAGCCACTTTCTAAAAGTGCTATTTTCAAACATAGAATTTAAAAACCATCCATCCTAAAGGGTGTGTTATTAAATTCTGAGTTCAGGGATACTAAACTCGACTTGCTACCATGCTCCCTGAGTCAGATAGATTATAATGGAGTTAATAATCAGTCTGCCCAGTCTGGCCTATTGGAGGCAGGTAGCCCTTCAATAGTGAAAACGAAAATGGCTGTAATTCACTATTAGGTCATGCCACACACATCAGGGCATGACCTACCTTTTACCAACAATGCACCCTGCCCTAGGGCCTACCATAGAGGTGTCTGAAATGTGGCAAAGGGAAGGTTTAGAGACTGGCAAGTAGGTTTCCTTACCAAGTCGACATGGCAGTCAGGGACTGCACGCAGGCGCCGCGGTGGCAGGCCTGAGACACATTTTGCACGCTGCTTCTGTGGGTGGCACAACCAGTGCTGCAAGCCCACCAGCAGCAGTTAACTTACACGCCCTTGGCACGCGCAGTGCACTAGACTAGGGTCTGAACAGTAAGTCAACCAAGCTAATCATGGTAACATCAATCAATGTAACAATTTAACATAGGGAGCACTTGCACTGTGGCACTGATCAGCAGTGGCACAGTGCCCAAAGCAATAATCCAGCAAAAACATCGTAAACAGAGGAGGCAAACAGAAAAAAATGGAGGAGAGACTCATGCCAATGATGCCAGGTCTAACACGTGTCCCCTCCAGCTGAAATGTGGGGAGAACTACCCTTCACCCAGGGAGTCCTCATCACTAAGGCGGAAAAATCTGGACAGACCATCAGCATTGGCGTGATCTGTACCAGGGCGGTGTTCCACCGTAAAGTCCATGCCCTGTAGGGAAATGGACCACCTCAACAGCTTTGGGTTCTCACCCCTCATCTGCATTAACCATCTGAGGGGCCTGTGGTCCGTCTGAACCCGGAAGTGAGACCCAAACAAGTAGGGTCTTAGCTTCTTCAGCGCCCAGACCACAGCAAATGCCTCACGCTCTATCGCACTCCACCTTTGTTCCCTGGGAAGTAACCTCCGGCTGATGAAGGCTACAGGTAAGTCTCGGCCCTCCTCATTCATCTGTGCTAGAACAGCCCCCACACCATGCTCTGAAGCGTCCGTCTGGACAATGAATTCTTTTGAAAAGTCGGGTGCCTGGAGGACCGGTGCTGTACACATTGCAGTTTTCAGGGTGTCAAAGGCTTTCTGACAGGCGTCAGTCCAGATCACAAGTCTCGGCTGCTTCCTGGAAGTCAGCGAGGTCAAGGGGTGCACAATGTTGCCATACCCCTTGACAAACCTCCTGTAGTAACCCGTGAGACCCAAGAAGGCTCTCACCTGAGTCTGGGTTTTGGGCGGTTCCCAAGCCAGGATGGTATCTATCTTGGGTTGCAGGGGGGCCACCTTGCCGCTCCCTACTTGGTGCCCCAAGTACACCACTGAACCCTGCCCAATCTGGCACTTACTAGCCTTGATTGTGAGGCCTGCTCTGCGCAGGGCCAACAACACTTCCTGGAGGTGGCGCAAGTGTTCCTCCCAGCTGGCGCTGAACACTGCTATATCGTCCAGGTAGGCGGCGCTGAAATCTTCCAGCCCGGCCAATACCTGGTTAACCAACCTCTGGAATGTGGCAGGGGCATTCTTCATCCCAAAGGGCATCACACGGAACTGGTAGTGCCCATCTGGTGTGGAGAATGCAGACCTCTCTTTTGCCCCATCAGTCAAGGCGATCTGCCAGTACCCAGACGTTAGATCAAACGTACTAAGGTACCGGGCAGCCCCCAACCGATCGATGAGCTCATCAGCTCTGGGGATGGGGTGCGCGTCAGTCTTGGTGACCGAATTGAGTCCTCGGTAATCCACACAGAACCGAAGTTCTGGTGAAGCACCAGGCGCTGCAGCCTTTGGGACCAAGACCACTGGGCTGGCCCAAGGACTGCTAGAGGACTCAACCACCCCTAAGGCAAACATCTTGGAGACCTCCTCCTTGATGTATGCTCTGACCTTGTCAGTCACCCTGTAGGCCTTGTGCCTCACAGGAGTGCTGTCCCCAGTGTCCACATCATGGACACACCACTGAGTGACACCAGGGATCAAGGAGAACAGATCAGGGAATTGTACCAACAGATGGCGACAATCTTGCTGCTGCTCAGGGGTCAGTGTGTCAGAGAGGACAACACCATCCACTGACCCATCTTTTTCTTTTGCACACAGGAGGTCAGGAAGAGGCTCACTCTCCTCCTCCATCCCAGCATCTGTGGCAAGGAGCATGCCCACTTCGGACCTTTCTAAGTGGGGCTTTAACCGGTTGACATGCAGGACCCTTAAGGGGTTCCTGGGAGATTTCAAGTCCACCAAGTAGGTGACATCGCTCTTCTTCTCCACAACCTCAAACGGTCCAGTCCACCTGTCCTTGAGCGCACAAGGTTCCACAGGGGCCATGACCCAAACTTTCTGACCAGGTTGAAGCTCAACCAGAGTGGCATTCTGATCGTACCACCGCTTCATCTCTTCCTGGCTGGCCTCCAGATTTGCCTGAGCAAGATCTCTGAAGCGCCGAGTCTGGTTCCTAAAGGCCAGCATGTAACTATATACATCCTGGGGAGGTTTCCTGGGAGATTGCTCCCAGCCTTCTTTGACCAGACTCAAAGGTCCTCTTACCGGGTGACCATACAAAAGCTCAAAGGGGCTGAACCCTAGAGACTTCTGTGGCACCTCACGGTAAGCAAACAGCAGGCATGGCAAGAGGACGTCCCATTTACGCCTCATTGGTTCTTCAAGACCCATGATCATGCCTTTTAGGGTCCGGTTGAATCTCTCAACCAGCCCATTACCTTGAGGGTGGTAAGGAGTGGTAAACTTGTAGGTTACCCCACACTCCTTCCACAGAGACTTCATATAATTCGAAATGAAGTTGGTGCCTCGGTCTGACACCACCTCTCTGGGGAACCCCATGCGGGAGAAAACACCCATCAGTGCCCGTCCCACCACGGGGGCCGTCACTGTTCGGAGAGGGATGGCTTCCGGGTACCGGGTGGCATGGTCCACCAAGACCAGGATAAACCTGTTGCCCATGGCTGTCTTGGGGTCCAGTGGCCCCACAATGTCAATTCCCACTCGCTCAAAGGGGGTACTGACGACGGGAAAAGGTTGGAGGGGAGCCTTCTGCTTCCGCCCACTTTTCCCACTTGCCTGGCAAGTTTGACAGGTTCTACAATGGATATCTGAATCCCTTCTCATCTGGGGCCAATAAAAATGGGTGACAAGCCTGTCATAGGTCTTGTCCTGCCCCAGATGTCCAGCTAACGGAACGTCATGAGCCAACCCCAGTAGGAAGGCTCTGAAGCGCTGGGGTACCACCAGCACACGGGCTGACCCAGGCTCAGCAGCCTTAGGCTCGCTATACAGGAGGTCGTTCTCCCAGTAGACCCAATGTGATCCTGACTGATCACCTGTCGTTTGGGCTGAGGCCTGCTGCCTCATACCCACAAGAGAAGGGCACACTTTCTGTTCAGCACAAAATTCCTCCCTGGAGGGACCACCATCCTGCTGCCAATGGGTCAGCTCGGGCAGGTCTCCCAGTTCGGCCACTTGTTCTCCTGTCGGTTCCAGGGCATCCCCCTCAGGGTCTGCTCCCTCCCGGACCGCGGGAACGATGGGGGACGGTTTCCCGCGCCCCCTGCCTCTTCTCTTCACGGTTGGGACCTGGGCCATATTTTCAGGCTCCGGGCCCCCATCAACACCCTTACTGACTGACATGGACCGGGTGGTCGCACACACCCACTCAGGCAGACCCAACATTTCCAGATGCGCTTTTCTCTCCACCTTAGCCCAAGGGGAGTCCTCCAAATCATTGCCCAAGAGACAATCAACAGGCATGGCGGGCCTCACAGCAACCTGAAGAGTACCTGAGACCCCCCCCCACTCAAAAGGAACTTGAGCTACCTCACACTTACTCTGTGAGTTGTCAGCAGCTACAACGGGGTAGAATGCATGAGGGACCACCTGCTCTCTGGACACCAAGTGACACTTGACAGCTGTCACACTCGCTCCGGTGTCTCTGAGAGCTTCCACCCTATGGCCATTAATGGTCACCCACTGCCTATATTTCTTAGTGTTACTAGGCAGAGGGGTTGGAGGGACCATTTCCACGTCTCCTAAAGAGACCAGGGACATTTCTGCGGGACCCCACCCACCGGGGGCACCCATCTCCTCCCCTCCCAGGGCTACACTCGCTACCTGACGAGGGGGTGCACGCGGCGGTGCATTCGAATCCTTCATGGGACACTGGGGATCATAATAACGGTGTCCCACCTGCTTACAGGCATAGCAGGTCATGGGGCCCCTGTGAACAGGTTTACCTGTCGGGGCCTCTGGCTTCTTTACAGGGGGAGGCTGGGAACCCTTCCCTTGGTTCCCTTGGGGACTACTTTGGGGCCCTTTCTGAAACTCCCTCTGTTTACCCCTGTCCCCCCCACTCTTCTGCTGGGGACCCTGCCCACCTTTGGCTGAGTCTCCCACTGGACCCTTGTGGACCCTGGTACTGACCCAGCGGTCCGCCTCCTCAGCAAGTTTTCTAGGGTTAGATAGCTTGCTGTCAACAAGGTGCTGGCGTAGCTCTGGAAAACAGTTATTAGACAAGTGCTCCCAAGCAAACAAATCATAAAGAGCATCATAACTATCAACCTTGCTACCCTTTATCCAACCATCCATGGTTCTGCAGAAAAAAGACACATATTCAACCCACGTAGTACCAGGCAACTTCTTACATTCTCTAAAGGTTTGTCTGTACTTTTCTGGAGTTAAGCCATATCTCAGCATTAAAGCATCTTTCATATGAGTATAAGACATCCTATCCTCAGCAGGAAGGCTCAACAAGGTATCTCTCCCCTCGTTTGTAAAGCGGCTCCACAACCCCGTTCCCCAATCCTTCTCAGGGACCCGGTGGGCCAACAATGCTAACTCATACGCTTTAAACCATTGGCTAATATCTTCATTCTTACTGTAATCTTTGATCACATCCTTAGGAAAATAAAACCTACTTTCTGCAGGCACGGATGGAGTGCTGCCACCAGAGGGATTCAACTCTAAACTCTTAGTTTTAAGCTCCATCTCCCTCACCATCTTCTCACGTTCAAACGCTAATTTCTCTCTCTCAAAATCTAATCTTTTGCTCTCCATTTCAGCTTCTCTCTTGCTTCTTGCATTCTCTAATTCCAACTGCCCTCCTAATTTAAGTTTTGCCATTTCTAACTTGTACCCCCTCTCCTTCTCCCTGTCTTCTAATTCTTCGGGGGAAAGGCTCCTAGAGGACGCACTACTGCCTGGAGATGACACTGGCCCATCTGCGGGCTCTTCCTCCTCTTCTTCCTCTTCCGGTACCACCACCGGATCAGAGGGATTTCTGGCCTCTAACCAGGCCTTCAGTGCTTTGAGGAAGTCGTCTTTCCTTGTGAGACCTGTGGTAGGAACTTTAAACTGCTTGCAAAATCCTTTTAGATCCTTTAGCACGTAGGAATCTATTTTCTCCTTATCAAATTCCCCCACAACAATCTCCACAGGTGTAGCAGCTCTGGCATTCTCCATGGTCAAAACTGGCAGTGTTTAAAAAAATCAGATCCAGGAAAGCGGAGAACAAAAATAGGCAATCCTACCAAAACAGAATGTGGCTGCGTTATGGTCTGCTTTCACTATGTAGCGTACACTAATCACTGCACATGAGTCATAAATGCAAAGTTCAAATCCTCACCGCTGACCACCAATGTTAGAACCGGCGGTCTCTAGTTGGCAGAGGTATACACTTCTGACAAATAGGGACCTACCAACTCTAGTCAGGGAAAGGGGATTACACACTCAGATAACCCCTGCTACCCCCTTGGTAGCTTGGCAGAGCAGACAGGCTTATCTCAGAGGCAGTGTGTTAAGCATTTATGACCACATACAGTAATAGAGTGAATACACTACAGATGGACACGACACAGAAGTTATTATAAAAATAGTATTTTTATATAAGGCTTAGCACAAGACCAAATAACGACAAAAATATACCACAGTCTTAATAAATACTCTTTGGAAGGAAAAATAATAGTTCAAGTAAGGTTTCTTCTTGGCAAATAGTTCTTTAGCAAAGTATTCTTCTGAGCACAGTTCTTTGGCAACAATGTAACCCCCACAGGAGTCACACGACGTCGAGTCTACAAGATTCCCAAGGTTCGGCGTCGACCGCGAGGAGCGCTACGTCGAGCCTGGAGTCGCAACAGACCCCACAAGTACAGTACCTTGAGAAACGAAGAAAACGATGATCCACGGCGCCGAGATGTCGGCGTCGAGGTCGGCGTCGATCGTGCCTCGGAGTCGGGTCAATCCGCAGCGGCGTCGAGGGATGTCGGGCCGGAGCAGCGCCCACGGCGTCGAGACGGGCGTCGAGTCGATGCGATCAGCAGCGGCGTCGGGACGGGGTCGCTTGGAGGCAGAGCCGATACTCACTCCTCACTGGCGTCGATACCGGCGTCGAGACGGGGTCACTTGGAGCCGGGGCCGATACCCACTGCTCACTGGCGTTGCTGCTGGCGTCGAGACTGCAGATTTTCCCTTGTGTACTGGAAACAACACTTTCCAGCAATTCAGCAATTCAGTAGATGGTGAAGTCCTTTGGCCCTGTGACTTCAACAGGAGACTGGCACTCTTCCAGTCCTTGGAGATTTTCTAGCAAGTGTTCAGAGAGTACACACCAAGTTCCTCTCTCCTTGTTCCTTGGCAAAAATAAAGAAGCAGCTTTCAGGTTCCTCCACAGCAAAACAGCACTCTGGCAGAAAGGGGAGGCAAGTCCTTAGATCAGCAGGCTTCTTGTCCTTGGTACAGGTTTCCTTGTCAGAAGTGATCTGAGTTCTTGGTTCAGGGGTCCTTCTCTTATACCCCTTTTTCCCTTTGTTCCCTTTGTCCAAGCAGGGCGATTCCCACCATCTCAGGTTTGTTGTGGGTGTTGCCAGGCAGAGGCACCTGGCCTATTCACTGGGCAGGGCAGAGTCCTCAGCCGCCCAGCAGGAGGCGGAGCCAGTATTGTCACTGGTAGGAGCAGGGCTATCAGTCGCCCAGCAGGAGGCGGGGCCAGTATTGTGTCAGGCAGGGCAGGCTACTCTTCCCTCACTCTACGTGTAAACGCCCCATTCACCCCACACTGACTCACTCAGACCTCTGGAGCCACTCAGCCCCTGACACACACACCAGACCAGCAGAGACCGGTAGATAGTTGGACAAGAAAATAGCCACTTTCTAAAAGTGCTATTTTCAAACATAGAATTTAAAAACCATCCATCCTAAAGGGTGTGTTATTAAATTCTGAGTTCAGGGATACTAAACTCGACTTGCTACCATGCTCCCTGAGTCAGATAGATTATAATGGAGTTAATAATCAGTCTGCCCAGTCTGGCCTATTGGAGGCAGGTAGCCCTTCAATAGTGAAAACGAAAATGGCTGTAATTCACTATTAGGTCATGCCACACACATCAGGGCATGACCTACCTTTTACCAACAATGCACCCTGCCCTAGGGCCTACCATAGAGGTGTCTGAAATGTGGCAAAGGGAAGGTTTAGAGACTGGCAAGTAGGTTTCCTTACCAAGTCGACATGGCAGTCAGGGACTGCACGCAGGCGCCGCGGTGGCAGGCCTGAGACACATTTTGCACGCTGCTTCTGTGGGTGGCACAACCAGTGCTGCAAGCCCACCAGCAGCAGTTAACTTACACGCCCTTGGCACGCGCAGTGCACTAGACTAGGGTCTGAACAGTAAGTCAACCAAGCTAATCATGGTAACATCAATCAATGTAACAATTTAACATAGGGAGCACTTGCACTGTGGCACTGATCAGCAGTGGCACAGTGCCCAAAGCAATAATCCAGCAAAAACATCGTAAACAGAGGAGGCAAACAGAAAAAAATGGAGGAGAGACTCATGCCAATGATGCCAGGTCTAACACCCTTTTATCGTGTTTTCCTCATTATGTTGGCCGAAGTCCGGACTCCATTTTGTATTGACATGCTGCCATGTGTTCACCACGAGGAGAGTCCGACCTCTGTGTTAGTTGCTCTTGTAATCTGCCTAGCAACAGTTTATAAATAGCTCTCCCTTGTCCGTCTGGCGCATGCCCAGGCTTGACCACATCTGTTATAATTAGCTTTGCTTGACCATGTGTTTTCGCGGGCCCAAGGAGTGTGTTAGCTCCGCCCATGTATTGATTCAGTATCGAGAATGACCCTAAATGGTAATGTTCTTCAAACCTCATGTTGTATCCACCCACTATGAGCCCCTCTGCTGTGTATAAAAGGGGACAATGTACGAATGTTCTGTGTGCTACTCCATGCAATACTGAAGAGTGTTGTGTGGATTGTAGGACCACCCTTAAGGGTTAATAAACGTTGTTTTTGTACTTTGCAGTTTCCGTGCCAACTTCCTTATAGATTTCGTTACAGAAGAGCGAACCCTTGTCTCTTGCGGGCCTAGCTGGGGCTTGTATTCATCAATAGGTTGCTATCTTGTAAAAGCTGGGGGTCGCGTAACCTCACCCGGCCCGAACACGGAAAGAATTGACAGATTGATAGCTCTTTCTCGATTCTGTGGGTGGTGGTGCATGGCCGTTCTTAGTTGGTGGAGCAATTTGTCTGGTTAATTCCGATAACGAACGAGACTCCTCCATGCAAACTAGTTACGCGACCCCCCAGCTTTTACAAGGTAGCAACCTATGATGATAAACGTGGGCATAACTGGTGATATTTAACCAGCAAGCTCGCTTTGGTGTTGCACACGTGAGGTGCTACCTTGTTTTTCGCCTTTTTCACTTTTTGACACATGGGTGTGGTTTATACACCTGTGATTCCATGTGGTATTTCGAAAATCTTGTTTGGGAACCCAATGACTGTTGACTTTGGGTTTGGTTCTGATTTTTAAATACACGGCTATTGTGAGGAGGGACAATTCTCCCAAATTCAGTTAAGGGAGATTGGCGAAGAAGAAAATATTAATTCTCATTCCCACTCACAAAGTAAATTTAAAGAATTACCGTGAGATCAGATTGGGTCTTTTATGTTATATTATTGATTTGAGTGGGGGGCGACCCAACCTGTTTCCTTTTTCCCCTGCAGCTCCTTCTTGTTTGACTTAGTGGATACATGCTGCACCCAACTTGCAGATTGCCTGAATGTAACTCATATTTTCTTACAACATGTTATTTGTAAACCATATCGAAATTCTGGCATGAAGGGTACTTGGGGCCTTATCCCGAGTACGGTAGTCCTACAGCCACCATACTCTTGGTGGCAGTCCGACCACTGCGGGTTCGCCCACCATATTTTAAGTCCAGTGGTCGGACCGCCACACGACTGCCGCCTCTGCTGGGATTCAGGATCTCGCAGCAGTGGCACAGCAGAAAAGGGAAGGAATATGCTGGCAATGCCACTGCGACACCACCAAGTATATTCCGAGTTGTATTGCCACTGCCTTTTTCATGGCGGTGAGCTCACCATGAAAAGGCTGGCGGAGATGCAACTAAGAGGGCCCTAACAGGGCCTGGGGGTGCATGTGGGGTGGCACATGCTGTGGCCCCCTGGAATTGCACCCACGTTCCTGCATGATGTGACATGCACGACATGGTGTATGTCACACCACGCAGGAATGTGCTGCAGGCGATATCCTTGTGGCGGTCTGCTGTCAAGGCTCTCCTATGAGTCTAACACAGCTGCTGCCATGAGACCATTGCAGCACTGCCCGTCCGCCCAGGATTCAAGTTGGAATCCAGCAGGCGGGTGCAACTCAAGCTTGGTGATCCTCCTGTGGGCACAGCGGTGGCGGTGCTACAGGAGTACTGCCAAACTTGTAATTAGGTCCTTATCGTTCCTTCTATTTGCTATTTGTTGTATCTGAAAAGCCAATCTAAAAATAAAATATGTTGGTATCCAGGTGGCAAAATTGTAAATACACCTGAAATGCTATGGACCTGTGACTCTGGTGGTGATCACGAATGAATTGGCAATAGTTCCTTTCTATGCTTCTTGAACCTTATCATGTGCGTTTGAAGATCTATGAGATATAACATGTCTGCTCCATTTGAATTTGTTGAACTGGGGCACATGTTGGGGACATTGCTGGGGACATTGCTGGGGAGCCTCTAACTGCGGCCCCTCCACAAACAAGGAGGAAGGTCCGTCCATGGAAGAAGATCGAGGCCGACTCCTTAGTCACAACTCTTCTCTCCTCCCCCCCTCCGAAGAGGATGCAGGAGAACCTGGACGCAGAGACCTTGACCATCATGACCTGGATCCGCTCTGCTTTAGACAAACTAGCCCCAGAACGTCTAGAGCTCACTCGGAAAAAAGGGAAAGGAGCTCCTTGGTTTGATGCATCCCTTAGGGAAAGGAAGCAAGCTCTCAGGAGGGTGGAGCGAAGCTGGAGACGGGATCACGGGCCTACAGAGGCACTAACATACAAAACTCTTCTGGCCAGCTATAAACGGGCCATCCTGGCTAGGAAAGCCGCCTTCTATGAAGGACGGATCAGGGAGGCAACGAATAAACAAAGGGAAACCTTTATTATTCTAAGGGAACTCACCCAACTGAATGACAAAAACAGCGGTCTGGCCCAGCCTGACTGCGACACCTTCCAAGGTTTCTTCCTCTAAAAGGTGCAGGACATCCTGTTGGATATCTCTACGCTCTCGGACAGCCTACCAACGCAACTTGGTACAGACAGCGTGCAGTCTGCGGGAGCTTTGTTCAAGTTCCCAACCATCAATGGAGAGCACCTGATAGAACTGGTTAGCCGTATAAAATCAGGATCCTCCAGTGATCCCTGCCCTCCGAAAATTTTCAAACTAGCCTTGCCAGGTATCCAATCCCAGCTCCTGCAGCTAATCAATGCTTCATTGGAAGCGGGTTACCTCCCAGCATCCCTGAAGGAGGCTAGGGTCTCCCCGCTTCTGAAGAAAGCAGGTACTGACCCTAAAGTACTAAAAAACTACAGGCCTATCTCTCAGCTGCCTTTCCTAAGCAAGATCCTGGAAAAACATGTCTTGAACGTAGTTACCAACTACCTTGAGGAACACCATCTCCTACATGCCAGGCAGGCAGGATTCCGACCACAACATAGTACGGAACTGGTGATGGCCACGGTCACCGATGAGCTAAGAGTAAGAGCTGATAATAAACAACCTTGCGCTCTGATTCTGTTAGATCTCTCGGCAGCTTTCGATACGGTCAGCCATTCCATCTTGCTGAGCTGTATCGCGAAGCTGGGGATTGCTGGCCAGGCATACAAGTGGTTGGAGTCCTTCCTGTCGGGTCGTACTCAGAGGGTCCAGACGGGGGACCAGCTATCAGGGAGTAGGGATGTAACCTGGGGCGTGCCTCAAGGATCCGCACTCTCCCCGCTACTGTTTAATATCTATCTGCAACCCCTGATTGAGGAACTCACGTGTAAGAACTGTGAGGTCTTTAACTACGCAGACGACACGCAGTTACTGGTCCAGCTGGGTGATACACCAGAGGCCCAGGAATCAGTCAGAGATCTTCTGAGATTCACGGTCAACTGGATGACTAACAACTTCCTTAAAGTTAATGCAGATAAAACGGAGGTTTTGGTGGTGACCAACATAGCCAATCCTTGGGATGATCTGTACTGGCCCCCAGAACTTGGCAAAACCCCCAGCCCTGGGACGGTAGTGAAGAGTCTTGGCCTAAAGATCGATGCGGCTCTCACTATGGCCCCCCAGGTGTCGGCTGTGGTAGGTTCCTGTACTGCCGTGATGCGGCAGCTGCGTAAACTTACTGCCATTCTCTCTGCCTCCACGCTGCAGACTATTGTCTCGGCAACGGTCATCTCGAGGCTAGACTATGGCAACGCTCTGTACCTGGGCCTGTCACAGAAGCTGATGAGGAAACTGCAAGTCGTGCAAAACGACGCTGCCAGACTGGTCTTTTCTCTTCCCAGAAGTGCACATGCATCCACTCTCCTTCGTAAACTGCATTGGCTTCCAGTGAAGCTTAGGGTCCATTTCAAAGGCCTCTGTATGGCCCATAAAGCACTTTTTGGCAATGCCCCGGAATATGTCAAACAGCGCCTAAGGAAGTATGTTCCCGGTAGGTCCCTACGTTCTGGGTCTGTCCCAAATCTGGTTCAACCCAGATTCAATTTAAAAACTAAAGGAGGTAGTGCTCTCTCAGTGCTCATTCCTCAACTCTGGAATGACCTTCCTTCTAGCCTGAAGGAGGAATTTAACCTTCTTTCCTTCAGGAAAAAACTGAAGACATTTTTGTTTGGTACAGTAACATCTTCGGTCTAATTGGAGTTGGCAGATGGTTGGGAGGCGGTACGATGTTGTTGGTCGCCTGTTTAGCGCTTAGAGACCAGTGGTGATAAGCGCTCTATAAGAACCATATAAAATATAACATAACATTGTGAGCTATTATGCTTTTTATGTAATTGTTCTTTAGTAATTACTCTGAAAGAGGAGGTCAATCAAATCATATATTAACAATTACCTTTACTAATGGTGAATGGGAGGGAAGCTCCCTGCATGAGCAAAGTCAAGGCCGTAAGCGAACTGGTGGTCATTGGGTTAACTATTGAAACAGGGGATGTGTTCATTTGGGAAATTCGGAGTCTGGGCATCCCACAGTCTTTAAAACCTTAGCCTGGAATACACACGATTTTCGGTCATTGAAATAATCTCGTTTTAACACTATTTTAGAGACATTTTCAGTGTTAATGTTGCAAGAGACTTGGCTGCGGTAGAACCCTTCTGTTGATGGTTTTGTTGTAATTAGTAAGTGGGATAATCCTCCAATATCCACTGGTTGGGGCCAATGGAGGTTAGTTGATTTTAGCATCTATTCTTATTGTTAAGCAAGTTACTCGCCTAGAAACAACTTGAATTTGGCTGTTAACCTATACAATCCTGCTCACAAATGCTTTAAATGCAAATGGAATGTTGGTCTCTTTAAATGTTGATATCCCGCCTAATTGTAATGCTTTTGAATGTGAATTAGCCAAGCTGAAACAAGATCTGTCATCAATCTACTGTCGTTTTTCGTCTGCGCAGATTATTTTAGCAGATGATTTGAACTTCCCAGTGCTTCTTGCTACTTTGGATGCATGATTACATGATGTTCTATGTTGGTATGGCCTTCTCCCATCTCATGCCTTGTAAAAACCCCTTCTTCTGCAGCAACTCTACTTACATTAGCCTGTGCACCCGCCGTCTGTGCAGGTAAGAGCGGCGGGGCAGTGGGGCCGGGTGGGGGGGGATTTCGACAGACGACCTCGAGTGAAAATTAATTATTTATTTAATTTTCCCTCGTGTCGTCTGTCGAATCCCCTGACCCCCAACCCAGCCCCACCGCTCATACCTGCACGGGCCGTGGCTGAGCCCGCGCCCAATACAATCTAGTTAATCTTAATGGGCATCTTCCAAATCATAGTCCTGGAGGACTGGAGGTGTGGTAGGAATGGAAGTTCTAATAATTACATTCTTATGCCTGCTGAATGCTTTGGAGCTGTATGTAACTTCAGGGTTAGGGATCTGACATTGAGTGACCACTTTGCAATGGAGTTGGGTCTTAAGAAGGAACCCTTTCCCTACAGAAAGTAGACGGTCGATCTCCCTTTGGCGTATAGCCAAGCAAAGACTAGCAATACTCATAATTGAGGCTCACCTCTCAATGTTGGATGGAAATGAAATTGAGTGGTATGAGCATATAATTAAAGAAGTTCAGTCGCTCCTGGCAGGCCATCCATCGAAAAGATCTGCGGTGAGAGTGCAAACAGGGTGCTTAGACGAGCAGTTAATAAAGCTAAGCGAAAGGCTTCCCAAAGGGGAAGCAGCAAGTCCCAGCTGGACTGGAGAGCTTTAGAAAGGGCCTAGCGAGCAGTTTGCTTCCAAAAAAGGAAGGCCTTTTATGGGGAAACTGGAGCAAAATGAAGGATGCTATTGCAAAGGCTAATTCTAGATCCTTTTGCCACTTAGTGAATAGTGTTCCTCTAAATTCCCCTTCTAAGTTAGAGGCTCAAACTTGTGAATTGCAATAAACAATGTTCACAATGGAGATGTACAAGATGTCTGATAATAATGGGAGGAGCGATCATGATGTTGGTTGGGTGGAATGCTCAACCTCTTTCTAGTTCAGGAGACGGGCCTCTTGGCAGAAGTAATTGGAAATATTAAGCCAGTCCAGTCCAAATAAGCTATATTCGACAGATATATCATCAACAAATATTAAGTCATCACTGGTAGGTGGCACTGATGGGTTGCCAGCAATTCTCTACAAGGCAAAATCATTAAGGTGGGCTAATGCTTTGAGTCCCTTTTTAAATGGATGCCAAGAAATGGTGTAATACCAGATTCTTGACGAAGGTTAATAATTAAACCTATTCATAAGAAAGGAGCCTATGATGACACAGCAAATTATCGGCTGATTTCCCTGCTTGATGTGCCATCTAAGATTTATGCCCAAATGTTAATGACTGCCCTTAAGGTTTGGGCCTTTGGGAGTTGGTCAATCCCAAAACAGCAAGGTGGAATTCGGCCAGGATATTCCATAGTCGATCATTCTTTTGCCCTCTGGGTTGCAGTGTGGGGGCAGTTGGCACAAGAGAAAACTTTGTTGCTGTTTTGTGGATTTCAGGATAGTGTTTGATCAAGTAAATAAAGAGTTTCTTCTGGGATAAGCTGACAGGCATAACCTCAAGATATTTTGACAATGATACAACAATTACACAAAAATATTTGGGCGCAGGTTGACTTGAACAGACTAGGTTCTCTAACCGATAAAGTTTTGGCAAGCAGTTGGCTACAACAAATCTACGTGTTTTTAGCCCCTTTGCTCTTTAGCCTTTTCATTGCACACCTCCCTGAGATACTAGGTAGTTCAAACTCTTTTTCTCCAATGATAGGTGGGGTGCATACTCATTTTCGATGTATGCAGATGATCTAGTCTTGATGGACTATACCTAGATAGGGCTGAAGCAGAAATTGGGAATCTTAACATACTTATTGTGAGAGGAACTTCCTTACTGTAAATGTGGAGAAAAACAAAACCATGTTCTTCACAAAAACGTAGGTGAAATCCTCTTGGTTTTTAGATAACGCTACACTAGACCAGGTTTATGAATACAAATCTTTAGGATTACTTTCGTTTGGAAATTGAGGTGGGATATTCATATGAAGAGAGTGAAAACTGTGCTTTCAAGTACAGTAAATATGTTATGATTTGACGAGGTTTAGTGGCTTATCAGTAGAGCCTTTAAAGGAGTCAGTGGTTGGGAAGTTGATTCTTCAGGCCCTTTATAGAGCAGAGTTTTTGGCCCTGGATTACCATGTTCGCTGGAAGTCACTGGATGGCCATTGTTTAAGAGCTGTCCTGGTTCTCCGGGCAAGCATGATGATAAAGGCACTGAGGCAGAAGCTATTTCTTGTGTGCTTGACCTTGTTGGCCAGATTACATTCTGTTAGACTTGAGCATTACCTAATGCAAGATATTATCAGTGATAAACTTCCCTATATGATGATGAAATTCATTTGGCTGTACACGGCCCAGTGTCACGATCTTTCTTAGCATCAGTGGAAAAATTGGGCCTGGGCCTTGGAATATCTGAGTGTGAAAATATTCTCAGGACAGATGCCCCGAAGAAGATTCTCAAGGAGAAAGTTGTTAGCTTCTGAAATGGCAGATAGACACTATTTAGCCTCAAAAAGCTCAGTGGCCCACTCCTTGGAATTCCTGAGAGCAGAGGTTTCATTCCTTTCCCTTCCACAGGTTCCGAAAAGGCAGTGGAGTTGTGCTATTTTTCAGTTTTGAGTAGGCATTGATCCTGTCTGGAGAATTGTCGGATATGAAAATAGAGTTTCTAAAAATGAAGCATATTGTTTTTGCACTTTAAAAATTCTGTATTCTGTTGCCCATCTACTGCTAGTTTGTAGCCTCTTTTTAAGCGAAAGGAAAACGATCTTGCAACCACTCTTTTTAAGACAGGGTGTTAAATCACATAGTGAAGAACTCACCACTTTATTTGTAATGAACCAGCTTGATTAGGTGGTTACAACAACTAGATGTATTAAGTTTATTAAAAAATGGATATTTTAAAACCTTGTTTCCTATATTGAATATGGTGTCTATATGAATGTAAGGAAATGCCTCTTTTTGCATGTTCCTCCCCACGTTTGGACTGATGTAGCTGGTTTTTCGACTCTGAGAGGGCACTGAGGCCTGCTAATCAGACCACAGTCCAGTTCTAACCCAATACCAAAGATAAGTTTAATTGGATATGCAAGATTGGCAAGTACTGACTTACTTATAAGTCCCTAGTATATGTTACCCAGGGTACCAAGGGCACATAAGCCATAGCGTTCAGCCAGGGCTGCAGCACTGTTGGTGCCACCCTGAATGTGACAAAAAACAAAATGGATCTCTGCCCGCCACTGCAGACTGGAACTGCAGTGTTTACACTGCTAGTTCAACTTTACCACTACAACTAATGGCAAATCCATCATTTCCATAGTGAAATATGTAAGTCTCCCCTAAGAAAGTCCTATAGCGCCCTATGGCAGGGGGGCATATATTATTAAGTAACACACAAACTTTTCCTGTGTCTTAGCACCAGCACTTACAAATTGTCGTTTTGCTGTGGAAAGGTTAGTAGCCCCATTGGCCAACAGTGGGTTACCGACTGGCACCCCAGCTTGGCTAACCTCTGAATGGGACTACCTAACAGGGCACTGTGTGGTTTCAAATTAATCAGCATTAAACCCGACCAGACGCCCAGGTTGAATTTAATGTCACTATTAAAGTAGGCAACTTTAGAAAGTTGCCAATCTGCACTCCAGCTAGTCCAGCGGCCTCACAAAGTTCCTGGTATACAGACAGATTTCTGCCTGCCTGGAGACGTGTGATAGACTCCCAGGCCCAGGTACAAAGGCAGTTGCCTCATAGGGAAGAGGGAGGTGTTGCCTCCTCTTTCATGATGGCCACTCAGGGTGTTAGTGCAAAAGGCGAGCTTTGAAGTGGAAGGCACCTTTGAAGGGCCGACTGCGACAACACCCCTGAGCAGGATGCCTTTTGTTCCTGCAGACAATTGGACACAGAGCCACAGAGGAAAAACCCGTCCCCAAACTGGTTGTCCCATAGGGGTTGCCAAATCTCTAGGGTGACCTCCCCCACTCCTGATGACCAAGGAAAGGTTGTGCCATCTTGAAAGAGGCAAGAACGGGGCACCAGCAAGGAGGGGGCTCAGTAGCCCATTGGCTAGTTACCACATGGTCCCCTCTGGGCTCTTTTCGGGGATATATGTGGCACCTTGTCCCTCAGCTCATGCTGGAATTAAAGATGGACTGAAGAAGGACTGCCCTGCTGCCCTTAACCTGCATGAAGAAAGGCTGCAACATTGAGAAGACCGCACCTGCTGCACTTTTGGGCTAGTACAATTTGGACTATGCCTGCAGCTCCTAGCTCTGGGAAAAGTTGGTCCCAAGTCTTCACCCAAAGCAGTGACTCTAACTCCAGGGGCACAAGAGCTGAAGAAGCCCAAACTGACAAGTCGGTAGCTACAGCAGAAATTTGGCCGCTACCAGTCGCCGGGTGCATCAAAGGACAAATCCAAGATAGCCAAAGTTGCACCCATTTCTGCCTGACCCAGGACTGCTATCAGAATCCGGATTTGTCGTACTCAAGGGACACTAGCTCCCCCCTAAGGATTTCACCCCAAACGCAGTGCACAGAGACTAGTAGCCCAGCATCGGCTGGCCCACTACTGCAATGTAGAGGACTTCAAGGGACTTCAATCTCTGTGGCCAAAGTCGCCCCTCACCACTCGTGGACACAGGGACAACCACAAAGACACCCCGTCAACTGCATCTCAACCAGAGCATCCTTTGCCTGTATCCTCAGCATCAGGACCGCTCCATTGATGTCTATGGCAGTAGTCCTGTAAAGTTTGGAACTTGCTCTAAAAACACTCTGGTGGCTAGGTAACTGTCCAAAGTTTCTGCTCTGGTCCCCCAGACCTTTTCCCTGCTGGATTGGGTCACCTAACCTGGGCTGAAGTACTCGCACAAACTCTTTCAAACTTTTCAAAAGTTTCGGATTTTGTGGTGACCAATGCTTGTGTGCGGTTGCATTTAAGTGATAAAATGTCTAAATTCTGTATCTCTGGAACACTCCAGTGGATTTTGATGATCCAGGTCTCTAAAACTTCATTAAAATGCGCTCTATTGTTATAAACTGCTGTCAAGTATCTTTCTTGGTGTTTGACTTTCTTATTTCCTTGTTTGGTGCTGTTAAATGTTTTACAAAAAGTTCCTTTGCCAAGCCTTACTGCTCGAAGCCACAGCTACCCAGGTTTGAGCTTAAGGTTAAGTAAACAAGCCTGACTGGACCCAAGATGGCATTTGCGAGTGTACTCCACGATAAGGCTCCACAACCATATCATATAGTACACCCAAATCCTCACAATGAAGAAATGTGTTTTGAGTAGGGGTGGGTGGTGAACTCCACTCCGCCAGCAGATTTTGCGTTTTTTTTCCCAACTCCGTGCTTCGCTGGGAGCATGGAGTTTGGCAAAAAACCCTGATTATGCTGCATGGCGGAGTTTGCCCCCTCTGCCCACCCCTACTAGCTAATGTTCTTGTGCGTTTCCCAGCCTGGTCTCCACACCTCACTAGATTGGACCCAAATCAGGCTCACATGCCAGGGTCCTCAAGCGAGCAGCACACCTCTTGTTGTGACTCGTTCTGGGCTGGCTTAAGGTAGCTCTGTGAGTGATGCCATCTTGTTGCCGTGTGGTGCTTCCAGCTCCCCCAACAAACTCATTGATTTCTCGTCCCCATGGGGACCACCAATTCCATAGGTCATTTTCCTCATGCCATGGGGCATTCATCATTCCATTTTGGTAGGGGTTATCGAGCAGGGCTACTGCAATCATATAACCAGCCGCACAAGAGCTCAGCTCATTGATGCCTACTGCATGTGTGCCGAGCCACACCCCATGACTCTGTAATTACATGGCTGCTAAACATCATCATCTGTTCCCCTCTTTTATTATTCAGCATGCTTACAAGAATCATGATATATTGATATATTACCAGATCTCATTTCTCTGCCAACAAAACAGTCCAATCTTCTTGAATTAGCAGTATTTGTATTCCCATCACACTGCTATTTTGGAAGCCCAGCTTCTGCGGCTCGCTCCAACGCGAAATGTGTCAGCCCCAGTCCCCAACAGACCCCGTACCTGACTCACTAGCCGATCTCTGTTGTTCCTGCACACTTCACTGTCCCGCGTCAGCATGCAGCAGTTGCCGGGCGACTGACGTACATTGTGCATGCCGTGCCCTGGTTCTATGTGAGCGAGTGTGTGCGGCTGCTTTTCCACCACTTGCACCATGTCTAGCACTGCACTCCCGTGCATCACCGGGGAGCCCTACAAGGGGCAGCGGAGGTGGCTCCCCTGAGCCGCGGGAGCCCGATGTAGCGTCCACACGTGTGCAGTGAGGCGCCCCTTTCCGCATAGATCACTGGGGAGAGGAGGCAGCGTTGAGAGGTGAGTGAGGGAGCAGGGACGATCAGTGTTACAGCTTAGGAGTAAGGCAGAGCGTAACGCCGCGGAATTCCACAGAGTTTTTATACAACTCTGAAGAATTCCGTGTAGTGCAACACCGCAAACTCCGCCTACCCTTAGTTTTGTGGTATCGGAGTATGAAGTGTTATAAAGGGATTTTTTTAGGCGTGTTGGATTCATTTTAATTGTGATTTTTTTTAATGAACTTTGTGTATTTTAACCGATTAAATTGTAATGGCTGTCTTTTTATCTTTTTGAGAAGTTATTGCTGTGTGTATTTTTTCACAAGATCAATGACATTGCAATGTGCATTTTTATCTTTTTTGGATGTTTTTGTAAGGAGTATATTTCTATAAGTTGTATATCTTGGAAATAAATCTTATTAATACAGCTATTTACTCCTTGCAGTTTGTTTGGTATCTTTCTACCGATATTCAAAAGTGATAGGGATCTGTTTATCCTGATTTCAATAAAACCTATGAAGCGGTAAAGTGGGACTATGAAACAATAGAAACTCTTGGCAACATTTATACGTGTAAACCATGTTGTAAAACAACTCTAGGAATTTCAACAATGTTGTTGAATCTGAGAAAGCCTCTACTGTTAACTTGCACAACAGAGGCGTGATGCAATCCTTTTGTATGTAAATCAAATTGCAAATTAATGTTTTGAATTATGTAATGCTGGTTTAAAAAAAAGAATTTGGAAGTACGCATTACATAACAAAATCAGTGTGTTATATACTTAGTGTTCTATTTATTATTAGTCATCTTCCCACCACAATGTAAGTACACTTGAGATATTTATTTAAAAAAATCCAGAAACACCATTGGAATAAGCACTCATCCATAGAAGATTCGAAGCAGTCTTTGTCAGCCAGAGAGCAAGTTTGCAGATTTTACACAATTAAATTGGATGTCGTGCATAAAAGTTTTAAGGTGGGAGCCAAGCAAAGTCAAATCCTAAAAGAAGGCCGTAATATCTCGGTGGGTGTAAACAGATCATCGCTGTTGTTAGCAAGGTGCTGGATTAACTGTTCATCGAACGTTAATAGACCGTGGCTTGGCCTTCCCTACTTTACCTGGCACTAACGCTTAGAAACCCTCACCCAGACAAGACAGGCCAGGCCTTGGGACTCCAGCAGGGCCCTTATTCACAGTTTGTAATTAACTAGGAGAGATAAACCATTGTAAGAAGTTACTTTCTCCAGCAGGCAGGCTTTCTTTCATCAAAAACAAACAGTGTTTTCCCTAGCATGACATGAGGTTGTTGACAAGGATGTATGCCCCGAACTAATTTATTCATCCCTGTTGTCTGGCTGATTCGGGTAGGGGGCTGCAGTAGCAAATCACCAGTGGGGACTAATCATGACACTCAAGCGACCAGTTTTTTTGTGTTTTTTTTAAGTTTTTTTGCTCATATCAATGAAAGCAAGTAGTTCGGCGCTCACTTTTTAAAGGCGCAAATGGCTTAATTTGCCAAAGCTTGTTCAGAAAGTCCACTGTCAAATTTGAAATATGCGAAAAGTATGAAAACAATAACAGAGGAATTTGGTTATGTGATGATAATCTCACCACAACGTAATATTTTTTTCTAAATTCTATCTCAGAAGAGGCTTGAGATGTGCAGTTAACACCAAGAACGATTGACTTGAAATTGG
The DNA here is from genome assembly GCF_964204655.1 of Triturus cristatus. Lineage (NCBI taxonomy): Eukaryota > Metazoa > Chordata > Amphibia > Caudata > Salamandridae > Triturus > Triturus cristatus. Next base: position 257,469,152 of record NC_140584.1, read on the forward strand.
CACTAGGGGCGAAGGTTCGCAGCACACTTGTTGTGCACATACATTTCTTCTGAGAAAAAACTTTCAGCTGAGTATTGGCAAATGGATGGATGAAAAGTAAGATGCTGCCGCCCTCTTGTGGTAAAAAATTATATGGCGTGTGTAAAAGATAAAGCAAAACTAACGAGAATGAATTAGCATGACTAAAACTTAGTGAACACATTTTTACCATAAAACAAACAGAAATAACCGTCTCTTTAAACAAGGGAAGCCACAGTGTGCAAGGGAGAGTCACTGTGCACGCACAGTGCAGTGAGATTGCGCCTGGGCAAATGAACAGTACACAATGGCGCTTCACGCCCACACACACATAACAAGTACCATATGGTCACAAGCTATTCTAGCTTCTCTCGCATGGGCACCGTGCGCACGCACGCACCCGAGCAACTGAGGAGTTGGTAAAGGGAACATCTAGTGCCAGTTGGTGATCTTTGAAAGTGGCGAGTGTCATACTTGCATCAAATTCCACTGAGAGAAGTGAGCAAGCCAGACTTCTTAAAGGGGGTTCTGAGTTCTCATTTTGAGAAACTTTCTTCTGAACAGTGGGGTCAAATAGTGTATTTGGAACCACAATTTTTAAATACATTTGCTAAAAAGCAACATGCTCTTAAAGGGCACTGATATGATTTTCCAGTAATTCCAATTTGTGCCTTTGAGGCCTTACAATTTTTAAAGAGGTGATCCCATTTTTGTTTAGGTCTCGCATAGGCAACGCTTGCTCTGTCTCTTCGAGACATGCTGTATTGAGGTATGGACTTTAAGCTCCACCCACTCTCCGGCCATCTTTTTAATTGGATCCTGTCCATGTCCTTTGCAAATGTTGGCTTTTGATTTGTTAACATGCTTATTTGTCCCTACTTAGTACTGCTCTGTCTTCTGTTGTTACCTCCCATGAGGACTAGCCCTTTTACGTGTATTGTTACTCAGGATGTTTCATTTACTGTTAATGGGCACTATTTTGTGAGTTAATGTCGTTTTCCTTATTGCTGTAGCAGGCATGGCACACTGTCCTGTTCTGGTTTTAAAGTGCATTGTAACGCTGCTTTCACTTTAAATTTAACTAGCGGCATAGCAGTGCTCTAGTGGTAGAGGTGAGCACCATGCTTTACCACACAGCATGGCCTCACGCCTTTATTATTTGTGAATGGCGCTGCTTTCACTTTGTGCGCCTTTAATTGTTTGCGAAGGGCGCTGCTTTTACTTTAAGTGCACCTTATTTTTTTGTGAACAGCACCACTTTCATTTTAAGCGTGCCTTTATTTGTTTCAGAATGATGGCACTTACCCCACAAACAGGTATATTCATTTCTCCTCTCTAAGGAGCGGCTGTCTTCTCCAAGACATGGCTTCTCCAGACAACCTTATTTTTAACAGAGAAATTTGCAGAGATAATCTTTGTCTCTCTTCTATCTAAACAGGAGGACAAACTAGCAAACATCGGCCACTGAGACGCTGCCCTCTCACGCCTTCCCACATCCACAGACGTCGACCACCGCCCATTTTAAAGGGAGTGTGTAGACACATTGGTTAATTAGTTTCTCATCCGGAAGAGAGACGACTACCAGCTGGAGGGAGGGGTGGCAGAAGAGGTCGAAATAGTTTCTAGTTGTGTTGTGAGAAAGGAGAGGCATAGCTGCAAAGATTGCTATCACTCTCCTAAACTGCATATGGGTCTTGTTTGGGAACATCTATATTCAGGGATTTTCCATAAATCACAGGATGGGAAGCTTCCCTCCAAGACATGATCCTACTTTACAAGATTCAAATAGGTTTGGTATTTACAAACCCACATATGGTGTTTTGTATGTACATTTGAGCCTCTCTGAAATCAAAAGTTACTGTGTGATAAAAAAAAATGATAGAAAAAAAATGAAACGTGATGCATGTTTAATGTAAAGGTTTTAATAAACAAGCAGATACCTTTAACAAAGGCAAAAATGCGACATTCAATGAGAAGAGTAAAAGTATCTGCTTGTATTTTTCAACGTACATTTTGCAGATCATTTGTGAAAATTGAAAGGCAGCTATACTTTTACATGTGATCCAGCGGAAACATATGGGGTAAACATTCACCACACATAACCAATTTAATAACCAACTTGTCTTTTCTCTTATAAAACTAAAATGTGGCCCATACCTATAACTGGTCCTCCAACGAACCTTTTGAGAGTTGTCAGGGACTGACAACCGTTAAGACGGATGATACCCCTTTATGAGGACCTACAACAAAAGGAATATCCTACAAACCAACTGTACATTATAATGTACAAATCACATTAATCATGATCATCAATAATGACAGACTCAGTTTACTAATCACTTAGCTTTATCTAGTTCTTTAAAAGCATATGTAAATGGTCATACAATGACACAATATCAAATCATAGATTATCACACAAAGAAAGTCATTCACAATAACATCTCATTTAAACATGCATGAGAGAATGGATAGGAAGAGAGGCAAAAGAGCATTGTAACAAGACTAATGCAATTACAGATTGACATACGAACCTAAGGAAACTATAGTACAGCGTGCAAATAGTCTGAAGAGCTAACACTCTGGCCGGAAGGGAAAGCTGTGGCAACCTCACAAAGGTCTGAGGAACAAAGTTAAAGAGCCATGATCGGACAGCTACGGCCATAGAACAGCTTGAGAAATGAGCTCTCAGTTCACACGGAAATGCTCACCCTAGTCACGCCTGCCTAAGCCATACCGCGCGCAGAGTAGATTCTAACACTAATAATTATACCCTAAATGTTAAAGTCCATCCCTAATTAGTAGCAAAGTCCAAGCAATTCCCATTTCTCATTGGTTCAGGAGCATAGGGTGTTCAGTCACACCACTTCCGTCACACCTCACTCTCAAGAGTCCTTTGTTTAGAGTTATGCAGTCATCCTTCAGCAGAGGAAATCACAATATTTTCCCCTTCCTAGGCTCGCACACATCTTTAAACAAATTGCAACATTTACTAGAGCAGTTATCCACAAAACTAAACATTTCCCTGGACAGTAGGAAGTTCTGCATGATACCCCAACCACGTAGTCGTCCACAAGAAAAGAACACAATAATCATAATGAAGGACAAATACATTTCTCTGCAGCAGCCAATGTTTAAAAAGCAAGTTAACCCTAACAGTGGTTTGAGGCCTTCTCTGCAAAGTTTGCAGTTTCTCTAGGAGAAATAAATGAATTCAGTTGTTTGTTCACATTAAAAGCTCCATTTCATTAATTCATTTTAACCTTCATATTATTCTAATATAAACACAAACATTTTCAAAGATTATTCTATATAATTAATGTCACTCGTATAAACCTCTTTTTGTCAACGCGTTACATTTACGTTGCACATGAAAACCAAAACCTCTTTAACATTATTTCTCTGCTGTCTCTCATGCAGAAATCATTTGCGGCCTACAGGAACCATATGTCATTTTCCTGCACATTTCTCGATTCTCTTCCGAAATACCCCATGTTAATATTTTCTCTGTTAATCTTACAAGTTTTGTTAATAATTACACACAATAGAAGGTTTAATCCGAGCAGGTTTTATTTATGAAAATCCTGCTCCATCACCCGATCTACACTGAAAATGCTGTAACGGCAGATTTAAAAGCCCCTTGCGACACTTTTGCACCACCGTTGTATAGCGTTTGCGCAGCGGCAGCGTAAACAATGCAGCCAATTTACAATGTGACGCATCTAGGGAGATTCGACACTTTGTAAAGCCCTGCGTCACATTATACCTGCGTCAGGTATAATGTATGCAGGGGGGGCGCAGCCTCGTAACTGTGACAAAGTGAAATCTACAAGATTTCACTACGCCACTTCTAGGACGCCACTGCATCAAAACCTTACGCCTGCTGTACAGATGCGTCAGTTTCTTGTAAATCTGCCCCTAGGTGTTTAGCAAACAGAAGAGAGACGTTTTATCCGTGACTTTGTGCAGGTTGTAAGGCAGGGTTTCTCTCTGTTGTTTGCTAATCTATTACAGTTTTTGCATTCTTCATAACTAATAAAAAAGTACTTGCTTGTTTCCTTATACTTTCATGCTTTTGGGTGCGTTTGTGTGCATTGAAAGGTTGCGCGTCTCCTTTCTAATTCTTTTTTGGGAAAGTGCTTCTAAGGGGCATCTGAAAAGCATTGTGTCTTTTCATCCTTATTTACATTGTTAATTTGCAAACCTTGCTTATGTAGGCATAATGTTGCCTATATACTCAAAATCTGCAATTTAAAAATTTAAATAAGTACAAAAAGACATGCTGCTTTTCAGATGCCCTAAAACACATTACCAAAAAAACAATTTAAAGAGAGACGCGCAGCCTTTCAACTGGCACCATTAATTTAGCCATTGGGCGACCTAATTGGCGCTTTAAAAACAAGCATTTGCAATGCAATAGGTCTCGCATTTGTGAGAGTTTAAGATATTTGCATATTAAATGACAATGCCTTTTATTAATGTTTTAAAAACAAACACATAAATAAAAGGCATTTTCATTTAACAATGCCAATAGCTCAAAGTCTCGGAAATGCGAGACCTATTGCTTTGCAACTGCTTGTTTAGAATTTGTCATGGATTCCCTTCATATGTCAAGACTTGCCATCACTGTGCCAGGCAGGGCGGCAGACTCGGAGACATAACAAATATATACAAACTTGCACACACTTAAGCTACATAACACTTATTCCCACATCCAGTCACTCTTCCTTAACGTTACTATTTAATGTCAGACCCTATTCCATGGGCCATAGGGCAGACAGAGGACGGACATTCAGCCCTATCGGAAGGTGGGACATGGCTAGGATTGCCCCTGCTGCTTTGAGTAGATCCTAACTTTGAGACATGGTTGCACTAATAACCCCCTTTTTAGCCCAATTTCAGCAGATTTGCTGCACATAAAGAAACATGCACAGCATAGCTGCTAAATAATATACTTTGTGTTTCTGTGTGGGAAGGTAGCCGAAGAACCCTCCTACACAAGCGCAGTTCTGACCATCTTTTTACAGATTCCCTGTTCATAATTCGCACTCTGCAGAGGAATCATGGCTCAAACCCTTCAGGACCGGTCTTCCTCCTGTCTTCAGCTGCTGAACCCGTTGAGGCCGAGAAGATTGACATGCATACTGGAAAACAGGAACATTGTGTTTTCATTAATATGTCTCCACCAGCACTGCAGTTACTGGGTCCTGCCTCTGGGTTGCAGCTCACAGGGCATCTGTCTCATGTTGATGCCTAGTTACAGTTCATTGACTAGCTCCACTGAGCTTAAACATGTGTTCCTTTCACGTGCACTCTTCTGAGGAAAGCAGAATGCTTGTGATCAATATTCCACATACCTCCCCACTAACACACACTGAATGCATTGATATGTTTCACTTTCACCCTTCATGATTTCCCCACTCACTCTCCCCAGCTGACCCATACTTTAAAATGTGATTTCTAAGCACAAACAAAAGAAATGCCTTACTTTGCTAAAGTGGAAATATATGTGTTGCGGCTGCATACACAGTGACAGTAATTGTGCATGTTTACAATAAACAAATCTTTCTTTCTAGAGAGAGTGCAGTGTAACATCACACCCACATCGCCTTGCCTACCTTCCCTAGTAGCACAAACACATGCCTTGTCAATGGAGACAAGGGGGCAATGGTAAAGGGAACACAGCAACTTATCAGCTTAGAGACACATATCTAAAAAGGCGAGTTGTTGGAATTACTGGGCCTGTTTTTATTGTATTCCACTTTACTGTGCATATCCCATTATCACGAGGAGAGACTGTGCCCCCTCCTAAAAATGTTCACTAAATGGTGATGGGGTCTGGGATGCTATCACCTGCCTTCGGGATCCTTTTCCATAACCTAGTAGAGGAGGCTGGTTGTTTCCCTAACAGGGGAATATCAGTATTGCACTCACCCCCTCCAGATTTCGTACAGAGGCAGCTCCTCCGTTAGAGCGGAGGAGCGTCGCCCTACTGAAATGGCCCCCAAAGCCCAAGAGATGAAAAATAAAACCGTAATTATTTATCCTTTTATTTTTCATCATCCCGTCCTGAACCGAGTCGCAGCAGGGAGGAGTGGTAGGCAGAGGGCTGCCTGTGCACTGTTTAAAGTGCTCATGTCTCTTTGGCCAGCTCTCTTGCGACGGGCAGCCTGACATGCGCACTTTAAACCTCTCAACCCAGTTGTCTGAAGACAGTTGGGTTGAGAGCAAGTGCAGGCCTCCAGCGCTCTGGGAAGGGGAGGACATGTCTGGTAAGTACATTGTATTGTACATTGTATTGCAAACTTATAAAGCGCATATTCACCCCATGGGTATCTTGGTGCTGACGTAAGCTCCCCAGTATGCACATATTAACCAGCAATGATGACTATACCGTGTTTCAGCCTTGGGAAGAGCCACATTTTAAGCATCTTCCTAAAGGGTAAGAATTTGTCTATTTGCCAAAGAATGGGTGGAAGGTCTTTCCAAAGACGGGCAGCCGCACAGCTAAATGCTCTACCTCCAAACCTAGAGGTTCTGATTCTAGGTGTGCTGACCAAATGAGCTGCCGAAGAATGCAAGCTTCTTGAGGGGGTGTACGAAGCAAATATTTTCTGCAATGGTGCTGGTCGCAGACCATGTAGGGCCTTGAAGACAATACAGAGTGATTTAAACTGAATTCTATGTGGTGCTCGATGCCAGGTGGCTTCTTTAGAGCTAGTTTTGCAGCTATAGTTTGAATTCTTTGCGGTTTTGTGATCAGAGATTTAGGGGCACCCAAAAACAGTGCATTACAATAGTCCAGGCGGCTCACAATAACACTTCTCACCACAAGAGCTCTGGCAGTCATAGGTAACATGGGGAGTATTTTCTGCAGAGCTTTAATGAGGGAAAAACACGTACCAACCGTTTTATTCACAGGATTTTCTAGACTCAGCTTATTATCAAACACAACTCCCAAATTGCACACAGCCTCAGAAGGCGTAGGGGGCTTATCAGAAGGCGTGGGGGGCTTATCAGAAGGCGTAGGCGGCTTATCAGAAGGCGTAGGCGGCTTATCCCAAGGCTTAGGCCAGAAATTAGCCGGGAGTAGGCGAGGAGTTTTTTTGGCCGTGCAGTACAGAATTTCAGTCTTTTCCCAGTTGAACGGCAAGGCAAGTGTTTTAATTTGTGTTTTTTTAATTCTGTTTGCGAACACTCCACCCCCCCATAGATGCCAGCCACCATTGAATTTGTATCCACATAATTGGTTGTAATCAACTTCACATATATATTTATCTCCATCCAAATAAGTTCTCTGCTTACCTCACGTGTGCCTATCATTTGAAATTGTAATTGCATTTGTGTTCTGAGATATGTAGTGAACAACCATTCTGCTATGTCTTTGCATCAGTCCTCTAAAGATAGCCAGAATCTCAGAGCCAGTGATTGGAGAGACCACTCTTGACTAGAAGTAAAAGGCCCACTCTCTTATATTTAATTGTTCACCTTTTTTTGTAGGTGGTGCAGTCCCAGTAGGAAATGTTGGGATGACAGACTAACCACCACCACCCTCAGCTGTGTCACTACCCTTTCCCAAAAGCCAACCACTGCTTAGCATTTCCACACTGGGGCTAGATTTACAAAGACTTTGCCTAAGGTCTGTGTTACTTTTGTAAAGCAGACCTGATGTAAAGTATACTGGTGGGATTTACAATTCAAGACAAATCGTGGTTTGCACTGGATTGTAACCCGAAGTAATGCAATACAGCACAATGCACTGCTTTGCTTTACTTTTGCGTTAATGGTGCATTCAATGAGTGGTGCATGAGCGTTCCCATGCAATCACCAAAGGGATTCGATGCAAATCCCTATTTAAAAAGAATTGCAGACAGAGATTTGCACTCCCTGAGGCAGGTGTAACCAGGAGAAAAGCATTCATTTCTCCTACTTTTTTCCACTGGGGGAAGCAGAGGGTGCACTCTCCGATAATGTTTAGATATGCTCTGGCAAGAGTTTTTGGTGAAACATAAGCCCTGTGCAGGAATTTATACTGAGTGTACCTGAATCTGCCATTATTAGTTGCTTATTTACTGCATAGCAGTGCTTTGCACCAGTCTGTCTCTCACAACGGTTCTTTGAAGTCCCATTCCTCCCTGATTTACAATGCACTCATTGGGCGATATCTACATTGAGCTGTATAGATCAAAGAAATGGGCCTACTACCCTTCATCAGTTTGTACAATTGTACTAGTGTATGGCATTATTATTTTTTGTTTGGGGTATTTTTTGATGACGCTGTGCTCTTAGCTGTTGTGAATAAGTAGTATAAATATTGTGAACCTATAAACATTGTATTTGATGTGTGAGTTAAGGTTAGCATGGTTATTGTGTGAGAGGTTCCAAGAGATGCTGTCGTGATACTCGAATAATGTAAATACCACAGCACTCCTCAGGTGAGAAATACTTGCACTCTAAACTGCTTGCCTGATCAATTTATTAAAAATCAAAGCGGAAAGTGGCAGAACTAGGATGCAGCGACACCTGATGCATTTCGGTCTTCAAGTCCCCTTGCTCACAGGTCAAGCAACTTATCAAACAAGCAGTTTGGAGAGTGCATGTATTCCTTGCCGGAGGAGTGCTGTTGTGGGTGTGGGTGTGGGTGTGTGTGTGTGTATATGTATATATATATATATATATATATATATATATATATATATATATATATATATTCACTGCAAAACCTAAGGTTACAAGGGCGTTATAGTTAGGAATTAGCATATAAAAAATCTTAGAAATTCACTGAAAAAAACAAAGGTTACAGGGAAGTCATCGTTAGGCTGACATTTTACTCCTACAAAAACAGAGAAATTCAGCAGTTAACTATAGACTCATGCCCCCGCAATACACTGCTTATGACCTCACATATTCCATCACTCATGAAATGGTCCGCGACATCACTGATGACCTCTCAAATGACATCACTCACAGTCCTTTCCTAACTATAACACCCCTGTTTCTTTAGTGAAATTACGTGAGGATTTGTCAAACATTAAAGTAATTGGAAAATGGAAAAAACGCTCTTCCTATAGAAACTAGGTATTAACTATAACTACCTACTGGCGATCACCAGTAGGTGATATATATATATTCACTGAAAAAACTATAGGTTTCACACACGTTATAGTTAGCTGGACTTTTCACTCGTACAAAACCATTGAAATTCCCCCGTTATAGTTAGTTCAGCTAACTATAACTCGCGCGCCCGCAATGCACTGCTGATGACGTCACATATTACATCACTCATGACCTGGTCAGTGACATCACTGATGACATCATCCTTTTGATAGAGTGGCAGACGTCCTCTCCCCCTAATATAACCTTTGATACACAAATTCAAAAATAGAAACTAAAATTTTCAAAACAATGGGCATACCAATATCAGTTACAACAACCTATTCAGTAATTCTAAGATCCGCATACACATCCACTCATTCACCAACAGTCCTATACAGTCACTCATACATGTACTCACTCATCAAATGTACTCATACACCTATACATCCTGTTACACAACGCCATTCATCCATAGTTACTCACACACATAGTCACTCATGCTAATAAAGAATCAAACATCCATTTACTTGCATATACAGTTATACACACACCACCACACTTACTTCTAAAGAAACTTACACATACTTAGTCTTTTAAACAATCACTTATAGAAACACATACTTATTCATACAAGAACTCTTTCAATCTCTCACTCTCACATATACTCACTTATATACACCAATAGTCACATATACTAGTTGAAAACATATGTAGTTACTCATAAAGACACTATTGAGACAGCCATTCACTCACTAACACACCCATGCACACACTCATCCATCCATACAGTCCTGCACACATGCTGTCTTCAACACATACAAACAGTGAGTCACTCTTTCATGCACCTATGCACTACGTAATACCCCCACCGAACCATACAGACACTCATACTGATACTCAAAAAACCAACTAATAACCTATATAGACACTCATGTAGCTACTCACCAACCCATGCAGCCACTTATACACAAAGCGAGAGACTGATACAGATATTTACATATTTAAACATTACTCACTAAGCCATGTATTCACTAAGATACACTTAATCAGTCAGTTATACAATCAATTTTTCAAAAACAAATCATCCATTTAGACACTTATATACCCATTTATTCTTCCATCGACCTTGAGATATACATATATAAAACATATGTAATTTTCAGAAAAACACATTCACTGGATGATGTAATCAGTGATGTCATGAGTGATGTCACTGACCATGTCATGAGTGATGTAATATGCGACGTCATCAGCAGTGCATTGCGGGTGCGCGAGTTATAGTTAGCTGAACTAACTATAACAGGGGAATTTCAATGGTTTTTTACGAACGAAATGTCCAGCTAACTATAACATGTGTGAAACCTATGTTTTTTTCAGTGAATTTGCAAGGTTTTTTAAATTCTAATTCCGAACTATAACGTGTGTGAAACCTATGTTTTTTTCAGTGAATTTCAAAGGTGTTTTAAATGCTAATTCCTAACTATAACGTGTGTGAAACCTATGGTTTTTTCAGTGAATTTGCAAGGTTTTTTAAATGCTATTTTTTTAATTAATTTTTTTCTTTTATATTTGTTTTTTTAACAATATGCTACCTATGTATATAATTATAGATTTAATGTATCCTGCAATATGGAATGGCTCATCTTTTTTAAAAAAATGTTTAGATCTAGTTGAACAGCATAGTTAATATCTTCTACAAACCTCTAAACATTGGGTTTTTTTCATTTATTTTTTTTAGGGATTTTTACCGTGCGCGCACCGTAAGCTTACTGTGCGCGCACGGTACGGTACAAGTACGGTGCGCGCACGTAGTTTGCATGGCTCCGTGTGCGCATGCGTACGTGATTTACGTACGCATGCGTACTTCGTCTGCGATGCGTACCAGCATACGCGCGTGCTCCTTACGCGGGTCCGCCGCATGCGCGCGTGCCCCTAATGCACATGCGCGCGTGCATCGTACGCGCGTGCTCCGTACGCGCATGCGCGCGTCTTACATACGCGCATGCGTACTTGTACCTTGCGCGCACCGTAAGCGTACGTTGCGCGCATGGTAAGTCATGTGATCAAGAAACAACACTTTTCATTGGTTTAAAGTACTTTCGTTTCCAGAAGCTTCCAACACCACACCCATTCCCCTCATTATTACTTCTGATTTCCTGGGAGAAGGAGCTGAACTGTTTTTGTGATACAATGGCAGAGCAGCAGTCATCTTCTGGGAGTGAGCAGGAGAGCTTTGTCAGACAGAGACAGAGGAAACCGAAAGATTCTTTTGTCTGGCAATATTTTACATTTACAGAGGGGCAGAAGAAAGTCAATGCCCCCAAAGTCACCTGCAAACTTAGTGGGCATGCTTATCTAGAGGAGATCCTAAGAAGAAGTACTGTTTTAGTATCTTCACTATGTTCAGGCACATTAGGGATGTACATCCTGTGACTTTTGCTCGAGCTACTAGAGAAACCCCTCCAAAAGCTCAGCCGAGCACATCCTCAGAAGCTCAGCCGAGTACATCATCGGCAGCTCAGCCGAGCACTTCCTCTGCGGTGGGAGCGTCACCTTCTTCTGCGCCTCTGGACATTCACCCTATGTTTGAGAGGGTGCATATACGGTGCAATACTTGTTATGCACTTATTGCTTTTGGGGAGTCCAGCATTCCCCTAATAGATAATAAGATACAGCAGCACAAGTGCGGCACCATATAATTTTGCCTTTCTTTCCTTCCTCTGTCCCTCTATTAACACAACGGCTCTTTTTAGAGCCACCTTACATTTTAAATTTTTTTAATTTTTATAATCATTTATTTTTATTTTTTTTCCCCGCCGTGCGCGCACGGTGCGTGCACCCCTTGTGTTTTTAAATATAATAAAATATTTATTCACCCTTCATGGTCCTTCAGGGACCTTATTTCAAAAGGTAGGGGGTTAGGAACTCAGTACCCTGCCCCCTTTTCACGTTCTGCACCTTTTTTTAAAAAATTGAAAAACACTTTTTTTTTCTTTTTTTGCATATTTTAACCCATTCTAAATGATTTCTACCCCCAACATGACTTCTGCCTGCTAGCATAGCATTAGATCATGTAACAGTTGTGTGTGTAGAGACGTCAGAACTTCAGCACATGATGCTTCTAATCCAAAGAGCAACAGTACATTTCACAGATGAAGGGAACAGAGTCTTCCTCTTGATCTTTAGACACTGGATCAATACTTACTTATAGGTTTAAAAAAAAAAAAATCAATTAACACAATGTCTCTTATTAGAGCCAACCAACACCCAAACACTTAGGGCCATATGTAGGTAGGGTCACATTTACCGACTCATAAATACCGAATTTTACCGATTCGGTATTTATGAATCGGTAAATGTGATGTAGGTAATCAATCGGTAATATTTACCGATTCGGAAAGGGTCGGTAATTTAGAATCGGTATTTACCGATTCGGTAATGATGCAAACCTTCCCATTGATTCCTATGGGCCAGGAGGCCCATAGGAATGAATGGGAAGCCAGTTACCATTACCGAATCGGTAATGGGGGAGGCAGTATCATGGGTGGCAGGGTGTCACATTGACACCCTGTTGCACCCCTGATTCGTCCATGTGTGCACATGTGGCGCACATACATGCCCTAAGGGCATGTATGTCTACCACATGGCACTTTGACATCAGTAAAATATCACGTTTTGCTAGGTATTCGGTATTTATCACCAACCTATATTTGGTGGTAAATACCGAATTCTTTTTCCTAGTCATCACTCATTTGAGTGTTACCTACATATCATTTCAGGATTCGGTGTTTACCGAATCGGTAAATTTACCGATTCGGTAAATTACCGAATCCTGAAATATGCCCCCTACATAGCAAATGCCTAAATACCGGTCGGTAACGGGATATTTACCGAAAATCGGCCGTTACCGACCGGTATTTGGCTTCCTACATATGGCCCTTAATCTTTTTTTTAAATTCTATTTTTTATACGATTATTTTGTCGCATCTCTATGCTTCCCCAGCGCAGGTCTACAAACTGCAGTCATGCGCCAGTGCAGGCTCCCTTGCACCATGGTACAAGGATGCCTGCATGGTGGGGAGATAGTATTTGTGCAGGAAGGGACACCTTCCTGCACAAAAACAATCACAAAAGGCTTTTTCCTCTTTCAGTACGTGCTGTAGAATGGAGGACGCACTTAAATTGGAAAAAACGAGAAGAAATAAAAACATTTCTCCTCGTTGTGCCTCGCAACACCACCTCTAGAGTTGCTTAGCATTCACACACATCTCTACAGTTACGATTTCTCGTAAACCTGGAGATGTCTAGTTCTTTGTGTGTTGCGTGGGAACACCCAAAAAAACACCCATGGAACACCCCTTCAACGCACAGTGCTGCGTGTGAAGTGGCTGTATTTATGTGGAGAGGAAAAGTCACGCAGGGTGGCTTTTCCTCTCCTTGTAAATATGAAGGAGCTCCCTGCGCCACCAGTACGTTATGAAAAGTGGCGTAGTGGTGGCGCAGAGGCCTTGTTAATCTGCCCCAGAGATGTAATGGAAATTAAGGGTAAGGCAGACAAAGGGAGAGAGACAGAATCAGACACAGAGAGCAAGGAACTGAGAAGGAGTAAGGCAGTTAGAATGACTGAGACTCATGGAGACAGGGAGAGATACATGTTTGAAAAAGTAGTGATGGAGGCAGTAAACCTAGGGGAGTAGTAGAGAAGGAGTGAGGGAGTTAGGAAACAGCAGTAAATGAAGAAGACAGAGAGAAGGGGAATGAGAAAAGCAGAGTGAGGAGAAGTGAAAAAAAGGGAGCATGAAAGTGAAGGGGTGAGAAATACAGATATTTCAAACTTACCTGACCAACATAATAACTTAATTATAAATAAATGGGTTTTTTTTAATTGCTAGAAAAAAGGATTAATTTTCCTAAATTTTCTTTCTCGATCTGAAAAAAAAGAAAAAAGTATTAATATTTAACTACATTTTAGAATACAGTACACATATTTTCATATTTAACAAAGTAATTTTTTGCCCTTTTTTTGCTGTTTTCAGAATATATTGAATTTCACTGCAAATTGTGAAACCAATTGCATTCATCACGTAACAGCGGGCAAAAAAATTAACAATCTGAAAGATTGTTTAAAAAAAGCCCTGAATCTCTTCTCAGTAAAACATACCTTGATAGAAATGTAATATATATAATAAAAATATCATCTAACAACAATAACTATTTGCAATAAATATCGTCTGTAAATCTTGTTGCTTAAGCACATATTCTTTTTTGGTGAAATATCCAATGGTAATCCAATAAAATCAAAATAATGGTTTGTTCAGATGCTGCAATTTGTATCTAAAATTTTGGTTTTAGAAAAATTAAGTAGGAATTTGGTAATTCTGCAGGCAAACTTTGCTGGAAAATCAATTAAGAATCATTACACAGTGTCTAGCCTTTTTCACATTTTAGATAAACTGTGTAATGACCAGAAGTTATAGAAGGTCCATCATGGAAAATTATTGCAACTGCAACAAAAGGTTTTTCCAGATATTGATAATTTATGTCTTGTAAACTTCTTTATTAAAGTGTCCAATTTTGTACCATCAGCTCTACAACGTTGCATCATTAAAATTACATACGGTCCATATTTATTTAAAAATAACGTTGATAACATGTCTGATTTACATTGAGAACATTCCATGTTGTGATTGCCATCTTTAACTAATTTACTAAAAGTCACTGATTTACTCTCTGGTAATGTTAAATATATGAACCTTTCAGAATCAACATTAGAGCTGCATGTGTTCAAACAGTTTTCACAACTATGTTCCCATTTATAAGAGAGACCAAACATATTTTCTATTTCTACCCCTTCATCTTCCAGTACCATAAGCATATACATCGAGAATTCCTGTGCATCTTGCTGGACATTTTGAGTAAACTGTGTACATCCTGAACATACATCTAAAAGATTTCTAACATCAGAAGCAATTTCTATTTTAGTTTTATCATTACTCAGCTTCTCAAAAAGAAAACTCAGCAGAGAACAGAATCTTTTTACATGATTAAGTATTATCTGCTTTTGCAAACTTTCAAGATAAAATACAACATTCAGCACTACATTAGCGTAGCAGTTGACACCAGAGCTATTTTCAAAATGACAACCAACAACCTCTTCAACATTGTCCTTTTTCTTTTTGCTTGCAATCACATCACTCTCCTTTTGTTTTCTCTTCTGTACATCCTCATTACAGATATTCTCAATTCTCCTTTTCTGACAAACACGTTTTTCAAACACAGGATACTGACCTAAATGAGGAGCATAGCTTCTTCTTAATCTATTATATTCCTTTACACAGTTTGCATCAGCACTTACTTTTGACTCATCAAAGTCTATCATGAATAAACCAGATAATTTTTTCACTCGTGACAAAGCAACATATGCCATACCTTCTTTAAACACAGTAGATCCAATGTTTACAAAAGCACTATCTACAGTTAATCCTTGAGATTTGTGAATAGTTACAGCATATGCTAGAGAAAATGGAAACTGCTTCCTACGTACATAGAAGTCTTTCACAAGCAAGAAACGAACTGAACAACAACAAATGTCTTTAACCTCTTCAATCTGATCAAATTTTATTTTTAAAAATTCAATTTCAACTTTTTTCTGGTAATTAACAAAACCCACAACTTTACCCATAGCTCCATTCACTAAACCTTTCTCTACATCCAAATTACGTCTTAAAATTACTCGACAGTTCATACATACATAAAGATTCTTTTCTAAACCGGCTGTTTTCGAGATGTTTTTCTCTAGAGAATCCTATTTAGTTGTCAATTTGCTTGTCAATATAATAGTTATTCCTTCATGTTGTATTTTATCCACAGCTTCCAGTTTGACAATCTCCTCATTTTCCAATTTTAAAAGTTCTTGATTGAATATAGAGCACTCATGTAGTGTTGGCATTAAGCAGATTACAGTATTTTTTCCAGCAATTTTCTTGTATATTTTCTCTGGAACAATTTGTTCTGTTGGGAACAAATTACATAGCAATCGACTCTGTAAAGCTTTTCTGCCATGTTCTGTGAGTAGTCCAATTCTGATATCTTTGAGAATACTTGCATAATCATCATCATTTGCCTGCCGCATATTGGTAATGAGTTCTTTATACTCAAAGTATGTCCAAATATTCACATTACCTATACTTCCTAACGACTTTTTCGTGTCTTCATGTGTAAGAGTTTGAAATACTGGTTGTCCTTTAACTGGAGTGAGCTGCAGAAGATCCCCAAAAACTATAACATGTTTTCCTCCAAATAGCACGTCATAGTTTGTCTATAGAATTTGCTGCATTCTTAAATGCACAAAGGCAAGCATTAAGTTTGATACCATGCTTACCTCATCAATGATGAGAACTTTCATTTTTTTCAATACTCTTGCAAGTTCAAAACATGCTTCTCCTGTTAGCTTGTGGTATTGTATTTTGTTCTTGTGCTCTACTGGTAACATTAGCAAACGATGGAGGGTAATTCCTTTTATGTTATATGCTGCTAACCCAGTTGGAGCAGTAACAACACAAGACAAAGTTGAGTCTGTTTTTTGCTGTAGGTAGCTTCTACTTACTTTAATCAAGAAACTTTTTCCAGTTCCGGCTTGTCCACTCACATACATTCTGATTGGTTCTAACGATGTGCATGAGCACTCTTTATTTTCATGTAGTAAACCATGATCAATTTGTTTTGTGACTTCCTCCTAAATTTGTTTTTGTTCATCATTCAGTTGCTGTTCCAAACTTGGTAAGTTTATTAAATCTTCCAGAGCTCGATTCATAGCTGTTTCCACTTCGGCCATGGCTATTGCAGCTTCATTTTCTACGATTGGTTGTCCTAGGGGATCTTGACTGAGCGTCCCAGAACTTTGACTGTCTTGAGAACTGTCTCTAGCTACTTCAGCTGCAATTGTTGCTTCTTGTTCAATTTCTTCATTTAACATTTCTACATAAGTTGTGAAAGTACTGCATTCGATGGTATATTTGCATGCATTAAAGGAATCTTCATAGCTTTGAAAATGTCCAAATAATTCATCCTCTGAGCGCCATGGTTTAAACAACTGTAAAAGTGCTAAGTGGTAAAATTCCTTCTTGTCAGTAGTGTCGCAACTCAGCTTTCTGTGATTAATCAAACTTCCTTTTGTTTGTTTTACCAAACATCCTTCCTCACCAATGACTTTATATTTTCCATTGTTGATGTCTTCTGTGGCATTCCATTTATAAATGTAGTTCTGCAGCACTTCATAGAGACACATGTTCTCAAGATGATGACTTCTCTTTGGGTAATATGTGTCCAACATGTTTGTTCTTAAAATGTCTGTACTTTCAGGTTCGTACTCTGCTAAATATTCAATTTCTCGTATAGATTTCAGTACCCGATTTCTCATTCCTGCAAGGCCTAAACTTACCCAAAACATTCTTCTGGATTTGGAGTACAGACTTGCAGATGATAACCTATCTGAGCATTCGTAGGATCCAAATTCTCGATGCGATAACATCTTTAAACTGAAACTGTATAGCTTTTTACTGACAGTCTTCTCATGAGAAATCTCTTCCCACATTTCTTTCGATTCCGTTTTCTCAGATTTAGTGATGTAAGATGTGACATACCGAGCAACAGCAATAGAATTGTCAGCTACATACTGTATATCCATGTTAGCATTCCACATGGATAAAATGACTGGGTTGTAGTCATTTATATATTTTGACTCTTCTTTTCAGGTTGTAGGTATTTTTCGGAGATTTTCTTGTAATGGTATGTCGCACAGCTGACATAAAACTGATTACTCTTCCTTTTGAAAGAACAGGTCGTGGAAATCCCAATTGACATTTTGTGTAGAATTTATCTTTACGCTTGTACTTTCTTCGACAGTATTTTCCACACCGATGACTTTGGAAACGTAAAACTTGCTCTTTTAAGTTTTTTTCTTCTGTGCTTTTAGGTATAGCACATGTTGCATATCCTTCAATGAAAGATAAAACTGCATCATCAGAATCTGTTCCAAATTTTGGGGCATCCTTGATCCACAACAGCATATGAATATGAGGAGCACCTCTTGCTTGGTACTCTTTTCTCCAAAAGAAATCCACAACTTCTCCAAGAGGTGGATTTTTTTTATTGCAGATGAAGGACATCATAGCCTCAAATCTGTGATTGAAATATCTGCAAACATTACCGGATCCAATGAACACAATTCTCCTGCTGTCTTGTTTTGGATGTTTTCAATATTTGAATTTGCCTCTCGAAGAAAATCCAGTAAATCATTCCAAGCGTACTCTGCACAGCTTAGGGTAAGGAACCATGTAGGAGTTCCTAAATTCCATAACATACATTTCAATTCTCCATGGCGTTGATACCAATATTCATTAGTCCCACGCTGACAAGCCATCAGTTTAATTAATTGTGATTCCAAATGATCATCTCGCTGTTGCACTTTGTTCAGAAAATCCTTTGCAGACACATTATGTAGATGTACTCCAGTTTTCAAAATGTGATTTACTGCATAAGATAGTGCTGAAAAGTCACTTTCAAATAAAAGATGGAGCAAATAAGGAATACTTTGACGAAATCTTGGATCTTCTGCATATAACCTTGTAGTCCAATACTCAGAAGCAGGAATCTGTACTGGACGTTCATCATATCGTCCACCTTTTCCTGTAGGAAACAGCTGGGGACAACAACGAGCTTCCAAGCTCTCCTCCCATACACTCACTGGAGTTCCTTTTGCTTTTTTCATCTGAAAGAGATCAATAGTGTTTCCCATAACTTCTTTAGAATGAAGAGGATGTATGCTGAAATGTTCATAAATTTCTTCTTCTTTTGACTTATCCACTTTTTCAATTTGCCCAGTTTGTATTCCTGAGTCTCCTAGTAAAACTTCTTCATCTTCATCCATATAAATTGATTCATACCATTTATTATTTCTTTTCGAATATAAATTTGCTCTTTGTACTTTTCATACATCCACCAGCTCCTGCCAAATTTTCTTATGCTTTGTAGGTACACCATTAACCAGAATAACTAATGGTTCAGTTTCCAAACTATCTGCATCAATTGTTTCAATATTTTTTTTCAAGTCCAATGGCAAATAGACAACTCTTCCTTTTAAACCTCTTTGTAAATCCGAAGGAGGTAATTTGCCTGTTTTGGGCTCCATACGAACTATAGTCTGAAAAGGATGGACACATTGAATGAGTATAGACTCATACGTATTTAAATCACTAAGTTCTGCAGGAATTTCAACCAATACTAACAGTGAGTTCTACATTTTCTTCCACATTTTCTTCAATAACTGTGTCATTTCCTGCACTTTCTTGCTCTGGACCAAAGTAACAAAACTCAAGACTGCACAGATGTATGTAAGAGTACATGTGGGGTAAGGGTGAATTGCAGTTTGGAACATGTAGGATCTACCTCACCCATGGCAGGTGTGGAAGGAAAATCTACCCTGTTGTTTTCAAATGTGTTAGCATTTGCCTCTCATTTGTGAGATAGTGATTTCTGCTGAATGCAAACCATCACAGTTCAAGAAAACAAGCTGCCCCTTTCCCACGAATGCATGTCTTACAGTACAAGAGCAACACAAATTAAATCTCTGACAACAAATTCCTGTGTGCACACAGACTCATGGTGTGATTCTAGGCAGAAAACAGAATTCCTGGGTGCCAGTACACCTTAACTTATGGTGAAGACATACTCCAAAATATCTGACAAGTTCAAGGCAGTTAAATTTCTTCCAAAACATAATATGTAAAACACAACTTTAAAACAAGAATCACATTTACATTTTTTTTTAATCAAAATGCACCACATTCATACCCTCTCAAATTCATAACTCGCCTTCTAAATGTGTTAGCGTTACACACTGCTATCTGAAATACCACACAGTGCAAACCATCACAGTTCAAGATAACAAGCTGCCCCTTTCCTACAAATGCAAGTCTCACAGAACCAAACCACGACATATTAAATCTCTGATAACAAATTCCTCTGTGCACACACTCATGGTGTGATTCTAGGCATAAATCAATATTCCTGGTTGATACCAGTACACCTTGACTTATTTTGAAGATATACTCCATATTATCTGACAAGTTCATGGCAGTTAAATTTCTTCCAAAACATAAAATTTAAAACACAACTTTAAAACAAGAATCTCATTTACATTTTTTTTATCAAAATGCACCACATACATCCCCTCTCAAATTCATAACTCACCTTTAAAAGTAATTAGTTGAGAAAGAAATGTGGCACTCACACAGCAGATTATCACAGCCAGAATCTCTGAACTGTACACCTCTCAGCAGAACCAGTAAATGGCAATGTGTCCCTCTCTTTTTTCACACATATACATGTTGACTTCAAATCACAATGCTTCCCACATTTTTTCAAATGGAAACACACATTTCTATTGATTGCAAATTTCAACCCTTTTCCAAATGATTCCTACCCCCAACATGACTTCTGCCTGCTACCATAGCAACAGGTCATGGAACACTGGTGTGAGCAGAGAGGTCAGAAGTTCAGCACACAATGTTTCTAATCCAAAGAGCAAGAGTGCTTGACTTTTCAAACCTAACAGCAAATCCAAATTAATGTTCTGTGGGTACACATTTTTCTGAACCAATACAAAACATGCTTTTAAAAATGTAAACTTACAGCCTAGTTTTTTGTGTAGAATGATCTGAAACAGCCAATGAACCCTTTGTATTAAAAAAAAAAAGTATGTTAGCCTCCATTTTACAACTATCTTTCTTTTCATATTGCCATTCTACTGAAAGACACCTTCTGAGTGCATCCAGATCTCCTTGAAAGATGTTCACAGTGTGGATTGTAGGTCATAGCGATGTCTTCTGGAGTGAAAAGTATGCAGAAAAAAGAGGTATTTTCAAAGACCTTGCTTTGCCAAATGTAGACATTAAATGGATTGGTCAGAGAGGGTTAAAGTGGCCCCAATTAATGCCCTTGGTGAAATCCTTTCTACATCTCCCACAGCCTGACCTTTTAATTGTGCACTGTGGTGGAAATGACCTAGGCACTTTAACTGGGGTAGGTCTGGAAATGCTAGTTAAGGACACCTTTGTGCAATTGATGTCACTTTTTCCACAAACTACCTTTGTATATTCTAATATATGCCAAAGGCAAAAATGGAACTGGTCCAACCATTATTGTCCACAGATTGACAAAGCAAGAAAGCACATCAATAAGTCTGTTTCTGCTTTCCTCAGAGACTATGGTATGGGTTCTATATACCACAACAACTTGCGTTACAACATGCAAGGCATTTATAGAGGAGACGGTGTTCATTTCACAGATGAAGGCAACAGAGTCTTCCTCTTGAACTTTAGACTCTGCATCGGTACTTACTTGTAGGTACAAAAAAACACTCAATTAACACAACGGCTCTTTTTAGAGCCAACCAACATCTAAACACTTATACTTGATTTTTTAATCTATTTTTTTTGGTTTTTTTGCCGCCGTGCGAGCACCATGCGCGCACCCCGCAATATTAAAAAAATGATTTTATTTTGGTTTTTTTGGAGACCTAAGAGGTCTTTCATGGTCGCCCTGACAAGGCCTAGAGGGTCAGGGACTCTCTACCCTGCCCCCTTTTCACGTTCTCCTCCTTTCTTTTTCCCTGTCACACACACAACACACAAAATGGCGGCCGACACTTCCTGATTTCGACCGATTCGAATGTCATGAATCCACCAATCAGAATTACGCTCGCGCACGTTAGGGTGCGCGTACGGTGCGCGGCTATAGATAGGTATGTGCTTTTAACTGCGATTTTCTCAGGAACTACTGAACAGATTGACTCCATATATGCAAAAGGCACATGCCTGACCTGAGGACTACCTCTCTGCCACATTTCAAGTAATTCTGTTCAGCCGTTCGGGCTGTACCTTCGACTAAAGGTCCTGTGGGAAAATGCATGGAAAAAACGCGTTTTGGGACCCCCCTTTTTTCTCGGCCCCCGCTTGACGAATCACCCCGAGACTTTCAGGGTAGGAGCTGAGCGGAGCGCCCCATTAGTTTAGAAAATTTTGCGAGGATTCATCAACCGGCGCGAAAGTTATTCAAAATAGAATTTTCAGATTTCCTATGGAAACACGGTCCTAACTATAACTATCTACTGGCGACCCCCAGTAGATAATATATTGGAAATTATATGTAATTATTGATGTTTTAGAAAAACATTATAAAATAAACTGTTTAAACCTTATTAAAAAAACAATTACAAAGTTTTGAAACTGATTAAATATATTTAACCAATGTCACTAAATTGTAAATAAAAATGTAATTGATGGTGAGTAATTTTCTTTAAATAATCTTTATATATTAAATCAATACATTCATTTTACTACTTAATACACATCTAATATCATGAGTTAATGTGCTGTAAAATTTTATTTATATATTAATAATAAATACTTTGTGTTATCTTACATTTATATTATATATTAAAATAAATATGTATAAATTGTTTTTTTTTTTTTAAATAAAGTTTATTAAATGGTCCTATTCTTTACTATAGGGAAATCTCCACCCCGGTGGCAGAGCTATCCACCAACAGGTAAATTGCGAGGACGGAGCCAAGTAAGTCTACTCGTAGGTGTAAATCTCCACTCAGAAATAGTGAATAGACAATAATAGAGATTTACAACTAGATGTGGGATTAAATATACAAGTGAGTAAGTATACGCATATATATTATCTACTGGCGGTCGCCAGTAGATAGTTATAGTCAGGACCGAGTTCCCATAGGAAATCTGAAAAGCCGGTTGACTTATCTTCGTGAAATTTTTAAAACTAATGGGTCGCTCCGCTCAGCTCCTACCCTGAAAGTCTCGGGGTGATTAGTAAAGTGGGGGCTGAGAAAAAAGGGGGGTCCCAAAACGCGTTTTCCCCATGCATTTTCCCATAGGACCTTTAGTCGAAGGTACAGCCCGAACGGCTGAACAGAATTACTTGAAATTTGGCAAAGAGGTAGTCCTCAGGTCAGGCATGTGCCTTTTGCTTAAATGGCGTAAATCCGTTCAGTAGTTCCTGAGACAATCAAAAGTAAAATCACATATATATCTGGGCAGAGCCTAACCACACATCTCATCGTGAGATCTGATTGGCTGTCAGCACTTCATCCAAGAAGTGTTGGCAGCCATCTTGAGACCAATATACATGATAGCACCTCATTAAAAAGCATTGCAGTTAATAGAAGGTTTTAAGACTTTAGTTACATTATAAATCATTTGTTGATGGTACCATACTCATTTTAGGAATTGTGGTGTGTTCTAAGGGGATTTTACCATGTGAAAAAGCCTTCTGCTGTGATATCATGAATCATGTTTGAGAGAAAACTATTTTCTCATGCTTTTCCCACAGAGGTTTGGAAGGTGATCTATTAGCTAACTGAGAGCATCATTTCTGTAAATTCACATTATCTTTCTCAGTCATGTGAGAATGAAGTCTGACATTCTCAGTAAAACATGTACATCCAACAAGGGCAGAGACTGTCAGTTGATTCCTTTGTGTTCTACTGCAGCTTCCCAGAGTGTTCTAAAGAACAACTAGAGCGCTAACAGTCCTACTTATGACAAACGTATGGCACACCTGAAGCCATTTTGGTTGGAATAAAGTGGTAATTCTTAAAACATTTAATTTAAAAAGGAAGACAATGAGGGGGTTCATTTTGCCATAGAAAGTATGATTAGTGCTGAAGAAAGAAAAATTAGGGCACATTTTGAGTGACTTCTCAAATCCTCTTCTATTTCATTCAAAAATTCTGACATGCAGACTGAAACGTGCACTTTGAATACTAGCAGCAGACTTACCTGGTGAGCAGTAGCTTTACTAGAGTGATCTAATGAGCTACTAGAGTGCTAACATTCACAATTTATGGCAAATGTGTGACACATCTGAATGCCTTCTTGATGGAACCAAGTAAAAAACTGAAAGTATTTCCTACTGAGGAGACTGCAGTAAATGAGGTAATTAGGAAACTTCATAACAAATAAATCTCCCAAGATGGCCACCAGAGACAAAAGAGCCCAATTATAGCCCAAATATCACCCAGATGTAGCCCAAGTATAGCCTAATGACAGAATGTCCCAGAGTGTTCTTAAGAACAACTAGAGCGCTTACTGTCTTCATTATGACAAAAGTATGGCACACCTGAAGCCATCTTGATTGGAATAAACTGGTAACATTTAATTTAAAAAGGAACACAATGAGGGGGTTCATTTTGCCATAGAAAATATGATTAGTGCTGAAGAAAGAAAAATTAGGGCACATTTTGAGTGACTTCTCATATCCTCTTCTATTTCATTAAAAGATTCTGATATGCAGACTGAAACATGCACTTTTAATACCAGCAGCAGACTTCCGTGGTGAGCAGTAGCTTTACTACAGTGATCTAATGAGCAACTAGAGTGCAAACATTCAGAATGTATGGCAAATGTGTGACATATCTGAATACCTTCTTGATGGAATCAAAGTAAAAAACTGAAAGCATTTCCTACTGAGGAGACTGCAGTAAATGAGGAAATTAGGAAACTTCATAACAAATAAATCTCCCAAGATGGCCACCAGACACAAAAGAGCCCAAATGCAGCACAAATATCACCCAGATGTAGCCCACATGTAGCCCAATGACAGAAGTGTGCAAAACACTTCTTTTTTGTGTATTTGCAGTTTTATATAGTGCAGGCTTGTCAGGTATTGGAATGCTTTACACGAGCATTGGTTACATCACACAAGATCAAATTCATTTTGGTAGTAGACATGGGGAGATTAAGTGATTTGACCAGAATCACAGAATGTTGAGCTGAAGCAGAAACTCCAACCTGGTTCCCCAGTTGCAAAGTCTGCAGTTCTGGAAGTAACACCACATCCTCTCGCCAAGGTGCAACATTTAATCAAGTGGTCAACTGGATAAAAAAACATAAAGATTACAAATAATTTAAAAGTTCTTTGTCGCTATTTGAAAACTCAGAAAATATGTCCTTATTTTAGTCTTTTAGAGCACTAACCATAATTTTGATGCAAATAAGACCCTCTCACATATGTAATTTCTAAAGGAAATACTCTAGGTATTACAGTTTTGATTACATCAAGATGACGTCGGGCGTTCCACACTTTTGTAATAAATATAGAATGTTAGCAATCTAGTTGTTCATTGGGATACTGTTGAGAGGCAGAGGCCAGGGGCACGGACTCTGAAAATTGAAGGCAGGTAGGAGAGTGCAGATGCAACAATTTGACCACACTGGGCAGGCAGGAAGGGCAGTGGCAGCACAACAGACTATGGAGGGCAGTGGAAAGGGGGGCAGGGGCAACAAACCAACAATACAGGACTGGCAAGAGAGGCTGTGGCAATATAATAGACCATTGTGGGCAGAAGGAAGAGGCAGTGGTAGTACAACCATACATGCCAACAGACCCGTTTCAGCCAGGAAACGTCCAATGTTTTTAAGCTCAAATGGGCTTTATTTGATCTGTCTCCTGTCAACAATCTCCTCTTTTTCAATGTAACTCAAAGGGGAAAATCAATACCCCAGTTTTTTTTCAAAATCTCCCTCTTACCAAGTTCAAAATGTTCGCAAGTATGGTACATTGAATCATGGTAGGCAGGAGGAATTGGGGTAGGGACATGGACTCGGATAACAGAGGACAGGAGGGACATGGAGAGGTGCACCAAACTGACCCTACAGGGCAGGCATCAGGGTTTGCAGCAGCACAATACACCATACAGCGCATGCGGGACGGGAGTGCAGCACAACAATCCATAGAAAGCAATAGGGAGGGGACAGGACCATGCACATGGACAACAGAGAACAGATGGGAAAGAGGCAATGGTAGCTAGCTGACCATAATGGACAGACAGGAGAGAAAGCTGCAGCATAACAGACCATAAAGGGCAGGAGGGACGGATCAGGGGCATTACAATGGAACAGACAAGCCAGGAGGGAGGGAATAGGGGGTCTGCACATGTAAATAGAGGGCTGGGGGCAAGGTGGCAGGGCAGGAGCAGCAAGATGACCATGGAGGTCAGGCAGGATGGGCACTAGAAACAAGACACACCATGGAGAGCAACAATGAGACTATGGTGGCATACACACAGACCATGGAGGGAAGGTGGGAGGGGCCATGGCAGCACAGAAGACCATGCATGGCAAGCGGGAGGGTTAGTGGCAGCACAATGGCTATGATGGGCAAGAAGGAGGGTGCAGGGGCATGCACAAAGGACCATGGAGGATAGAAGGGAGGGTCAGGACCTGGGCACAGACAAGAGAGTTCAGGGGAAGGGGCCTCACAACAGACCGCGCGGGGCAGGCAGGAGGAGCAGTTGCAGCACAACAGATCAGGGAGGGCAGAAGCTTTTGGCAGTAAAATGGACCATGGAGGACAGGAGGAAGGGGATAGGGGCATGGCATGTGGACAGGCAGGGTGGAGGTGGCAGGGACGGGTTACAGTCATCTGACAATGCTAGGCAGGTGGGAGGGGAGTGGCAGCTCAACAGAACACTCAGAGTAGATAGGAGTGGCAGGTCCATGGAACATGGTGGGCAAAAAGGATGGAGCAGGGGCATGCACAAAGACATCGGAGGGCAGGGGGAAGGAGAATAGGGGCAGCAAGCTAAGCACAGAGGCTAAGCAGGAGGTCAATGATGGGCCATAGAATTGGGCAATGGAGGGCAGGAGGAGTAGACTGGTACAACATGCTAAATGGAGGGCAGTGGCAGCACATCAGACCATGCATGGCAGGAGGGAGGAGGCTAGTCCATGGATTCAGACAACAGAGGATAGGGAGGAGGTGGATGGGGCAGCAAGCTAACTGTTCAGAGAAGGTGGGTATTGGGAACTTTATTGTTTTTAAAATGTGTGTCTGTGCGAACTACTTAAAATATGAACAAGTATGCAGCATAATCTCACTTTTATTGAGGAAGAACAGGACGTTTGTGACTCCGGGCTCACTTGGCAGAAACACCCCCTGACCCTCCACCCCCATCGTAAAATGTAATGCCCGTGAAAAGGGTAGGTGGGCGCAGTGTTATATAGAACATAGTCCTGAGAGCACGATTGAAAATGAAAACTAGATGTAGTATATGGTATAAACTATGCACCAAAAAGTGTGATTTAAGATGAACCGGGCGTGAAATATAATATGCAATACATTGTGCGCAATGACAGATTCATTGGAGAGCGCGAGATAGCACAGGCACTAGCGCGTGCTATGCGATATGCGCCTTGGAGTGTAATATGCACAGGGCAGTGTTGTGTAACATAACTAGTCTCTAAAGTTGTAATATAAAATATGTGCTGGGGAGTGTAACGTTGCATATGCACTGTGACAAAGATATGGATCCCAGATTGTAATATGTATGGCATAGCGCTGTGCGTTATAACATACACATCGAGGAAGGCACGTTAGATGGGGCAATATAACCCGTGCGAAGGCAAGTGTGGCATGACCTATTCACGGGGTGGTGTTACAGTGCACATGGGCTAGAGAGTGTCATAGCATACGCACTAGTTGGTGGAATACAACACAGAGGTGTGAGGCAATCGGTGGGCACTGGTGGGTGTAACACAGCATTGGGCTCAGCCAGGAGCACGCTGTGACTCTCAAGTGAGGTTCGTCTCCTTTCCAGAGAGTAAAATAAAAAGTATTACACATCCGGCGGTGGATGTGTTTTTTATCAACCGTGAGGGGGGTTTCTTGCATAGTTTGGTCGAATTTTTGTCAAATCCCCTTTGAATGGCTTGGTGTGCGTGTATATTAAATGTGCCCGTCAATAGCTACCCATGTTTGTATAAATAAACGACAAGGGTGTCTACTTGGAGAGTACCCACCGACGGGGGCGCCGGGATTAGGCACGGTAGGGCGTCAGACACGTCAGAGCTTCACTAGCGGTGTAAATAAATTCCATGTGGATTCATTCTATGCATAGTCGCCTTTTAATGAATATCACGCAAATCGTCATGGTGATAGGTACATACGGTTTGTCCAGCATGTCCTAGGTGTTTCTATAAATATATATTTAAAAAAAAATAAAAAACAAAGGCCGGCCCCGGGGGATGGGGTCCCCGGAGCCATAAGTGGCCTGAGGAGGGGGGCAACGCAGCCCCCTCCTAAAGAATTTAAATTAAAAAAAGGCCATGACCCGGGGGTTGGGGTCCCCGGGGCCAATTAAGGCCTTGGGAGGGCCAAATTAATTTTTTTCCACAAAAAAAATTAGGGTGCAGGCCCTGGGGGATGGGGTCCCCAGGGCCAGTAAATTAGAAAAAGAAGGGGGCCACACAGCCCTCCTTCTTAAAAAAATAAAATAAATAAAAGACCGGCATCACGCTGGAGGCCACGCCTCCTCCTTGCAGCACTCTGCAAACGCGCCCCCTGGCCAGTTGTAAGTTGGGGAATTAATTCCCCTTCAATACTGAGGGTCCCTGAGGGCCAACTAGCCCAACAGGTATCTCCAGTGTGCGCCAGGGAGCTGCGTTGCAGACAGGTGTTCTGAGGCCACGCCCCTTTTTACACCTCTATGCAACGCAGCTCTGTGGCGCTTACTGGAGGTACCTAGTGGGCTAGTTTGACCCTAGGGACCCTTAGGATTCAAGGGGTCTTAATCTCTCAACTTAAACGGCCACAGGGCATGTTTACACAGTGGTGAAGGGAGGGGACGGGGCCTGAGGTGACATGTGCAAACACGCCCTGTGGTGCGTTTTAAGTTGGGGAGATAATTCCCTTTCAATCCTGAGGGACCCTGGGGGCCAACTAGCCCACCAGGTGCTTCCAGTAAGTGCCACTGCTCTGCGTTGCAGAGAGGTGGTAAAGGCCGTGCCCCTTTTTACACCTCTCTGCAATGGCACTTACTGGACGTACCTAGTGGGCTATTTTGCCCCTAGGGATCCTCAGGATTCAAGGGGACTTAATCTCCCAACTTAAAAAATGGCCACAGGGCATGTTTACACAGTGGGGAAGTGAGGGGACAGGGCCTGAGGTGATGTGTGCAAACACGCCCTGTGGCGCGTTTTAAGAGGTAGTTTTAAGCCTCTGCCCTATTATATACTCGGGGCTTACAGAGGAGGTCATGCTGATCACAGGGGGACCCCAACGCATAGTGTTCCCTAGTGTATGTAGCTGTTTTCACTGTATTCTGAGTGTCTTTTAACATAGCACTGGCTCTACGACTGGTTAGTCAGACTCAGTTACCACCAGTATCCGTCTGAAAAAGTTGAGGGTACAGGATGATTTTGCAACAAGGCTTCTTTCTGCTCTTCTGTTTGTTCTTTCTGCTCTTCTGTTTGTTCTTTCTGCACGTTATCCTTCTTCCTGCACTTTTCTTCGTCTTTGAGGACTTCTGTTGCTTCTTTCTGCATTTCTTTTCTTTCTTTCTGTGCATTTTTTCTTCTTTCTTCACATGTCCTATCTCTGTAGGCATAGTTAGAAATTAGCATTTAAAAAACCTTTGAAATTCACTGAAAAAACCATAGGTTTCAGGCACGTTATAGTTGGGAATTAGCATTTAAAAAACCTTAGAAATTCACTGAAAAAACCATAGGTTTCAGGGGCGTTATAGTTATCTGGACTTTTCACTCATACAAAACCATTGAAATTCCCCCGTTATAGTTAGTTCAGCTAACTATAACTCGCGCGCCCGCAATGCACTGCTGATGACGTCACATATTACATCACTCATGACATGGTCAGTGACATCACTCATGACATCACTGATGACATCTCAAATGACATCACTAATGACATCACTGATGGCATCATCCTTGTGATAGTGGCAGGCCTCCTCTTCCCCTAATATAACCTTTGATACACACATTCAAAAATAGAAACTACAATGTTCAAAACAATGGACATACCAATACCAGTTACAACAACCTATTCAGTAATTCTAAGATCCACATACACATCCACTCATTCACCAACAGTCCTATACAGTCACGCATACTTGTACTCACTCATCATATGTACTCATACACCTATACATCCTGTTACACAACGCCACTCATCCATAGTTACTCACACACATAGTCACTCATGCTAATAAAGAATCAAACATCCATTTACTTGCATATACAGTTATACACACACCACCACACTTACTTCTACAGACATTTACACATACTTAGTCTTTTAAACAATCACTTATAGAAACACATACTTATTCATACAGAAATTCTTTCAATCTCTCTCACTCACATATACTCACTTATATACACCAATAGTCACATATACTAGTTTAAAACATATGTAGTTACTCATAAAGACACTATTGAGACAGCCATTCACTCACTAACACACCCATGCACACACTCATCCACCCATACAGTCCTGCACACATGCTGTCTTCAACACATACAAACAGTGAGTCACTCTTTCATGCACCTATGCACTACGTAATACCCCCCACCGAACCATACAGACACTCAGACACTCATACTGATACTCAAAAAACAACTAATAACCTATATAGACACTCATGTAGCTACTCACCAACCCATGCAGCCACTTATACACAAAGTGAGAGACTGATACAGATATTTACACATTTAAACATTACTCACTAAGCCATGTATTCACTAACATACACTTAATCAGTCAGTTATACTATCAATTTTTCAAAAACAAATCATCCATTTAGACACTTATATACCCATTTATTCTTCCATCGATCTTGAGATATACATATATAAAACACATGTAATTTTCAGAAAAACACACATTCACTGGATGATGTCATCAGTGATGTCATTTGAGATGTCATGAGTGATGTCACTGACCATGTCATGAGTGATGTAATATGTGACGTCATCAGCAGTGCATTGCGGGCGCGCGAGTTATAGTTAGCTGAACTAACTATAACGGGGGAATTTCAATGGTTTTGTATGAGTGAAAAGTCCAGCTAACTATAACGCCCCTGAAACCTATGGTTTTTTCAGTGAATATATATATACATATACCTTTGTGAATTTGGCCCAATGTAGTTAAGGTAAAGGTGGGTGTTTAGAGAAGTGATTAAGTGGTATCAGTATGATCTATGTAATTCTGCTGAATGTTTGTCATGTTACAGTTCATGAAAAGATATTCTGAAATATAAATACCAGCACCAAGGAGCATTTAATCACAAAACGGAAGGTTCTTGCCTCACAAGTGACAGAATGTTAGATTGTGTCAAAGGCTTGAACAACAATGGTTAAAAAGATAATTATTTATGTTTCAGGAGCATCATAACCATCAGGTCTGCATTTTTTAAGTGAAAGTGCTCCTGTATGGATTGTTGAGTAAATGAGTATTAGAGAAAATGTATGATTGGCTACAAGAACTTCAGAAATAAATAGATGGGTAGGGGATCGTATTGATATATGGCTGGATGAATGGATAACTGCATGTGTCAACAATGTGACTGCATGTATCAATGGCTGTATGGATGAATGGGTTATTGTATGTGTGATTCATCAATATATGCACTTGCTAACCCACTGATGTACCAACCGATTCCCTCACTCATCCCATTATTCTTTCTCCTGTTTATCCACCCACATATCCATGCAAATATGAATAAATTCACCAATCAAAATCACTTGCATTTCTAACACAAGCATTTGCAATGCAATCGGTCTTGCATTTGTGGACGTTAGATCTTTTGGTGTTGAAAATGACAATGGTTTTTTACTTTTGGTTTTTTATTTGCAGTGGAGTAATCATATCTGCATAGCGCTATTGCCATTTGTATGATCTTGTGGCACAGGAGAACCACTAAATGGGAAATTGGTTATGAGGGAGGGGAGAAGAGTAATATGCTCCCTGGAAAATAAAAATAACAACATCCTGGAAAAATCAAACACTCATAGGGAATGCTGGATTAAGTAAACCATGTGAAATGTAAGCAGGAACAACATGGTTAACTTAACGCTTTTACACTTATTACTCAGAAATCAATTAGTGTTTTTGCCTGAAAAGTTAAGGACATGAATACAGGACTCAGAAGGGAACAGTTTCAATGTCCATTGCTTATATTCTTACAAAACATAAGCAGTATGGTTTATAAAGCCCACATCCCGGAACACAGAGCCGTGGTACACATATTATAAAGTAATATAAGGAAAACAGCTGATAAGATCACATTACACATTTTCCACTCTACGCATCAACATGGTATTGCATTACCTCCAGGAATGGTACACTTCCCCACCCGGGGAAAACAATGTTGTTCAAAGAAAGATGAGAAAACAAATGTAGAGCTTCACTGGCACACTGTTTAAAGTGACTTTAATGTGTGTGGGAGTGAAAAACACCAATGTGGCCTGTTTGCGAACACTCTGTTTTGCTTTATTTAGTTTTTTGTTTATTTTTTGTATTTTGCGCCTTTTTATTCTCTCTGATCAAGGCTGCACTTTGGAATAGAAAAATGTCCGAAAAAGATGACATTTGCAGCAAAAGTGTTTCTTTATTTTTTGGATCCATTTCACAGGGTCACAAATAAAGGAAAGGAGAGGAAAGAGAGGGTAAGAGCCATTTGTTGAAGTCACGTTTTTCAGCAAGTGAGGAGGAGCGAGACAGAAAAAGAGGGAATAAGAAGAAGAAAAGAGGGGGGTGGAGCAGCTGCCTTCGGCAGAGCAGGAGAAGTCAACACTGTAGGAAGGTGGGCGGTGTGAGATGAGTTTGGTGAGGGGGAGGGAGGTGAGGTTCATTATATTGAGAAGGGGGCCTCTACACCATGGTGAGGTAGATAAATCCATGAGATTGGTTGGATTTATTGCGAGTGAACCTAAGACGTGCATTGTGACCAAACATATAAAAATAAATAAAACATTCTTGCTTGTGGATTTAAGATTTTCTGGGTCTTTGTTCTGTAAATGAGTTACATGTACATTTAGGGGGGAAAACAGCAGTTAAGGCTCCCATTTAATTTGTTACCGCAACATTGCCATAAAAAAAAAATCAACCGCTGAAGGCAAGGTGGGGGTTAGGGTGGCAGAGGGCATGTGTCCTCATTTTGAAGAGCTGTTGAAGCAGTGTCTAAAACTCATCTTTGCATTTCAAAGTGAGGGGATTACTACCTATATGAAGCATTATGTTGTTCAGGGATTCAAGCATGTGCAGAAGAGCAGGGAACATTAAACAAGAAGGATGTTGTAACAGGGTATCTGCTATGCAGTTTTTCGCACCAGGCAATACTCTACATCGAAATTATAAGCCTAAGGGCCACAACCCATTTGGATATTCGGCTAGATGTGGAATCAATACCTTTTTTTATTAAATACTTCACACAACGGTTTTATGATCTGTCCGGACACTAAACTTAGTACCCCAAAGTAAATTCTTCAATTTCTTTGTAGCCCAATGTACGGCTAGCGCTTCTCTTTCTATCACAGAATACCTGAGTTTTGCTCCTTTTAGACTCCTAGAAAGAAATAAAATCACATTTACTTCATCGCCTTTTTCTTGTTGGAGCACTGCCCCAAAACCTTTCATGCATGCATCCGTAATTAAAACAGACTTCAACGCGGGATCGAAACCTCTTAACTTTTGGGTATCTTTTAGATGTGCTTTTAAATTGTTAAATTATTCTTCACATTGCGCAGACCAATCAAAATCAACTCCTTTGCATAACAGAGTCCTCATGTTAACACTTTTCTCACCAAATCCAGGCACAAATTTGCTGTAGTATTCAGCCATCCCCAGGAATTTCATTAACTCATCTTTATTAGTTGGGGAGGCTAAATTATGTATGGTTTCAATTAACTCCTTTTTAGGTTCAATACCTTTCTCTGAAATGGTATGTCCCAAATACTTAATTGAAGATTTTTTAAATTTGCATTTGTCTAGTCTGACAGTGAGGTTAAACTGACTGAACCTCTCAAACACTTCTTTCACTCTCAAATCATGTTCTTCATCATTACTACCAAAAATCAAAACGTCATCTTGATATATTTTCACACCAGGTTGATATTGTAACACCTTTTCTAACGCCCTTTGAAAAACCGACGCTGCCGAAACCAAACCAAAAGGTAACCTCACAAATCTGAAGGTACCAAATGGAGTGATAAAGGAAGTGTAATCTTTGGAATCTTTGTCTAACAATATCTGATGGTATGCAGATTTAAGATCTACAGTTGAAAAAATTCTTGCATCTTTAAGTAACCTAAGCATTTCGGATATTTTGGTGAGCGGGTACCTATTAACAATAACTTGCTTGTTTAATGCCCTCCAGTCTATACACAGATGCAAACTTCCAACAGATTTGCGTGCTGCGACTACTGGCGCCAACCATTGAGTCCCTTCAACTTCCTCTTTGATGCCTTCAGATTTCAACTTGTCTAGTTGTTTTTTCATTTCATCTTTCACTGAAAAAGGTACACTGCAAACTTTACTTGAAACAGGCACAGCCCCCGAAACTAATTTGATTTTGTGTGTGCAACCTCGAAGACAACCTAGTTCACTGCTGAAAACAATTGGAAATGATGCTCTGAGTTTGGAAATATAGTCAGCATTATCATCAATAGCATCCACTACATTTACCTTGAAGTTCTATTTTAACAGAATTGGGGGATTGCTATTTGGGTCTAGCATGACACCAAGGTCTTCTTAGTGAAACCACCTCAATATGCTATCACCTTTGTGAGAGACATAGACCTTACCAGCAGGGAATCTTCCTTTGTACTCTATCAATCCTTTGAAGTACCCTATAAGTTTGATGGGCTCGCCTCTATTAGCAAGAGGTTTGATATCTGCTCTAACAGTTTTAACGTTGTCTTTTAAGCACTGGGAATAAAACTGTTTTGATATGATGGAAATTTTAGCACCAGAATCAAATACCATACGAGTCCCTTTACCCTCAATCATAACTACATCAAAAGGTCCTTTTTTACTTTTACCAGAAATTTGTGAGACTATTTGTCCACAATCAAAATCAGAATCATCTTCTGTGTACTCACTTTGGGAGACTAAATTTATCTTTGCTTTGGCCTTCTTTGTTCGACAGGCACTCGTGGAAAGACCAACTTTCTTACATTTCGCACAAGTGCTTTTTAGCGCGGGACACTTTTTGTCATTTGCTAAATGACTAACATTCCCACAACGAAAACATTTGGGTTGAAAGGCATTATCTTGATATGAATGATAACTACTACTCTCAGACTTATGCTTAACATTTTTTTTCATGACATTTCCTTTAGAGCCCAACTCAACTTCATGTACTACTCCACTATTCTTTTCATGCTTTGTAATGATTTCAACACATTTTTGAGAATGTTCTATTTGTTTGGCAATTGTAATTACTTCATCTAGAGATGGTTCGTCCATTTGCCAAATGACATCTCTAACTTTTTGTTTGTTACAGCCAAGCATGAATTGTTCTCTAATTCTCTCCTCGATTAAGGCACCAAATTTACATGAAGAACCTAATTTCCTTAAAGCAGTTATATAATTTTCCACAGTCTCACCATCATTATGACTTCTTCTGCCAAAATGGTACCTCTCTAAGATTGTGCTCACCTTAGGTAAGTAGTGTTTGTCCAATTTTGCAATACATATCTCATATTCATTTAAGGTTGCGTCATCAATATCAGGAAGATGGTCAAAAACTTCCTCACCTTCAGAACCTAGACAATGTAATAACGCAGTTCTCCTGTCTGCACTCTAATTAGTGCCACATACTTTTGCATACCTCTCAAATAATTTTTCCACTTTTGCCACTTGATGGGTGGGTCCCCTGGTGAAGACAAAATGGTGTGGCAACGTTTTGCATTGTATATAGATATATCAACTGAAATTATTATTATGTTGTAGGAGTGGTTCTGAGTAGGAAAAAATCTAACAAAGCAGTAGAAAATTTGTTGTAACTTTTGAAATGTATAAAAATAATAATCCTCCCCTTATTAAAAAAAAAATTGAGTAAGTGAGTATTATCAGAGCAATTGTTTTATCAGAGAAAATAAGATTGTTTAGTTGTCTCTAAAACAATCAACTTCCCTTGAAATAAATGAACATATAAAGTCTTTTCTCCTAACTGTTGTGCTTGTCCCTATTTTCAAATAAGAAATCTGTAGGAAATAAAGTACATAATAACATTCAACCTAGAATGTACATTGCAGCATTGAATATCGCAAATGACTGAACTTGCAATAATATAAATACCCACAAAATGGCAGTAAAGTATAGGATAATCCAGTTACTTGTTTCTTTTCTCGCTTTTTCTCCCGTAGATCACGAGTATATACTTGAAGAGAGTATTGAATAGTAAGAAAATGAAAAATATAGACAATACGCAGAGGATTAAAAATGGCGCTTACGTAATGTTACGTTGCGTGACATGACGTGATTGCAAGGAGATCCATAAAGAAGTCTGATGGCCGAGCTGAGAAAACAATGGAAGAGTGGAATCTCCAAGACAAGAGGAAACTCCCGTATGCAGAGGTAGGCTCCTCAAACGTATCGTAGTTGAATGTACGCTCCAAGTATAGGTTACTTAAAACGGCAATTAAAAGCAAAGTCAGGCAATTTAAAAGTCCAATGCAAAAGCAGCTGCAGAGTTAAGACTGACGATTATTTAAAACGGCAATTACCAAGGACAGTCAGGCAAACAATAGTCAAGTGTAAAAAGAAAAACGGCTGCCAAATCACAAACGGAAATTCATTCTCATGACGTCTAGACAATGGTAATCACTGCAGAAACTTTACATTTCTTTGTATTTTCTGACTCTCATATCAAGTTTAATCGCCCGATTTATAACATCACAGCTTCAGCAGCACGTCAAAGAACAAAGGTTCCAGCTGTAAATTTGTAAATAGTTTTGATGCACCAAAGAAGTAAAACTATATAGGCATCCGCTTTCTTTTGTTAAGCTGCCTAGAGGTTTCCCAAACTTCTTGTCTTGCCACAGTCTGGAAGAATATCTACATGTGTACATAGGACCCGCACCGATATTTCCCAACCTCCCAAGATTAGAAATAATGAGGTGAAATGTGCGGCGGATTGTCCTAATGTACAAACAGAGAAGATAGATTTCTTATGAAATTAATGTTACTCTTCCCCTGGTAAAGTCATAACAAATACCAAGTCAGAGTGTATGAAATTAAGATGAGCCCACATCGAAGCCTTTCAACCCTTCCAATATAAATATAAGGAACAGGTGAGGCATGTGGCAAATGCTCACTTACTCAGTTGCTTGAAAGTGAAGAATGATGTTCTTCTAAAAATGATGTTGGGACAAATCTTCTTCCACCTGGAAACACAGGGTTGAGTTGATCATCCTCGTCGCCAGTGTAAAATTAGGAAAATAACTCCATGGAGAGATTCAGAAGAATACAATGTAAGTTTATTCCAGAGGATAAAATGTCCCATCCATCAGCAAGCAGGAGTCAGATGCAGCTGACTAAGCACAGATCAGTAGCATTCCATCTCCTTGGTGCTACTCAAAGAGAAACATGCAGACAACAGGAAACTCTGATTAAGTATACAGAAACATGTATAACATAAGTACTATATTACAGTCCTCTTTTTGCAGAGCTGTTGAAGCAGTGTCTAAAACTCATCTTTGCATTTCAAAGTGAGGGGATTACTACCTATATGAAGCATTATGTTGTTCAGGGATTCAAGCATGTGCAGAAGAGCAGGGAACATTAAACAAGAAGGATGTTGTAACACACGTTTAAACTCAAGGCAAAGTAAAAGAGCTGATAAGGATCGCATTAAACATTTTCCACTGTATGCATCAACCAGGTATTGCAGTACTTCCAGGAGTGGTCCTTTTCACCACCCGGGGAAAACAATATTGTTCAATGAAAGACGAGAAAATGAATGTAGCGCTTCACTGGCAAACTCTGTAAAGTGTTGCTAATGTGTGTGGGGTTCACTCCATCGGTGGGAAATACATGTACCTGCTAGAGGATGTGCACAGCATTCTGGTGAAAGGAAACCGGGTGCAGAGTCAGCCGCTACCCAGCCGTCCCTGAATGGTGGAAGTGGAGGGCCTGCTGCAGAGGACGGCAGCACCAGACACAAGGGGGAGTGGGAGGAGTTGGAATACTGTTTCAGGTTTTGAAGATCCCGCTCCCAGTCTTGAGTGCCAGCCTTGTGATGGAACTTCAGCTGACAAGATAATCTCAGCTTTCCTGCCCCTTCGCATTGTGAAAACCCCTGAAAATGACACAGCAAAAAGATAACTAGTATGGTATTCACAGGCTGCGACATCGAGTCACAAGCATGGCCTGAGATGACAAACCCTAGACCTCACTGGTGAGCTCTGATACCTTGGGGTGATATTGTAAAAAATGTTATGTCCCAAAAACACATCAATTAAAAAATTGTTAACACAGTTGAGGGTGCACAGCATCTCCCATTGTATGGATGTATTGCGGAGAGATGTAAAAATGAAGTTATGACCAGAAACCAACAGCAACTCAAAAGATGAGCCTTCGGGTTCCGGCCAAAATAGAATGTGAAAAAAAGTGTGCTGCAAGTAAGAGAAATGGCCTGAAGCAAAATGACCCATGTAACAGAGCCAGTCGCTATGGGCGCGACAAGCACACCAATAGGAGGGACAGATGACAGCAATTCACCACACAAAAGAAAGGCAGCTGGAAATGCACAGAAAGGAACCAATGAAAGGCGGTGGGTGTGGCCACACCCCACAGACTGAATCCGGCTCGCAGCGCATGCGCGCTGACTCTAGGTTCGACCAAAAAAAGACAGAATTATTGGCTTTGCAAATTCTTGTTAAGCTTTATATTACAGGTCTTAGTTGCTTTACAGAACTAGCTTCCCCATGAAACTGGCTAACAATATGGTTAGGTAACTATGCTATACAGGTATCACCCTCCAGTGTCATACCCCAACTGGTTTGGTGATCTGTATTCTTTTTGGAAAAGGCAGCCAGTGAAGCAGTTTCATGGTTGCCTTAACAGGTTGGCATTCAGAAACCATAATAACCACTCTCATTGATGCATTTTGACCAGTCTGAAGATGGCTGATTAAATAATTGTAAGCGCATGGTAAAAGGGAGTTGCTAGAGTGTAATTTCTATGGGGTCAATTCACAGAACTAATCTGAGATAAAATCCTAAACTTACTACTTTTGGTATTCACAGAAGGCATTTAGTAGTAGTAAAGTTAGGACCCCTAACTTAACTACTACTAAACTGAAACTAAATCCTAACTTTACTACTACTAAGTGCCTTCTGTGAATACCAAAAGTAGTAAGTTTAGGATTTTATCTCAGATTAGTTCTGTGAATCTGCCCCAAAGTTATTATGGCATGAGTTACAGTTTTGTGGGTAGCAATGGGAAATAACTCAAAGATAGCAAGCGACTGAAACAGTGGTAGCATGGGCAGAGAGGGAGAGATAGAAATCCATCCTGATGCCAAGATGTCTGGCTATAGCAGATGGAGCATGGGAATTCAATGTCCTCAGGCCACCAGATTAGAAAACATCATGAGGAGGAGTCTCAGAAAGCAGGATTCTCTGTCAATCAGCATTAACTCTGTGGTGTATCACTAGTGTCGCTTTCACATCCCTCAGCTGATTCCTTTGCCTAGTTTCTTCTCTCTCTCTCTTTCTTCTCTTGTCTACCCTTCTCAAACTCCTCACCTGTCAAAGTCGGATACAACTTAGCTCCCTCTATCATGTCCGTTCTCCACTTCTTTTGTTGTGCATCAACATATATATTCATTGTCTTTCAAGCTATTCCCTGATATCTTTCCAGCATAATCTGCATGCTCCCAAGCATTGAGCGCTTCATACTGTGTAGGTCTAGGCTGTGGTTTCATCTCATATGAAATCCCCTTAAAATTTTCAATAATTCTCACATTAAATGTACCATGGGGGAAACGCCAGAGCACCTTCTTTGCCATATAATGACCCGTGGTGTTTTCTGGTGGTGCGTCTTTTACCTCCCTAACAGGTATCATCAAATCTCCCCGAATCAAATCTCGTATGACCCTAAAATATTTAATTTTTCATGTCAAATGTCAATAATTAAAATTAGAATTGTTTATTTCAAAACAGCACCCAATAATGAACTCACAATTCCTGTTCCAAATCAAGAACCAAAAACAGCGCTGCACTCCGTAACATAGACAACCAATAGCTGCTCGAGTTTACAACGACCGACCAATGCCAGCGCGGCACACGGTGATGTCAGTTTCACTCCTTGAAGCGGTTCACCCTCCTTTACAATTTTTCCAAACACATTCTCTTTAGCAGTACACAACAAACAATAACAATGTAATGGCAATAAATAACAATTGTCTACTTCACTAAAGAAATTGACAGTAGTCAATCACGTAAGAAATAATTCAGAACAACGCTTTATAAGCTACTCTGACACACATTTGAATCAAACCTCAACCACCGGGGTCTTACCCTGATCAGTATTGTATCTCTTTGTGCAAAAGGTCCACCACACTAATCATACCTCACTCTCACGCATAAAGATAATGTCCCTATCTCACTTGAGTTGTCGACGACATCTCATAACAGACTCCACAAAACCTTAGGAGACAATGACAATACTGTGTCTTGTACATTTTTAATATCATCCCTGGATCTTAGGCCACCCATTGACAACTTCAACTTCTTCACTTGAAACTCTACATTAACACAGCATTCAAAATACCTCCGCCAACCATCACACAACTATCATAACACCGCAAGCTAAGCATAAGCTGCACATGCACAACCCTATTAATACTCACTACTCCGCTGTTTCCACTCTGCCAAAAACCCTTGGAACTCCGTCGGTCCTCCGAATTGAAACATTGGATCTATAGCTGGGAGTGGGAGTTTAACTATTCTCATGTAAAGTCTCTTAACTCCCTATCGCAGTACCTAAACCGTCCTTTGCTACCACCTGAGAACGCATAGAACATGGACTCCTTCTTCTTGGCTCCCTGACATGGACAGCTCTAGGTGCCTGAGGAAAAAAAGGATTTAGGTTCAACTGCAATGTATCAATTACAGTGTAACCCATTTGGCCACACAGTAAAGCTCAGAGAAGATTGATGGGATTAAGTATGGATTTATTACAAATTCAAAGCCAAGCTGATAATAATAATTTGCAAAATATAGTATAAAAATGCAGAATCCCTAGAGGATATCTGACATACAAAAATTAATCCTCAATAACAGAAAATAAATGAGGAATTCTGTGGCTGCTATGCAAAAAATGAGAAACAAAGTCTGATGAGTAGATTGAAAGTTTTGGTCCCCTTGCCTTTACATGAGGTTATCTAAGAAGATCTACAAAACCCTATTCTAAACCAGAAATCAGGAAAGCCCTAGTAAGTCAGAGAAGCAGAGAAAGGTGTCAGCATAGCAGAACTTCTGTAGAGGTTCTCTAAAGGGAAAGAATATTGTTTAGCATAAAGACACACAACAGAGATGTCGCAAAGAGGTCTAAAGGAAATCTGAACAAAGCTAAAGTGCAATGCCCAATTATACCCACCAAAAGAATCTTCGAGAATCTCATGTCACATATCCAATTATTTCCCATCTTCAAACACTAAACTTGGCAACCACACTCAAGACTTCTTTCTTTTGGTCCACATATTAGAACATCCTTGGATTCCTCCTGTCTCCTTATACTGCACAAACAGTAGTCCTACCATATTTTGTTAAATATTCTTATCCTTGCCAAGAGATGTTCATTTCGAATCTCACCATCTCTATCACACAATGTGCATTTCTTTAACCATGTGCTACTGCAACTGCATCTGCAGAGGAGAAAAAAACATTGCATCCAAAGTAAGCATTCATGTTAAAAGTTAAACATTGCAAAATCCAAAAGCTTAAGGCCTTTGTTCAACTTTAGTGCAGTAAGCATTTTGTTACACGTTTTAAATGCAAGGTTACAGACACCTATACAGTTACAATATAGATATAAAGCACTATTCAAATGGTTATATTTTCAGTTATAAAATAAATGGAGAGTATTACTTTAAAGAAATACATGAACATACAAGAAATACAATGTTATTCAAATAGCAAAAATGCAGATATATGTGAAAACTGGAACTCATTCGTACTCATTCGTACTGTAAAGAAAATGTTAATATTCTCACTTATATGAATGTCAAGATTACACAGTGACAGTAGGTGTACTTGCTGTCACTGTTCAAGTGCACTACATTATATTAATAATGTTACATCACATAAGACCATACATACACATTCATGTGGCCTAATTAAACATGCAAGGGTGGAGCCAAAATTGCGCTGCTCCACTTGCAATGCTTTTGTTCATTGCCAGAGAGTGCTAGGCCGCACTCCCACCCACTGCTGCTACTTACCATTTCATTTCCTGGGCCAGTGACTACATAACAAGCGTTCCACTTCTATGATGGATAAAAGTCTTGAGAGGTGGGAAGGCCCCAAGCATCACCATATGCACCAACATCCCCTTGTAACCTGCAGAATATATTTTGATGATCAAATCCCCCGCACACTATGCCATCCACTCTCAAAGTCAGACTATCTCCTTGTTTCCTCCACCACTGACTACATCAACTGCCTGTTGTTTTTTAAAGGGCCGTTGTATGGAGACAGCAATTACTTTTTCCACCCTGAGTCAAACGAACAGCAGCTGGTCTATATGCAGACACTGCAAACAAATATTTCACAAATGTACACCAAGGACAAATACTACTGCTAATCCCCCACCCACTCACTGAGGTGTAATTCTTTTAATTTATGATGATTGCCAGTTTAGCTATATGTCTGGTAGAAGGAAGATGCATGGTCTGTCTCATTCACCCATGTTCTATGCCTCTGCTTTCTATGTTCTAAAATGGCAGCCATAAAGTTAGGTGAAGTAAAAAAAACACTGAATTTCACCAGTTATAGTTATCACAAGTAACTTTGATTCATGTCCAAAGGTAATTATAACTTGCCATGCATAGCTAATTATCCCACATATTACATCACTGATGACATGTTCTGATGTCACTGCAACATTTGAAATGGCATCATTGATGACAAAACTTTGCCTGGCTGGGGCTCAAATTATAGTTACCTAAGGACACGAGTTATAGTTACTTGAGATAAATAACTATTTTCATCTAGCTATAATATTACGTTAACCTTTCATTTTTTCATTGAATATATATAGCAAAGCAATACAATTTCAGGATTGAAATGCAAAATTTATGCAGAAAAGGAAGTAGGGAACCCTGGGTAGTTCCCCAGTTTCTGGTGGAGAACAGCTCCTTCATATGGAGCACTCTAAAATACCACTGACAATAAAAAACTGCCACATCAAATGCTTAGTGTCTGAACGGGTATTACTTTGACTTATACTGGATGCTCCCTTGAGTCTGGACAAAGGTATTCTTTGGCGAGGAGTGCTTAATTTGAGCCGGTGGTTTCCGGTGCTTGACACAGCATTTAATTGTCAACACCTGTACTTGTGACAGTCTGCCACAAGGTTGAGCTGTCTGAGATGACCACAACAACAGTCAATTATTTACCCCTTCGGTGCTCATGACGGCCGTCCTGGCACCCACCCACGGGGGAAGAGCTGGCACACCGATCTTAATGCCCCCATCGGGGAAGGCAGGGGTAGCCTTTCCACTGCCTCCCCCGCCTCCCCTCCCCCCCTCCACATCATTGGAGGTTTCCCTTTGTTTCCTGACGCCGTCGGGGAACAAAGAGGTACGTTTTTCTTCCGGGGAGGGAGGGTTTTCAGCAAAAGAGGCATCGGGGGAAGGAAAAGGGTTTTTCTTTCCCCCGATGCTTATTTTGTGCATTCCTGCTGCACGATCGTGCAGCAGGAATGCCCACTAGACATAGGGA
This sequence comes from Triturus cristatus, assembly GCF_964204655.1. Taxonomy (NCBI): domain Eukaryota; kingdom Metazoa; phylum Chordata; class Amphibia; order Caudata; family Salamandridae; genus Triturus; species Triturus cristatus. The sequence goes on from NC_140584.1 coordinate 257,513,098, forward strand.
TTTTTTTATATTTTTAAATCTGCAATCGATTTACTATTTGGGGAGCGGCCCCTTAGGCGAGGGTCGCTCCCCTTATGGGGGCATTAGTAATTGACTTTGTCTGCCCCCATGGAGGGGCAGATTTATAATTATTTTTTTAACAAAATTGTCCCACTGGACCACCAGGGAGTATTTTGTGGGGAGTGGCCCCTTGGGCAAGGGTCACTCTCCTTTGGGTGCTATATTTTTGGCTGTCTGCCCCATGGGGGGGGGGGGGCAGATCTCGCCTTTTTTAATCTAGGGCCCACTAGGCCACCAGGGATTTTTTTGGGGGGAGAGTGACCCCTTGGGCAAGGGTTGCTCTCCTTTGGGGGCTGGGGCTTGTCATGTTTGGGCCCACTAGACCACCCGGGATTTGTTTGTGGGGAGTGGCCCATTGGGCAAGGGTCGCTCCCCTTTATGGGAGGATGATTGTGGTCATTTCTGTCCTCTTTGGGTGGCAGATGCCACTAGACACACATCTGCACATCTGCCCCCAAGGGCGGCAGAAGCCACTAGACAACAGGGGGGTTTACATTTTTGTGTTGGGGAGTGGCCTCAAGGGTAAGGGTTGCTCCCCTTTTACAGGGATGAATATTTCATTTATACTCTTAGGCCCACCTACCCCTTAGCTTAGCTGGTGTATTGTGTGTGGACTGGTGCATTATTTGAATATGTGATTGTAATGGGTTTTTTTCCTCCTTTTTATTCTAGTGTAAAGCTTTTGATTCCTATTTGCGGTTTCAGCAGTGGTTGTATTGCAGTTTTGCGTAATTGCATCTATTTGCTAAGAAAAACATTTTTATTGTGTTTACTCCAAATGAGTATTATTGTCATGCATGAATGAAGGGGTGTCATAATGACAGCATATTTGTTAGTGTTCTGAGCATGAAATTCTTTGATGTGTTTTGCATTTTCTTATGTGTCATTTCTTTTTCTTTTTTAGTGGGATATTGTTTATCCTTACAGTGTCTTTGTAGAGTAGGTGGGGAGTCTAGCTGTTTATGTTAAGTGATTGGTACAGTGTTGGAGTATATAGGTCTTTGTGATAAAGCTACATTTTGTTGATTTCTTTTTTTACAAAGGGTTTGTTGTTGTTGACTTGTTTGACAAGTTACCTTTATTTGTAAGCATTATGGCTAGCCGTAGAATGAATGCTCAGCAGGTGGTTGGTATGCTTCTTGAATCTTCCTCTGAGCAGGATTATGAGACTGACAGTGCGTCTGAGGGAGAGGAGGGAGGGGAAGATTCAGGCAGTGTGTTTTCTCTCCACATGGAATCATCGGAAGATGAAGCTACTCTGTGCGGATCAAGCTACTCTTGGTGTGGATGAAGTCCCTGTTTTAGAGGAGGACACTGCTGTGCTGATGGTGCAAGAGGCATCTGGATTGCAGCATGAGGCTGCTAGGCTTCCTACTGAAAGTGCTGGACTCTGGGTTGATCCAAACATGTGCAGCCGGTGTTGCCTGCCTTTAGTGGTGATGCAGGGTGTAGAGTGGATTGTGAACATTTTTTGCCTATACAGTTTTTTCAGTTGTTTGTGGATGATGTATTTTTGGGTGAGATTGTTGAGCAGACTAATTTGTATGCTGAATAGTTTTTGAGGGACAACAGTGCCATACTTAGGCCCCACTCTAGAGCTACCCGGTGGACTCCCACAAAACTGGAAGAGATGAAGTTGTTTTTGGGTTTGACTTTATTGATGGGTTTGATAAGGAAGCCGTCCATGGCTTCATATTGGTCTACCAGTCCCTTGATGGCAACGGCCATATTTCCTGTAATTATGACTCGTGATCGGTATTTACTTTTGCTTTGGCGTTGCCACGAGATCACACTGACTGTGACCGTCTTTTTAAGATTCGACCTGTTCTTGATCACTTTGTAGATCGATTTTCAGAGATCTATACTCCAGGGAAAGAAATATCTATTAATGAGTCTTTGTCCTGTTCAAGGGCCGTTTGGTTTTTAGGCAGTACATTCCTAGCAAGAGGGCACGTTATGGAATTAAGCTGTATATGTTGTCTGAGAGTAGGACAGGATATGTTTTTAATTTCTGTGTGTACACTGGTAGGGATTCCACTATTGACCCCCCTGGTTGCCCGTCCACTTTTGGAGTTTCTGAGAAAATTGTGTGGGATCTTGCTAGAGGACTGTTTAACAGAGGCCACCATTTGTACCTTGATAACTTCTAGACTGCTGTGCAATTGTTTAGGGAATTGTTCAAAGTGGACACTTTTGCTTGTGGCACAATCCGCTCTAACCGTAAAGGTTAAACAAAAGAGCTTGTTTGCAAAAAACTTCAGAGGGGACAGTGCAGTTCCTTGCGTAGTGATGAACTACTAGCTGTGAAAATTGTAGACTGGAGGGATGTATTCATGCTGACTACCATCCATGATGAGAGTACTTTACCTGTGGCTGTTTGGGGTCAGATTGCTGAAGTGCGCAAACCTGTGTGCATTTTAGACTACAATAAGCACATGGGTGGTGTTGATAGAGTAGATCAGAGGTTGGAACCTTACACTGCCATTCGTAAGCCTTACATTTGGTATAAGAAGTTGGCCATCCATCTCTTCAATTTAGCAACTTTCAATGCTTTTGTTGTGTTCAAGGAGTGTTCTCCTGTGTCAAAGTTGACTTTTGTTCAGTTACAGGAGTCTGTGATAGGCAGCCTTGTTGTTGTGGAACAGGCAAGTGTTCCTAGGGTTGGAGTGGTGGAGGATGTGGCTAGATTGAAAGATCGCCACTTTCCTGATTTAATTCCTCCCATGCCCAAAAAGCCAATCCCTGTAAGAGATGTAGAGTCTGCTTGCGAAGAGGTGTGTGGAAGGAGAGTCGTATGCACTGTGCCGATTGTCCTTCTAATCCTGGGCTGTGTGTGCCCACATGTTTCAGATTGTATCTCACTCAAAATAGTGTACTGCCTGGTCTGTATGGTTTTATATAGTTGTTCAGTTTAACGTTTGGCAAAAGAATGTCTTTAGTTACTGCTGTTGTTTTTGTAGTTATAGTTTTGTATTTAGTTGTAATTTGTTTGGGTTTTCTTTCTTGTTTAAAAAAACTTATGACGGTGTGCGTGGATTAGTGGTTGGCTGGCGGTGTGTGTAGATTGGCGCTTGGCTGGTGGTGTGCGTGGATTGGCTCTTGGTTGGCGGTGTGCGTGGACTGGTGCTTGGCTGGCGGTGAGTGGACTAGTGCTTGGCTGGTGTGCGTGGATTGGCACTTAGCTGGCGGTGTGCGTGGATTGGCGCTTGGCTGGCGGTGTGCGTGGACGGGTGGGTGGACGGGCACTTGGCTGGAGGTGTGTGAGTAGTGACTTGCTGCTGGTCACTACAAAAACTGCTAGCTAAACGCCAATCCATGCAATCCGTGAGCTGGTGTGGTTGCTGTGTCAGGAATGTGGGCGTGTGAAAGCGATGGGCCCTTGAATGGTGCTGTCTGCTGGTGTGAGTGTTGTAATGTGCTTGGCCCGTGGCTGGTGGTGTGAATGGTTTTGTATGTGTCACACGTATGAAAGGTGTATGAATGGCCTGTAAAGTGGTTGGTGCCTTGTCGTGGCTTTACAGCTCACGAGCTGAGTCGATGGTTCAGTTTCTCCTCCTTTCAATTGTTAACAGTGCATTTCATTTTTGTGAAATCTCTGGTTAATAAAATGTTATATACTGAACGATCAATTTAAGGTTTGCAGGAGATTCTGGGTAAGGAAACGTTGGGGGATCCACGCAAGCCATACCTCCCTGGAATTCCCCGGGGGTCCAGTTTTAAAAAATGTATAGGTTTGCTAGGTTTCCCTAGATGGCCGCCGAGCACGGTGCCAAAAATCCAGGTGACCCCCCTTGCAAAACCAGGTCCTTTTGAGATGGCCAATTTTGATGTTGCCTCAATACATTTTGGGCCCTTGCCTGTCGCAGGTACATGGGCCTCCCACACGAGTGAGGCACCATTTTTATCGGGAGACCCAGGGGAATGCTGGGTGGTCGGAAATTTGTGTCAGCCCGGTGATGCCACAACTTTCCACACAAAAATGTACAAAAAAAGTGATTTTTTTTTCCAGCTAAATTTGAGGTTTGCAGGGGATTCTGGGTATGGAAACTTTGGGGGCTCCATGCAAGCCATACCTCCCTGAAATCCCCTGGCTGTCTAGTTTTCAGAAATGTGTGGGTTTAGTAGATTTCCCTAGATGGCCGCCGAGCACGCGGCCAAAAACAAAGGTGACCCCCTTGCAAAACCAGGTCATTATGAGATAGGCAATTTTGATGTTGCCTCAATAAGTTTGGGCCCTTGCGTGTTGCGGGTACTTGGGCCTCCCGCACGAGTGAGGCACCATTTTTTTCAGGAGACCTGGGGGAACGCTGGGTGGTAGGAAATTTGTCAGCCCGGTGAAGCCACAACTTTCCTCCCAAAAATGTGTGGAAGAAAGTGATTTTTTCAGCTAAATTTGAGATTTGCAGGGGATTCTGGGTAAGGACATGTTGGGGGATCCATGCAAGCCATACCTCCCTAGAATTCCACGGGTGTCTAGTTTTCAAATATTTATAGGTTTGCTAGGTTTCCCTAGGTGCCAGCAGAGCTAGGGTTAAAAAATACAGCTAGGCACTTTGCCAAAAAAGGGTAATTTTTCACTGTGAAAATGAGGTGTGTCCACATTGCGTTTTGTGCCGTTTCCTGTCGCGGGCACTAGGTTTACCCACACAAGTGAGGTACCATTTTTTTGGAAGACTTTGGGGAACGTGGGGTGGGTGGAAATTTGTGGATCCACGCAGATTCCAGAACTTTCCTCCACAGAAATGTGAGGAAAATGTGTTTTTTTATTTTAACAATGTTTTAGGTTTGCAAGGGATTCTGGGTAACAGAATCTGGTGGGAGTCAGTCAAGTCACCCCATCCTGGATTCTCTTAGGTGTATAGTTTTCAAAAATGTATAGGTTTGTTAGGTTTCCCTAGATGCCGACAGAGCTAGGGTTCAAGAACTACAGCAAGGCAATTTTTCATTGTAAAAATGTGGTGTGTTCATGTTGCGTTTTGAGCCGTTTCCTGTCGTGGGCCCTATGCCTACCCACACAAGTCAGGTACCATTCTTATTGGGAGACTTAGGGTAATTCAAATTAGTAAAGCAATTGTTATTACCTATTGACATTCAATGCATTTCTGCCTTCCAAATGAAAGACAATATGTAAAAAAATAAGTCATTTTGAAAAATGACCGATAATTCTCATGCTAGTATGAGTACTCCCAATTTCGGAATGTGCAAATGTCTACTGTTTCTAAACTCTATATTTTGTTCCCATTTCAGAAATACATAGGTGTCTTTCATACCGATTTTTCCATGTATACATTTTCCCAGAATATTTGCTATATACCCGGTACATAATAAAAAATCATTGCAACTCCCTGCTTTTGTTTTTGGCTCTTTGTTCGTTGGGTTCTTGGTGAACCTACAAGTCCTATATATCTCCACAACCAGTAAGGTCCCACGGATGTAACGGTATATTGCTTTCAAAGAGCTGTCATAATTAGAAGAAGTTACAGGTGAAAACGTTGACACAAAAGGCTGTTTTTTTCAACTAGTTTTCAATTTGTCCTAAATTTAACTTGGTTTATATAAAGAAACCTTGAAAGATCTACACAAATGACCCCCTGCTGAATTCAGAATTGTGTATACTTTACTAAAATGTATAGCTTTCCAGGATCCATTATTGCTTTCATACCCATTTCTACCATTAACTGGAAGGAGGTTGAAAGCACATAAAATAGCAAAAATAGGCTCTCCCAGAGAAATGCCAGAACTGTGTAAAATATATTGGCTTTCTGACAAAAGTCTGTCATTCCCTAAAAGCTGGGAAAATGGTGATTTCAGCCCCACAAACTTTTTTTTTATACCATTTGCAGGGAAAAACCCAGACGCTTTCATTTGCAGCACGTTTTTCCCATTTTTCCCCAAAAAAGCAAAACTTAGCTGTATTTTGGCTAATTTCTGGGTTCCCTCCGGGGAAATCCACAAACACTGGGTACCTTTAGAATCCCCATGATGTTGGAGGAAAAGGACGCACATTTGGCATGGATACCTTATGTGGTCAAAACGTTACAGGGGCCTAAGCACGAACTATCCCAAATAGCCAAAAAAGGCTTAGCACGGGGGGGAAAAGGCCTCGCAGCGAAGGGGTTAATTCAATATATATTAAAAAATGAATATTATCTGCCACCCAAGTTGTTATTATAGCTTTGGGGGCCTGGAACAGTCTGAAGGGTCACACTTGTAGGAGTGTGATGGTTATTAGTTGTGTGTGTACTGTCATTGGCAGTACTGTCGGGGGCAATACGTGGTGCAAGCTGCAGTGACCTCTTAACAACAGCACTGGCACTCATTTGTTTACAAATTAAGCACTGTTGATGAGCTTGAATGAGAGCGGAATATGTGACAGATACTGAGTTTATTCATTCAGGATTCAGTAGTTTACCAATTCAAAGCTATATTGCTGTGCCTGCAGTGGTAAAAGATATATATATATATATATATATATATATATATATATATATATATATATATATATATATATATATATATATATATATATATATATATATATATATATATATAGATATATATAGATATATATATATAGATATATTTGGATGGATGGATGGATAGATATGTTACCAGTCATAATTCTAACAAGATCCTTGTTATTTACCAGTATTCACAATCATTCCAACTTCATTTGAGCACTGCTGCTATTAGCGAACCTTGCACAGTTAATTTTTGTACATAATTGGGGGCATATTTTAAAACTTTAAAGCTGATGTTATGTGTTTTAAGTGTTTTATACTGTTTAATCGGTGGTCTGAGCATGTGATACTCTACTCGCTAGTAAGAATGGGACACTTTTGACCACTGTAGGAAGTTGGCTCTGTGTATGGTATGCGACTAGGTGGTTATACTGTGCAGAGTTCAGGAGTCCCCCAAAAGTGTACAGGGCTCAATGTAAAACGCAAAGTGCTCCATTAGTGGCAGATTGGGGAAGCAGCCTTAGGCGTAACACAGAGGAGTGTCAGACATTTATTGCACAACATTGACGAATAAAGGACACACGACTTGAAAGGGAGATCCACACAATTTTTAGAAAAATATACTTTGTTGGTGCTTTATTTTAAGACCAAGATCTTCCCAATATGGTAAGTACGTTTTTAGAGATGGATACTTTTCACTTTCAAAAGTCGACAGACCAATTTCTGACCAGTTCAATGTTATCCTATGGGGAAAACAATATTGCGGTAAAACAGGTAAGTATTACACTTACAGTTCCAGTCTTCTGGACCAAAGGTCAGGAGGGGACAAGGGTCAGACGAGTAACTAAAACTGAACCACCAGCGGCACAGGGGAGTCTGGGTACAAAGGTCAAAATTGGAGTTCGGCCCGATGCGTTTCAATGGAGACGGGGGGTTCTCGAAACCACACTCCTTGCAGATAAGTAAATCAGTTGCAGGAGCCAAGCTTTGGGGGTCAGGTTAAGCCTGGGGGCCACAAAGCTGCACTAAACATGTGGCACAGTGGCGGCCAGGTGCAAGGTGCAATTTCAGCGTCTGCCACCTAATGCTTTTCAACGGAGATTCTTCTTTCGACAAACAGGCTGCAGGCGTTGCACCAGAGGTTGCAGAAGGGAACAGCAGAAGTGAGTAGAGATGTAGGAGGTCATAGGGGCACCATCGGTTCAGCTCACCAAGGCCTAGGGGCTTCGGGTGCAGGAGTGGCTTTCGAGGTCAGACTCTTCTTGGCGGTCGCATTTAGGAGGAGCCATTGGATTCACACTGCAGGCGCCGTTGTGGAGGTCAGGAGAGGTCAGCCAATGCTGGACTCGAGATCAGGATTGCTGGGGAAACTTCACTGGGCAGGTTACCACTCAGACTCGGGCCGAGGGCATCAGGTGCAGAGTGGGCAGGAGTTGCGGTTCCTGCTGGATACGGAGCCCATGGAGTAGATTTCTTCTGGACAGGTCCGTTGTCTGCAGGAATTTGGAGTCATTTTCTAAGGCAGAAGTTCTCCCAGGGTTTCCAGAGGTCGCTGGCTGAAAGATAGGTCGCAAGTCTGTCAAAGCTGTAGACAGGCCGGTAGGGCTGTGGCCAAGGCAGTCATCGTCTTCAGTCTTTTCTGCAGGGATGTCTTCTTTATTCTTAGGTCCTCACAGATCTAGCTTTCAGGTTTGGGGGAGCCACCTAAATTCTAACCTTAGGGGAGTAGCAGATAGGACCAATGGGCACCTTACCTGGGGTGACTATACTCTCAATTATGACACCCTCCTGTGGTAGGGGGCATAGACCTAGCCCTGATTGGAGGGGGTCTCCCCATCTTCAAGATGGCAGGGCCTGAAAGATGTGCTTCACCTCACCTCCCCCACCTTAGGGTTAGCGTTGGCAGAGGTGGGCACACCTCCTATTCTTCTAGGTTTTCCCACCGTTTTTTCTGTCCAAGTGGGGGTGTAAACCGGGGTCTGCCATCTGCTGCTAGCAGCAGAGGCTGGGGGTTGCATTACAAAGGCGGCAGGCCTTAGAATCTTCCCTTTCGAGCACTGGCCCATCTTGGGGGAGTAGGTGTGACACCTCTTCCCAGGATGTGCATTGTTTCTCGTCCCAGAGAGAAGAGGCTCCCCGCCCAAGGTTCCTTCTGAAAACATGGTTTAATAAATATCATAATGGTATAAGGGTGAATTTATTACAATGAGTTGTTTGGTAGCAAACACTCCAGGTTTCAGTGAAGCCATCATGGTGCTGGGGTTCTCAAGTTGTCATTGCCTAGCCCATGGACTCTCTATGGCTTCCCTGGCACTTAAAATATTAAGGAATATACCCTGTGGAGAGGTGTGGTGCAGTGGCCAGAGCAGCTGACTTCGGAGCACAGGGTTCATGGTTCGATCCCAGACTCCGGCGGCAGCTCAGCTCAGCACCATGTGACTCTGGGCAATAGCTCACTTCATTTCCATGACAGCCCCCAGCGCCTTGAGACCCGTAAGGGTGAGTAGTTCGCGCATTACAAATACGGATTTGCATTTTGTGTATCGCCTATTCTAGTCACATTCTCTCAATTGGGCTGACATTTGGCAACCCTACTCAAATCTCAGACTCTGTGGTCATTGGTTTTCACGGCGATTTGAAAAACCTTGATGACCCTGATCGGGTGACTGAACTTTGAGTTTTTTCCTATCTTTCCTGGGTGACTTGATCTTTACCCAATCTGCTATATTCACACAACAGTACTTTTCAAAGCTTTTCTCTCATAAAACCACCTTTTCCTTTTCTCCATTCCCTCACCCTCTCTTTATCTCCACCCCTCCGTGCGCCCAAAACTTTCATCCACCACAGACGTTTTGATCGTGACCCAAGAGGGTGTTATTTCAGTATTTGCAACTCTTCTTTTAAATAATCGAAAAGGAGCCACACCCATTGAGGAATATGGTGGACATCTGTACTCTCATACCTTCTTCCTCATAGCCAATTCCCAGTTCAATTGCTTGTTGTCGGAGGTGCGCTGGATGTTGGAATAGTATAATTTACTATTCCAACTCCAGTCTGTGCAACAGTAGGGAAGGTGTTGGAGTTAAATCCAACACCTTCTACCCCCTACAGCAAGCCATTTTCGTTGCTACGGCATGGGGGGTAAAAGCATGCATTGTAATGAATGCGGTGTAATGGTTGTTTCCTGTCAAGAAACGGACCACTGGCTTGTTCGCCCACTACCATTGGCAGTGTCCTAACCTTTAAAATCCTGTTGCTGCACGAGCATTCTGCACAATTCTGAACTTCTCTTTTTATATGCATATCCATGGCAGGCCACCAAAAAGCTTCTCTAATTCTTTCTTTTGTCTTGGCAATATCCATATGACCAGAATGAGCATTATTCAACAACCTGCCTCTTAATTTATATGGGGGAATCAATTTGCTGCCCCTCACCCAAAGACCATCCACAACGTTTAAGTCCTTTCTAACCTGCCAATACCCTTTCGGTTCATCTTCATAATCTTTCTTCTCACACCAGCTATCTGAAGTCATTGCCATAACCTTTTGCAACACATCATCATTCACCAAACTTTCTTTCCAGTCTCCCTCAGAAATCAACCCTTCCGTAATTAAGCACACATTGATCTTTTTGTCAAATTCCTCACCACCAAACAACTCTCCTTCCATAGACATTTCACTTTCAACATCCCCTAATCTTGAAAGACAGTCGGCCAAAATGTTACAAGCCCCAGGCAAATAGGAGACTGCAAAATCAGATTCCTGCAGTGCAACCACCAACTTCCTTCAGGGGTTTTTGATCTGTAAGACTTCAAACCTCTTCCCCCAAAGAAACTTTCTCAATCTGCACACAGCCCCAAAAAAATGCCCAGGGTTTCCTTTTCCACCACCGAATAGTTACACTCCGCACCTCTCAAGGGCCCGGAAATAAATTAAATATTCTTCTCCTCCCCATCAACTTTCTGTATTGGCACAGCCCCTAATCCTTTTTTGCTGGCGTTCGTCATAATGTATGACTTTTTTGTTGGATCAAAATATCCTAAACGCGGTGCCTCACTTAGATTCTTCGTAACACAGGCTTGTGGGAGGGAAGCACGATGGCAGAAGGCTGAGACATCGCTGAGGCACCGCTTACGACTCTAACACCCTGTTGCATCGTGATTCCCCCCCCCCCCCCCCCCCCCGGGTTGAAATGCATCCACCAGCGTTAGTAATAGAATGTTAAAGCGAACTTTGGAAATTGTGCTTGGGCTCCTTCAAGAAAAGACCTGCCACTGTACCCCCTCCTGTCTCGTGGCGTTGAAGTAGCAGGAGCTGAGACTTACCTGCCAGAGGATCTATGGAACGCTGAAAGCCAAATCCGGTGCCAGTTGCTGGCTCTCTGGTGAAGTATATAGGGAGATATTCACTAATATGAAGCCAAAGGGCCCCTCCACAATGGCGGTATTGATCCGTGGTAAAGCGGCGTCAATGTGCCGAGCCCAACTGCGGGAACAGCAATGCAGTTCACCCGACCCACACCAGAAGTCTGCAGTATGCCGGGAGGAGCTCTACAGCAACCTGGACGCCGTGGGCAGACTGCAACCCGGAAGGAGCCTCAGGAGAGGAAGGGGAAAGCTGAGGCGAATCAGCAGCGCAAACCCGGCCCGACGATCGCAGAACTGCTCACCGGAACAAGGAAACCTGATGGTCGCGAGTATGGCAAGATGGTGCAAAATGGAGAAGGGTTAGCTGGAGGATCGGCTGAGGTCGCGACCCCATGAATGGAAACTCCGCAAGTAAATGCACAGGAGGGGGGGCAGATAGCTCTGAGACAAAGAGATCTGGTGACTGACTCACCCCAGACATGGGATGAACATATGGTGGGAAGTGAGATTCATGAGCTCCCGATGTATATTGGTAAAGGAGTAGTAGAAGAAGGAGGGGAGCAAAATCGGACAGAGAGTGCCTATACAACTCAAGACAACACGACCAATGTTGAGGGGGGAGTGGATCCAAAAACTCAGTTAACGCAGGTAGACCATGCACCAAGTCAAGAAATTCCACCAGCACATGTAGCATTTACAGTGAGCCCTGCTGGAAATAAAGTACAAAGAAAAGGAGCGGAAGCTACAATGCCGGCTACTAAAAATAAGATTAGGGTTCAGCCCAAAAATTGGGCTAAGAATCCGTTAGATGGCACCAATATCAAACGGCAGAGAGCTAAATCTGATAATGCGATTAAACAAAGTAGGCAACAGATGACCAATATAGAAAAGGAAATGTCAGAGCACTTTTATTCACTATCTGATGATACAATGTCAGTGGAGGACTCCCCTGCGATGCTGAGCTCGAGTGGAGGAGAGAGCGAGTCTGAGAGCCTATCGGACACCACCGGGAAAGATTCTGTCGCAACCAGAAGGAAAGTTAGTCAGGTACCTGCTCTCCCTGATTTCGAAGGAGGGCAAGAACTGCAAGAACTAAATTGGAACTATAAGCCCACCAATCTGCTTATCGGGGAAATAGGAGAACAACTACCTGGGCTGGTAAACAACCCAAATACAACCTTGGATACCATTTTACAGTTGGTATTAGCTCACCCTGAGGAGAGTAGACAAGATAATAGACACTCACTGGCAGCTATACATAAGATCAAGGGTCAGTCTGAAAAATCACTAAAGTCTGTGCAAAAGCCTTCCCTGAGGTTACAGGCTGGAACTGGGCTTAAGAAACCATCGAATTCCCATGGTAACCAAGCAACACAACGGAGCTAATAGTAGGCCTAGAGCTGTATTCGTGTATTTTGGAAACTACCTTTTCAGGCAGATTATATTAGAAAAAGCTAGACCAGACAAGAAATGTTGAGTGGATGGTTTGGAGTTTTTTGCATGACCAGACTTTTGTCATTTTACTGTAGAGAGGCGCTGGCGCCTACGACAAATGATAAATCAGTGTCAGGAGAAAGGCATGCAGGCTTATCTTATGAATCAAGATAAATTGAAAGTTGTTGTAGGAGATAAATCTTGCTTTTTTACTTCTGAAATCAAAGCTAGAGAATTCTTAGATGAACTAAATAAGCAATGAGGAAACTTAACAATGGTCAAACGTGGGGTAGTACTTTACTCATAGTTTCTGCTCGCTAGACACGGGGGTAGGGTGTAGGATGTGTGTTATTTTCAATACTGCTGATGTAATGAATATAAGGGAGGGGGGATAATGGATTGGGGTGTGGTTTTGTTTTCATCTTATGCCAGACCATGGTCTGCAAGCTTCTAAGGGGGGAGACAGGGGTGGTGGGGGGAGTTTGGGGAAGGGGAGGGTGGGCACAGGGATGGCGTGGCTCAGGGTAGAGCTCGGGGTGGTTCAAAAGGGGGAAAAAGTCAAGCAACGTGTATGGAAATGAAGGTAAAAAGAAGAACACTACTAAATCTGAAAGGTGTTCAATTTAGATGGTGATTTTTAACAAATTGGAATGGATAAAATAGGGGTTTGCTCGGTAAATGTTGGAGGGTTGTATAATAAAAAGAAAAGGGATAGAGTATATGAGATTCTACGGTTTTGGAATTCAGAAGTTATCTGTTTACAGGAGACCCATATTCCATGGGGCAATAAAAACTATCTGCAGATAAGGGGTTATGAAATGATAATCTGTTAATCACAAACAACAACGATAAGGGGAGTTGCGATATTTATGCGGCATAATGTAAGGAGTGTGAAGCGCACATTGGCGGATAAATGGGGCAGATGGGCCATTGCCACATTAGGAACAGGGCTTACAATTGTAACTGTCTATTGCTCAAATCAAGATGATCCCAGAATATGGCGGGATCTTGAGGTCGAGCTTGCTTCCTGGCCAACCCCATTAATAATATGTGGCGATTTTAATATGCACCAGGGGATCTCACGACAGGATGGCTCTCATTATAAGGGTAGGAAACCACAGGTCTATCGGGCTTTAAAGGCTTGTAAGGAAACACATGGGCTGTCGGATGCTTGGATACATAAAAATACCAAGGATCCCGGATAACATACTATTCACATCCACACCAAAAGTATGTGCGCTTAGACTATTTTATGGTCCCTACTACGATGCTGGAAAGTATGGCAATAAGTAAACTGCCCCCAAATCTTTTCCGATCACAATCCATTGTTATTGGAAATAAACTGGCGGAACTTAGAGGGAAGGAAACTATAGCAATGGTCATTTAATCGCAAACATCTAGTAGATGAGGCATTTATGTGTCATATTAAAAGATGGGCTAGAGAATACTTAGATATGAATAGATATAGTGCCCCACGAACCACTGTATGGGACTCTTTTAAAGCAGGATTACAGGGTGAAGTGATAAACTATGTAGGACATCAAAGGAAAGAACGACGTAATAAGGTTAATGCATTAATGGCAAATTTGGCCCAATTTGAGACAATACACACCGAATCAATTACTCAAGGGGGACAGGAGGTATAAAGAGAAGTGTGGATTAAAATATCAATTACAAAAGTAGAAATAAATAAGTTTTTTCAGGTACAAGCTGCTCAGACATACCAGGTATACCAGAAGGAAATGTATGAATATGGGGAAACGGCAGGCAGATTGCTGGCCCTTCGAACCAGGCAGAGAGTGGTTAGAAACAACATAATGAAAATACAGAGTAGCAAAAGTCAATATGAAATTAATACGGAAATAAATATAGGGGTTTTTGAGCAATTCTCTCAAATTATATCCAGCAGATCTGACTGACTTAGCTCAACAGCCAACTGGGGCAGGGGATATAGGAATGAGTAAGATGAAGGAAAATACGAAATTAGAAGCGGAATTTACATTGGAAGAAATAACAACTGCAATAAAATCTTTATCCTCTGGAAAGGCCTCAGGCCCGGATAAAATCCCTATTGAAGTTTATAAACTGCTTCAGTCAGACCTGGCTCCAATACTACATGATTTATTCCTGAATGTACAGTATCGGAGAATTCCACCTGTCTCTTGGCAGGAAACAGATATAATAATCTTCCCCAAAAGGGGAAGCCAGCAGAGCTACCCGGCTCTTCCCGCCCCATTGCATTAATAAATTCCGATGCAAAGATGTATTCAAAAGCCTTAGCACACCGGCTGCAGAAATTTATAGCCAAATTAGTTTCGCCATGGCAGCATGGTTTTATTCCTGGCCGAGGAACCACTGATCTATCAGGCGGGTAATATCGCTACTGGATAGAGCAGAGGCTAAGGGCGGAAAGTACGGCTGTAATACTTTTAGACGCCAAGAAGGCTTTTGATCGCGTGGCCTGGCAATATCTGTGGGACTCGCTATTAGAGCGAGGGCTTGGCCCGCAAATAATTACAGCCATTCGTGCGATGTATTACAGACCTATTGCCAAACTAAAAATTATGGGAAATACTTCAGGAGCAATAAAGGTAGCTAGGGGAACAAAGGCAGGGTTGCCCGTGCTCCCCAAATCTCTTTGCCATCTACTTAGACCCATTTATTTAGCAACTACTCTTGAACCCCGTAATTAAGCCAATAATAACCAATGGCTATGAAACTAAAGTATTGGCTTATTCGGACGACATCACCATCACTACGTCCGAGCCAGAGGCAGCAATTAAAGCAATTGAAAGTATGGCGGGGGAATTCGGGAGTACGTCAGGATATCTGCTGAACAAGGGCAAGACACAGATAATCTGTTCAAAGCAATATAATATTCAAGATCAAATGCTGGATGAAATAGGCACTGACTTAAGGCAGATAGATAAACTTCAGTTAACGATAGTTGTTAGGATTAATGTATTGAAAATGAAAATCTTCCCGAAAATGTTATACCTATGTCGCTCTATTCCTTTGGAACTGTTGGCTACCGCTCTCCAGAAAATGGAAGCAATGTTCTCAAATTGTGTGTGGCAGTATCAGAAAATTAGGCGATCCCTAAAGTTTCTAACACTTTCGCAGGATCGAGGTGGATGGGCCGCCCCTAATTTGCTATTTTATTACTGGGCAGTGACTTTGCAACAGATGGGACCTCTCCTAACTACGGGTAGGCTTAGGAGAGAAAATGACTTACCTTCTATTTTTCACCTAGCTATAGGCCGGGAAGCTTTTGGTTTGTTTCTAAAGAAACTAGAGCCCAGCTACTATAAAAAAGAAAACGATTTAAATGCATAAAACCTGCTTGGAGGGTGTGGACGAAAGTCAGTAAAGTATTGAAAGACCCAAGGTATAATAGATATACCCCTTTATTGGGGTTATCAGTGTTTCCAGCAGGAATAGATGATGCTATGGCGAGAGGGTGGGAACGGGCAGGTATCGAAATAATTGGTAATTTGTATAATGAAAAACTAGAGATTAAACCCTTCTCGGAATTGGTTCAGCAAAAGGGGATAGATAAGTGATCCCAGTTCAAATATATCCAAATTTGGGGTTGTTTGAGAATTTTTACCCAAGGGACTCTTAATTATGGTGTTAAACCAGTATTAGATATGGTTTATCGGGGGAATGCGAGGATTGGGGACTACTATAATATCTTGATTGAAACTCTTACTGATGATTTGGAAAAAAATTAGACTAAATGGGCAGATAAATTAGGGGATGAGGAAATAGATCTAGATATGTCACTGGAATTGGCAAAAAAAATCTTTCTTTCAGCAAATCTTAAGTCTCAGAATTATAAAACCCTATTCAATCTATGCTATACTCCAGCGAAGCCTTTGAATTGGGGTATGCGTGAAAGTGACAGCTGCCCTAGGTGTCCAACTAGTCCAGCAGATATTATACATATGTTTTCCACATGTGGTAAACTGGCATCCCTAAAATCGGGTATGGAAGAATTTTGGTTGCAAACAACCAATAAGAACATAAATCTAAGCCCACCACTAATGCTATTTCGATATGACAAGCGAGCCGGGTTATCGTCATTTCAAAAAGATTTTGTATTTATTACAGTGGCAGTAGCTAGATTATTGATAGCTACGGCTTGGAAGGATACTGAACCACCTGCGTATTCTGCATGGTTTTATCGACTTCTGAATATATATAGCACTATATGAGAACAAGGGGCGACGAGCTAAGGAGAAAGGCTATAAGATTTGGGCTCCTACGATTCAGTGGCTTAGGGAAAAAAAGGGAGTTAAAGAGGAGTTATAGAGCGCTCCTGCAAAATGTTGTAAGATATTGTAAATATTGTAAATAGAATTGTTGAGCGTGGAAAGGTGGATTACTGTATAACAATCTGTATTGCTTTGTTTTTACCCTCTCCTTTCACTTTCTCTGTTCAGTTTTTTTCCTTTTTTTTTCTTTGTGGCCACCATAAGGATTAAAGATATGTATATAATCAAATATGAAATGTCAATGAACTTATATTTGAGATGTATCTATTTTCTACCTTGTATAATAAAAAAAAGATTCCTCTTAACACAAACAAACTCTTTGTCACAATCCTGAGACCACACAAATTCTCTCCCTTTTTGAGTAGATCTCTCATGCAGCAGGTTTTTTCTGCAAAGTTTGGGACAAATGTATAGTAGAACTCTGACATCCCCAGAATTTTCACCAGTTCTTCCTTGTTTTAAGGGGCGTGAAGATTACAAATGGTGTCAGCCAGGGAAGCTTTAGGTTTAATTCTAGATGCAGAGACCAACTGTCCCAAGTATTTAATTTCTTGAATATCAAACCTACATTTATCTGCCCTGAGTGTGAGGCCTGCCTCACACAGTTTTCCAAAGCAAGCCTTTCCTCAGCCTACCATCATGTTCCTCAAGATCAACACAAAAGATGAGTATATTGTCCTGGTACACCTTGATGCCCTTAGCTCCCCTCAGAATGAGTTCCATCGCCCTCTGGAGCACGGAGGCAGCTGAGATGCGACCAAATGGCATTCTGAGGAATTTGAAGGTGCCAAAGGATGTGACGAAGGCTGTGAGACCCTGAGACAAGGAATGTAATTTAACTTGATGGTAGGCAGAAGTTAAATCGAAGGACTTCAACCAAGAGAACTTAACATATTGCTTATGTTGGGAAGCAGATAGTGGTCTACCACCACAGCCTTGCTGAATTCTCTTAAGTCAACAAAGTGTCTGGCCTCCCCATTGGCTTTCCATGCCATAAGAACCAGAGATACCACTATGTGGCCTCAACTCCCTGTATAATTCCATTCTCAATAAGTCTATCTTACTATCTCTCAAGCTTTCATTCAGCAAAGGTGGTACATTTCTAACCTTGGCTACTTTGGGTGTGAACCGGGTTTAATTTTTATGAGATGTGCATAGTTCTTAAGACAGCCCAATTTGCTGACAAACACCACAGGACAATCTCTCATCCAAATTTCACTCCCTCCAGACACAGCTCTAACTTGTGACATCTCCTTTAGACAAACAATAGGGTTTTCATTGGGATCTAGAAACACATGTAAATCACTTTGATGAAACCAGCTAATTAGTGAGTCATCCTTCATAGTGACTTAGGGCCAGATGTATCAAGCTAAATTGCGATCGCAAACGATGAAACTCGCAGAATTTCAGTGTTTACAATCGCAATTTAGCTGTGTGCAATGTAGGAAAGAAAAACCTACTTGCAAAATAAGGAATCGCAAATTTTGAGATTCACTATTTTGTGCATGCATTTAGAGAATTGCAATTCCCTAAATGCTATTCCAGTAGCCATCGCAAATTGCGATATTGCTGTAAGGAATCGCAAATTACCACCAACTTCAAGTAGGTGGTAATTTGCGATTTCCTCCAAAAACACTTTTTTCAAAGTTCCATGTGACACACATACATGCCCTTAGGGCATGTATGTGCACCACATGTGAACACATGCACATCATTTCAGGGGTGCAACAGGGTGTCCTTTTGGAACCCTTGCACCCTTGAAATTGCGTGCACAATTTGCGAGTACCTATTGGGTACTCGCATATTGCGCACACAATTCGCATTCATTCCTATGTGCCTCTTGGTCCATAGAAATGAATGGGAAGCCATTCCTTATTTGCGACTCGCAATTTGCGAGTCGCAAAT
The DNA here is from genome assembly GCF_964204655.1 of Triturus cristatus. Classification (NCBI taxonomy): domain Eukaryota; kingdom Metazoa; phylum Chordata; class Amphibia; order Caudata; family Salamandridae; genus Triturus; species Triturus cristatus. The sequence goes on from NC_140584.1 coordinate 257,531,602, forward strand.
AAGGAATGCGTAGGAATCGCTATTTTAAATGCAAAACCTACCTACATAGCAGTTTGCGAGTCCTTAATAGCGATTCTCAAAAAATCGCTATTAAGGACTCGCAAACCTGTTCTTTCATACATGTGCCCCATAGGCTTTACCAGGAATAATTCATCCTTTAAAATCAAATGTACCCCAAAGACAGATCTAAGTCTCACACCTGTAGCCTTTTGGTTTTATATCGGGTTTTAATAATTTCACTTTGTCCAGCAAATGCTGCTCATAAAATGTCTTCAGTATGAGTGTTATTTTGGCCCTGAGTCAAAAAGCATATTCACTGGTGCATCACTGATCATAACAATCTCTAATGGACCCTCACCAGCAGATTCTTTGATTTGAAGAATGTTGATCTTTTCCACCACCTCTTCATACAGATCAACCTCTCTGACCCTCTTCAGATCTTTACTTGATTTGCAACATCTGGAAAAATGACCTTTCAGTCCACAGATGTTGCACGTGATTTTCCAGCCAGGACAATCTTTAAAGTTTGCTACATGTCCTGAATTACCATACCAAAAGCATTTACCTTGGAAACTTTTCAAATTGGATGACTTGGTTCAGGTGCTTGTGCTAGGTTTGACTATAGTAGATTTGTCTTGCACCATCTTTACCACCCCGCCATCATGGTTCTCTATGGGAACGTCTTTACAAATGATTTCAACACACGCTTTCGAATGTTCATGCATTTTGGCTTTGGTATGAACCTCCTGCAAAGAAGGAATGCCCTTTTGCTACTAGGTCTCGCTGGCTTTGTCAAAGACACAGCCTAGCATGAATTGATCTCTTAGTTGTTCCTCTAGAGATGCACCAAATTTGCAAGTGAATGCTAACTTGCGTAACACCGTGATATGCTGTTCCATTGACTCATCTTGCCTTTGCATTCTCCTCCCAAAGCGATATCATTCAAGAACCGTGCTCACATTGGGAAGAAAACGTAAATCTTATTTCTTGATACAAACTAGAAGCATCACACTCCGAAAGATCAGGAAAATGTTCAAGTCTTCCTGACCCGCCAAACATAAGCAGTGCACGAGCAAAGAAGTAATTCTCTCAGCACTGAGGGATATACGACACACACAAGAGTAGTGACCAAACACTTTTTTTCCATTTTAACCAGGAAAGTGGAGGTTCACCTGGAGATGATGGGAAGAAAGGGGACACTGTGACATTTTGCATAGTAAATAGCCAACAATAAATGTCAAGTATCACAAACCACTCACCCAAAATGAAGCTGTCACTTAGGCATAATTAATAGCAGAAAAATTGAAACTAGAATGGCAAGAAAACAGGGAAATAGTCACCGTATAAACTGTAAGAACACAATAAAAATACAACAATAGTAATATGCAGCGTATTCTCACTGTGCAACCGTGCATCATTTATATGCTTCCTGTAAATATCTTCCTGCTGTGCGCATCAGTGTGAATGCTTCCTGCAGATATCTTCCTGCTGTGCGCATCAGCATGAGTGCTTCCTACACTTCAGAGAGCTTTCCTTCACCAATAGTGTTTCACACTTTGAGAATGCATTCCAACTTCTAAGTAGCTTGCATAATCACCTGGATACCAACACAGTGTTTCACCGGTTAGATACAGGCTAATGAACAAATTACATTATACCTTACGATTTTTTCTGGCAAGTGACTATGACCACTTAGGTCACAACATTTTGGAGTCTGGCTTAGTGCTTGTAATTTGACACAATAGGACACACCTGAACCCTGCATTTCGGAGAGGAGGCAAATGCACCAGGGCACCTTTAAATAACACACGTAAAACAGCACTCCCAAGACCCAGCACTCTCTTAAGGCGAGGCAAGAAAACAAATTCAGGTGCATTTAAAGTGACACACATGTTTATTAATTCAATATGTTAGGAAGGAAGGCAATATATATTGATTAATGCAGACTCCCAAATATCAAGTAACTGATGCCCAAAACCAGAATAACATGTAGCTTATATACATGTAGCAAAAAAACGTAGAAATGATATACACAAGGTAAGTAAAACCTCACCGATCATTCACTCGACATCCTTGCCAACTCAAGCTGGGGAGCCCGTTGACAGCTGGGCTTGGACTCTCGACCAGGACTCAGGATCCGTTCGACTTACGACAGTACGTCTACTCCGTAAGTGAGCTTCAATTCACCTGTCAACATTCTCCAGCTTTAAAATGTTCTACTCACCATGAGGTGAAGGTTCTAGAAACCTTGCCCCTTTCTTCTGTTGTGAAAAACCGAGCTGGCCGTACTGGTCTGTGTCAAGGTCAAGACAGAAGCTGGCCAGGCTCCTGTATTTTGACTCTGAGACAGAGCTCTACATTCCGTACATTCCTTGAAAGGTACCTTGCACGCATCCCACACAACACGTTCCAGATCACTCTGATCGGTGAGGAGCGAAAACAAGTGAAGAGCGAAAACATGCCCTCCCCACTTTGCAGCTACGTGCAAGCACAGATACACAAGATGGAGTCAGTACAGAAAATGGAGTCAATTATGCCAAATGGAGCCAATGGTCAATATATCTTTCTTAATATCACTACATTCCACCCTTTGACCATTGGCTTACATAACATATCGGTCTGAGATCAACTGCTTTAGGTCGAAGCATAGATAAGAGGTTAGGCACACACTGGATACAACAACATAACAATATCAAGATGCATATTGCTAATATTATACCACCTAGAACAGAGCGAAGTTTACCAAAATCCAGAACCACCCAAACAACCAATCCCACCATCCTTTTTCTACATCCTGCTTGACATCTTTAGTTAACTTGTGTAAATCTTCAATGTGGGACTGAATTGACTTAGAATGACCTGAAAGATTAAAGCAACACATTCCCTCAAAGTCTGAACATCCATGATCCTATTTCAAGAGTAAATAATCGATTGCGGCTCTATTCTGTAGGATAGCTTTTCTTGCCCCTCGCAAATCTAATAATAATTCTGCTAAAGCAACTGATGTATGATTATGATTAATATTTTTCACCATCAAACATGCTAATTCACTAACAGCCCTAGAATATAAATGGTTAGGCCTGGAATTCCGACTATTGAAGTAGCTAAACTGATATAGTCAGACTTGGATAGTAAATACATTTCAGAATCACAACGTTCACTGAGTTGAACAGCTTCTCTCGTATTCCGGACATGTGATGATGGATTTAATGGGAACATCATGAGGCCTAATCTAGTAAAGGCACACGGTCCACCGGTGATATTTGCTGGAATGTACGTATATGTAACATTACCAAAAGAGAATAACCACCCTACAGGCAATTTGACATGCCTGAAATGACTGGCAGATACTACATTTCTGCATGTCATGTAGTTCTGCATATTTTTGCATGTACTTTCATTTCGGTTTTGCATAGTTTGTTGTTCCCACGTCATTTGTGACGCAGCTCCTTCAAGCTGTACTTGAGCACATTTACCAATGGTAATTGAGTCACAGGTCAAATTATAACAAATGTCGCCTTCAGAGATATTGAACGGTCTCACTTGTGTTAGATTTTTCCAAGCATCATGTCAGGGTCAAGGAAACGTTGACCTGAAGTGCTTGCACAGGAACAGAGATGCTAGTTCCCAACTCCCTCTACAAGGCAACCAGAGTTCCAGTAATATTCACCTGGACTCCGCACTACCCTGCAGGGGGAAGGGGGGAGTGGATAAAATAATAAACCAAGAATAGACTGGTCCTGAAACACCGGTTCTTCACTATTCTTCTCCGCTTCTTCTTAGCGCTGTTGCCAGCTCTTGTAAGTGAGAACCTTAAACGAGAAGACGACACAATAACCTTCTTGCTCCCTTCTGCTTCTAAACTCTCTCTCTCTTCGTGTTAACACCTACCCTGGGTTTCAAGCTCAGTGCCCCTCTTCTGTATGTCTGTCTTGTTGTGTGGTGTTTTTCTTTCCATTCCTTTTCTGTGGTTCTGGATACTTCCTTCCAACTCTTACCCTACAAAAAACCCTTCTATTAATTCTTTCTCATAATCTTTTTCTTTTTTTAAATGTTATTTTAACTAGAAATTTATTATTTTGGGATTACTTCTAGAGTGGATTATTTCTAGCTGTCCTCTTCTTCCGTGTATTCTTCTTGGAGTGTCATTCTTGACCCAATACTGTTCTTGCGCTAAACTTGTATATCCCTTGCTTTTCCTTCTTTCTAGTTACCTAGTTTCTAGAGAACTGAGGTGAGTATATTTATTATATTGTTTATTTCTACTCTCTATATTAACACGTCTGTTTATTTCCTCAGGGCGTTTACGGGAGACTTGGATAATCAGGTACGTCGTCTATGCATTCTCTTCTGTCATATACTTTTACATTCTGTCTCCCATGCCCCTCAAAAGTACTTAGCTTCGGTCTTCTTTGTTCTGTCACAGGATGGCGCCAAAGACCTCCGACTATCTGCTCGAGGACCACGGAGATGCATCGGAAAGTCTCACGAAGGTAGGAGTGAATTCTTCGTTTTTTCTGTCTCTGTGAATCTTCGGAATTCTCTTCTGTAATTCTCTCGGAATCGTGTAAGGGTTCCGACTTGGAAAACTATTCGGTTGCTCTGACGCTACTAACTCTTCAGGTGCTATCTTACTCAGGAACTCTAATGTCGAACTGCTCTCTCTCTCTGAATTACCTCAGTGAAGTGCGCATTCCTCTTGGAGCGCGCGCCTCACCTAACCTCGGAACACCTGTGGGGAGAAAGACTAGACTGCCGCTATGCTTCCAGCGCGGCCGCCATCTTGGAGTTCCTCTTTCTATTTAATTCTGTCCATGAATTGTCCTTTGCCCATCTGTTCAGTCTTGGGCGGCAGAAAGACCCCAACGTTGCCCCCATTATCGCCTCTTTGTCCTCCGGAGGCCTGACACATCATCAGTAGTTTCTGGACAAAATCAGCAAAACTCATAAGGTGACAGGTGAGTTCTCACATCATTTTCCTCCACTGCCCCGTCTGCGAGGTTGAATGACTGCAAAAGTACATCGACGGGGGTAGGTATAGCTACGAGGCACGTGGAGATTCCTTTCACAACGTGAATTAGCACAGTTTTTTAGGAAAATACGTCTCCGTTTCTTCTTTAAAGGCAAGGATTCTACCAACGTGGATACTGAGCCTGTCAATACTGGCCTTAGGGTTCGATCTCTTTTTCATCCACCTGCGCACACTGTTCCACCTCAAGTTCTTGCATTTGAGAAAGCAGTACTTAATGAGGTCAGTGCGTCAACGCCATGTCAGAATCATCAGTTTCACAATTTAACTAATAATGAGAGAAGTGCATTAAAAACTTTGGTGAGTGATATACTGATTACTATTAAGCCTGCTGACAAAGGCGGTGTTATAGTCGTCATGAATACATCGACATATCGCACTGAATGTCTTCGCCAATTGGGCGATGCTCGTTTCTATCTACCTTTGAGAACTGATCCCACTGAGAGACTCTCACGGGAGATTAGTGATCTCGTGGAAGAAGCTAAGACAGCAGGTTGGATTACCAACAATGAAGCTAGTTTTCTCACGACAAGGTATCAGGTAATACCGTATTTCTACGTATTGCCAAAGATACTCAAGCCCCAAAGACCACCAACTGGGCGCCCCATAATTTTGGGCATTGGGTCCTTGTTAGAACCCCTTTCCACTTTTGTGGATAACTTTTTACGTCCTATAGTCTGTGAGATGCCCACTTATTTAAAAGACACTGCTGATGTGCTAACAGACACCGAATTTAATATAGCAACTGACTATTTGATCAGCTTTGATGTAGAGTCACTGTACAACTGTATTCCCCAGGAAGAGACTCTGGATGTCATCAGAAATCTACTGGGTAATCGTGATTTAGACTCCATCACACCCGTGAATTTTATCATGGAACTTGCCAGGTTGGCTATGCAAGAAACAAAAATCAAATTTGAGGACACACTGTATTTACAAACATCGGGAACTTCGATGGCCAGTGTTTTTGCGCCGAGCTTGGCAAATCTTTATGTACACCAGTTCGAACAACAACACGTGCTCAATCTCACTAATCCTTTCCATGATCATATTCTGCATCGAGACGATATATTGACGATGTTTTTGTGGTCTGGTGAGGTGAAAAGACTACCATTTTTGAATTTCTTACGTGGCTTAATTCTAGGAATACTTTCCTGAATTTTACTGTAGAAATCAGCAAGGACAGTTTGGCTTTCCTAGACTTGAGAATTATTCCTACGGCTGATGGTTTGCAGAGTGAACTGTATAGAAAACCTATGGCTCGCAATTTACTATTACTGTATAGCAGCCACCATCCCAGGTCACTTCGCAATAACCTGCCATATGGTCAGTTTCTGTGTATAAGACGCAATTGCTCTACCAAAGACAAATATAAAGAACATGCTGCCTCTCTCTCTTTGCAGCTTAAGGAAAGACAATATCCGAAGAAGCTGATCGATGAAACGAGCCTCTAACGATAACAGAGATGTGCTCTTAGAAACTAACGTGATCAAACCTAACACTTCTAGATTGACATGTGTGAACACATTTAGTGCTGCTTCCAACAGTATTCAAACGGCCATTAAAAGACACTGGCGCTTTTTGAATATCGATAATGATACCTTACCACCACCACTCTTTGCCTTTAAAAGAAGTTCTAATATCAGAGACAGTTTGGTGCACACACGTCCACGTGATATGACCCGTACATCATCCACTCAGAATACATTGTGGAATTCGCCACCAGTTAAGGGACATTATCCCTGTGGGTCTTGTGCGGCATGTCCCCAAACAAGTCACTCTACCACGGTTGACATTGGAACTGAAAGACCCTGGTCTCAAGTGAGACATACTAATTGCAACAGCGATAGACTTATCTATCTGATAACGTGCCCCTGCCAATTGAAATATGTAGGGAATCTCTGAGCACAAGAGCATGATTAGGTGCAATAAACAATCTACAAAACTGACCAATCACTTTCTAACTCTAAAACACAGAGCGGATGATCTACGCTGGACAGTTTTAGAACAACCAGCCATTCCCCCTCATGTTACAGATGTTTCACAATTTCTTTTTCTAAAAGAACAACGCTGTGTTTTCAAGCTTAAGAGCGATCGCATAGGTCTCGATGATATTCCCTGGACCTTGCTGTAATAACCTAGTTAAGTCAGCCCTTTGTTTGAAACCTATTGTAACACCTAGCCATTTTATTGTTGCTCTCCCCATTCGAATGCTTTTTTCTTTCACGTAACTTTGTACAAAGGGGCCAAAATCTGACTCAAGTGGGGGATGGGCTGTCTCCAAAAACCAAACAATCCAATGAACCGCTGGGCTTCCTTCCTATTTCGTGGCACAGCAAATTCTTTGAAATTTTGTTTCACCTGCGGCATCACCTCTCTGTGTCCCTGATGCCATTGAATGCCCCAAAACTTCATGTTTTGGGAGGGTCCTTGTACCTTTGTGGAATTTATCTCCCAATCCTGCCCAACTGAATCTGCACTTGCTCTTGTGTCTCCCTGTATCATCACGTCATCAATGTAATGGCAAAGATTCCTTCCAGGAATAACTGGTACCTCACCTAAATGCTCCGCCACCAGCCGGTGACAGATAGTAGGACTGTGCAAGTACCCCATTTGTAGTTCTTTTTTATGTGACCTGCCTACCATTCCATGAGAACGTGAATTGCTCTTGGCACTCAGGGGCTATTGATATAGAAAAGATAGCATTGACAATGTCAATAGTCCCATACCAAGTCCCAGGATGCTTCTGTATTTTTCTATAACGGTAACAGTATCCAGGACAGCGGCAGTCAAAGGAGGTGTGTGCTTGTTTAATTCACGATAATCAACTGTCATGCGCCAACTATTGTCACTTTTGCGCACAGGCTACACAGGGTTATTCAAGGTGGTAGTGATTGGAGTCACCACCCCTTCTGTTATGGATATTCTTTCACATGCCCGCCTCCTTCCTTGTTCACCTTGATCTGACACCCTTCAAAGTAATCCAGGGTAATATGGTGCTGATTAATCCGATTTGGGTTATGGATGCAACTGGTAACAGGAATCATGTTCATGTAACCATATCTTGCATCATTTCATGTGTATTTTTGCAACTTGTAACTGGAATCAAGTTCATGTACCCATATCTTCATTCATGTCATGTGTATTTACAAATTTAAAAACAATGTAGAAAATCAGTAAGACAGACAGTTGAACTGCACCTGAAATCAAAGTGTTTTTTAAATACTGAGGCAACGTGAGTTTTATGAATATTAAACAGCTTGGCTCACGCGTTCTGCACGTGTTCGTGTCTAAAAGGCAGTTGGTCTCATGAATATTCAACAAAAAAACACGCGGCAACTGCAGAAGACGCATGTATGCAAATGCCCCCCAACATGACTGAGAGGGTATTTAAACCTCTCTCATTCACGACTCAGTGCTTGGCCTTGTTGCTCTCTGGCTCTTACCTGGCCACAGCTCTTCGAAATCGGCATCCCCTGCTTGGCGACTCTGCATCTGTGATTCCTGGCTTCTTGATTCCAGGCAAAGATCTTCCTGGTTCCGGACGAAGGTGTCCAATCAGCAGCTGCTCTGGCGTCGTATTTCCAGAAAGAGAAGCAATACAGAAAAGCGTGCATTAGATATTTTCTAACTACAACTCTACGGTGAGTTTATTTGGCAATATAAAAAGAAACTCAAAAAAGTTGCTCTACCAGTTGTGAATATTCCCTGAGAAAAAACTCCCTGAACTTAAGAGGAATTCACATCTCGAGCGCAACGGTGAATTTCTACCGTATTTCCTAGAGGTGATTGACATTAAAAAGCACAGACTGAAATCTTCAAGATAGAGACTTTTAAAAGTGTAAAAGTACTATCGCAAAGCGAATTCATCCTCAAGGACTAAAACATCACTAATGTGATATTGTTATACTTATTTGTGTGTATTATTTTATTTCATTTAAGTTAGACAAAAGATTCACGCAGTATTAGAATCTCTACAGACTCGAGGCATCCTATTTAAAGCAGACCATATGAGGACTAGGGTACCATTTGTATAGATAATAACAGACGTTTATCATTGTTGTGCTTTGAATTGTTATGTGAATAGTAATGATTGCATTGCCTATTGCCAATTATACGATCACTAACTATATTGTCAACTAAACAATCCATGAGACTGTGACAACCTAAATAGTTTTTTATTTAAGAATAATCATAGGAAAGCGTTCATGACTTCATGATAATTGTTAAAAATACCTTTAGACAAATTCACATATTGTTTATTCTCTGAATTCTGTATTTAGGAGTCTAAGGAAGACTTGAGATAATATTGAGCACCCCAGTGCAATTCTTGTTCATTGTATCCTGGTCATTATGTATTCCCGCAGAATCCTGTTCCCTCCAAACAAGACTACTGGAATCTTCTTGTCTCTTGTTTGTTACTTTATCCCTAACCCCTTTCCCCCCGGAGACTTTAAGATCCTATCTGCTAGTGTCTAGAGGGCCTGGGGAATTATCATCTGGCAGAACCTCGTCGTCAATGTGAAAAAATCTGGAGCACAGGTGAGTGTCTCATAACGCCTGGCTCTATAAAGTCCTGTATGGTTGCATTGATCTCCTTATGCCCTTCTGGAATTCTGTACTGTTTCAAATGAATTACTTTAGTAGCCTGGGGCACCTTCACTGGAGGAATCTTCAAGTGACCCACCCTTACGGTGTCAATTGAAGTGTACCTTTTTGATCCAAATTAATAGTACCCATCCTAAATACAGAGTAATTCCCTTCAAGATATCAATTCTAATAATATATTCAGAGAGGGGCACAATCAATACAGTGTACTCTCTTTTTGGTATTCTCCCTATTTTTATTTGGACCTTTGTCTGCACAGCTGGTGTCTCATTTCCGCCTAAGCCTGTGATTGTGAAATAATGCCCTTTAAACTTTTTGGGATTTCCATATATTAAAGTGGCCTCCGCTCTGGTGTCTACTAGGGCTCGGGCCCTTTGAACATTACGATGTTTCCAATGAATTTCTATGTCAACATAGGGTCTATTGTCTTTGCGAGGCCATCTTTGGTACTGGAGAGTGACCTATTTCCTAATCTGCTTTCAATCTGTCAACCCTTGCCCAGGTCAAATCTGGGTACAATTTGTCATTCTATCGGGGGAACTCCTCCCCCTTCCGGATCTCACTGAGCCATTCACTTTCTAAATCTCTCCCTTCCTTCGTACTCAAATGGGCAGCTCTCTCACCCTCCTTTTCTTCTTCATCCACCTCTGGCTTTCTTCACATTTTATTTTGTTTATTCACTCTCCTGCTTCCTTCTTTTTTGTCCAACCCTCTTTACCGATACATCTCTCTCAGACTTTTAGTCTCTATTCCATCTATCTGCTCTATCTTCACTCCATCATTCAACAAAGCCAAAAACATGTCTCTTCTAGACAGCCTGTTATTGTCTCAGACCTGCAGGCTCTTTCAGTCGTTATCCAGTCCCCCAGCTCTCCCAACTCACGGACTGCCTCAATCACCTGCGTCAAATTATTACCAGTCTGATTAGTTAAAAAAGTCATCATCACCTGTTTGTAAGCAGGGGGAGCCAAACAGATTATTTTATTTCGCACTGACACAGTTAAAAGTCCATCCATCAACTTATGTGCATTATCCAGAAAAACAGCAGTTTTCATCACGTCCTCCTTAAGTCTCTGTATAACATCTCTCAATGTATACCAAGGTTTATCATTCACTGGCAAGTCTGACTCTGTTGTGGATTTCTGATTGCTTCCAACCACTGCCAATTGTACCAGGTTAGTTTGATTATTGCCCCTGTAACTCCTAAACTGCTCCTGCACTGTAGGATCAGTACTGAGCGTGCAGAACTTCACTGCATCGGGGGGCGTGGTCTGGCCATGGAGCAAAATGGCTGCCTAAGTTGTGGGCTCCACCTGGAGAGGAGCCTTTGACGTGAAGGGCGCGCTAACCTACACTGTTCTCTCTGCTGCTTTGGTGAATTTGGCATTGTGGCGACTTGCGGAGGCGTTGTATGTGCAGCACGGGGCTTAGCTACACCCGTAATGGCGCCTCCTGCTTCGGCGAAATCCTAAGGTGAGAGTGATATCACCCAGCCTCCAACGCTTCAGGAATCCCCAGTCCTCGCATGCGTGTAGACCGGTATTCCTCTCATTATCTCCGCCCCCTCTCAGCGTGTCTCCCTGATGTGCATGCTCTTGCAGGAGAGTCCTGAGGAAAACGAGCACGTTTTGTGAAAGAGTGCTCCAACGTTGTAATTAATCCCCGTTCTTGCACAAATGAGGAGCATATCACTGACGTCCTATTTGTTTTTTTTTTATAAAAAAAGAAGGCACAATATATGAATTAATTCCTACGCTCAAACAATTATATATTGTTAAGCCACAATTTTTCTTTTTAAACTGCTGAATACTCTTAAATGCAGTGCAGAAGGCAACAACATGATGATATATATGTAGTAATTTGAGGGTGGAGTGCTGAGGAGAATGAGCATGTTTTGTGAAGAGGTGCTCCAACGTTACAATTAACCCCCGGCAGTCCTGTAGAGAGGTTGTTGTTGCTCCAATATGCAGAAAATAATACTGGCACCCTGCATTATCAAATAAGGGCAGTATATATGAATTAATATCAGCGCTAAACAATTTTAATTTTAACACTACTGCATATTGTCAAGCCACATGTTTTAAGCTCTACCCCTGAATACTTTTAAGTGCAATGTTGAAGTCAGACAACATGGTTGTACATATACAGTAATGGTAGTTATGATCGTTATGATGCAGTCCTAATTCAATGCATGTTGCATGAAGTGAGGTGACAACATATACCTAATGAAATGTGGCCCTCTCTGTATATGTTTTACTGCCTAATGTAGCGTCCACCCGCACATCAAATCTCACCAGATATCAAGCATTTAAGTCATAGGAAAAGATATGCGACATACTGAAGTGATTGGAATTGATATTCAGTCTTGACTCTTTTGGATAATTACTGTCATTAAGATATATTTGATAACTCTGTGCACAGAAGCATCATTTTAGAAAGATACTACAGAGCTTAAGATACATTTTCGTGCACGGTTGTGGGGCTGACATTAGTGTCAAACATTAAAAGTAATAGTAAACTCTCTACGCCACTTTTATTTGCTGAGGTTCTTAAGCAATCAGGCAAGATGCCTGGCAAAGGATCTGCTCCTGCATCAAAAGAACCACCTCAACATGCTAACATTTCTCCACATGGTGATACACTGAATCACATATTACTGGAAATTTCCGCAGTCAGTAAATGTCTAGAAGGTATGGACGGTAATATTTCCTCCTTAACAGCTGAAACTAAAGCCATTGGAGTAGACTTGGTGGGTTTTTGCACAAAAACCGATGCTCTAGATTCGAGACTGACAATTGTGGAAAATTGTCTTGATACAGTGCAAAATAAAGACCAAGAACTGCTCTTTCTTCGCAGTAAAATAGTTGACTTGGAGGACCGTAGTAGGAGAGATAATATTTGTTTTTTTGGATTTTCCGCAAAATATTGAAAACCAAAATGCTAGGTTGTTTGTGACATTCTTCCAAAGTTAACTGGCATCACCTTTGACCCTCCTTTAGAGATACAAAGAGCCCGCCGCATAGGTCCTCCACTAAAAGATAGCACAGCTCGACCAAGACCACTTATCGCTTTTAAGACATGAGCAAACCAGACGCCTATTAACCACAGCGCGTTCGCATTGGCTCATATTTTTATATAAGGGTCACGTCATCCACATGGCTGCAGACTTCTCTAAAGAGACTAACGAGAGGCGCAAAGCATTACTTGCAATTAGACCTCAGTTACGACAACTGGATATTTAATATGGTCTATTCGAACCAGCTCATTTCCGTATTACGAAAAATGGGGACTCTATAGACTTTTATGATCCAGCAGATTTGCAGCAATTCCTAGATCAAATGAAAACACAAGATATGGAGACACAAGATGCTTCAATTGATCACAGCCATGCAAGCTTGAGTTCCACACAATAAATTCTTGATAACAGAAGACGTAATGTTAGCAATCCTCGTCAAAAAGGAAAAGATCTAGAAAGACCTACTCGTGCCCAAGATGATAAATCTTCAGCGTTGCACGTTGCTTCTGTTTTTGCAAAAGATCAACATAGAGATCAGTCTCGTTCCCCTCTCAAGCCTGCCTCCGAAGAAGTCTGACAATTGTAATACGACAAATTTAGTAATTAAATAAGTATTCATATTTTAAAAGAAAAAGAAAAATACTGCATTACTTACATTTTTATTGTAGAAGTTGAATTGATTAGACAGTGTTCATCTATGCAATATAAATGAAAATATTCAAGTTTTGCATAACTGAATGTTATCTATACACCATATTTTATAATATGTATTGGATTATACTGTTTCATTAGGATGTTCCATTTTATCGTACTATATTTAATAGTATTCGCTTCAGCTTTCACTTTCTTATCTGTTCTATTTTGTATATTTCAATTCATTTTTAATTTGTGTGTATTTATATATAGCAATGAATGTTCTCATATCTAATATATATTATATGTATAGATTTTTGGAGATGGTACCATATGCTCATCTGATTCTATATATGTATTTACATTATGCGCTTTCCTATAGATTCAATATATTATAGTAATTTATGTTATGCTGTGATGTGTATAATCTCTGACCTTGGCAGTATTTGTTATCCCTTCGTCGGGGCTCCTCTCCGCGGTGGTGCTCCGGGAGATATAGTCCGGTGGTTCACAGTTTAGTATTTTTGGCACTTACATTATTCTCTACCAATATCTAAACTGTATTCACCTAATTGTTCTTAATTTTACTGTCTCTACACATTTTCTACTCTCACAATTTATATTTTCTTTGTGTCTCTGATTATCTATATTTCTGCTAAACCAGGGGTTTCCCTCCCTATTCTCTATTCTCTATTCTCTCTCCTTCCTTTTTTTTTTTCTTCTTCTTACTTAAACCCATTGGCACCTCATAAATATGTGCAGCACGCCCAACACACACCCTCTTTCTGTCATTACATAGAATGTGCATGGACTTACTCATTACATCAAAATAAAGAAAGTACTGTCATATCTTCAATCCAAGAGGGCATATGTGCCATTACTTCAAGAGACACATTTGGATACATTGGAGTCGGAGAAACTCTGTAGGGACTGGGTAGGCAATGTAATTCACAGTAGTATACAGAGGGATGAACATACAACTGCAGACCCCACACGCAAATGTGGAGTAGCAATTCTAATCCGTAAATCTCTCCAAGTCACAATATCAAAAACATGGACAGATCCCGTAGGTCGTTATGTATTTGCAAAGCTACGTCTTGGAGATACCTACATTTGTGTTGGCTCTGTTTACGCTCCGACGGGAACAAAAAAAATCATTTTTTCTTCATCTAAACCGTTTATTAGTTGACATAGGTGCATCGCAATATCTCATAGGTGGCGACTGGAACATTGTAAGAGAACCAATTTTAGACAGAACAGGACCCCTAGATAAAAATAATAATGCTGACAGGGCATTAATGGATGACATCTTAGCTTATAATGGATTAATTGATCACTGACGTCTTTCACATCCGTCAGATACTGAGTACACATTTTCATCTCCAACGCATGGTACCCCTTATCTCGATTGGATTGTCTTTTTTTAGTATCACAAACATTAGTCCAGTCTATTCAACAATCTTGTATTTTTGAAGCAGCATTATCTGATCATTCCCCGACTTCTTAGCCATTGAAGTTGGCATACCCAGACCAGGGCGTAAACCCTGGCGCATGAACATACAACGACACAAGTCTCCAGAGGGTAAACAACAATTACAAACCTTTTTTCAAGACTATATTTCTATGAATCAAGGTTCGGTAACTTCAAATAAAGTGATATGGGCTGCGGCTAAAGCTACCATCAGAGGTCAATGGATGTGCGAGGCGGCATTAGCCAATAAACGTAATGCTGCACGTCAACAAGAACTAGAGCAGAACATTCAGTCGGATACCCGTCAGTATATCATAGCACCAACATTGCAAAACCGTAAATCTTTAGAGCAAGCTCGAATGGAACTAAATGGGCTTTTCACATCTAAGGCAGAGATTGCCCTTCCAAAAACTAAAACAAGACACTATGAACAAGGTGAAAAGGCAGGTAGATTATTAGCGGCACAACTAAGATAAAGAGAAGCAGCCATGGCAATCCCAGCTATTAAATCATTTCACGGTCCAATTCTTAGTAGGCCACAGGACATAGTGAATGAGTTTGCTTCCTTTTATACGTCCTTCTACAAACCAGTAAACACAGATAGGCTAAACGATTTTCTTTCAAAAGTAGATCTTCCATACCTTTCCGATGATGGAAGGACTTTTCTTGAGGGAGAAATTAGCAGGGATGAAATAGCGCAAGTAATATCTAAATTGCCATACCATAAAGCCCCTGGGGAAGCCGGTTTCCCGGCTGAATTTCATCGTTGGGCTGGACCTAATATAATTGATTCCCTATATGCTGCTTTTCAAGAAGCAGAACGAGATAACTCCTTAAATCCTCTTTCTAACAAGGCGATAATCGAGTACTCCCTAAACCTGGAAATAAACCTTTGCTTTGTACCAGTTACCGACCCATTTCACTCTTGAATTGTGATATCAAAATATTTGCTAGCATTCTGGCTTCTCGTCTTAGAAAGGTATTACCTTCCTTGATTCACTCAACTCAAGTAGGATTCGTTCCAGGACGTTCCTCTAGGAATCATTTACGTACACTGGCGCATAACCTATGTTATGCTAAACACCTCCCACAAGATGCATTAGCCTTATCATTAGATGCTGAAAAGGCCTTTGATCGCATAGAGTGGGACTATCTTTTCAGTGCTCGAACGTTTTGGACTTGGAAACCAGTTTATTCAGAAAGTACGACTATTATATGATAATCCTTCTGCACAAGTTGATTGTGGAGGCTTCCTATCAGAATCATTTCCGATCCAAAGAGGAACACGTCAGGGATGTCCTCTATCCCCACTTCTTTTTCTTTTAACAATGGAGCCTTTAGCAGCCACGATTCGTCAATCTGAAACAGTTACATGTATACCCCTTACTATAAGTGAATTCAAACTTTATCTATACGCAGATGACATATTACTCACCTTAACGGACCTTACTAATTCATTGCCATCTTTGCTTCAAATTATAGACACTTTTTCTTCATTCTCAGGTTATAAAATAAATTGGGACAAGAGTGAAGCCTTACCTATTTCTGATGGAACCACTAAGGCGGCTATACACAACTTTCCCTTTCATTGGCAAACCTCATGTCTTAAATATTTGGGTATATTAGTGAATAAGGGTATGGAAGGTATGATTACAGATAACCTGAACCCACTAATTGTTCAAATGCAACGTGACTTTGAAAAGTGGAAAATTTTGAATCTTTCCATGTGGGGTAGAGTTCAAGCTGTTAAAATGGTAACACTTCTTCGTTTTCTATACACCTTAGGTAAGCTTCCTCTCCATATTCCCTTATCCACTTTGAGACTTATGGATTTCAAAATAAAAACTTTTAGATGGGGTTCATTGAAACCTTGTTTGGCTGTGGCAAAATTCAAAGCTCACCATTCCTCTGGAGGTATGAGTCTTCCATCCATTGAACATTATAACTTAGCATTGCAGATTTCTCAAATATCATATATGTTACCGGGAGTTTCTGATGTCCCGCAATGGGTCCATTTTGAGCGCCATCTTTTATCTTCAGGCTATTTCTGCACTCTATGGTACTAACATTGCACGTCAAAAACCCACAAACCCAATTCTATCAGCCATGTCCAAATCGTGGCAAAGAGCACACCGTTTATTATCTTTAAACTCCCATATACATGAAAAAGTGCCCATATGGAATAATTCCGGTGTTCGTATTAATAAGAGGGTATTATCATGGCCATTATGGGAAGCAGCAGGTATTCAAACATTAGATCACATTTTTTATAATGGTGACTTTAAAACATTCACACAAATACAAGAGGAATTCGGTCTTCCATCACATCAATCTCTAAAATATGATCAGCTCAAACAATGTTTGGAAAAACAATTAGGTTCACATTCTCCGGTGCTTTCAAATTCGCAGATATCGTCAAACCTAAATACCTGGGGCAAACATAAAGGTATCCGGTTTATACAGAGTTTTCACACCTCATATTTTTTCTTAACCTCTAGCACAGACATTACAATTTAAGTGGCAATCCCGACTTTCAATTTCTTATACTCCTAATGCATGGGAGACAATAATGGAGAATTTAGACAAAGGAACTCGTGAAGCTGGACTAAAATGTTGTCAATTTAAGATTCTTCATGATTGGTATTGGTATCCTGCAAGATTAAAGAAAGCTGGTTTAATTTCCATGCCAATTGCTGGAGATGTGATAACACCAATTGTGACTCAACACACATTATATGTGACTGTCCGTTGATCCAATCTTTCTGGGCATATGTGGGAAAACCTTATATTCTACTATGCCTTTACATCTTCCGTTCACTCCTGCTGTTATTATCCTTCATGATCTTCAGTTATCTCCAAAACTCACCAAACCCCAATGTCGTCTTTTCCACACGGCATTGGCCTCAGCAAAAATATGAATTCTACGACATTGGAAATCTTCATCCACTCCTTCGCAAGAAGAATGGTTGACAACTATGTTCCAAACAGCATCACATGAGAAAATAATTTATAATCTTCAAAATGAAACTGATATATTTCTTCGTGTTTGGTCACCTTTCTTGAACCTGAATAGTGGTATGGATGTTGATGATAACACTCCAAGAGTGGATACTCCTACCCCTTGAACTGGCATTTGACAATATATTTTCTTTCTTCCTCCTCACCCCCCCCCTTTTTTTTTCTTCCTTCCACCCCTGGTTCTCATGCTCTCCTATTATAATATTAACTTATAATTTTGTTGTATTATTATTTCATTATTATATTATCTTATTATTCTCTCTTTTCAAATTTTCTTCTATTCTTTTACTCTTACTGCATCTTATTGACATCTCATTTCTCATCTCTCTTCATATAATTTCTATTACTATGCTTTATTCATTTTTATATCAAATCTTTTTCTATATTCTATTCACTATTTCTTTCCTGATATATTTTACAATATTCAATTTTACAAATGAATGAGCTGAGGAGATTTGTCATGTTAATATCTTCTATATTTATAGCTATATATAATATTTAATCTATTGAGTTAATCTATGATTCATTGTTTAAGAATTTTATATTTCTTATATCTGTTTGCATTATTTAAATATTTATCATTTCTCACACTATATTTATTCAATTGTATACCTTACTATTTAGCTTTATAGTTATTTATTGGCTCATAGTATTTATCATATATGCATTTTTCTCTTTTTCTTTTATATATATTCAGTATATTTATTCATCTCATTCAAATTGTAAGTTATTATTAACTTTATTGTACTTATGATGAAACTTTCTCAAAATGTCAATAAAAAATTATAACCCAGAACTTCACTGCATCTCTGTGATCCAACATTACCCAAGAGACGCCCATATCAAACAACCGCACCATCCATGTAAACAGAGATTCTCCAGGTTTTTGTCGGAATCTGTCTAAAATGTCATTAATCTCCTGCTGAGTAAAATCCTCAATAGAATCCATTGCAACCCTCTGTTGAAAATTTGGACCACTCTGTATTTTCCTACGATGTATGGGCTGCGCCTGAACCACTTTGCGGTCTTCTGACTCACCCTGACTACTGGCTTGATCACACTCTTCCCCCAGAGTCTGAACATTCTGAAGTATTCCCTTCCCACGTTTCTGGGTCCCAGTCAATTCCGACCTTTGCAATAGCTAAATGCACTTTTCTCTTGTTAACCCTTCCCCTCCATTTCTTGTACTTGTATTGTGCGATATGTACTACAGCCTTTTCCACTACAGTCTGGTAAGTTTCCAACTTATCTTGTAATAACTTATTCTGACAAGTTAACATTGAAGAGGTATTTTTGGCTCCAACAAACTATTTTTCTATTTTTTCACGTTCGTGCTGCAGCTGAACACATTTTTCATGCATTTTACGATAAGCACACAAGAGAATCCAATCTCTTCGCCCTAATGTGCTAAGCGCTTTCCCTTTCTCAACAGGCACTTTTTGCAAACACAACCATAAGGCTAGTTATTGATAAGAGCAGACCGCGTTGGCAGTCTGGGGATAATTTACAGAAGTCACTTTAAAATTAAAATGGATTCCATGTCTGACTCTGAATGTGAAATGTTATCCTTTAACCTTGAACTTACTAACAACTACTCCTGTAAAGGCCTGCTCATTTATCACCCTCCAGGCACTAGACATGACTTTTTTCATTCAATTCATACATTAGTTGAGGGGGGGCATGCAAAAACGACTATACGGTAATTGGAGATTTCAATTTCCACTTAGATTGTATTGAGGATAAAGACACGGAAGCTATTCTGGAGATTATGAATGCTTTCAACCTCCCACAATTAAAACATCAGTCTACTCACAGCGGTGGTCACACTCTGGGTGCGCTTTTTTTCTAAAAAACATTTCATTTCTGTCAAAGTATTTCTTCCACTTACATGGTCTGACCACAAAGCAGTGCTTTTTGAACTGTCTATCCCCCTCCCTACTCAAAGCAGGGATATAGATTCCAACCACTTGCCATTCTAACTCTGGTCTAAAACTAATTTTGACATTTTAGAACAAATCTACAATCAATTCTATGCCTCCTGTGACATCAACACTAGCGCTAGTTCCATTACTGTCCAAGCTGCAGCCAGAACAAATCCTCCATCCAACTTCAACCAATTCACATCTATTACCCCTGCAGATGTCCTTCATTTACTCAATTACAGAAAGTCAGGATCACCTTATGACCCGTGCCCCCCTCCATATTAAAACAGATTTTGGCTCTGATTGCTACACTTCTAGCTAGCATCTTCAACGGGATGTTTAGCATCGGTACCTTTCCTGATCTTTGGAAAAAGGCTTCCATTTGCCACTCCTAAAGAAACCTAATCTATACCCTGACATCTCAACCAACTACCGCCCTATCTCTAGGCTACCACTTCCAGCCAAACTAGTGGAAAAACTGATCAACATACAATTGACACAGTTTATTCAGGATAATCATCTGTTGGATCATTCTCAGTTCAGCTTCAGGGCCGAACATAGTACCGAGACGGCATTAATAAAAATCACAGATTAATTAAGAACTATCCTGGACAAAGAAGGCTCTGCAGCACTCATTCTCCTGGACTTGTTGGCGGCCTTCGATACGGTTGATCATGTCACTCTTGTCAACCATCTTAAAAAACTGGGCATTGCTGATAAAGCCCTGGTCCTACTTCAATCATTTCTAATCGACAGAAGTCACTCAGTTATGTTGGAGAAATTTTCATCTAACTCCTTCTCACTTCCGTGCGGGGTCCCCCAGGGATCCTCTCTAAGCCCTCTGCTCTTCAATGTCTATGTTCCAGAATTGGCCCCCTTGATTAGATCTTTTGTATTTTCCCCTACTTCTTATGCAGACGATACCCAAATCGTGGTGTCGGCCTTTAACAATACAGAAGTCACCATCTCTCTGTTTCACAACTGTATGAGAGCTGTTAGTAAGTGGATGGGAAGTCATTGTCTCAAATTTAACTCAGAGAAAACTGAGGTGATGCTCTTTGGTAACAAACCTCCGTTTTGGAGCCCAGCATGCTGGCCTGCAGAGTTTGGAACCCTCCCAACCCCATTCCAAAAAGCAAAAAACTTAGGCATAACTATAGATGACAAACTGAACTTTAATAAGCATATTAGCTCAGTTGTCTCTATCAGCTTCAACACTTTGCGAATCATCAGGAATATTCTTCCTTTTATTCCTTTCACCACCAGAAAAACAGTTGTTTCCTTACTAATTCTAGCAAAGCTAGACTACTGTAACAGACTCTTCATTAAGCTCCAAAAACAATATATGAAGAAACTTCAAAACGTACAGAATGCGGCAGCCAGGCATATTTTTGACCTGCCCAAGTTCCACCCAGTTTCAGCCTCCGTTAAGGAACTCCACTGGCTTATGGTGAATAACCGCATTAAATTCAAGGCATTATACCTCACCTTGCATGATCTAGGTCCTAGTTACCTCAAACAATCCCTCTCCTGGTACATACCTAACAGAGATCTACGTCCTAAAAATTCCCTGACTGTGTCGTGCCCCAGTTTTAAGACACTTAAATGGGGAGGCAGTTGTCTCTCCTCTGAAGCCCCGGTTCTATGGAACAACCTACCTATGAACATTAAAGCAGCTCTCACACTATTGATTTTTAGGAAACTAACAAAAACCTGGCTTTTTAACCTCTAGTCTTCCACTGCTCTTACCTTACTGCTATCCAATCAAGCACCATGACACCCATGGGTATTCGAGTGCTT
Organism: Triturus cristatus; assembly: GCF_964204655.1. Taxonomy (NCBI): domain Eukaryota; kingdom Metazoa; phylum Chordata; class Amphibia; order Caudata; family Salamandridae; genus Triturus; species Triturus cristatus. The sequence continues at coordinate 257,553,099 of NC_140584.1, forward strand.
TAGAAACATTTTAACATGACATAACATAACTTGTGCTGGCTCAACATCTGCTAAACACACATTCCAATTTTCACTCAGCCCAGTGCAATGAGCCCACTCGTGGGCAAGCATACCAAATAGGACTATCTCCCATCCAGGTATTTCAATTGGTATCTGGGAACCTGCCTTCGTTTTTCTAGAAAACATTTTTCTTTCCCCTTTGAATTTTCTTTCGTATCCTGCTGACTACGCAAACAATTTAGTGCTTGTAAATTGACACAATAGGACACACCTGAACCCTGCACTCAAGAGAGGAGGCAAATACACTACTGCACCTTTAAATAACACACGTAAAACAGCACTCCCAAAAGACGAGGCTATAAAACAAGACCCAGCACTGTCTTAAGGAGAGGTAAGAAAACAAATTCAGGTGCATTTAAAGTGACACACACATTTATTAATTCAATATTTTAGGAGGGAAGGCAAAATATATTGATTAATGCAGACTCCCAATTATCAAGTAACTCAAGCACAAAACCAGAATAACATGTAGCATATATACATGTAGCAAAGAAACTTAGAAATTATATACACAAAGTAAGTAACGCCTCACCGATCGTTCACTCAACATCCTTGCCAACTCAAGCTGGGGAGCCCGTTGACAGCTGGCCTTGGACTCTCGACCAGGACTCGGGTTCCATTCGTCTTACGACAGTACGTCTACTCTGTAAGTGAGCTAACACTTCTATTCTTCTGGCCACCTATCACCTTCTGTTTCTACTTCTCACTTACTTTGGTTGCATCATAGAGAGGAGGTCTCCTATCCATAAGTCCTTTTATTACCGGGTGAACCTCCTCCTCAGGCGGGGTCGAAGGCCGTGCCACAAAAGCCATACAAAAGCGCAACTTAGAGCGTCCTCGCACCAGTATCCTTGCCCTTCCGTATTCTCTGAGCCTGTCTGAATCCTTGCCAACTCCTGTCTGAATGTATTGCGTACTATTCCTCTCACTTGTGTTGCACATTTCAATCTTCTCGCATACGACTCCCATTCATTCAAGCAGTCAAACTCCACCAATCTAATGTTGCTTTTCATGTCCTTTCTCATCATTCAATACCTCAAATATTGCAACTTTGCTAAATCAAAGGTTTCCTCCATTGGAAACTGTAAATAAACATTCTACCTAATATACTTATGCCATTGATTAAAAGCAAACATGTAGATATAGAAACCTTAGTCATCTTTCCTTGAGCTGGAAACCCTTCGATCCAACCTGTTGTACTTACTAAACGCCTGACCCTTTGTCAGAGTTAATTTTAGGCACTCCAAAAATGCTGATAAACCCTGGGAACTATACATAAATTACTGTGGAGGGGCCAACCTCCTGTACTGTAGAGGTGCCAGCCTCTTGTACCTGGGAACTCCAATCCCCTTTTACCCTTTTAGCAGTGCCTTCTTCTCTCCCCTATGCTTTCTGCCACCCCTACCCACTGACTAACTTCTCAGTAGTTCTTTGAAATGAAGTATAGATCACTCACCATGTGTAAGTCTTAGCAGGGCCCCCACAGATGCTGACTCAGGAATCCAGTCCCGTTACTGAGATGCACACTTCGGGATATGCAGGGGTCCAAGCCAGACCCTTCACTGTGGTGCTGAGCACCAGCTGGGGGGAGTCCAGCTGATTAAGCAGAATCTTGTTTTTTGAATAAAGGAGCAGTCAGTCAGGGAAGATCTTCCAGCATTTAAGTTTATTCTCTAGCTGCAACAGTGTCTGTGTAGTGAACGAACAGAGTCTGCTTTACACACAGAACCACAAAAATATATATCTTTCATAATCACATAGGATACAATGATTAGCAATGATCTCAAAATGAAAACATTAAAGGATCAAGAGCTTTAGAGCGGTAATTGAGGAGGTTTTCAAACAGGTTTCTCGTTTATACTTGCCAACAATAGATATAATTCCTTAGTTAACATGTCTCTAAACATACATCATATAGTAGCTTATCGTCAACCTTGAGAATGAAACAGGCAGCTAAGAAAGCTGCATTGTAATCATTGCTGAGCAGCTGCACAACTTTAACCATCAATATGCTTCCTTTGAACCTTGTTAATAGTGTGCCGAAATACATAACAGATAAGTGCTTTCCATATGATCTCTGTGCCATGTAGGGAACATTCTTCAGTGGCAGTGGTTATTTATGCACACGCTTTAAATAACACACTCCAGGAGCCCAAGCGTGCTCAGAGAGGAAAGGTAATTTTTGCTTTCTTCTGCACAAAGGGAGAAAGGCTAAAACTAAGATGGCTTCTGTATGAAAATAAAATGGCTTACGCAAAGTCTACTGTTTTGCATTTTCTAGCCTCAGGACCACTGAGCCTAATTGAATGTGGTTCTGTGATTTGGAAGGGTACACAATGCATGCCTTCCTTTGCAAGAGGGTGTACTGTCCCCATTGTCTGCTGGCATGAGCTTGTCATCAGTGACAGTGTGTTTTTTATTTATAGTCGCAGAACAGACCACTTCCCCTTATCTGCACTGGATAAGAGGCCTACCAGCAAGTCCTTCTCAAGTTCTGCCTAAGCCTTACATAGCTGGATCACTTGCTACATCATATCTGCCTTGATAGTGCATATATGTGGTATAAGTAGATCATACTATATGCCAATGGCGTTTATGCACTGTATGGGTATTAGTCAGTAGAATCCATCTTGGATTGCCACTGCAAACATGCTGTACAAGATGGTGATAGCATGCCAGAGTTACATGGAGTATTGCTGGCATTCCTGAGGGTTTTGTGTGGTTACAGACTCTGAAGTACAGGAGGATAGAGGCAGAGCTCCTTTTAGATTTGCATAAGTGGCCTTTTTTCTGTGTCATGTTTTTGCTGCTTCCTTGAGAACTTTCATTACATAAGATGGAAGCCATAGGCAGTTTTTCTTCTCTGAAGTTCGGGGAACCCTTTGTCAGGGTCAGCCCTTTTTGTTCCTCCAGATTAGCTGCTCCTAAATGTCTGATGAGTGTCAGGTGTCAAGGCTTCTCTGCTCTTTGTGCTTGTGTTGTTGGCTTCTTCCAGAGAAGACAACCATCATCATTTCCTGTGTCTGCTCTGGAAGAGGAGGGTTACACAAAGTGAACTAACTAATTAGAACTAGTTAAAGAACAGCACATGTGGAATAAACAAACCATGGCTGACAAGGGAGTATAAGAGCAGGACTGAAACTGGCAGTCAGCGTTTTAAGATTTTTCTCTTACTGACATAGGTAATGCATAGTGTTGGAGAAACTTCTGAAATCAATGGCTCATGTCTTTGATGACCCCTAACCAGAGGTGATGGGGAAATCACATGAAGAGATATGCAACTATCTACTGGAAGAAACTGGGTGTCTGCCTTGGCACAGTAGTCTGCCTGGCTTGCTAAGAGAGGGATACTGTAGTTATGTATCCAGGAAGGGTCTTTCCAGAGGTAGATACCCAGCTGTAGTGGCCTGGAGGAGGAACTGGTCAGAACAGCAAACAAGCCCCATGAATACATTTTCAACTAGCACCAAGAATTTAGCAGGTGCTGCATGAAGCTGTAGTGAGCCCATTGCTGCTGCCCCTGGCGTGTCTCACCTATTACCCTCATTGAACTTTGAGATGTTTCTTGGGCCCGTTCTGGGCCTGGGAGTGAAATGAGCCGTGGCTGGCATACCCAAGCAGAGGACACCGCAGGAGCCAATGCTAGCTTGATGGAAGCAGGTCTCCCTGTATCCTCTATTCAAGGTGTACTGCACTGAGAAAAAGTGCAACTAAATCCTATGGTCATGGCCAGTGACTGAACCATGCTCAAGAAGTGTGTGACATCAAAAGGATATGACAAACTAATGTCCCCTGGACAATACACGTTATCTTCCGTTTTATCATGTGCAAAGGATTCGGGAATGTGGGCTCATGGGACCAACTTTCAGACCCCCTACAAACAACTCCTATGAACTTACCTTAAGATCCCTGGAGGACTGGATATGTTTTATTCTGTGGGTGGGGTTATTTACATTCCTCCACTAGTACCCCTGGGGTACACTCCGTGCCAAGGAGCAAAAGGCCAAAGGAAGCTACCATGATCATGGCCAAGGTGCTGAGGAAGGTGCCACAATGGCCAATCGACGCAGGAGCATCTGTTTGGGCTGCTGGAGGCTTGGCAAAAAGGCAATAAATGGTGAACCTGTTGTCGAAGATGCCATAGGCAACCTGAAGGCGATAGAGGCCTGACAACTATGAACGCTTGTGCGCCTTTAAATCTTCACACAGCATTATGGGTGTTTTGCTATTTCTCTCACATACCTACGTAAGCTGACCAAGAGTTTTATTGTAGATAATTAAAGCATAGGAAGAGATGCAGAAAATACACAAACCCCAGCCCAGATTTTTATTGTAGTATGAACTGAACTGCTCCATCAATGAGCATTTATATCTAACAGAAACAAAATCTTGTATTTTTTTCAAGACATCACATTGTGTGTATTTCAGTTGTTGCGTACGATACATGTTCTGACTGAACCTAAACATTCCGCCTGTACAATAAACTTTCATGAATACACCCTTACTCTTTGAGCTCACTAGTAAAAGCTAAACAAGGAGGTACTTGGCAATTAAGTGAGCACACATTAGTATCAAGCCCCTGTTGCTCCAGTCCAGAGGCAACAGCAGCACATGAGGATTGTCTGGTTGCCCTTGAGTTGCACAGACCCTAGAGGATGGGACTGATAAGAGCTTATTGAGAAAGTCACATCAACCACCCTCTGGCTATCCCAAGCCTGGCCACCAGGAAGGCCAAGAAACTGGCCGGATATCGGTAGACCACCGCCTTACATGCTCATTCCTAATTTGTTCAACCGCTTAACACTACCTAACTAAGCAATTATACAAATCAAACACCTCTTCCCTTCCATTGATGACATGATAACAGACGTAAACGGTGCTTCGTGGTTCTCCAACATGATCTAAAAGCTACTCATTGTTAACAGGTCAAGATCTGATTTATCTCGGGAACTAGATGCTGATTATGAACACTGCCTTCTCTGCACAAATTATTGCTTTCTCTATTATTGTTATGATCTATGAAATAATAAAAATATAACATTCAATATATATCATTAGCAAGCACTACCAAAGCAGTTCAGATATGTGTAACAAAAGTCTCTACCTTTTTATAGACTTTTGTTATATATATAAAGGGACCGCTTCAAAGTCTGGTTTTCAGGTCAGGATCCATGAATATTGATGGCTCTGGGCTAACTGGTAGTGAGGGAGCACTCAAGGATTACTTGGCCTCACCAGCTGTTGAACTGACGAGTGGAGCCATCATGGAGTCTGAGATGACCTCTTTAACTACCAACACATGATGGCTAAGATCCCAATATAATATAGAACATGCCCCAAATCCTCTATACGGTGGAAGCACTATGTGATTTAATAAGTACCTGAGGGCTAATAAAGACAGTTTTAAGTTTGCCACCATCTTGTAGGAAACAACATTTCTGTCGTCCCCCATTCCCACCTCCTCACTGTGGGCATTGTGTATAACAATCTCACCCACCCTCTAAAGTGAGCACCAAAGCCCATGCTCCGTGTATTTCGAACATATAGTCCCATCTCTCCAAGTCGAAGGCTTTTGCTATATCTTGGGCCACCACGGCCCCCCATTTGTATCCATGCCTGCTGCGGAGTGAAGTACATGTGTAAGTCTGTGAATATTATATGTGGTGCTCCACTCTGGGATGAAACTGCACCTATCCTCATTCATCAGTGCATTATCCATTGGTCGTAGCCTGTTGGCCAAAATCTTAACCAATATTTTAGCAGCAAAAATTAAATTAACTCACTAGCCTCTGGTAACCTGCAGGACACATTAAAAACCATTCTATTCAACGATCTTCCTCTTCCATCTTCGATTTCAATATTGTATCAGTAAATTTCACAAAAACACTTGTTAGTTGAGGGTCTTGCCTCCTAAAGGAAGACTTGACTACCAAAGCAGTTTAGTGTGACCATTCTAATGAAGGGATGTTTTAGACACATTCTCCATTTGTTTTGACGCTTGGGGCAGCACCAAATTACATGCATCACAGAATATACTGCGACCTGCACGATTGCGGTTTAGCCAAGTTTCCCATTGTTCATCCGATCAGAAACGTCCAATGCTTTTCATAAAAAACTTTTTACAAGAAAAGTGATGGAGGGCGGCGTTAGCCTTCTTCGCTTAACGCAGTGCTCCGCCACTTTTGAAACGCAGGGCTGCGCCATATTTAACACAATACGGTACAGCCCTGCTTTCTCCCTGCGCTGGCACTAATTACAGCTGCCTAGCAAAAACGCAGGCACCCTTGCAAGGGTGCGTGCATTGCAGGAATGATTGTTTATGTGCAGGAAGGAAAACCTTTCTGCACATAGACAATCATGCATGGTGTTTTACTGTTTTTATGTGTGCTGCACAATGCCGCACACAAAGAAAGAGCAAAAACTAGGAGAAATAAAGCATTTGTTGCACCATGTTAAGAACAGGTTTTTTTGGTCTTAATATTTACACCACCCTTGTAAATATGGGACAGTGTCAAAATCAATGGGTGTTGTGGCAGAACGCCCATCGCAACATCCATTGCCCAACCCTTTCACGCTAAGTAAAGCGTGAAAGGGTGCCTTATTTACATGACCGCACTGCCTTGTAAATAAGGTGAAGCCCCTATCGCCACAGGAACGTCGAAAAAAGTGACGTACCTGTGATGATCGGGGCTTGTAAATATGCCCCATAATTTTACAAGAGAAAAGAACTGGGTGAAACACATCCCGCTGTTGCTTATTGCAGGCATAGATATGATCACCATATCAGCACGTTTTCTTTGAGCAAATCCAGTTAGGTTTAGTCTGTTTGATTTGTCTTTCAGATATTTTTGTCAATGTAATTTTAATATTCAATGTGCCTATCCAATCTCCCATAGTTGCTGCATATTCAATGGTGATGGTACTTGACAGAAGAATGTAAACCACAGGAGTGTGGGTGAAGCTCAAACCAAGCAACTTCAACCAAAGCAGAGATTTTAGTGTGCCACTCTTTGAAATTCTAATTTGGTGCAAGGTACAACAAAACAAGCTTCCATTTCCAGTGTTTGCTCGGTTAGTTCGGCTAAACTCCAGTCTAATTTGATCTTGCAAGGTGGAGCTAGATAAGCTGAATACGATTCTGAACAAGCTGCACTGTTCAGTGCCAAACCACCTGGAGAGCTTCCCTAGATATATCTCTGCATCATAGGCCAAAGTAGACCGAAATGTTACCCTTACTACATCTACGATTGGCTTTGCCATTAGGCCTGAGAAGTGAGTAAACAGCTTAAGCAGAGCTCAGAGTGGATGACCACCTGCATGAAACAAGCAGAGGACACCAGATTGAGAACAGTAAAAAAAGAAAAAAAACCTACAAACATAATCTTAACATTGAAAATTATCTGTGGTTTTTATATATTATCACTAGATCTGTGAAACACTTACTGGAAGGCTAAAGAACCTCCAAAATTCAAACTTTGGGTTAAAAAACCTTTAAAATCTATTGTGGGGGAAAAATGTCAAGAATCATTATGGTGGTTTGATAAAATTTGGGACTGGTATGAACATTTTATTTCAATGGTTTATTTTTGATGTATTTCTTCAGATCTATTTTCGATCACCTTGTAATATGAAACAGAAAATGTCTTTATTGTAATGTCAATATCGCATCATGTGAATTATGCATGTCTGTTTCATACTTTTTTGTATATCTCAAAAAACCTGATAAAATAAGTGTAAGAAAAACCTTCCATTTCCAGTGTTTGCTTTATTAGGACAAACTCCAATCTAATTTCCTCTCATGAGGTGGAGTTGTATAACGTGAATAAGATTCTAAAGACACTACACTGTTCGGTGTCCAGCCAACTTGTGAGTTTCCCTACATAGGCCTCTGCATTACAAGCCAAGTAGGCAGAAATGTGACCCTTGCTATATCTAGATTTATCTCTGCTAAGTGGCCTAATAGGTCAGATATATATGCTCAGAGTGGACGACCTCCTGTAAAAATCAGCAGAGGACACTAGACTGAATACATTGAATACACTAAAAACATAATAAGGGAATCAGCTGAACTACCATCATCACACCATATTAATTATGAAAATACATGTCTATCTCACACAGTCACTCATCCATCACACCACTTATTTTTTTGGTGTTTTCTATAGTGCGAACATGACCCTACGTAGGGTATCAGAGCGCTTTACAGTTGCATATCCACAAACAAAACCTTATATGTTACCAAGTCATCAGTTATTGTACCATGACTAGATCTAAACACTAAGCTTAAAATACATCTATACAAACCCACAACGGGTTAATGAACGATGAGAGGTGGCAAGAAAACCGTCATGACAGGTCCGTAGACAATAGCTATACTGTTGAAAATTAAGGGAGATATTTCTTGATATAGAACGATTTTGCTTCCTTTTTGAATGCCGCGATGTATGGGATTCTTCTAATGTTAGGGGGGAGAGAGTACCAGATTCTAGGAGCTGCCCCGGAGAACGCTCGGTCATAAGTTCTTTTCTTATAAAAGCGAGCCGGTTTCAGTAGTAGGTCTGCGTGGTTCCTGGAAAACCGGCACCCTCCTGATAGAGTGAGTTTCTGGGCTAGGTAACCTGGTGATTTGTAATGTATCGCTTTGTGAGTGATGCATGCCAACTTGAATTGAATTCTTGCTTCGAAGGGCAACCAGTTGAGTGCTTTCAAATGAGGGGAAATATGGTCACATTTTTTGGATCCAGATATTAGTCTTGTGGCTGCATTAAGACAAGCTTTCAGTGGGGCTGTTGAGATCTTGGGGAGCCCGGCCAGAGTTGTGCAACCATACTCTATCCTTGATATGACCAGTGCCTGAACTGCTGTTTTGAGATCTGTCTCACTGAAGAATGGTTTTAGTTTTCTAAGGTAGCTTAAATGGAAACGGGCATTTTTTGCCATCTTGTTGATATGTGCTAACATGTTTAGATTTTTGTCCAGAATAATTCCCAGAGATTTAGTAGAGTCAACAATCTTCAGAGTACACTTTAGAGCCATGATTAGGTTGGTCCATTCTACTATATTTGATTTGCTTTTCTGGGGCGTAATCAGCAGGAATTCGGTTTTCTGAGGGTTTAGCTTCAAGTGGTTGATGATTAGCCATTGGAGGGTTCTCATTAGTGCCTGGTTCATGGTATTTATCTCTTCTGTCGATGTGACTTTGATGTGCAGCTGAGTGTCATCTGCGTACATGTGGAAAGAAATGTTCGCTTTTTGTAATAAATCTGTGAGTGGTTCCATGTGTAGATTACATAACGCCAGAGATAGTGTTGACCCTTGTGAAACTCCGATTGTATTTCTGGTTGTACCTGACAAAGCTTGGTTGACTATGAATTTTTGAGAACTGTTCTCAAGAAAGGAACTGAAATCATTTTAGGACTCTTCCCTCTAGCCCCATTCTGTTTTTCATGGGATCCAGTATTTTAGCATGGTTTACCGTGTCGAAAGCCGACGAGAGGTCCAGCAGGATTAGGAGACCTGTTTCGTTGTGGTCGAGGGCAAGTAAAGCTCATCCTCGATGTGCAGAATTGCTGTTTCTGTGCTATGGTTGGGTCTGAATCCTGATTGGAAATCATTTAACAGATTGAATTCCGAAATGTGAAGGCTCAGTTGTTGTTGGACACATTTTTCCAGTACTTTGGCTAGCATGGGAATGTTTGTTATTGGTATGAAATTGTTGGGATCAGAGGGGTTCTCTGTTGGTTTTTTTAAGAGTGGAATGACTTGTCCAGTTTTTAGGCAGACCAGACTTTGGCCTTGTGTCAAAGAAGCATTTATGACCTTTGTCCATGACGGGATTAGCAGATGGTTTATAGAAGACCAACACTTTGCAGGTAAAGGATCGTTATAGTGATTGTTAGGTTTAGTGGTCGACATGATCTTTGCAATATCTAGTTTACTGACCGGCTTAAATCTTGACCATCGAGCATTGTTTTTTGGTTTTTCTAATTCTAGTTGAAACTGTTGTACATCTAAAGTACCCTTATCGCTTACAATGTCTTCGGCTGCTTTTTTGAGCTCCCCCTCCAGTGAATTTCCTTTGTCTGTAAAGAAAGAGGAGAAATCTTCACTATTTAAGATTGTTTTTATAGTGGCTGGAGCCGATTTGGCAGATTTATTGGATTGTTCTTTTAGTAGATCGAATAGTTTTCTGAGTCTGTTTATAGCATTATCCAGTTCTTTCCTGAAAGTATTTTTTTGATTTTAGAATGCTTTAATTATAGGCTTTCCTGGACTGTCTCAGTTGGGTTAAGTGGGTCGATGAAGGGTGTTGTCGCCATTTACGCTCTGAAAGTCTCAGTGACCTTCTTTTTCATCAAGGGCACTATTAAACCATGGATTTTTGTCTTTGTCAGTGATCCTTTTGAGTTTTAAAGGGGCTATGTCCTCAATAATGCTTGACATTGTCTTGTTATAGTGCTTTGTGAGGTCACTGACGTCAACCATGCTCTTAGCTGGTTGCAATTCTATTTCACAGCGAGCTGCTACGTTATCCATATTGATTCCTCTAGTGTCAAGTCCATTTTTTGGGCTTAATAGGTTGTGAGGACAATTTGGTTTTTATGAAGGGAATTTCGAAGGTAACCAAGCGCTGTGTTCCGTGCAACAATAACTGCACCTCGATGGCCATCATGCATGACCTAAAAAACACTTTCCACATAGGCTCAAAACAAAGACAACAAACTAACACTCTTATAACAACACACCCCACATTGTGTAGCTTATCCGTGCAGGTAGGCATTGCTGTGCCCCACATATGGGTATTAAGCTCTATACAAATGTCACAATACAAAAAATATTTTTTTAAATCCGCTTTTGGTTTTGGCAATGCTAGTTGACCATGATGCCTGACCTTTCAGTTAAACCAAACCCCAAGGTACCTCTAGGTTGGTAATCTGGCAATTGTTTGACCATTCATTAAACAACACCTTGGTTTCTTGACCTTTCTGCCACATGCTCAAACTTTTGTCTTTGTTGTATTTACTGTCATTGTGTTGTTCTTGCAGTGCATATAAAGGACACCTTGTTGATCCTGCAGGCCAATACTACTTCTGTCTAAACTGACTGTGTCATCTGCGTATTGTAATTCTAGAGGATAAAGCTGGCAGACCCCCAAGGTTTATTTGAACCTAAATTCTATTGATTATGCTGTACAGCTCATAACAGCCCAGCTGGAATTCCCCGGCTATTCAAACATTCCTATCAACTCCAACAAACAAGCACAGGCAAAGCTAAAGGCCTCACCTTTGGGACTTATTGGCTTTGCCAGTGCTTTTTGTGGATGCTGAGCACCATCGGCAACTAAAAAACAGAAATAGAAAACATGTGTCATGACATGGGGCATCCATAACAATATTAACGCATGTTACATTCAGTACGCACAGCCGTGTGATGAAGTATGCAAGCACATGCGTCACCACAGTGCCGTCTTAATGCATGGGCACGCTGGGCAGTTGCCCGGGGACCCCACGAACATTGGGGCCCCATGCCGACCAGAATTTAACACAAATTTTCCTTTAAACATTTTTATTCATGTGAGTGGTTGTGTAGGCAGGGCCCAGTGCACTGCTTTGCCTGGAGACCTATAATGCTGTTAAGACACCCTACGTCACCATGCATGCGCACACCTACTGAATGACACAGGCGCCATTTATTTATCTTTTTCTTAACCCAGCCATGATGGAGGTTGCCACTTGGCACAGTCAATAAAAAAAAAAATCAATTGCACTGAAGCTCAAGAATCAGACGCTCGTCCACTCCGTTGACACTCCCCTTGCTATGCCCACTTGTGGAAACTAAATCAAAATTTAGATATGTGTAACATGTTTAGAAATTGTGTATATTGATGCCCATGTGAATCTCAAGTGCATATATACAGCGTTTCCCTTAATTGGCAATCACCTGTAATGTACGCATGTACAACCTTCAATTCCAGACAAAAGCCTGACTTACTCATGGAAAAAACTGTGAATTGGTTCAAACACTTTAAATTATGTATATTTGGCTGTAAAAGCAGAATCAAGTTCCAAACGTTCACCCAATTATCTCTAAGCCCTTGAACACAGCTTCCGGAAGGTGTAGGACAGAGGACGTTGGAACCAACAAAACGTTAAGCACAAAATAGCTACGGCTTAACACAAAGTAGCTTATTTTTTCTACAACGCTTTACTATATTTTAAGAAGGGACATATTTTAAACATTTTTTTCAATAGATCTTTTGTGCATGCTATTATATGTGCCTATTTTGCAGGTGACCCCACAAATTGTTCTTAATGCTGGTAGATGAGAAGGCAAAAGCAGATGGTACTGTTTCTGAAAATGATAGAAGTAGAAAATTGTATTGTATTGTAACTGTATTGTATTCTATATAATTTGTAAACTGCAGCTAAGACCTCAAATGTATCCTGGCACTGGCAAAAATAAAGAAGAGACCCTGATCATGAGAGTACTAGCAATAGACAACTAAGCAGGGAAGAGCCAGTACTTCAGTGCTTTCTTGAATGACAACAGGTCCTGACATGCTCTTAGTGATGGCAGTAAACTGTTCCACACTTGTGCAGCTCTGACCAAAAAGGCCTGTCCCCCAGTCCTAACTTTATTGAACTTGGGAACGCAAAAAAGATTGGTTTTGGAAGAGGGCAAAACTCTTGCCGGCGAATAACGTTTGCAATTTCTTTGCGAGAAAAGAAGGCCCTAAAAGTAATACAGAAGGACTGGAAGATACTTCCATTTATCACTATAAGCCAATGAAGCTCTGCAGAGGCCTCAGACAATGATGAGGATTAGGGCAGGTTCAAGGCAAGGTTAACTGCTGCCGTTTGAATGAGCGGTAGACGCTTAAGTAGGTAATCCAGGTTTCTCTGAACGGAGCTTTGAATCACCAAGGCCCTCACTGGCATGGGAAGGTAAGACAATATTTTCTGAAGCATGCACAGAAGGGAAAAGCAGGTGGAGGAGATTCTATTAACATGTACCATCTTTAAATCCCTGCATGGCAGCTCCCCCAAGTTCATTTCCCTACGCATTCATAGGTATGTTCCTCTTCGTAATTTGAGGTCCTTGCATCTTAACCTTCTGGTCAATCCACCTTTTAAGAAGACGAGGCTAGGATGTGCTAGATTTTCTGTACTAGCCTCTCGATTCTGTAAGTCCCTTACAACTAATATCAGATCAATGGCCTATTACTTCAAATTTAGACAACTCCCGAAAACATGGCTGTTTACTTAAGCATATATATAATGTGTGTGTGTGTATATATATATATATATATATATATATATATATATATATATATATATATTCACTTAAAAAACCATAGGTTTCACACACGTTATAGTTAGGAATTAGCATTTAAAAAACCTTGCAAATTCACTTAAAAAAACCATAGGTTTCACACAGGTTATAGTTAGGTGGACTATAACTCGCGCGCCCGCAGTCCACTGCTCATGACATCACATATTACATCACTCATGACATGGTCAGTGGCATTACTCATGACATCATCCTTGTGATAGAGTGGCGGTCGCGCGAGTTATAGTTATCTGAACTAACTATAACGGGGGAATTTCATTGGTTTTTTACGAGTGAAATGTCCACCAAACTATAACCTGTGTGAAACCTATGGTTTTTTAAGTGAATTTGCAAGGTTTTTTAAATGCTAATTCCTAACTATAACGTGTGTGAAACCTATGGTTACGGCTGCCATAAACTTTTGTAATAGCACACCAGACGGCCGCACCCGCTGTGGCTCTAATACACGGGACTTCGAGTACCATGAGGCTTTGTCGCACACGCCCACTGAGCAGCATCATGGCAGCCGTGCTGATGTTTGTTCTTTCTGCCAGTGACCAAGGACGTTAAGTCTGAAATGGGTTTGGCAAGCTCGAGATTCCTGGAATTGGTGACATGCTTGACCCTGCAACCTGGAATAAATGGAGTCAAGCTCTCTCTGTGTGAAGCGTTTTTCTTCAGGGCAACCTTTGTTTGGATTTATAGCGGTACGCCTAACTGCGAGAAATGGCCTGCTGCTGAATAGCCGCCCTGCGGCTTTGCAAACATGGCATGCCGAGAGGACAGGAGAGTCCTTTATTCTTGGGACATTGTTAAGGCAGCGCATGCAATGATCTTCAATTACTAGGAACCCACTTGGGTAATACACTTTTGTAATACAACACCAGACGGCCGCACCCACTGTGGCTCTAATACACGGAACTTTGAGTACCATGAGGCTTTGTTGCACACGCCCACTGGGACGAGACTCTGTATAAATTGAAGTTACCGTCATGGCAGCCGTGCTGATGTTTGTTCTTTCTGCCAGTGACCAAGGACGTTCAGTCTGAAATGGGTTTGGCAAGCTCGAGATGCCTGGAATTGGTGACATGCTTGACCCTGCAACCTGAAATAAATGGAGTCAAGCTCTCTCTGTGTGAGGCGTTTTTCATCAGGGCAACCTTTGTTCGGATATATATATATATATATAAATTCACTTAAAAAACCATAGGTTTCACACATGTTATAGTTAGCTGGACATTTCACTCGTGAAAAACGAATGAAATTCCCCCATTATAGTTAGTGCAGGCAACTATAACTCACGCGACCGCAATCCTCTGCTGATGACGTCAGATATTACATCACTGTATTTAGACACTTATTTACCCATGTCTTCTTCCATTAATTTTTAGCTATACATATATTACAAATATTTTTTTTTCAGAAAGACACATATGTCATCAGTGATGTAATATCTGACGTCCTCAGCAGAGGATTGCGGTCACGTGAGTTATAGTTGCCTGCACTAACTAGAACGGGGGAATTTCAATGGTTTTTCACGAGTGAAATGTCCAGCTAACTATAACATGTGTGAAACCTATGGTTTTTTAAGTGAATTTGCAAGGTTTTTTAAATGCTAATTCCTAACTATAACGTGTGTGAAACCTATGGTTTTTTCAGTGAATTTGTACGTTTTTTTAAATGCTAAGTTATGTATTTTTATTTATTTTTTTTAAGGTTTTTCATCGCGCGCCCACGTTACGCATTTCGCGGAATTTTTCCTTTTCTACCGTACGCGCACGCTACGCGTACTCCGCGATTTTTCACAAAAAAATTAAAGGAAATTTTGGCCCTTGGGGGTCC
The DNA here is from genome assembly GCF_964204655.1 of Triturus cristatus. NCBI lineage: Eukaryota > Metazoa > Chordata > Amphibia > Caudata > Salamandridae > Triturus > Triturus cristatus. Next base: position 257,568,330 of record NC_140584.1, read on the forward strand.
TTCTGGGACCCCCTGCCAAAGGCTAGGGGGTCAGGAACTGTCCACCCTGCCCCCTTTTCACGTTCTCCACCTTTGTTTTTCACCCCCTCAGACTGCGAGAGACAAAATGGCGGCCGACACTTCCTGGTTTCGACCGATTCGAATGTTTACTAAGATCTAACAACCAATCAGAATCGCGCTCGCGCACGGCAGCGTGCGCGTACGGTAAGTTTTACCGTACGCGCACGGTGCGCGCTTATAGATATATATGCTTTTAAATGCTATTTTCTCAGGAAATACTGAACAGATTTACACCAGACCTGCAAAAGGCACATCCCTGACCTGAGGACTACCTCTCTGCCAAATTTCAAGTAATTCTGTTCAGCCGTTCGGGCTGTAGCTTGGACTAAAGGTCCTATGCATGGGGAAAACGCGTTTTGGGACCCCCCTTTTTTCTCAGCCCCCGCTTGACGAATCTCCCCGAGACTTTCAGGGTAGGAGCGGAGCGTAGCGCCCCACCTATTTTGAAAATCGGCGCCAAAGTTATTCCAAATAGAATGTTGCGGATTTCCTATGGAAACACGATCCTAACTATAACTATCTACTGGCGACCGCCAGTAGATAAAATATATATATATATATATATATATTATCTACTGGCGGTCGCCAGTAGATAGTTATAGTTAGGACCGTGTTTCCATAGGAAATCCGCAACATTCTATTTGGAATAACTTTGGCGCCGGTTGACGAATCCTCGCGAATTTTTCAAAACTAATGGGGCGCTACGCTCCGCTCCTACCCTGAAAGTCTCGGGGGGATTCGTCAAGCGGGGGCTGAGAAAAAAGGGGGGTCCCAAAACGCGTTTTCCCCATGCATTTTCCCATAGGACCTTTAATCCGAGCTACAGCCCGAACGGCTGAACAGAATTACTTGAAATTGGGCAGAGAGGTAGTCCTCAGGTCAGGGATGTGCCTTTTGCAGGTCTGGTGTAAATCTGTTCAGTAGGTCCTGAGAAAATAGCATTTAAATCAATATATATATCTGTAAGCGCGCTCCGTGCGCTTACGGTAAGCTTACCGTACGCGTACGGTGCCGTGCGCGAGCTCAATTCTGATTGGTGGTTACATGACTGTAAACATTCGAATCGGTCGAAATCAGAAAGTATCGGCCGCCATTTTCTGTCTCTCGCACTGAAAAACAAAGGTTGATAACATGAAAAGGGGGCAACGAAGAGAGTTGCAGACCCCCTAGCGTTCGTCAGGGGGTTCACAAAGGACCAAAAAGTATGAAAAATACATTTAATAATTTTAAAAAAAAATCGCGGAGTGCGCGTACGGTAAGCTTACCGTACGCGTACGGTAAAAAAAAATAAAAATAAAAAAAAGAATTAACAATCACATTTAATATATAAATCTAAGGACCCCCAAGGGAGAAAAAAACAATTGATATTTTGTAAAAGATGGCGAGGCGTGCACGGTACGAAATGCGCAACGTGGGCGCTCGGTGCGCGAAGCGCACCGTGCGCGCAAAAATTAAAAATAAATACATAACTTGGCATTTAAAAAACCGTACAAATTCACTGAAAAAACCATAGGTTTCACACACGTTATAGTTAGGAATTAGCATTTAAAAAACCTTGCAAATTCACTTAAAAAACCATAGGTTTCACACAAGTTATAGTTAGCTGTACATTTCACTCGTAAAAAACCAATGAAATTCCACGTTATAGTTAGATCAGGTAACTATAACTTGCGCGACCGCAATGCACAATGTGTCATTTCAGATGTCATCATTGATGTCATGAGTGATGTCACTGACCATGTCATAAGTGATGTAATATGTGATGTCATCAGCAGTGCATTGCGGGGGCGCAAGTTATAGTTACCTGATCTAACTATAACGTGGAATTTCATTGGTTTTTTACGAGTGAAATGTACAGCTAACTATAACTTGTGTGAAACCTATGTTTTTTTAAGTGAATTTGCAAGGTTTTTTAAATGCTAATTCCTAACTATAACGTGTGTGAAACCTATGGTTTTTTCAGTGAATATATATATATATATACACATAATCAGTTTGAGCTGCAAGTTATGTTCTTTAATCAGCACCAAGAAACCAGTTGGTGTATGTGTGCTTTATAACAATTTTTTAACATAACATGTGCAGTAAGAGAAAGGGCACTTTCTAATTGATCCCCTAAACTGTGCACAGACGCACAGATGAAGACACTGACAGCAGCGCACTATTTGACAAGGGCCAGAAATTAGATGGGGGCGGGGGGGGGGGGAGATGGTTTCCCTGTGGTGCAGCAGAAGATTTTAGTTATACCACTATTAAAAGTTAGTGCATTATTATTCAACCAACCTCAGATGTCTGTGAAGCAATAGTGAAATATTGTCAACCACACCAGTGAGGGAGTGATCCAAAGTTAGAATCAACTAAGTATCATCTGCGTACTTGATGAAATTGATGTCATGAGATCTAATAAGTGCAGCAAATGGGCGTAATGTAAATGAACTATGAACTCTGCAAGCTTGCCACACATAGAGTTTGCGAGGATGTTACTGCTCACTAGAAAATGTGCCACCTCAAAGATTTTTCTAGTGGCATGTGCAGCCTCCAAAATGACCTTTGCATAATACTCCTCTTTCGCTATACGAATGCTCATTTTATAAACTCTCAGTTCTATTCTCAAGTTCCCCTTGTCCTTCACCAAGTATTTCCTGTGCCATAATCTTTCAAGTTTTTTGCAATGCAATTTAGCTTGTCTCAAAGACTCCCTATACAAAGGAGCAGGTGGTATTTTACGGGCTGCTCTTCTTTTGTTAGGCAGTACCTTTTTTAGGGCACTGTTGATAAGAACTATAATTATAATCGAGGTTGGATTTTAAGTTTATAGGAAGTTTAGTGGCTTTGATTCAGGCTTTATGTGCTACCATGGACCAGGCTCTCCCAGGTGTTTTCTTACTGGTCTCTGGTGCCAAAAACACTCCCTCATTCAGTACGATTCGTCCAGCTAAGGGGCTGTATTCCTACTAAAGACTAAAGTCCCTCTGGCACAAAAATGAGATCCAAAGTATGTTCAAATAGATACGTCTGGCCCAAAACAAATTGCTGTAGACCAAAGGCTTCCTAGGTATCCAATAAGTCCATAGAGCTCCATGTAGCCTCGCTCTCCACCCAGAGGTTAAAATCACCCAGTATAAAAAAATCTTGAATGAGATGGGGCTAAAGGAGAATTGAAGTCTGCAGAAGATTGTGGAAAGGTTGAGGAGGGACCCGGGAGGGACCGGGGAGATGATAACATAGCATCCCTGAGAAGGAGCAAGCAGCTTCTGTTGCAGGGTGTCAAAAAGCTCCCCAAACTGGAATATAAATACAGACTCTTCTTAGCAGTGCTAAGACAGTATTTACTAACTGCTGTGACAGGGAGAAAAACTTTCAGCATACAACATGGACTATACCTCAGCCCTGCTTAGGCTGTCTCTTCGTTTTTCTCCAACGCTTGCTTGCGGACGACAGCCCTTTTATAAAGACTAACACAATGCTTTATTACACATAGTAAATAATAGTTGACTTGCAAGTTACAGATGTAGGATGGCAAAACGCTCAAAGACATGTGACCTTATAACCCCGAAATCCTGAACTAATCCATTACACATTCTTCATTATGGTTCCAACAAAGGTTAATGACAGAGCATTATTTGCCTATGAATGCAAATGTGTTTCTTTGTAGATGCAATTTACGTAAAGTGTGTGCTGGTAGACTTGTGCGCCTAAGACCTTTGTGTGCTCAGAACTTAGTCACATTCCCTGTACCCATTGTTCAATCAAGCACCTGTGGTCTCTGGGTTAATTGGATTATATGAACCTATTGTCTAATCAGGCCACAATCTGTTTGGAGGCATGGGGTGCATGACAGTGGACCTGTGTGCGGATGTTGTAAATGCTTTCAAGTCTATTAAGCATGAGCTGGTCTTCAACTGAAAACTCTTTTAAGATTCCTATTCCACTACATCCTTAAGTGAACTTTTCGCCTTGCTCACTTCAGTGCAGGATTTGGGCCTAAACTAGCTTTTACCCACAAACAGCTGTGTGGCTTTTGCTTGGGCTTGATATTCATGTTTTCTACAGTGTGTTCATTTTTAGGTCTCGCTGAGCCCAGCGCATGCGCTGGCTCGGGGAGACATTTTGTATGTGGGATTTTCAAAGTGCTGCTGGCTGGCCTAGCGCTTGCGTTCACGCGATCGTGCACGCGTGCAGCCGGCCGCCAGCAGCACTTTGAAAACTGTGCTTGCTTTAGCGTGTCATCGCGATCACTTTCGCTTTCAGAGCGATCGCGATTACTTTTGCTTTTATGGTCGCGCGGCGTTACTTTAACTTCCGCGCGGCCAATGCTTGTTACGAGGTGCTAGATGACACGCTTTAACCGAGCTGCTGGCATAAAAGTGCAAAGTAGTTTACGACCAAGTGGTTCCGATTAAGGTGGCCTAACAAAAAATCTCTAATGAGTGCCGTTTCCTCATACCGCATTAGCCTTTTGGCAGGTTTCCCGGGCTTTGCATTCCCTCCTGTGCATTTATTTGCCCAGTTTACTACCTCGTTGTAAAGTACCCTGAACTCTGCATCCCTGGCTGTCTGCACAGTTGATTGCACTGCATGTTTGATTTCAATTAATTGAGGGGTGACTTTATTCTGTGTGGACTGTATTGGTTTGTGAGCTTTAGCTGAGGTAGGATTTTCCTTGGTGAGGTATGAGTAAGACCAGCAGACACCAGGATTGGCCGTCTGCCCTTTAGGGATAGGGAGCGACTTATCACGATGGCTGTTCTTGTATAGACCCATAGGGAGACTTCCCAATAGACAACCCTCCCATAGGCCTTTGGGAACAGGACCTATATGGGATTGAATCGACCCCACCACTTCCGGCATGCCACAGTATGTTTTTGTTTGCATTTTGTTTTCTATACCGCAAACTAGACCCAAGGCATTGGGTATCGGAGCGCTTTACATGAGCACCAATTTAGTTACAGATGAACACAATGAACAGTTATTCCCCATTTTATTATAGGCCACCCGAAGCAACGCCCTATCGCTATACTATTGGAAAACAATCAATTTGTGATCATCTTCTCTCCTTCCTGTTAAGTTGAACCAGCCTGTCGTTTGCTACATCTATTTATTGCAGCCCTAAAGAGTTTTTTTTTCTGCGGCTAGAAATGCAACATCTTGAACCATATATCTTTTACCTCTTTTTTTTCCTCCAGGTAAAATTTGGTGCTACTGTGATGCCGCACTGTGTGGCGACGGGCTACATGTGCAAGTCCGAACTCAACGCGTGCTTCACGTGGCAGCTGGACACCCTGACCACCAACTCCACCGCTGCCTGGACTCGCTCGCGAATGCAGCTGACCTCTGCCGAGCCAGGAAGGTCCACAACCACACGGGCAGTGCCGTGCCCACGCTGGAGTGCTGCCACGAAGAATGTGCAATTACCGGGGGCTGCAAGACGTCCTCGCGCGGCCCTGTCCATCTTCCCATATCCATCTTTTCACTCCTGTCCACCCTCAGACCTTTGCAGTATTTTAACGTGGCCTGCTCACCTCACATCTTTCCTTCCCCTCACGTCCGTCAATTTCTGTCTCCCCTCCAATGTTTTATTTTTATTTCCGCTCCACAATGCTCATATCCTACGTGAAAAATTAAACAAACAAACACAAAGCTGTTCCCATGGTGAACTGAGTCTGCTTGCACCCCAAAGCGCCCCACGGTCGACACACGTTCGTAGGCTGGCGCCGTGAGACTGCAGTGACCTCGAGTGCTCCGTGTGCTTCCGGTGACCCCTGTCCACTCGTCGTGCCGTGCGGTAGGGTGTGCTGAAGTGGGCACCCCCGGCCCTCGTGTGCTCATTGCAGGATGTTCAATGTGCCCGCCTACACGTGCACTATGCCAGGGATGTAACGAAGCCTCTTTAAAAAGGTGTTGTTTTTGCTATGCATGTAAACAAATTTGAATCTTTCCCTCCTTCTTTCCTATTGTAAATTATTCCTACCTTCTGCCCTGCTCCTACGTCCTTCTTTGTACCCTTTCATTTAATTTGCTCTTTCAAGTAACTTTTCATTGTTTCTTTGAACTCACTGCCTGTCTAGTTTCTCGTTTAAAGACGGGGCAGTGTTTTCAATTAGGTAAGGTGCCATATGTTCGTAAAACGCAGCCAGTGCTTATGATATGAGGTCCTGGCAATATTTTTTACATTCCGTGGACTGAGGCAATGGACTGTTAAGCGCTTTACGTACTCTATTAACTAAGACAGCTGCTGAGAAATGCAGTAACCCAAACAACCTTCATGAGCGCCATCCTTGCTGCTCATAAATCTTCCTATCTAATCCTAACTATGTTAACAGTGGCTTGTCTTATTCACTCAGAGGGCTAGCACGGGCACCGAATGCATCTGAAATGCAAAGTATCTCGCATTTGAGAGAGTTTGAGCTATTGCCATTGTAAATGACAGTGCCTTTTATTGATCTATTTTCAAAACAACACATAAATAAAAGGCATTGTCATTTACAATGCCAATAGCTAAAACTCTGGTAAATGCGAGACCTATTGCATTGCAAATGCTTGTTTACATTTCCTACAGAATTAACCCCTCTGGTTGCTATTTCAACTACTTCATTTAGATCTTGGTCTGTCCTTGGCACTAGGTGATACACGTTGCCTTGGGAATGTACTACTTGTGTTGACGTCCTAACTGAAAACATCCTTCCCACCTTGGTGCCTATTCTCCTAACACATGCCATAATTACTTATACCATACAGTAAATTAGTCGTAAGACCACAGTTTTGGGTGACAAAGCCCCCAACAGTCGAGACATCCAGAGTGGCAGTGACGCAAAACAACCACTAAACCAACTAACTGGGGCACCTCCTTCATCTCTCATGTTAGCCTATAAATTATTCAGTGTCTGTATTGCCCCCGACAAAAGTTAAATTTTCTGCATCATTTGCAGTTCCTATTTTCTTCAATACCCCTCCTTGTATGGCCGTCATAAGGTCTAGCACATAACGGTGTGGCAACACCATCATTCTTAAAGCATGTAGTTCTTCTTTTATGGCATTGAAGCCATCGTTGATAGTGTTGATTAATTTGAGGAGTTCCCACCTTGTAATCTGGAGCCAACGAGCTGTTGCTTTAGCATAAACCAATGGCAAGATGCTCCCAAACATAAGTTCAGCATCGTTGAACAGGAGATATTCTTGGGGAAAGTCATTCCAGGTACTTGTGCAAAATACTCTGCAGTTCTTTTCCTTCGGTTGTGATGTAGCAATGTCGTTGGACGGCTCATGGGGTGTTTATGCAAAGCAGGTATGTTTATTCCAGGTGTTACCAAAACTGGAGTATGCAAAGTCACAATGGAGCAAACTCCTCACCAGTTTGGTTGTAACTGGGCATACAGAAGGTCTCTGCACTGCTTGAACAAATCTGTGAGGCTAGAGGTGCCCTCCTGCATGTCGGCGTGGTACACCGTGGTTCTTCAACCAATGTTACAGCCAACGTGAATGGTGCCATTTCTCCTGAAATATGAGGAAGCAGAAGTTCGTTTCATGACAGTTTGGGGACTTACAGTGCCGCCTAACCATGTGAAATGTGAGATGTTTAAATACCAGGTAGGTGTACTTTCTCTATTGCAACCTGGCTGACATCAGTGCCATTCCATAAAAACATGGCCCTACAGGAAAATTCAATGTTGGGATACCACTGATCATGGGCAAATATTGACCCTGTTATTCTAAACCCTGGCCTTTGAACACAGTCTAGGGGTAATGGATTTACAAAAGAGTTGTTACATTCAGTGGGCGTGTTACTCCCAGCAATCCTAGATCTAGGACCATCTGTGTCCAGACTACAGTGTTAGGGCAACCTCTCTTTCTCATGTGTGATATTTGTTCCATGATGTCCTGCCTATCTGTGAGAATGTATAGTACTTCTGGTCAAGCGTCATACATGGTGGCACTAACTAGGAAGCGTATTACTTTGACATGTGTTAATTGCATTTGGGCCTTAAGTCTACACAAGTAAAGATGTAATAAACACTGAGCTATGTCGTAGAGTGCAGTATATGTGAACCAGTCGCATGAGGAATTAGGGAGCATGACGAAGCATGACTCATTTGTGGTCTCTGAACCTATTTCTGACATATGCTGATAACACATGTTATATGACAACTTAGCGTGGGCATTATGGGTCACATTGTTATTTGAGAGTTCTCTCCAGGCATAGAAAACATTAGAATTAGAGGGTACTTTGCTAGCAAACAGAAAAAAGGATAGAAGTAAGAGACAAAAAAAAAGCATAAATATCAAAATACAGATCTTTCATGCTGCCCTTTCCAAAAATATTCCAAAAGCATAGTTGGAGGGGGGTGCTTTCACAACGACAATCTACGTCTCCCCTCTTGTTCCTTTTGCGTTGTTCATTGTTTTTGGTGAGAAGCTGGGTTGAGACGCACATGGCAGTGGTGTATCCAGGGCTTCCTGCCATCCACCTTGAGGGCGGTTGGTGTGAGCATGGTGACTGTGTTGGGGCCCTCAAAACGTTTCTCCCTCCAATTTGGATCCAAGTGCGTACAACCACTTGATCTCCTACTTGCACAGCTGGGAGGTCGACCTCGGCATTGGCGCGCTTTTTTTTCCCCTTGGTTATCTGTTTGTGTTGAAATTTTTTATTAGCATTTCAGAATCATTAAACAAAAACAAGAAAACTCAAATACAAGTAATAAGGGTAAGGATCATATGATAGAGATTAAAAAGTAAATTCATATATAAAACAATATTTAATATTATGCTATCTAGGACAATAAATATATATAACAATATATAAAGGAAAGAGTGAAAAAGCATACACAATCAAGTTTTAAAAACGAAATGATAACAAATACAAACATGTTAAAGTAAAAAAGGATTCCATATCTGTGAAAATAACTCTAGTTGATCTTGAATATTATATATAATCCTTTCGTGCGAAGCATTTTGAATCATAGCAGATAACCAGGACTCTTGAGATGGTGGAGTGGAAGATTTCCATTGTCTTAATATACAGATTTTAGCAGTTGCAAGCGCGGTATGTAGGAAACGAGATTGTGGTTTAGAAAGAGTGGGAACATTTCTGAAATCATGTAATATAATATTAGCTGTGGAGAGGGGTAACTGCAGTGAGATAGACTTATGTAAGGTCTGACCTATGTAAGACCAATAATGTTTAACCAATGGACACGTGCAAAGAATATGAACAATATCACATCCAGAAGCATTACATCTCCAACAATTTGAATGTGGTAACAAGCCTGCCTTATATAATCTAACCGGAGACCAATGCCAGTCATGTAGAATTTTAAATAAGCAAAACTTTAAACGAGCTTCTCGAGCTCCCTTATCCAAACCATCTAGTATATTCATCCATTCCATATCTGAAAAAGAAGTCTGTAAACGTGTTTGCCATTTATGACGGAGATCGCAGGATAATGGGTGTGAAAATAATTGAGATGTAATTGTTTTGTAGAGACCTGAAATGACACCTTTCTGTTTGCCCCAAATTTGTAAATAAAACACTATTGGTGATATAGATAATGACCAAGGTGTGGCACCAAGAGCTTTGAGAAGAGATTTTCTAAGTTGATCGTATTTGGCATGCTGCAGCGGAGGTAAGTTGAATTCATCCGTTAACTGTGATAGAGGTTTAAGATCCCCGTCATGGAGAATTTGGTCTAGTGTGAGAATGCCTGCCGATTTCCATTGAGGCCATAGAAAGCTTCTACCTTTAATGCGTATTCTGGAGTTGTTCCATATAGGAGCCTTTACATGTAAACGAGAATTAATGCCCAAGATACGATGCACTCTTTGCCATATCTTACGCATTGCAGACAATAGGGGGTTACGTGGATCTATTCGGCTTGAACCAGATCCATATAAAACTGCAAGACCATTTGTTGCAGAGAGAAGATGTCGCTCAACATGGACCCAATGTGGTGTATTTAAATTATCTTGGAGCATGTATGAGAGCTGTGATAAATGCAAGGCAATGGTATAATGTTCAATGGAGGGAAGACTGAGACCACCATAGGAATGATGAGCATTTAATTTATGTATAGCCAGACGAGGTTTAATAGAACCCCATATGAAAGATTTAATTTTGGAATCTATAAGGCGCAATGTGGATAAGGGAACATGAAGAGGAAGCATACCAAGAATATAAAGAAAGCGCGGTAACGTAACCATCTTCACCGTTTGAACTCTACCCCATAAAGACAGACCCAGCGCTTTCCATTTATCAAAATCTCGTTGCATCTGAATGATTAAAGGCCCTAAATTATCTGATACCATGGCGTCCAATCCCTTATTTACCAAGATACCTAAATATTTTAACCGAGAAGGTTGCCAATGAAATGGATATCCCTGTATCACATCCCTTGAGGTGCCATCTGAAATGGGAAGTGCTTCACTCTTATCCCAATTTATTTTATACCCAGAAAAAGAAGAAAATTCCTCTATAATTTGAAGTAACGATGGTAAAGATCTGTTTAAATCAGTAATAGTGAGCAGTATATCATCCGCATATAGATAAAGTTTAGATTCACCCACCGGTAAGGAAATACCAACCACATTGGAAGATTGCCGAATAGCGGCCGCTAAAGGTTCAATGGCTAATAAAAATAAAAGCGGGGAGAGGGGGCATCCCTGGCGGGTGCCTCGCTGTATAGTAAAAGTATCGGAAGTAAATCCTCCACAATTGACCAGTGCAGTGGGTTGTTCATATAACAATTTGATCTTTCTTATAAATTGTTCTCCCAAACCAAATTTTTCTAAGATTAGGAATAAATAATCCCACTCCACTCTATCAAATGCCTTTTCAGCGTCTAATGATAATGCCAAAGCATCATCCTGTAAAGATTTAGCAGTATGCAGAGTGTGAGCTAGGGAGCGTAAATGATTTCTGGAAGATCGACCAGGTACAAAGCCCACCTGGGTATTATGAATGAGAGAGGGAATAACTCTGCGCAGACGAGAAGCAAGAATACTAGCTAGAATTTTAATGTCACAGTTAAGAAGTGAAATGGGACGATAACTGCTACAAAGAAGTGGATCTTTTCCTGGTTTTGGTAAAACTGCTATTACTGCTTTATTAGATATATAACCTAAGGTGGAAGTACGTTCGGCTTCTTGAAATGCCGCATGCAAACAGTCTATAATTTTATCTCCGGACCAGCGATAAAATTCTGCTGGAAAACCATCCTCTCCTGGTGCTTTGTGATAAGGAAGTTTAAGGATAGCGTGAGAAATCTCTTCTTTACTAATGTCTTCATCCAGTATGGATCTATCTTCATCAGAAAGAGATGGTAGTTCTAATCCATTTAAAAAAGACAACATTTTACCCTGATCTATATGGGCGTCTGGAGTGTATAAAGATTTATAGTATGTGGCAAATTCATTAGCAATATCCTGAGGACATGTTAACATGGAACCCTTAGAGGATTGTAAAGCAGGGATAGCCATAGCAACCTCTCTTTGCTTCAATTGTGCTGCTAGAAGTCTACCCGCTTTTTCACCCTGTTCATAATGTCTTCCTTTCATTTTTTGTAAGGCATATTCCGCCTTGGAGGTGAAAAGAGAATTTAATGCCATGCGTGATTGTTCCAGTAATTTTCGATTTTGTAAAGTAGGGCTTTTAGTATATAAACGTGTGAAATTGGTAATGTCTTGTTCCAATTGATTTTGTTTAGCAATATTTTGTTTGTTGAACTGGGCTGCATCTCGCATAAGTCTACCACGAATATCAGCTTTAGCAGCAGCCCATATGACCCTGTGAGAATCCACTGAATTTTGATTAAATGTGACATAATCATGAAGATGTTCTTGCAATTGTTTTTTACCAAGGGGTGTTTTATGACGTTGGATGTTCATTCTCCAGGGTTTACGACCTGGTTTGGGTGTCCCAGTCTGTAGGCACAAGAGGACCGGAGAATGATCAGAGATGGATGCCTCCAAAATACAAGAATCTTGGATTGATTGGATGGTTATCTGTTTGGAGAGGGACCTTGCACACTTAATCAGTTCACACAAATACATATGCACATTGGACATTAATAGATCTTCCTGTCACTAATTGATGGGGTGTTAAGTGATGGTCTGAACTTGGCGTATTTCTCAGGGAAAACAGTGCTATTGACGGACAGTATAAACTTTTTTTGTTTAAGGTAGCACATAATTTGCTGATCTTGTTTATCAGCAGACCATTCAGGCGCTCAATAATATCGTTACTTTGGGGGTCATACACGGAGGACAATTTGTGCTTTATCCCAATCAGTGTTGTAATTTGCTCAAATATTGTATTAGAAAAATTAGCTCCATTGTCTGACCTTTCCTTCTGGTACTCCCCATCGTGGAATCACTTCACAAATCAGGAATGTGGCTGCTGACTTGGCATCACAGTGGATGCATGGTCCTGTGTCAATCCATTGGGAAAATGTGCAGACCACCACGATGAGGTACCTGTAATTACTGCATCTATCAATCATATCAACAAAGTCCAGACGTAGGGCTTTTAAGGGACCCTGTGGTCGCAGAATGGTGGAGCTTATAACTTTTAAGGGTGGGAGAAGGGAAAACTACTGGCAGATGATACAGTTATGCAGATACATGGTGATCATGTTGTGCAAATTTGGAACAAATAACTCTTGTTGGATTTGTGTTGCCAAATAATCCCTGGAAGTATGGGCTGGCAAATGGATCTGATTAAGGGCTATTGCAAGCAAAGCCTGTGGCATCACTGGTTTTCCTGTAGCTGGCTGTCTGTACACTAGGTTATCCCCTGACTGGTTGCATCCTCTACCTTCCCATAACTGCTTTTCGTGCAAAGGAGAAGCTTCTTGCAGTTCTCCTAGGTGTAACCTTGCTGCCTCAGTGTAATCAGCGTGTCCTTGTCTGTGAAAGTCTTGGGTACAGACTCTGCCGGTGAGTCAGTGGGAGCCACCAGAACAGGGGCAGAATGTGGGTCTGATGGCACATTTGGGGGTGTGCGTTCTTAGCTGCATCTTTAGCTGCCTGATCTGCTATTGCATTACCCCGGATTACAAAATCCTGTCCATTTGTGTGCGCTGCACATTTCACAAACACCACTGCCTGTGGTAACTTGAGTGCCTCTATTAGAGTCTCTAAGTGGTTCTATGCATCACAGGGCAACCATCAGATTTAAGAAACCCTCTCCTGCTCCATCTCATGATGCTTGAGTGCACAGTGGTGGTTACATATGCTGAATCTGAGTATATGGTAAAGACTGCTCCTGCTCCTAACTTAAGGGCTGCCATTAGTGCTATGAGGTCTGCTGCTTGGGTGGAATAATATGCTGGCAATGTCAATTGTTCTACAATCGGCAATGTATCATATGAACGGTGCTGTTGAGCCTTGACTATGGCTGCATCTGTGTGTCTGATTCCTTTTTCCTGCTCAATCATAGAAGACCCGTCAACAAAATAGACAATGCAGCCTGGTATAGGATCCTCTGTGACTTGACTACATTTTTTGTGACTATATGCTGCATAATAATGTGCATCATCCTCCGGGCCTAATATTAGAAGGGCAACAAATGTTGCAGGATTTACTGTGTGACATTTCACAACCTACAAAGATAGCAGTGACAGTATCAGCTCATACCCGGACACTCTCTGAATAGTCAGAGAAGTCTTTGCCTTCTGAATTATGGAAAATACTGCATGTTCTGCGTAGAGAGTCAAGTGTGCCCCCATAACTATGGGGGGCACCCTTGTGTACTGCAAAGGCTGTAGTGGCCAGAGCCTGCTCACATAGATAGTGTCCTTACATTAAAGAGTCCAGCAGCCCAATGAAGTGTGTAATGGGTTTATGCCCTAGCGGATACTTCTGTGTGAGGACAGCTGTCATCACCTGATCGTTGCAATGGCAGAATAAATAAAGCTCCTTGGTGTAATCAAGTGTTCCCAATACTGGAGCATTTGTTATTTCACTTTTCAGCTTTTAAAAAGTCTCTTTCACCTCTGGTGTCCATATTATCCTGTCCTCTCTGTTTATTGCCTATTAGATCGCAACTAACAGGGGAGCTATTTGTATGTTATAGTCAAGCACCCACTGTCTCACATAATTTAAGAGACCCAGAAACTTATGAATTCTTTTGACAGTTTCTGGTTCTATCATCTGGTGGATGGATGCTGCCCTTCCAGGTGTTATATGCCTACCAGATGGTGATAGCAATTGTCCTAACTATTGTACTTCTTTCTGACAGTACTGAGGGCCAGATGTATCAAGCCTTTTTCCCGTTTGCGAACGGGAAAAAGCCTTTTGGGATGTATCATCCCAAAAGGCCCTCGCAAAATAACAAATGGCAAAATTTGAGATTCCCTATTTTGCGAATGCATTTAAGGCATCGCAAATTGCAATTCCTTAAATGCAATTCTGGAAGCACCAGCGATTTGCGATTTGGCCTTAAGGAATCATAAATTACCACCAACTTCAAGTTGGTGGTAATTTGCGAGTTCCTAGAAAAATGCACTTTATTGCATTTTTCAAAGTGCCATGTGGCGCACATACATGCCACATGTGCACACGTACATATTTCAGGGGTGCAAAAGGGTGTCCTTTTAGCACCCTTGCCCCCTTGAAATTGCATTTGCAATTTGCGAGTACCTATAGGGTACTTGCAAATTGCGAATGTCTTCCCATTCATTCGTATGGGAGTGAATGGGAAGGTATTCCTTAATTGCGAATCGCAATTTGCGATTTGCAATTAAGGAATATGTAGGAATCACAATTATTATTGGAAAACCTACATACATTGCATTTTGCGATTCTTTAATAGCGAATCAGTAAATTTCGCTATTATAGAATCGCAAAAGCAATTCTTGATACATCTAGCCCTGAATTTTCTCCCTCTCTACTTTGTATCCTCTCTGTGTAAGAGTGGTTAGAAGAGATATAGTGTCTCTTCTGCAGTGTTGCTCCATCAAACTACAAATCAATGTCATCGATATATTGCAACAGAGTACTGCCACATTGGAAATTTGACAGGTCGTTTTATAGCTCTGTTGAACACGCTGGGGATTCGCAATACCCTTTGAGTAAACGCGAGTACAAATATTGAGACCCACAATATGAGAACGCTGCCAGATAGTGGCTGTCTGGATGAAGAGGAATGCTGAAGAAGGCATTCTTTAAATTAATAACTGAAAAATCCTTGTCATTCTGGGAAATATTCGGCAAGATGATGGAGGGGTCGGGCACAATTGGGAATTCTGGTATGACTGTCATTCAGAGGGTACAGGTCTTCAACCATGCACCAAGTACAACTCCCAGCTGTAATGACTGGGTAAATCTTGGTGTTGGAAGGAGACACTCTAGGATAAATCACTCCTTGCTCTACAATGCCTATATAGTAGGCTTGATGTCCTCATCTGCTTCCTTGAACAGAGGATATTGCTTCACTCTGGGTAGGAGGGCACCTTCCTTCAATGTAATCCGGAATGGTGCTGCAGTGCGGATGAGACCAACATCATGTGGACCCTCAGTCCACAAGGTGGCTGGCACTTGTTCACAAGGTGGCTGGTACTTGGGAAAGATCTGCTTCCTTTACTAAATCAAATGCACTGCTCAATATGGGCATTCTGACTTCTAACACTGTCCTCAATAGTATGTCCTCTTGCAAAACCATAACTGTTTTCTTGAGGTCACCATCAAACAGTTGGTCAGCCTGTGTCTTTCTTATCAGCTTTCCTTGCTCTAGGAAGATGACACATGCCCACAGAACATTATTATGATTGATTGTTATCAGAGCTCCATCATTTGGTGTTATTTCCAAGGCTTCTATCTGCAATATCAACTCAGCATTCGATATCTCAGAGCCTTGCCTTTGTTGTTGAAAAAGGAACTCTTTGAGCAATTGAACCTGCTTTCCCAGTAACTCTGGTGTTTCTGCTATGGTAGTACATACTGCTGTAGTGAATACCTCCAAATCATCGGGTCATGCTCTGATTTAGTCTCTGGTGGAGGAATCTACTGTTAGTGTCATGATGCTGGAAGGCGGGACCCCAGGGGTGGAGCAATCATGGTCCCATCTGGTTCAAAATGAATGGTCATATTTAATTTGGTCATCAAATCTCTCCCTAACAGATTATCTGGGGCTGCTGGAGAGAACAGTAAACAGCCATCAATGTGTCTCCCTCCTACTTCCATCTCCATTGGTTCGGTAAAAGGAACACATAACATTCTAAGACAATCCCTGTGTGTCCATTGATCTGTTGGAAATTGAAAGGCAACCCTCTCTAATACATTATCTGGTTGCTCCTGTATCTATGAGGAATGCATACCTCTTGTCATTGATTGCTACCATCACAGCGGGTTCCTCATCTGGCCTGTGCGTTACTGACAAGACTGAACACATAGAAATGCTCCGTGGGCTCCTGATTCCTCATTGTGGGTATCCTCCCACCAGATTCACCTGGAAAGGATTTCTTCTCTTTACAACTATACCTCCTTGTCCACTTTGGAGTGGAGTCATCTTGGCAGGTGCTTGGTAGTTCTGCTGAGGCGGTTCCTGCTGCGCTTGGTGCATTGCTGGTGGCTGCACATTCTGCAAAAGTGTCCTGGACACATAAATTATTTGTGGATTTTGCTGTGGCTGCACTATCATATTACCTGGTTGACTAAAACTTTCCATTCTTCCATTTAGCTAATCCCATCTCTTCATGTTGCAGTCTTTAAATAAATTCCCAAACCTCTGACAATGATAACATGCCAGATCCCTTCTTGTAGGACTCATCCTATCTCTTCCTACTCCTCTCTGTCCGCTCCTGCTACTTTCCTGTGCCCTTATATTATGCTGCTGCTGTGGGTACAGCCCTGGTTGGCCCCTGGGACTGTTCCCACGAACATTGCAGTCATCTGAGCGGAGGCTGCTGCTAAAGCACCTTCCATTGCTCCTTTCTTTGCACGTTTCTGCTGCACCAACTTGACTGCTTCTTTCTCTGCTACTTCCTGTTTACTCTTTTCTTTTTCTTGTAAAAATGGAGTATGTGTGCTTGAATTTGACCTACTTCCTGGGTCCACTTTTCTTTCATCTTATTGATGTATTGTCATGAGGGAGCCGATGTCTGGCTTATCGGGGTACATTTTCCTCAGCTGATCCCACACTACAGATTTGACCAAATTAAATGGAGACCCATTACATCTGGTGTCAGTGAGGGTCACATTTCTAACTCCAGCCTTTTGAAATACTGTGTCCGTTTTGTCCTCTATTAGGGAACTAAGTAGGCTCTCTATATCACCTATTCCCATGGTGATACCTGCAGTTTGTTTTTCAAATACCCTGATCTATTGGCAACTGTTTCCTGAGGTCTTCCTTGTCCATCTGTGGCCAATAAACATACTGTAGTGGCCCAGGTCCCTTACGTAGGAGGGGCAACTGGTGCAAAGGGGTGGTGGCATGCTGGGGATAGTGCTGTTTGGCGTACTTCTGCCATATACGCAGACATTTCCTCATGTAAGGGTAGTGCCTATTGGGCTCACCCTCATCTTACAGAATGCAATCTTCTGCATTCACCATGTTACGTTGGTCAAAGGACCCTTTTTGTGGCAATCGACTCATGTTTTGGAGCTAACCGCTCAATCTAATCCTCTACATTATCTACAAATGGTACAACACTGTCCCAGCAATTTTCTCCCTCAGCAACGAGCTCAGTAGGAGTGATGTCTTCACTGCATGAATTTAACAGGGCACTTATTTGCTGTGCTGGTCTGTTGTGGAATATAACTCGTTCTCTAACCTCCTTGGATCCTATTCTGGGGTCTGGCTGGCCATGGATGCTTTGAAATTGTAATCGCTCAAGCTCTGTTGCTCAAGGCTTCCTAATTCTAGGGAGCACATCTAGCTCTCTTTCCATTGTGTCAGTCGGTTTAAGCAGTCTCCATGTGCTCCTTGTGTGGTCTAAGTTAATAAGTGACCTCTCTTGGATATCATAGGAAGGGTAACTTGCTTCTGGGGTTTGAAGCAGTTGAGCCATGCCCTCCACACGCTGATGTATGGATTCTATCATGTCTTCTAATTTCTCAAAACTCCTCTGAGTTTGTCCTGTAAAGTCCTTGTCATACCTTTCTCTCCTCACATCACTTGTCTCTCTCCAACTCTCATTGCATGATAGCCAGTCCTGCACACTCACTGGTGAGGCTATTACACCCCCCCCCCATTCTCCTTCTGCTAAGGGCATGAACTATCTTCAGTACTTATATGCTCCTGTTCCCTTGCTTGAGATGTTAGCTGTTGTGTCATACTTACAGCCCTATACACATAGTCACTCCACCCTGCATTCCCTATGTCCCTATGCTGTGGGTTGGACACTTGTTTTCTAATTACCCTTCATGTGGTATCCCCTTTCTGTAGCAACAGCGGCGTTGCTGATGATATATGTGACTGATCATCACAATTTTTTCAACCCTGCTCTTCACTCTTATCCTGCTGAGGAGAGGCTGGATCTAGATGCAGCACAAATTGCGCTACTAATTTCCCTGAAAATTGTGGTTCCCCTACCCTAATAATGTGTAGGAGTACATGGCTTTTATGGCTTTGGCAGTTGTGGGGTATCTTTGGGGGTGGCTGTCGGGGAGTGTGGAGGGGTTCCAATTTCAGGGTTCTCAAACTCTACTGCAGCTTCTTGCAGCTGCACTAGTGAATAGATGCTAGGCTCGTGGGTGCGGGTCTCATAGGGTCATATGGAGGCAGGGGAACAGCCAGAGTAGTAGGGGTATCGCCTTCTGAGGTGTCGTTTGATTTTTCACAAAATATTCTCCATAACGCTATGGTGGCTCCCCTTTTCTCTAATTTGGCTCCTGCATATTTACTTCGGAGGTATATAACATGGTCAATTATTCTATTGTTGAACGTTCCTTATGTTGGCCAAGGATACGTATGCTTTTGGGTGGCGTTAAACCTCTCCAGGCTATACTTTAGTAATTTCTTTTTGTCACTGGAAAATTCCTTCTGCATATGCTCTAAGGGTTATCTCCATGATTAGGCGTATTTAGTAGTTTAATATTTGCCTCTTTTCCTGCCTGATCAAATATTACTTAATTTTGAAAGTACACTTGCACGGATCTTACAGTGGGAAAACCTTGCCTATTTTTCTATCATTGTGTTATGATATACATTCAACTTTTACACTTTGTTTCACCACGTTTCATGCAATGTATATTAAAAACAACAGTTTACACATTACACAATATTATACAACAACATCATTCTGTGGCCACATTTCATTCGAGTATGCACACGCTCACCTTCAGTCACACGAACAATACAAAACAAAGATCTATTCTAGTGCGATAATCACATTTCTACTCTACTTTCAGGTAAATACAACTAGCAACCCCTGTCCATCTTACTCCATGCCCCAGATGAGATTCCTCTCAAACCATACGTTTTGAGAACCACAGACTGACTGCTGGACATTAGGTCAAGGATTGGAATTTTGAGTGTTTAGATTTTAACTAGGGGTAAAGTATAGAGACACCAGTCTTTTGGATGTCCCTCTGGGTCAAATGGAACACATATTGGCACTTTCCAATTTAAAGTTATCCATGTAGGCCACTTCCAACTCGTTGTTGGGAATTAAAGGTTAACTAGTCATGTAGTCAGTCAAGGTGATGTTTATTTAGACTACTTGGTCCTTAAACACATATCGTATACAGCCATTCAAATTTTTATAATTAAATTACTTAAAACAACCAATAAAAATCTCTAAAGATTCATTCATTGTATGAACACCTATAAAAATCAAGATATGTTAAAATATACCCCATCGTCATGTCTTCATCATACCGTCACACACTATTAATACAATCATTTTAAATTACCTAAACTTTACATTCTATATACACATAAAAACCTTTTTAGTAGCAATCATAAAGCTCCCTCATGACGCAGGCTATATCAAAGAATCTCATTTATGTTAAAAGTTCCATAGCTTGAACACAGTTTCGAAATCCATATTTTAAATGGATTCCGAATAAAAACATTTTCCGTGGAACCAGTACTGTAAAACAATCCAATAAAACGTGCAATATATCGCATTTAGTAGTTAAAGCACATGTGCAATTCCCCTCATGATCAATCATGGTTATTTTTGCCTTTTCATTAATATAGCAGGGGTTAATTCCGACTCTTATCCATAATTCTTCTCTTCTTAAACTGCAACTGGGTAATGCATTCACATACGGGTATCCTACTGCCTTTTACCACGAACTAGACATAAAATGATCTGATTGTTTTCCCTAAGGTACTGTTTGTATTATTTTCAGGATAATTTCTTGCCTATTACCCTAAACTCACTCTTAGTAATATCAATTTGTAAATCCTTTGGGCATAACTTAATTTCCATATCCCTACAAACTTTTACCAAAGTTTTCCTAACCCCATTAGCCCATTTTAATTCACTTTGCTGTATTTCATTTTTGCACCGCAGAGAGAATTTATTTAGGCATTTACCTTCCTCGACTTCCAATCCGCTTTTTCCGCTTAGATATAACAATTTGCTTCCATATTGGAATTGCAGTGGAATTATGGCCACAAAGGCTTTCAAAACAGGCCTATCTGACATCTCACCGTAATCCTTATTGAATTTCTTCAGGCCACTGACTGAGGCGAGAGCCCTTACTCTCATTGATTCCAGATGGATACCCCATTTTTGGGACTTCTCAAACCAGACCCGATACTTGTATTTCTTTACTATCTCCAGCTTGGTGTGGCCTAGGTGCCATTTACACTTTATTGTATTACCAAAGTACAGAACATTTGTTTTTTCCATATTCACTACTAGTTTTTTACAGTTGCAATATTCCATGAACGTGTTCAGCTTTATTTGCAGGCCTATCTCTGTCTGATAAAAAATTACAAGGTCACGCAACATGTTTCCCAACTATTTTGGGGCTGACACCCCTTTACCCCCCCCCCCCTCCCCAGAGCTGATGGCAAGTCTGCTATAAATGAAGAGAAGAGTAGGGGAGCCAAGACGCACCCCTGTCTTAATCCATTTTCAATAAAATGTTCTGTGTCAAGATTTCCTCAGTATCCATAATAACCTGTACCTAGGTATAGCTGTGTAGCTTCTGAATTATACTGAGGAGACCCTTCGGGATATCCCACCTTGTCAGGGCCTCCCATAGACGTTTTTGGTCCACCAAATCAGAATCTGCCCAGAAGCCGATAAAACATCAGTACAAGCTGCCTCTAATCTCCAACGACTTCCGAGCGATGGACCAGAAACAGAAGCAATGATCAATGGTAGAGTGCACTTCCTTAAACCCCCCGTTCAGGGGGCACAATATGATTTACTTCTGCCCAGTCTTTTAACCTTCCCAATATAATTTTTGCTAAGACTTTTTCTCCAACATCCAACAAGTTTATTAAGCTAAATTTCTTAGGAGCTTTTATATCTCCCTGCTTATGGATGGGTCTGATAGAGCGCCAAGTTATTCTGAAAATTGTAGGGGTGCACTATAATCACTGTTAGTCCTCACCCACATATGTTAAATGACTCATAGTAATGTGTGATTTAGAAATATATTATTCAAATCTGCTCATGACAGTGTGATTAGAAATGTAACCATGCCTTTCATGAAGAACAATGTCGTAGTTCACTGCAAATGTATTTTAGTCAACGCATAATGATTGGGTTTCATGTAATGTGATGTATTAGATTTAAACGTGCACCATATTAAAGTCTGCACATGTAGTTTGCTTATCCATATGTGAATGTAATGAAATGAATGCTTATAGAGTGATTATAAAAATTTGTGTTTAACGGCCTGATCGCATATACGTTTAAAGATAAAGGCCTGTTAATTTCTTATGTTGGCTAAATATTGTAGGCAGAAAATGATTTCCCTTAGTAAGGCTTTGGGATTTAGAATGTTAGAAAATCTCATAGAAGTGGAAAGTTTCTCGTTCCCATGTTTTTGTTGCAGGTGCAAGGACACTTAGCTCGTTAGAGACTAACCCTTTGTTCTAGGAGTTAGGATGGTACGAGAAGCCAATATGGGAGTATACTGGAATGTATGGATTATATTTTCGGCAGAGAAGGTGCCTGGGACCCAAGGACGAGTGTACTGTCGTTGGAAGGGAGACAAGTTTCACTGGAAAAGTACTGGAAGAAGACCTGGCTGAAGAGGTGTGCCGGAGGGCGTGTTCTATGTTTTGGGGATTTTGAATTAGGGACAGTTCCCCGTGGGTTGAACAGTTGAGCTCTGACTAAGTGAGTGCACTTCTAAGGAAGTCTTCACTTCTGACACCTTTTTACTCTTGCCTGGGATAATGCGAAGTAGGGATTTCACCTTAGAGATAGAGTAGGGATAGACTAACTGACTTTCTTTTAGGTAAATGACTTCTAATGTAGAGATTGGAGTGATCATCGCTTGTCTTATGTTATTGGAGCTGACAATTCTTCTTATTCTGAGTCAGATGAGACTCCTGCGTAGACTATTGTGTGTATTAGTGCCCATTTATTTCCTTAACCTCGTGCTGAGGTGTTTGTATGTGCATTTATTTTTGGCTCTGTAATAAATCCCTAAAATTTGATTCGGAGTCAGAGGTCCTTTGGAGTTAAGATTTGATTTTGTTGATTATGTACTAAAATTTGAGTTTCCTCCCCTCTACACTATTTTGCAGATAAAAAGATCCTGGCGACCAGAGAGGATTCTTGGTGATGGTAAGGTAGATAAGAATCCGGCTTTATCAGGTCTAACAATCGCCCTACTCCAGCTTTCTGGTATCTGTCCTGTGCCAAGTATGCGCTTGAACATTTGACAAAAGTATTCAGCCCTCTAATCTGGCTGGGTCTTTATAATTACCGCTGGTAGATTATCCAGTCCAGCTGCCCTAGTCAAAGTTAAATCTGCTATGATGCGTCTGACCTTACATGTCCTGAATTGGGATCTTATATCCTCATTTATATCATCCCAATGGGTAACTCTCTTCACTACGGGTTCCCCCCTTCTCCCATATGTTTCACTCAGAAAATCGCCCCCAGGCCCCTTCTGTCACCACACAATTCACAGCCCCCTGTATTTTACCAGAGCTTTCCTGAACTAGTTTTCAGATTTTTTTTGTATATATTTTGTTTCTATTGCTTCCAGAATTTTCCCCAAGAATTTCTCTTGGTGAATTCTTTTTTGATCCCTAATTCACCTTTTATATTTTTTCTATACCTTCTGGAGGCTGCTATAACTCGCAGTGTCATACCTTAGCTTAAGGCTTCTCTCCCCTTTTCTTATTTGTGCTTTTAAATTCCTACATTCCTTATTAAACCAATAGTTTCCTTTAAACCATAATCTGTGGTTCCTATTATCACCATCTTTATTCCCTTTTCTTTCAACCCTTAAACATTGAACGACCTGTCTAATTATATTTTCATACCACCCTAAATTTTTTCTAGAGGAGCCACATAATGTTTGGTTCTGTTGGAATCTGGTTAGTTTTTCCATGCACTCTACAGACATTCTTATGGTTAGATGCCTAGGGTATTCCATTTGGACAGGGAACACTTTTTCTCTAGGTCTCTTTTCACCCCCTACTAACTCAAGTTTTATAGGGTAATGATCGCTTCCCTTGCACCACCTCAAAATGCCTAACTAAATCAAAATTCCTGGCGTGCATAAAGATTTAGGGGTACATGCATCAAGATAAGGAATTGCGATTTCTTAATAGCGATTTTTAAGGAATCGCTATTTAGGAGTCGCAATTCCTTATGCATGTAGGAATCACAAAATAAATATCGATTCCTACACGTTCCCTAATAGCGAATCGCAAATTGCGATTCGCTACTAGGGAATGCATTCCCATACATTCCTAAGGGCCTCCAGGCATTCGCAATTTGCGATTACCAAACAGGTAATCTTAAATTGCGGATGCAATTGCAAGGCTGCTAGGGGGCCAAAGGCCCCCCCCAAAAAGGTGTGTGCACTTTGGCGCACACACATGCCCTAAGGGCATTTGTATGCACCACATGGCACTTTGAAAAATGCAATTTTGTGCATTTTTCTAAGGATTTGCAAATTACCATCAATTTGAGAATCCTTAATGCAAAGTCGAATTTTTAAAATTGTTCATGTATTGCATTTAGGAAATCGCAAATTGCGATTCCTTAAATGCATTCGTAAAAATAGGTAATCGCAAAAATTGCGATGCATCGGAAATGTCTTTTTACCGGTCGCAAACAGGCCAATTCTGAGAATCGGCCCGTTTGTGACCGGTAAAAAGCTTGATGCATGTGCCCCTTAGTCTATAGGGCAGGGTTGCTGTCCCCTCTTAAATTTTTGACTTGCGGGACGATCAGCATCTATACTTCCATTCAAACAGACTACGCCCTTTGACCCCAAAAATTTTCCTAGGACCATATCTTGCGCTGCCAGATCAACATCTGGAAAACTGGTATCATTTATTTTATACACGATCAATTGCCCTATACTCCATGAATCGAGGGTCCAATTTATGTTTGCAATCCCCCAACAGAATTAACAGCTCTCAAGAGTGTGGTTCACTCAGGCCCTCTATATCTTCCTTGAATTTTCCCAATTCACCCCATCATTCCTTACCCCCACATCCCTGCATATACTATAGTCATGCAATCATATTTAAGATCTGGGTCTAAAAGATACACCTTCAGGCCATAAGCCAGCTACATTTGACTTTCAACTGTCACTTTTTTTGCTATTTTGGTACATACCACGGTTATTTGTCCACCTGCCAATCTTAGCCGATCTACTTATCTGGACAAACCCATCAATCCTAGGGGTTTTGTCACACAGCCGCATTTCTTGCAAACAATCTTATAAAAGCCAATAGATCGCTTGAATCTTTCTAATTTTGACATTCTCCTGTAACCATTGATGTTCCATGTTAATACCCCGAGGCTGTGTGACGTCCCTATGTCCTAATCTATTTCCCTTAACCACCCATCCTCTAAATATCCTGGTGAAGCAATGGCCTTATATCTATTTTCAAGTATCTGTCTTCCCCTTTGTCTAGCCATATCGGTTTGTACCACAGTGATTTCCAGATATTCCTTCTCCCTGTGTCTCTGCTCAATCAGCCTAACCTGCCTTGATCCCAATCCAGAATGGTGCTGAAGAAATGGTTTTTCATGTTTGCTATGTGTGGGCATTTCTGCCTCCTGTTCTGCTTTCATTAGTGCCAACTTAACCTTACTAGAATACAGTAGCACTTTCGTAACTTCATTCCCATAATTATTTTCCTTGAATCCTCTTGTTTAAGGTTGCTTGTCCCTATTTCCTCCAAGCTTGAATATTTAGAGAAGGAGAATAGCTGGGACTGATTTAACGGTTGTAACTTTCTCGCCTTTTTACCTCTCTTTCTATACTGAGAAGGTTCAAAGTACAACCATAAATTTTTCACATCTCTGCTTTCTATTTCTGGGGGTCTCATACTACACTCTCCCATCTTTCTGCAGCCCATCAGTTCCATTCCCCCTCTTCTCCCTGTTCGATCCTTCGGATCACCCTTTTCTCTTTGCCCACCTACCTTATTACTATCTCTGTAATTTTTCTTACTTCGGGGATGTGGGCTACTTCTCCTATCACTAAATCTGATTTGCTTTCCTTCCTAAATCGCCTTACTTATAGTAGTCTTTGGAGCATTTTCTAAATGTCTGTAGATTCTTTTTTTTAACTATTACCAGACTCTGATACCTTCTATCCCTCCCTACACCCTTCATCTGTTCTTCCCTTATCCCCTTCCTTGACCCTTTCCTCCTTTTTCTTGTCCGGGGAATATATTGCCTATATCTAGTCGATTCAGTGCTAGATATAATTACGTTTTGTAAAACAGACGACCGGGGCACTTCCTCTACCTCCTGATAAACTGGAGTTTGGGTAGATGGTTTTGCTCCTTCTTCAGGCCTTACTATCAATGGCATATGATCCTTAATCCGCTTCAGTTCCCCCACTATACTTTGTAACTGATATTTTTGGGCTTTTAAGATATCATTATTCAACACTGAGACCTCCAGCAAACCCTGCAAAGTTTTTTGTAGTATCAACATTACATTCAACATACAGGCTGATGGCGTTGCCAAGATCTCAAGATTTAGAATAGAGTTTTGTGCTGATTCTTCGTCTCCTTTTTCTGGAGACTGTTCCGTTCTTTCCTTCTGCCCCTCTCCGGAGGAGTTAGTGTTTGCCGAGCTACAGTGCTCACTTTCAGTCCCTATACCCTCCCCTTCCGATTGTAAACCTCTGCCCTCCAAGGATGGGAAGAGCCGTGGTGATGAGGACAGTCTGGGTTCTGGGGATAATTCATTTTGGCTAAATGTTTCTTTGTAGTTTAAGAAGGGTAACTCTACTTTCAGGGATAGTTGGCTAACATTCTCCCCCTGAATCAATTGCCCTTCTCCACCCAACAGAGATTCAGATAGTAACTGTTTTCTTTTCAAATGTTTCCCTACGAAGTCCTTGATCGATTTAGTGACTGATGCTTCCCCTGCCTTACTTTGCAACGGTCTTTTTGTAGGAGTTGCTTCTTTGGGGGTCCACACTTTATCTTTTTTGATTCTTCTTCACAGGTTCCTTCCTTCTCCTCCATGTTCCTGTCTCCCCCTAATGTAGTGTTGACCAATTTTAGACAATTCTACGTGGTTTTCTGGTACCATTTATTAGTCTGGTATCAAATTTATTTTACCAAGCACACAAGTTTTCCTTCTGACTTTATAAGCACCGGTCCCATTTTAGCTCTCTCTGGCCTTCTGGTGTGGCTATAGGCTTACTAGCCAGATGTTTACTGTCTGGGGACGTGTGCTGCTTTGCGCCTCACGGCACCCCATGGGGGCCGACACAGTTAACTGCTCCGGCCAGCCACTGGCCCCTCTCACTTTCAATGTAATGGGAATGCCGCCGAATGCCACAACAATGTTCCTCCGACGTGTGCTCAGCTCTGTCAGAAACAAACAACTGATGCCTCCACTCCTTCACTCCTCTTCGCCTTTTGCATGCCACAGCCTGGCTCAACTCCAACAGTCAGTCAGTCAGTCGGGCGGGCGGGTGGCGCGCGGTCACAAGTGCGGCAGAACATCAGGCGTTCCACAGTGTCTGCAGTGTCTATGGCTGGGCACAGTGACTGTGGCTGAGGTCAAAAGAACCCCAATGATGATAGAGAATTATGGAAAGGTGTCTAGTTATGTAGGTGCCTTGCTGACTGTGCAACACATGTACACAATCCACCAATACAAAAAGAATTGCATGCGGTACCTTTGTGTCTCTTATAACCTTAACTCTTATATTTACATCAAATTTACATTACATCTGTGTTTAGTATTGCCAAGAAGAACACTCGAATACATAAACAAGACTCGTGATCCGCTTCGTCCTCGCCTTAAAAAGATGTCAGTCCCCGGATCCGTTCCAACCCCTGTCCACAGGCAGATCTTCAGCTTAAACACGGCATCTGCTTACTTCATCAAACAAGCATTTACAATGCAATGGTCTCGGCATTGTTAAAGTTAGAGCTATTGGCATTGCTCATGACATTATTTTTGTTTATGTTTTTAAAACATTTAAAGAAACGGCATTGTTATTTTCAATGTCAATAGCTTAATCTCTCTCAAATGCGAGACCTATTGCATGTGCACCCACACACAGAGCCACACACAGTGGTCGTTCCAATGGAAAATTTGGTGCCTGTAAATGTCAGTGCACTACCACACAAAGCATTAGTTACATTTAATAAAAAAAAGAAATCGCCCCTTAATCCATTATAGCTAGGTGGGTCGCTAAAGTTTGTTGTTTTAAAAATTGAGTGGCGATTTAAAAATGTTTTGGAAGCACTGCTCCAGAGGCCATTCACACTTACCAAAAAGTCTCAACACAGCATGTAAACTGCTACTCTGGATCCCTCCATAGCCAATCAAGGGGCTGCACTGAGGTTCGGTTATGGATGCTAAGTGACCTTCATACGTCCTGACTTCTCAGCCACCCTATAAGTCTTGTACATGCAGACCCATACTTACCCGGAGAACCAGCGGGCCCCTCTCTATGTTACTTCCTTCATCATCTGTGGAGGGTTTAACCCCTGAGTGAAACCAGTGGACTTCCAATCAGTGCTTTGTATTTTGCCCCACAGCAGGTGCTTACACAACCACGCTGTTACAACCTGCTGTGCTAGAGTGACAGTTCCATTACATGCCTTTGTAGCCCAAGTACTCTTTTATAGAGGGGTGCGTAGTGCAAGTGAACAACAAATTAAGCCTAGTGTAGCGCTATCTAAGGACCGCTGCGCCCGGCCTTTAAGCCTGGCCTCCATTTGCAGCTCTATACTCGTAAGTGCAAAAACTAAAGAACAAATTAGATACAAAGAAGAATGTTGAGTTATGACTCATGTTTCTAATTAAAACTATACAACCCGACAACAAAAAACTTGTGATTAATGTAGCTAACCATCTGCAATGTTGATCTCACAAAATGTGGACCTTGTAAGATAATGAAATGCCAATAAAAAGATTTTACAAAAAAAAAATCAAGACGCTGCACGTCTCACACAGATGGTCGGAAGCCACACACATTAATTCCTGAACATTCACTATAAATATGCATTCTGGGAATTGTAGTATTTGTTCGTTTGAGGAGGACTAACACACCAGAACACTGCTTTGGAAAAGAATAGGCTAGGACTGGGAGCAGGGTGCCCTCGTGACACGAGTGACCCGACTGCTTTACTCACACGTGACACCCGATACCCCAAGAGTTAGCCGTAAGGCCCTTATTTTGATGGATATCGTCCAGGGCAGGGCACACCTTGTCCTCTCGTGTGAGCGTGAGGCGTCTTCCGCAGACGTACAATGGATGTCTCATCTATTTACGTACTCGTGTGTCATTTCTTTAGGGATAGGCCAGTGCTTTGAAAGGAAATACAGAAGTGCAGTCTCTCACTATTCAGTGAAGTGACGGTACTCTACCATTAGATATACTGCAGCAGTGCTGAAAAGAGCAGGAACTCTCCCATTGAAATGAAAGAAGCGCAGGTACTTGGTACCGGACAGTACCTGCTAATTTGAAGCACTGTTTTTTAGGCAAACGATTAATGATTGTAAGGCACAAAACATCCCATACCTAAAGTCTGGAGGTTCTTGGGAGCAAAAACCTGTGCTGGAGTATTGGGCCTTAAGGCCTCCGGACTCTCAGCGCTCTATGTTATGGGAGGTGGTATAGGGGGGTGGATAAAAGGGGTGGGGGTCGCTGCGGCACGCAGGCGGCTCTCACTGGCTGTTTGCAGGATCTCACGGCGCAGACCGCTCATGTAGTCGATGAGCTCCTCCAGGCTCCGCTCGCTGTCCGTAGCCCGAAAACTTGTGCAGCACCTTTTCCAGCTCCCGCTCCACCGTCACGCACTGGTCCATGGCCGGCTCCGGCGGCGGCGGGGTCGGTGCCAGTGCCGTGCCCGGGACCTCGCGGGGGCTCTCGCACTCTCCCTGCGCCTCTCTATGGCTCATACGTGTTTCGGGCTTCTCTGTAGGGCACACGAGGGAGAGTGAGGTTTCGCGCAGCGCCGAGTGACGTTTTGCGGGGGAGGGCAGCAGGACGGCTCGCGCACTGTCTGGCGACGAGTCTCTCGAGCGGGGCCTGTGCCTCGTGCGCTCTGTGATGAGAATTGTCTTGCGCTTGCCGTGACATGCCAATCGAGCTACCGTCGTGTTATTGTTTTCACAGATGAGAGACAGGGCGGAGTTCCAAGTTGACCTGCTTAGCTTGGACAAAACCATTCTCACGTCCTGTAGGGTGACAGCCGGGTAGGAACATGGATAAGACAAGTTTTGGAGCTGCATGGGGAAGCTGAAATGTACACCTTAAAGAACCCAGCAGCGTGAAAGCCCCACGGTTCGTTCTCTTCTCGTACATTACTGCACAACGTTAAATAACCCCCCCCCGCCCAGTTCCAGTTATGTGCAGCGGTCCATAAACTCCGCCCCTACGGAAGTTTGTATATTGAAACAGTCCTCGTGAACTAAACTCGGTAGCTTCTACATCCGGGTTAATTAGAGTCTGCGTAACGCATTTGAACTGTTTGCACGAAATATCAATTTCCAGCTGCAATGAAGTAAAGTTTCGATTTGATTTTACAGTGGCCCGTAAAAACGAGAGGACGAGCACACCACTGCCTTTCTCCGAGGCGAAGCAGAAATGCCTCGGAGAAAGGCAGCGGCGGTTTCGAATTCGGGGGCGTGTTTTTCTTTTCTCTCCTCTTGCCATTGGCTGGAGGAGATAATTCGAAAAGTAGCAAAAAACACGCCCCCGAATCCGAAAAGGACGGGGCCTGTTCGGAGAGACAAATCTCTTCTCCAATGGCTGGCCAGCATTCAAGAGCAGTCCATGTGTGACAAGGGAGCAAGCCTGCAAGAGGAGCGCTGTAGAATGATTCACCCTCATTAAAGCCGGCTTTCGCAACCTGCACATGGTGGACGGGGTCACGTTGGCCAACGGACGTGCGCAGCACTACCAAGGTAGTGCTCGCGACGGCCGTTGGCCGACACACGCACGCACGCACTCAAGGGGAGATTGCCGGGCACCAAGTTGTTTCCCAGCTGGATGGGTCCATCACAGAGTGGTAAATGAGTGCATCAAGAATCACGAAGAGGATTATAAAAGGAGGTACGATGCCAAACATGGGGTGAAACACAGGAGCTGCAAGGTGGGAGATTTGGAGATGGTTAAATCTCCTGTCCCTATGAAAGGAGGCATGAGTAAATTCTCCAAACCACTCAAAGTTACTAAGGTTGATAATAATGTGGTTACACTTGAGGATGTCAAAGTGTGGAACATGGACAGAATTTCAAAGTGCCTTGTTCCAGTACCAGATTTGGGACCTGTAGCTGATGTACCAATGTCTAATCCCTGGGAGCTGCCTGGCTGTTCTCGCAGTTCTAGGGTCTCTCAAGCTCCAGACTGCCACAAGAATTATGTGTTTTGAATGATTGCCTTATTTATTAATTTTGTTAAATTTTCTCCTAGTTCTGTGTTTTCTTCTTCGCTGGTTCCTGGTATAAGAATATAAGTGGAAAAAATTGTATATGAAGGAGATGTGTTGGAATTTTGTTATATCTTTAGTGTATATTATATTGTGCTTCTTCTTACCTGTTTTCACTTTTGCTTTTCTTTGGTATCACCCTTTTCCACTCATTTCCATTCTTGGAATCTTCCTTTGTTTTCTCTGGCGCCCTGGTGCTTTGACAGTTGAACTGTCACTGGCGATCGGGGATTGTATGAGGAACATTAAACTTGTGACTCGACTCTTCATTGCCTTTGCGTCTTCATTATATTGTACGGCACATGGAGGTGGGTATATAAACAAAGGATATAGAGGTGGAATAGTCATGGATGTCAGCTTAAAGGATGGGCCTACAGGGAGGGATAGCTAGAAAGTTCACTCGATGCCAGCAGTATCCAGTCTCTCTCTCCACACTCCTTTATATAATGACACGAAGTGCAGTCCATGTGTGACAAGGGAGCAAGCCTGCAAGAGGAGCGCTGTAGAATGATTCACCCTATTTAAAGCCGGCTTTCGCAACCTGCACATGGTGTACACAAATGTGTTTATAAAAGAATGTTGTCTTAGATATGCTACTCACATGAAAGAAAAGAGAAATGCATAAATTAAACACACTGACCATTTATTGGCTTCACTGCATTTACAACTCCGTCATCAGGCATGTTGGCTCCCTGTGCTGTGTGCAGACAGTGTTTGTTGGACCCAGCACACTGCAAGCTCTTGTTAACATCAGGTGTCGGGGAGCACTGTTGCAGATCTTCCATCTTGCTTTTATTTTTCAAAGCACTAAACTAGTCAAGTTATCAGCATCTAAGCACTAAAACCTATACCTCAATAGGCTGATAAGATTAAAACAAGAAGATTGGTTATATTTCATAAAGGGAGACTATTGTTAACCTTTTGCAGTGCTATGTGTAGTGAGTTCTATGATTTACCTGTTTGACAAAAACTCTGCCCCCAGAGTTGGTTTTACGAGTTGTAGATATGCAGAAGTTCGCAGATGCGTAATTCTTTCGATGCACAGAAATGTTGTAGCTGTGCTTTTTTCCATGTATCCGTATGTGACTCAAAAGAGAATTTGCTGTTAAGTTTCATTTTGTCTATAAGGAAAATTATTTGCCTTTTGTACAGGAATACTGTTAGAACTGGGGGTCTCTAGTTGGCAAAGGTAGGTACCTTTGAGCAAATACGGACCCTTGCTTCTAGTCAGGGTAAGGGGGTACACACTGTTGATAACCCCTGCTCACCCCCTTGGTAGCTTGGCACGAGCAGACAGGCTTATCCCCAAGGCAATGTGTAAAGTATTTGCCCCAACACTCACAATAACACAGTGAAAAACCACAAAGGGACACCACACAGGTGTTCATAAAAATAGATATCTCTTTATCTAGATTGTGCAAGACCAGAACGACATAAATCCAACATACATAAATAATCTTCTTTAGAATGTTCTCTGAAATGTACTTGTGATCAAAAATAGCTTGTAACAGTCTCTTTTAGGCAAGTAGAATGTGATAATCCAACAGACTCCACAACTTATCGCAAGTCAGTTACCCTAAGCACCTGCACGCGGTGCTCTTCTGGCTGGGAAACTCTCCCTCATGAGCCTGCTAGCTCCACGTTCGATGTGTACCACTGTACGCCCTCCAACACTTCCTACGGTGTTAATGTCAGGGTTTTAATCCCTGAAACGTGCCCCGCAAGACATATTACATACACCAGCCCCTTGTTGCTGGTAAACTGATGCGCCTCTTAATCGGCTGTCTCCGGGGTCAGCGCTGCCACACTATGCCCCCAAATGGTGAAAAACAAATAGGCTCCTTGGAGCGGCCCCCGGTACCGCAGCTCTTCTGTTGTGCCGGTACAGGCCGCACTGATGACCTCAGGAGGGAAGCGTAGTCACTAATCACCCCTTAGTTCTCGTGAGCTCCTGAATGTTACCTCAATGGTGATCCTAGGCTGGCCCCGTTATCACACCCTACTTACTGTGCGAATATGGGCCAGCCGACACAGTTCCCCAGCCAGCAAGACCCAGCCCACCGGTAGCACTCCTGCCAACCTCAGTCTCAAGCCCCGGTCACAGATCGGAACAGTTACCTGGGGTCACGACGTGGAGGGTGGAGTCCGCGCTGACGAGTCTGCCAGCAGTTCTCTCTTTGCGGCTGCTTCCCGCACTCAGTCGCAGTTCTCCTCCGGCTCAGGCTGACGTCCTGCTGGGCGGGGCGCAACGAAGCCGGCGCTCCCTCGCTGGGGTGTCCTTTGATGCTTAGCAACGGCCCGCGACTTCTCTGCTGACGCGACCTCCTCCTGGAACTCGGGCCGGAGCGGTGATCTTGGCAAAAGGGATCAGAGCGACTTCCCTGGTTAGAGGCAGTTCGCCGCATCTCCACAGGCTTCTCCTTTCGGGAACCGGGCCGGCGGCGGTGATATTAACCCCTAATGCTTTGTCTCGGGAGGTGTCCTGGCAGGCACTCTCGCTCACCAAAACCACCCGGCAGGGATCCGCGATGGGGGTACGGTGGACATCGCCCAGAGCCCTGATGTGTGCCGACAAGCACACCGAGTGATTGAAGACACGGGCAGGCAGGGCAAAGGTCACAGGGCCACAATCAGTGCGCAGCCACACGCACTGGATATTTCACCAGCGGATTTCTTCTGCAACTTTTGTGTCCCTGAGTTGCAACAGGAGGCCACGTTTTCTCAGGCCCTTGGAGACTCTTATTCCTGGACACAGCAAAGTCCTTCCTTCAAGCAGGTGGGGGGAACACGGCACACAGCAAAGTCCCCTGTCCCCTTCCTCAGTAGTAACAGCAAACTGTAGGTCAGCACCAGAGCACACAGCAAGGGCAGTCTTCCTCTCCAGTCTCTTCAGCTGATCTTCTTTGGTAGGGATTCCTATTGTTGGCAAAAAGTAGTCTAATTTTACTGGGGTTTCAGCACAGCTACTTATACCCCAAAAGTCTTTGTTCTTACATGTGTGAGGGGTCCAGGATCCAGTCCAAACCAGTTCTAGGTGCCCTCTACCAGTGCATGTCTTCTTTCTTTGTGAGTGGAGTCCAGGGCCATCAGACACACCACAGAAGGTGGAGCCAGCATTGTGGAACGCAGGCACAGCCTATTCAGGTCCAGGTGCAACTCCTCCCACCACTCTAGATGCAGATAGGTCTATTCAGCCTAGTGCTGACTCACCCAGCCTCTGGTAGCCACCCCATCCCCTGTCACTCACAAACCAGACAGTCAATCCACAAACAGGCAGAGGCACACAGAAAGGTTGAACAAGAAAATAGTCTCTTTCTAAAAGTGCTATTTTCCAACACAGAATTTAACAAGCATTTGCAATGCAATAGGTCTCGCATTTATAGGAGTTTGAGCTATTGGCATTGTAAATGACAATGCTTTTTATGTAAGTTTGGTTTTTTTAAAACATATATAAAAGGCACTGTCATTTATAATGCCAATAGCTCAAACTTGTATAACTGCGAGACCTATTGCATTGCAAATGCTTGTTTTAAATACACTTTGACCACTGTGTGCAAGGGACAGACCCAAAGCCCATCTAAGTATATGTTATGCAATGGAAACAATAGGTCTCCCTTCGCACAGTTAACATTAAAGCTGTCTGTAGCCGAGACCTAAAACTGCAAATCCTCTGCTCCTTCGATTTAGCAGAGACATGGTTTGGCCCTCTTAAAGCTTCAAACCAGTAGAAATCACAAGACAACTGAAGAAACTGAGAACATGCCAGGCTGTAGGGCTGCCTGCTTCATTCGCTTATCTGCCAAGATCAAACTGTTTCTCACCAGTGTGGTGCTTCCTTTCTCATCACATCTACACAATGGGAAGGGCTCCACCGCGATGAGAGAGCGGGCGCAAAACATTCTAATCAGCCGAGGGAAATTACTGATCATGTGTGTAACAAATGGGGAGATCTGTAAAGTCAGAGCTAGGGGCGGGTGTGTCCATCTGATAACACTGGAATGTTCGAGAAAACATACCCAGCTGCAGTTGGGGAGCACGGGAAGTGGAGTTTATCCTCGTGCCTGAGTGAGAAGTGTGACAGCAACAACTGCCTGTGGCGCATTTTGACTATTTTTTTTCAAGCAAAAGGAAATGGTGCACTTTCCAGTAAGCAAAACATTTATTTGCATCATCCTCCACCTTCAGATGGGATGTAGATTAGAAGGTCCAACCATCCGCCCATCTGTCGCAGAGCGTGTGAGGCCGCGGAAAAGTTGAGTGTTGTTCAGGACAAGGGCCTGCAGCAATTACAGCCAGAAACAAGAGAGAAAGAATAGGCCTGGGCATGCACTGTGATTAACTAATGTGGAACAAGCGGCCGCGAAAGTGATCGCGATCACGATCAAACATCAAAGCGGCCGTGCGGCATTGTAAATGACAATGCTTTTTATTTAAGTTTGGGTTTTTTAAAACATAAATAAAAGGCACTGTCATTTATAATGCCAATAGCTCAAACTCGTATAACTGCGAGACCTATTGCATTGCAAATGCTTGTTGGTTGTAGTTGCACGTTGTGTCAGGGTTGCATGTCATCACTCACATTAAAGAGAGATAAGCCAATTTGGTCTAAAGTGGGATGACCTGAGACACATGATATTTACTGGAGTGGGTGGAATAAAATTGTGAATGAAGAAAATAAAATACCAACGGATATGTGTGTGTAGATGTATGTCCATTGCAAGGGTTCTCCCATCCACTAGATGAAATGCATAATTTTACTAAAATTGCAAGAACTCACTGACGCCAGAACTAAAAACGATGTATGCTTCAATGTGATTTGTTTGAGGAGCTCCTTTTTTGCCCGACTTCCCTTGTCAATGTTAACGGACATCACGAAGTACATTTATAACACGCTCTTGTCCACTCAATTTGAATAAACGCATGCATGTTACGAGATCTGTCACTCATGAGTGATTTAGTTGTTCGTAATTGGTGAAATAAATATATTTTGCGGGTCCTCAGTATCCAGTATCTCCTATTCATACATGTTAAACGGTCTGACGGACATGAATTCATGCTTGCGTGACATTACCCTTCAACGCTTGAGAAACCCTTTTGCATTTCTGTACTAATGAACATGTACAGCCAAAATAATGACGACAATCATACTACGGAGCATTTCTTTTTAGACAACTACATTCCTTATAGATGCTAATGCTATTTTAAACGTTGTTTCATTTGGGGCGGGTTAAAACGTTTTGTCTTTCACGGGTGCGTGTTATTGACGCCATTGTCTTATTGGAGGAACATTCAAAATTGTGAACTGTTTAAGCTACAGCAGATGTGATGATCGTGCCACTTGTTTCTCTGCTTTAATTATTTCAAGTGTGGGGTAGATATTGCGCTTCGTTTTGCAAGCCATTTGTTTTTTTTCTCTGAACGTTTGCCAAGATTGTTACACACGGCCTATTGAACTGGGGGCACTGAAGCTGCCTTTGGGTTGCATAATAATGATATGGCGGAAAAAGAACTGATGATGAATAATTAAATATGTAAATGGATACTGACCCCGCTTGAAAAAATACAGGATTTCTAACTGCAGACTCCATGTAAAACAAGACTGCTTCCGACAGAAAAAAACAAGCACGAAGGGGGTGGCAAATGGTGTGCGCGGCCGCTTTGATGTCCTCAGTGGCCGCGCGGCTCACTGAGGACATCAAAGCGGCCGTGAAAGTGATCAGGCAGTGCTTTTCAGGCTGCCAAATGGTGCGCGCGCAGATGCACTGTATTTGGAGGCCTGAAAAGCACTAGTTTGCACTTCCAGATCCCCCTTTTACAAAAGCCCTCGCAAGAGCAGCGCTAAAGCGCTGTCTCAGGCGAGACCTAAAAAACATCTTTCCTAAAAGATGCGTTATCAAATTCTGAGCTCAGGGATACCAGACTTCATATGTCTATCTTGACGCTATGGGAAGATATGCAGGTAAATATGATACCCAGCATTCCCCATTCTAACCTATGGGCAAGATAGCCTCTCAATAGTGAAAAACGAAATTGGCAGTATTTCACTATCAGGACATGTCACCCACACTAGTACATGTTCAACCTTTCACATACACTGCACCCTGCTCAGGGGGGTACCTTGGGCCTACCATAGGGGTGTCCAATGTGTAAGAAAAGGGAAGGGTCAGGCCTGGCGAGTGTGTACACTGGCCAGGACACATGGCAGTAAGCAAATGCCCACAGGCACTGCGATAGCAGGCCACAGACAGAATTTTAGGGCTACTCCTGTGGGTGGCACAATAAGTGCTGCAGGCCCACCAGTAGCATTTGAATCACCAGCCCTGGCACACTCAGTGCACTTTACTAGGGACCTACTGGTAAAACAAATATGCCAATCATGGACAACCAATCATAATAACAATTTAACCAGGGAGCATATGCACTTTAGCACTGATTAGCAGTGGTAAAGTGCCCAGAGTCCTATAGCCAACAACCACAGGTCAGGAAAAACAAAGGAGGAAGAAGCACAAAGTTTGGGGATAACCCTGCAAAAAAGGCCATTTCTAACAAATACGCTTACCTGTGCATTCAGGAATTTATGGGTCTTTGTCCTCTCCTATTTTCACCCTGATAACAGTTACTCCTACCCTTGGCCGGAGAAAATTTGAGGATGCTTTCCTAATGCAAGAGTACTTGCACTAGGTGTAAAAACATGGAAAGGAAAAATATAGCCTCAGAAAATTTCGACCATTAATATATCGCCTCACCAAATGTTAGTTACTTTCAATTTGAAAGTTCCCAATCAATGCAAACTTCCAGTCGTCTTCTTCAGGCTTTATTTTCGACGTGAGCTCTCCACTCAAAAAGTTGGCTGATTGAGGCTATTCAAGGGTTGAAAAATTGAGAAACAATTACCAAATTCTAAAGTAGAAAGTCTTTACTTAACCACTTATTGTGAGGCATGCTGTTTTGTATTAGAGAAACAGGCCTTTGTGCAATATGACGTCTGGGTCCCCGGCCGGCAGCTCTGACTGCCTACTTACTCATCTTCAGTTCCTCTTGGGAGCCAAGCACTGCAAGGTTACTAAAGGACCAAACTCATCTCCACCTTGCCTGCGAGGATCTGAGTGAACGTACCCGCTGCCCAAGGCTCCATAAAAGGGAGACTCTCACACTAATCATGACTCAGAAGACTGGTTCTCTGGAACACTAGACACTCACAGTCCGGTACACACAGGAGACATTAATGAGTGATGAGTCTCACTAATAACAAACACACGGAAGTTAAGGAGTGTGGGAATGCGTTGCATGGTTCGTGCTCATGTACCAAACTGTTGTCATAATGCAGAGCCCACATCTTTGCTTTAGAGCAGCGGTACTCAAAGTACGGCCCGCCAGGCCTTTCCTTGCGGCCCTTGTGTAAACAGACAGATCAGATTCAAATGCAATTCTGCCTGTTGTGATTCCTCGGGGGCCGCATTCACAGGGAAAAGGATGAAAGAAGCACGCGCAATATCAGTGTCTCGCAAGCTCACCCGCAAAAGGTCATCCTACTGCAGCTTCCAATTAGAACCAAACTTGATATACATCTGTTGGTAGGTAGATAATGTATCTTCTTTTAGGGCAGGAGCATGAGAAGGAGAAACTTTTTAACTTCCACATTGAAAAGCCCCCTTGATTTGTTTGCTTTGATGCAGTGGTTTAATGATTGTAAATAGATATTACTTGTTGCCACATATTGCTCCGGGCAAAGATGTGAATAAACATGAGAAATGAAGCATAATTTAATTGTCCTCTGATGTTGCTGGACTGAGCTTGTTTTTCATTTTACAAATATAAATGACAGAAAACATTTTTAAAGTACGTTTGGCCCATATGCAAGGAGCTTGCGTTTTTGTGAGCTGACAACTGCCAAAGATCACCGATGACGCAAAAAATCAGCACTGCAGAATCTAATGTTCAACCAGTTGCCACTGACAGGTCAGCATGGCCTGTAGAACTTGGCAGGTTTTAGAATGGTTGCGTGTTTAGTATTCGCCACAAGGACAAGGAGTTCTCAGACAGAGGCAGGGAGACTGGGGAGACAGAGACAGATGGAGACAAAGAAGGAGACAGACAGAGGGAGACAGACAGAGGGAGAAAGTGGGAGACCGAGAGAGAGGGGGAGGGAAAGAGGGAGAGAGAGAGCGAGCGAGGGAGGGAGGGAGGGAGAGAGGGAAAGGGGAGACAGAGATGGAGAGGAAGGGAGACCGAGAGAGATGGGTGTATGCCGGGTCTGGTGGCTCAGTGGACGAATGCGTCCGCTGCATGGACCTGTGTTCAACCTCACGGTCACAATTTTGTTTCAAGTTTGTGAGTACCCATGCTTTAGATGGATATAAAAAGCCAAATTATGCAAGGACGCACTATATTTCAACAGGTTTTTACACAGTAATAAAAGGATTGCCACAGGATAAAACAATGCTTAAAAAACTAAAGAAAGTCTATCCAATTATGATCACGCCACTGCAATAAAAATACAAAATAAATTGTCATTTTCAACGCCTATAGCTCTAACTTTCAGAAATGCGAAAGCGATTGAATTGCAAATGCTTGTTTTGGTCGGCATGGGGAGATTATAGGGTGACCAACCGTCTCGTAATTTCGGCCGTCTGTCCGTTGTCCGTGAAGGATTCTTTAACGGACGCCATTTGTCCGTAATTTTAACCGGGCACCGGTCGCACCACCCTAAAGCCGGCACAGCTTTCACCCACCTCCCTGCGTGACTCCGATGCTGTTGAGGTCGGGTGTAACAGACTCCGATGCAGCACCAAAGCTCAGACACGCAGCAGCATTGGAGGGGCACAGCGGGATGGCAACCCTCCCACCTTCCGCCCTTGATGAGCTGTTAAGAGGTGTTGAAAGGTGACTGAGAGGGAGGGGCTGCAGCTTCAGGCGCAGGGGCATCTATTCAGATGCAAACAGCCCTGAATGCGTCATGTCTCTGCAATTTAGAGGGGCTTCACACATTCCCTTCCTGCCCAGGGCCCCAAAAATCGTAGAATCGGCCCTGATTACACCAAGGCAGCACGTGGTTCTCTTCACAGAGCTTAATTACTCTTACTAAATTGTAAGCAAAACTTGGTTTTTCAAAGATGCAGTCTATAATGTAATAAAATAAAGAAATACCACAATCACACCCACACTGATTAACAAAAATACGGAGGACAATCACTTAAATCAGTTCTCCTTTAAGTACTGTACATC
This sequence comes from Triturus cristatus, assembly GCF_964204655.1. Taxonomy (NCBI): domain Eukaryota; kingdom Metazoa; phylum Chordata; class Amphibia; order Caudata; family Salamandridae; genus Triturus; species Triturus cristatus. Next base: position 257,608,630 of record NC_140584.1, read on the forward strand.
ACAGTGCAGGATGGCAAAACTAACATTTTAGAAAGAGAGCCTGTCCTCTCGTCGTCTTGTCCAGGAGGGGGTGAGGAGCCCTACTAGAATACTGCATGCCCACCACTGTGCCCACCCTGGTGGATCCTGTTCCCCCTCCTGTGATGGCTCCTGCCCCCCCCCCCCCCCCCCCCCTGTGGTCAGGGCCGGACTGGGAACCAAAACCGGCCCTGGCAAAGTGCTTGGCTGCCCCCCTTCCCTCACCCCACCGGGAGGTTGGGAGTGCCGCTGAGCTCTTTGCCAGGGCCGGTTTTTGGCCAATTTTGTTACAAGGCCGATTTTGCAGCTATGCTTCAAAAAAGGCCCTGTAACAAAAACGGCCCCCTGGGGCCCAAACCGGCACTCACCCGTGCGGCGCACCGGGGGATTGCCCGGTGCCCGCTACGGCCAGTCCGGCCCTGCCTGTGGTGATTCCTGTCTCCGCCCTGAGTGGCTTCTGTCCCAGTCCTGGAATGGCTCCTGCAGCAAGGGTGAAGTTCTTGATGGGCCTCATCTCAAAAAGGCTCGGCTCAAACTTAATATGAAAAGGTGAGTAAGTGAAGGGATGGGTGGATGGCTGGATGAATTAGTGAAAGGGTGAATGGATGAATGAAAGATTGAATAGATGGATAATGATAGAGGATGGATGGATTGATGAGTGAGTGGAAGGATGGATGAGAGAAAAGGTAAAAAGCTGGATGTATGGGTGGAAGGGTAGCTGGATGGGTAAAAGGGTGGATGGATGAGTGAAAGGATGGATGAGTGAAAAGGTGGATAAGTGGGTGGATGGATGAGTGAAATGATGGATGGATTGATGAATTGATAAGTGCAAGGGTGAATGGATGGACGGATGAGTGAAAGGGTGGATGTAAGGATGAATGAATGAGTGAAAGGGAGGGTAGGTGGACAAAAGGATGAATAGATGAGTGAAGGAGTGAAAGGATAAATGGATGAGCGAAAGGATGGATGAGTGATAGGGTCAATGGATGGATTCATGAGTGGATGAGTAGATGGATGGGTGGGTGGATGGATGGATGGAAGGAAGGATGGCTAAGTGAAAGGGTCGATGGAGAGAGAAAGGGAGGATGGATGGATGACTGGGAGGATGGATGGATGACTGAAAGGGTGGAAGGATGAGTGACTGGGTGGATGGATGAGTAAGTGAAAGGATGGCTGGATGGGTGAAAGGGTAAATGGCTGGATGGATGAGTGGAAGGATGGGTAGAAGAGTGGATGGATGAGTGTACAGATGGATAGGGTGAAAGGGTCAATGGATGGATAGATGAGTGAAAGGATGGATGAGTGAAATGATAGATGGAAGGATACATGATGGATAGGTTTGCAAATGGTTGAATGTGTTTGGATATGGCTGGGCTTACTTATATACTGCGTGACCTTCTCTGATGTGTCTGTAAAACGTACCTATTGTCCTGAAGTTTTGTACTGAATTTTGACCTCCTGTCCTGAATTTGTGTCCTGAATTTTGACCCTTTGTCCTGAATTTTTACACTCACCGTCCTGAATTTGCACCAATGCCAGTTGGTCACCCTAGGAGATTAAGTGATTTGCCCTCACACCTCTAACAGCAGGTCGTAGAAAATTGGTTACTATGTTATACTGAGAAACCCCACAAAACTATATATAAAATAATAAATATATAACTACAGCGCCAGAGTATTTAAAATAAACGGGAGGGATTTGTTACAGTAAAGACACGCCGCCTGTTACATCTCCTCCGTCTTCTGTTTCCAACCAAGCCCTTGTGACGTAGCACGTAAGGATCGAGTACGCCGTAAGGCGTGCCTTGCTCTGCGTGTGGCGCATGCGTGGCATGGGTGTTTGGGTACGCAGCTGACAGCTGGGGCCGATTCAGAGACTGGAGTATAGCGGACCTAACGCCAGGGTCTAGGCCGGAGCAGTGGAGAGGGCTTGGCAGCAGTACCTGGGCAAGTCATATCGCTGTGTTGGATCGAAGGAGGTAGCACCTGGGAAGCCTTCACAGCAGCGAGAAAAAGCAGACACGCTACCGCCGCCATGTACGGGCACTTGGACCCGCAGCGCTCCCCGTCCCGGGATTTTAACAGCATCGTCCAGATCTGCAGCGCCAATGTACAGAGGATCAGTGGCAACAGTGAGTATGATGGCTCAAAAGCACCAGAGCAGAGGGCTTCTAGTCCTTTTATTCTGAGGTCACCCACCATTCAAAGAAAAAATGTGCTTGCACGTGACATGAATAGCTAACATTGTTTCACAATTTGTAAACCAGATTCAGTGTATTTCGTGAAAGCTATGAGCTTGTTCGCGGCACATAAGCTGCCTTCTTCAATAAAGTTTAGACAAACATTGATATTCAGTAGTGCATTTTAATCGGTCCCAAAAAATAACTTGGAAGAGAGCAAAATGTTTCGACTGCCTCTTTTAAGGACATCCAAAAGGAAACGTTATTATTATTTTTCTAACAGTCAAGTAGGTGAAATAAAAAATATTGAGAATATGCTGGAGATTTGTTTTTATTGGATTATTAGATTTGATTTTTTAGATATCAATGTACAAAAATATTTTTATTTGTAACAATGTAATTGTAAAAGAGGCAGCAGCATCTTTTGTAGTGTGTTGTATCAATTTGAAAAGGTATACATAGTATATGTTAGCAAAAAAATAAGGAAGAGAAGGAACCAAAGGAGTGCTGGATTCAAATCGGAAAGGAGGACTAGCTTGGGGCAGTTCTTCAATGAATTAGACTATATAGTTCAATTAACGATGATAATAAAATATCGTTAAGTATTTTAGTAGCCTTTCTCTAGAGTAAACCGTTTATAAAGTTGCATGGTGACTTTAGTCTTAGATTCAGCTACTAGCATTAGGGTGTTTTCTGCCTTCCAATAATCTAAAAACACCCCTCGTGTCTACAACGAGAGCCATGTTCACAAAAGAGAATTTAGACCACTAAAGTGATTGTATTTGTTCATAGAAAGGTAGCATTATCACTTTTTTACAATCTACAACATTATTAGAGAAATACGCACTATCTTTTACATTGGTAGATCACACAAGCCAATCCTACACCCTCGTTTGTGACCAATGTCTTAATCAGTACCGACAACATCCGTAAAACGTCATTGCTCCTCAATGTTTCAGTTAAAGATTCTTCAATGGGACAATAACAGACGGTTACAAACTTGAGTCATCAAAGAGCTCTATGGTTGATAGGCTGAGATATTTTACTTTTTCAAGAGACAAAGCGGATTGCACATTCCCGAAAGGACAGGTTTCAAATCCGACAGCAATACCCCAGATAAGGTTTATAATAAAATAATCATATTTTCTTTTAAGCTTTGAGCTTGTTTTAAACTTTGGACATTTAAAACAAAGAGTTGTTGGCCCTTTCCAGGGTCAGAAAATAAAGACACCTGCAGTTACACAGGATTTCCACATTAGTCATGTTTAAATAACTTGATAATGTGAGTTGTTTCATAGCGTGATAACATGCTACCTGACTCCGAAAGGATAAGAACACTCGCAGACTTTAAGAGCTGAACATTTTTAACAGTTGATGTTCGTTATTACCTTTTTGTTTTCTTACAATACCACAGTTAACATTTCCACAGTTTAAGTGATTTTCAGGTTTCCCATTTAAAAACTCTCACAGTGCATGGGGAATGGTAAATGGTTGTGTCAGAGAGTAGCATAGTGGTCCAAAGAGATAATTGTAGGACGGTCAGAAGTTCATTAGAGGCTGTAAGCACGCCCCCTATCAACTGCTAAGCGACTGATAGTGGCTCCACTCTCATAATCTGTGCTAGAACTCTGTGGTCATCTCACCACCTTCAGAACAACTTTGCTTTGTGTGCTCTCCACCCCCTTCTTCAGTATTGGCTAGGAATAAAAACTGGATATGTTACATTGCCTTTCAAAACCAGACTCTTCCCTTAAATGTTGTTAAGCAAGCCCCTGCAAATGTGCGTAGGGGCTTAGCCAAGGAATTCTCATAATGAAAGGTATCACTTGCGAAGTATATATATTTATAACATCTTAACTATTTTGTCAAAGACAGCACCGCCTGGGCATCGTTAATATTGTGTGAAGTGCATGTGCTTGTTGAACTGAAGATTCTATTCCACACTCAACCTTCAGTAATAGGCATTGAGTGTTCAACCTGACTGCTCCTGAATTTCAAAGTCTAAAGAGTGTTTACTTGGCAATTACCTGAGCATACAAAAGTATTAGGCTCATGTGGTTACATGCATAACCTTAATTCTTATCACAAGGATTGCCTGGTTTCCTCTAATTTTCAAATTCCAGGGGTAAATTGTTGACCGGTCTGTGGAACCCAGTGTGTGTGTGAGATGTGGTGTGAAGGGCAGTAAATTGGAGCAGAGGCAAAAGCTTACAAGGCAGGCGTGTACACGGTGTGATTGGTGTTTCCCATTCTCTAACCCCTGATGCAGAGTTGCCCTCACTCCAACATCTCAGTAATGTGACTTGATGTAACTGCCAGTGTTGGGATTTCTTAGCACATCAAGCTTGGCACACAGCTCATAAAAGCCTCATAACTCTTTGAATAGGCTGGGCACCAATTATATTTGCTGCACACCTTTCTTTTAGGAAACTCTGTTGCAGTGTCTGCAACCATGCTAAATGAAGTGATAAACCCCAGTAATGATTGACAATACCTGAAGGTACTAACCTACTTATGTGCCCGAGGCACAATCCAGGCTGTGAAAGCCTCCACCTCACCCTTAACGGGGCTGTCTCATTTCATGGATCAGGCAAATTTTCCATATCCAGGCCAACCTGGCACTTTTGTATGTGTGCGCATGTTACGATTTGTAGAGAGCAAACCTAGCTCAAGGACATAGTAGCACTAAACAGGGGGCACTGTTTAATGGAAGATGTAATGATTGGGGGAAGGTTAAGAGAAGACTGTCAAATTCGGGGTAGTACTCCTTCAAGAGGTGTGACTTCAGCTTTTTATGAAGTACAGGAGTGTTGATACTGATCTAATGTTGATAGGGATGTTGTTCCAGATCGTGAGAGCATGATCAGAGAAGGCTTGCTTTTCTGGTTTCACTCTTGCAGTGTTTTGCCTCTAGTTTGGTGATATCCAGGCTCCTGGTCTGAGGCTGTCTCCCCGAAATGGCTGGCTTCTTTACCAGATAAGCAGAGGTTGTCTTGTTGAAGCCTTTATAAGTGATGCACCTGATCTTTAAGATGATCCAGGCTCGAAGGGTGAGCCAGTGTAGTTCTTATTACAAAGTAAGGGTGATATGGTCAAAGCCCTTGATGAGCCGTGCTGCTGTGTGCATGATACCTTTCAAAGGTATAAGGGTATTATTCGGGAGACAGTTGAGCAGGATGTTGTTTCTGTCAAGATGAGAGAGGTGCACTTTCTTCAAAACAGAGAGTTGGAACCAAGCAATCGTGGACTTCCGTACAATGTGCTTGTTCTGTTGTTTCCAAATCAGCCCTGGTTCTCTTGTCTTAATCGTAACAATTTTAATGTGCTGAATGTAAGATTTATAGTACCGACTAAAGGTGGCAGTTTGAATCCAGGTCACCTAGAGTTAAGGAACCGTCCAAGCACAGACCACCTCAGTACCTCAGTGGTGTCCATGGTGCATTTATTAAGCACATTTATGACTTCCTTTTGCAGTTCAGGTTGGATTGTTCCTAATGGAGCAGAACCAAGGTTAATTTGAAATTTGCTGGTTTAATGGAAGATAGCATGGTGGGCAAAAATACGATAGACCGGGATCCGGCCAGAGTAAATAGCAATGACTGATATACTTCAAGTATTTCATCCATTTTTTAAAACTGTCACCTTTGTGTTGTGTTTTTAAAAATAAGTCGATATTAGCTCACCTGTGTGAAAGCGCTGCTGTTACGCGCTAAGACAAACCCTCCAGAATCAGGAAAACGCCCTCACCGCCAGCGCGGCAAAGGTGTAGCCACGCCCACTGCGAGGCCACGCCCACCGACCTAGTACTTAAACGCTCGAAAGCGCAACGATCACCACTTACTGGAACCCCTCTGAGGCGGATAGCCGGAGCTTTTGCAAATTACTTCGCATTTCTTCTTTTTTAAAACTGTCACCTTTGTGTTGTGTTTTTAAAAATAAGTCGATATTAGCTCACCTGTGTGAAAGCGCTGCTGTTACGCGCTAAGACAAACCCTCCAGAATCAGGAAAACGCCCTCACCGCCAGCGCGGCAAAGGTGTAGCCACGCCCACTGCGAGGCCACGCCCACCGACCTAGTACTTAAACGCTCGAAAGCGCAACGATCACCACTTACTGGAACCCCTCTGAGGCGGAAAGCCGGAGGTTTTGCAAATTACTTCGCATTTCTTCTTTTTTAAAACTGTCACCTTTGTGTTGTGTTTTTAAAAATAAGTCGATATTAGCTCACCTGTGTGAAAGCGCTGCTGTTACGTGCTAAGACAAACCCTCCAGAAACAGGAAAACGCCCTCAACGCCAGCGCGGCTAAGGTGTAGCCACGCCCACTGCGAGGCCACGCCCTCAACAACTTCTACAAATGTGCCGACCCCCCCAGCGCAGCGGACGAGCGCAGCGGGAGCGCCGTTTGCGCGCCAAAGGCGCGCCTAAGGCAAGCCCGTCTGCGCCCGTCCGCGGCAGACCGGGGCCTGGGGCCATAACCCCTGGTCATTTTTACACATATTCCACCCTCTCATTGCTGTCACTTAGGCCCACTGACAGCGCCGGACCCGCCCCACCCGCTTTTGTTCTAAAGCGTGCCGCCACTCACGGCATTTTGAAGCCCGAATTCTCTCTAGGCAAGGCCCCTAAGCCCAGGTCCTATGCACCTCATCCTACTCCCAATGAATCTGAGGCCATTTTCAAATGCCTATACCTAAACACTAGATCCATGGTTAAACACCATCTGGATATCTTTCTCCTGCTCCAGGAGGAACAACCTGATTTTTTGTTTCTCTCTGAGACTTGGCTTACTGAGGGCTCCCTACCCGACATCTTAGCGGCAGTTCCCTCTAACTACTATATTTTACACGTCGACAGACCAGCCGGCAAAAGAGGCGGGGGAGTTGCTGCGATTATTCGCAGCACCCATAAAGTCTCCTCTCTACCATCCTTTGACATATCAGGAACAGACAGCTTGATCTTTAAAATGGATACTAATACTGGATCATTACTTCTCATCCTTATATATCGCCCCCCCCAAAATACGCCCTCTTTTTCGGCCTCCCTAGCTGAACAACTTGCTCCTCTGATAATCTCCCATAATAAAATTGTGCTGCTAGGAGATTTCAACATTTGGCTGGACTCCGCCGAGTCTGACTCTCAGGCAGCCACGCTGAAAGAAACCCTCCTCGACATGAACCTCTCTCAACATATTCACCTTCCTACTCATGTCAAAGGGCACAGCCTAGATCAAATCTGGTCCCAAAACATTTCCTTGGCTATTCAGTCTATCACGCCCTGTGTTTGGTCGGATCATTATCTGATCAATTTTACTATGACTACCGGGAGAAGTAGAAACCCCCTGCCCAAGCCAGGAGGAAAAACTAGAAGGTGGAAGAATGTTGATGTCCCCGCTTTTATTGGTTCATTAACTTCTTCCCTTCCCCCGTTTGACCGGGACATCGAAAAGATGGAAGAAGCTTTCTCAGGGTGGCTACTTCAGGCAGCGGACGCTCACGCCCCCTGCACCTACTTTCCACGCTCTCGCCCCAATGACGCCCACAGGTGGTTTACACCTCTTCTGAAAACCTTCAAACTTGAGGTCCGTCAATTGGAGCGCAAGTGGCGTACAGCCTATTTAGAACAAGACAGGGCTAACTATTGCAAGGCTAGCAAAAACTACCAAAAGCTTATCCTAAAACACAAAACCGACTATTTCTCCGAAAAAATTTTTAAGGCTCATAATCAATCCAAGGAACTGTTTAACATTGTGGAAGATCTTAGCACCAGTGACAGAACCTCCCTCCCGACAGTTCCCACTCAGGAACTTTGTAATTCATTAAACTCCTTTTTCTTTGACAAAATCTGCACCATTAAACAAAACATTCCTACCACTCAGTCTCCCCTTTTATTTGCAGACACCTTTTACAACCCTGCTATTCTGGACTCCTACCCCCCCATTGAAAACGTTAACCTATCTAAACTTCTTTCTAAAATTAAATCCGGCTCCCCTGATGACATCTGCCACCCTTACATCCTGAAAGAAGTGGGTACCAGCATCCCTGGGGGCCTACTTCCCATGCTGAATGGCTCACTTGCTCAGGGTAAAGTTCATAACAACTTTAAGAAAGCCCTCCTTATTCCCCTCATAAAAAAGGCAGGAGCCAATCCATTAGATCCACTCAATTACAGGCCTATATCTTTGCTGCCATACTGCGCTAAACTTTTGGAATCTCATGTATGCGACAGCATCTCCACATTCCTCGAAAATTCGGAATATCTAGCACCTAATCAGGCCGGTTTCCGCCCTTGCCATTCTACTGAGGCGGTCATCCTCTCGGTGCAGAATACCCTGAGGCGGAATGCGGATGAAGGGATCCATCAAGCTCTGGTACTTTTAGATCTTTCTGCTGCCTTCGACACGGTCGACTATACCATCCTGGTCGACCGTGTCGAACAGGCAGGCCTTAGGGGCCCTGCGCTGAGCTGGATCCGTTCATTTATCACTGACCGAACTCAATCGGTCAGATTGGGCTCCTTCACAGCTCCCACCATACCCACCATCTGTGGAGTACCTCAAGGCTCCTCGTTGTCTCCCCTGCTTTTTAATTTGTATCTACGCCCTCTTTTGTACTCCCTCAGGCACGCTAAGGTCACCATTTTCAACTACGCCGATGATTTGCAGCTCATCTTTCCTCTGAACACCAAGGACTCTGTGGTAGAATTCCAAAACACCATGTCCCACATTTTGAGTTGGATGAGCTGCAATCACCTGAAACTTAACCCAGGCAAGACCGAACTGGTCTTGCCTGGACAGAGCACCCTCAGCTGGAACCCCAGTTTCTGGCCCTCCTGCATGGGTGCCCCCCCATCTAAATCATCCTCGGTTAAGAGCCTTGGCATTTTCATTAGTGAGGATCTCTCCCTGAAAAAACAAGTCGGAGCTGCTGTTTCCTCCAGTTTTTTTCAGCTGAAGAAAATAAAAAAAATCGCCCGCTTCTTCTCCCAAGCTGCCCTCACTCAGATCGTCATCTCCCTGGTTTTGTCCAGATTGGACTTTTCCAACAGTCTTTACCTCGGGCTCCAAACTGGAGAGCTAAAACGCCTCCAGCTGGTTCAAAACCAGGCAGCCAGACTTCTCTTGAACATCCCTAGAAGGCAATCAGTCAGATCTGGCCTGAAACAGCTGCATTGGCTCCCGGTTGAGCAACGCGTGGCCTTCAAAGCTGGGTGTATCCTCTTCAAGTCTTTACACGACATTGGCCCCATTTTCATCAGAGACCTATTTAAAAAATACAGCCCCTCCCGCAACCTCCGGTCTGCTCATAAAGCCCTTCTGACTATCCCCTCGTATAAGAAGAAGCGTCTCGGAGGCAGCTGCTTTGACCATCTTGCAGCTGCCTTCTGAAACTCTCTCCCTCTTCATCTGAAACTTAGTGACAACATCCTCAGCTTCAGACACTCTCTGAAGACCTGGCTCTTCTCCCAGGCGCATCACTAAGCTGCCTTTTCTCCACCAACCGATGGCCACGCCTGTTCCTTCCTACAGCGCCATGAAGCCTCCGGGCGTACGAGCGCTTAACAAATATCATATAACATAACATCCAGCATGTCCTTTATATTCCTCATTGTTACACCCTAAGTTTCATGGCTGATCTCAGACGTGTGTCATGTGCTCACTGTGCCACTGTAACCAAGTTGCACCCAATTGAAGAGGCCTAAATAGACCCAAACCACTCTTGGATTGCTTGTCTTACAGTTCAGAGAGGGCCTGACTTGGCGTTTTGAGCTGGACTAATCTGACGTAGCATAGTGAGCAAAAAAATGATTGACTGGGATGCGGCCCTAAGTAATTTCTAGTAGCTAAGAATAATTTCAGCTTTCTGAAACTTTTTTGTCTTCTTCATTCATTATGAAAAAGACATTGCTTACTTTGATACTGAAAGTTGCATGCAGTAAATAGAAGAGGATGTTCTGAGGTGATAGCAGATCTAGCTTGAGTTCTCTCAGTTGTCATCACCTACCAGTTCCTCTTTGTGATATCACTGAACTGTGAGTATCCTAGTTTATCCAGGACTTCACCAACTCTTTCTATTCAACAATTTTCACGGAAGTATTTCATTAAAGAGCCTTTGTTCTGTTGAAAATCTATTGGTTATCTTCAGTCCTGTGAATCTGGTTTTATTTGGCTTACCCAGTCACTGCCAAAATTGCTGTTAACTCTTGTCTCCAGCATCTCCTAAACCTCCCTTTCTATTTCCCAATGGGCTACTTGTGAGACAGTGTAAGGACGAAAGTGAAATGGTCTGCATTACCATTTTCCACTTCATTCTTCATACTTTCTCTCAGCCCGCTTGGGAAAAAAGTGGCCTAAAATGAAGGTGGCGTGTAATGCCACTCTACTTTCTGGGTCTCATAGCGCTTATCTGAGAGATTCAGGCCTTTTTCACAGTTGTTGAAGAGCCCAGGAATCTGTTGTTCTTGCCTTTCCTCATCACCACAGACCAACTGGTCACCTCTGTTATCTGTAAGTTTTCATCACATTGACATAACTGTGTTACCTGACTTGCCCTCCTGTGCAGTTTTGCTGCCATAGGACTCCTTGACAACTCTGTAGTGTCCGATCCATGCAGCTTCTTTCTTGTCTTGTCTTGCCTCTTTGGGAACAATTATAGAATCTTCTGAGGTGCATGTCAAAATATGGTGGTCGTAATAGATCTTTGGCTTTTGCTGTTTCTTTTTCCTTTCAGTGATTAAAGTCAAGAACACTTTACATCACTGGTCTTCAAACTGTGGGATGGGTTTGCTGGGTATGCAATGTGATGCCAAGAGGAGTACTTGATCTGTTTTCGGATAAAGTAAACAAACATCATGCTAAAATGAGCATTTGCAATGCAATCGGTCTCGCATTTGTGAAAATACACTGAAAAAATATACAGTTTTTCCTCAAGATTTAGACCAATATTGGAGACAAAATGGAGTGGTTTTGTAAAAGAAAAATTCCTGAGCAAATTGTTTTGCAGCATGGGTGATATTTATATTCCTGGGTGAAATATACTCATAATGATGGAAGATACAGTATGTCGGTTAAGGTAACTATGTGATGTAACATCCTGTGACAGGCTGAAGAGAGATACATTTCCAGACGCCCAATACAAGTTGATCGCTATCAAGTCTTATACTTAAGCCCTCATTAAAAGTGGAAAGTTGAATTCCGAACCCGTGGCAAAAAAACAAGTTTTCACAGGTTTGAAATTAAGAGATATGGGAAAATGGTACTTTCTACTTATGGTAAATACCATTCTATATTCCGTCTAACTTTTGATGCATGCCTAAGTGTCCAAAAAAATTAAAGGTGGCTCTAGCACTCCTTTATGTCTCACAAGGCACTGTCTGAAATCAAAATAAGCTACACAAAATGTGTATAAGCTAAAGGCATTGCAACATTAATGCTAGAGAGCGTAATTACATATTAAGGTACTGCAAGCTTACCTGCTCCAGATGTAGTCATTCTTGAAGCTCTAACATGATCGCGTTCAGAAACCACCATTGTACAATATGTACAACTATCAATACTGCAGTTAATAAAGTATGCTTAGCATATGTCTAGCGAACGCAAATTGGCATATGGGTAGAGGGGGCGGGCTGGCGCAATGCCAGTAAGCAGTACTGCCAGCACTGACCTCAGTCTCCATTGTTGCAAACAGCTCATGCTTCTAGGGTGCAGCACCCGAATTAAGAGGGGTCTGATGCCAACTCGACTTGTCTGCCCTGTGTGACCTGCGGACTGCCAATGTCTGTAAGTTAAACCAATCCACGTGTTGAGCTGTAATACTTTGTGGGCATTGGTGTGACCGCAATAACATGCAGAAAAGTTTCTCCAGTCCTTTGAGGCCAATCTATCAGTCAGAATTAAAAAAACAGAGTTCAAGTTTTCAAAAGAATCCCCAATATTATTTATGTTGATGGTCTCTGTTTTTGTATGTAATGCCATTTGTGTTTGTTTCAATGTGCCAAAGTGATAAGAATCGGTTTAATGGGTATGAATGATCAATAAGTGTTTGTTTTGTATTTTGCCATTGTTGTAATTTGTTAGGAGGTGTCTAAAATATATAAAAGTAAATATATGTTCTTAAAACAATGTGGACATCACTATGAGATGTGTTTTTAGGTTTGTGGCAACATTTTCGTAAAATATTCAATGTAATTCGAGTGAACTTTTGGATTAAATCTGACAGAAAAAGTAGTCACCAGTGTTATTGTTTAAGTCATTACACGCTGTGAAAAGCTATGTTCTGAAAAAAGTGCAGTATTGGCATATTTTTGGTATTTGATGTTATTAGGCTAGGCCTTGCTGCCATTCAAGCCACAACCCGAGATTGTTTTTTCCGGTAATACTTTGTGGGCATTGGTGTGACCGCAAAAACATGCAGAAAAGTTTCTCCAGTCCTTGGTCCCATAGTGCCAAGTGAAGGAGTGAATTAAAAATAAAAAAAAAAGTGCAGCTGCCATGGTGAAAGATGAAACGCGGTGTGTGCCGTGTCAACAACGATGGCAGGATGAGAACTGCAAAAGTAAAAAGTGAAGTCCGATTCACGCATTGAATGAAATGGCGTTTGCTAGCAAAGCTGACCCCCTGTCTCTGCAGCCTCCTATGCGTGCTCTCTGCTGCCCAGACGGGAGTAAGCTCTTGAAGCAAACAAAAAAGAAAATAGTGCCACAAACTAATGTAAATTAAAAGAAAAGTTAGCACACATGTAATGGGCGTAGTTTGCTGGGAGGGTCGTAAACAGAAAAAGGGGGGGGACAAAGTAACCATATTCACTAATCAGAGGCAGCCTTTTACAAAGGGGCATTAACAGGAGCCAATTGAAAACATGGGAGGTGCTTTAAGCCCATGTTCTAGGGACAGCATGTCTCTAAGAGACCGTGCTTGTGCTGCCTATGCTATACTTAAAAAGCAATGCTGTGATTTTCATGAATAAAAACAGAACGACCAGGAGCCACTTAGCATGTTTTCAGTCATGCATAAGTGTACTTTTAAAAGGGATAACTCTAATGTTTTGAAATATTACATATGTTTGGGGCTACTTAGCTGATAAATTGATTGTATCAAATTAATGAACAATTGATTTTGTTTCTTAAAAAAACTTTTTGAAAAAACAAACTCAATAAATAAAGTATCATGAGTAATGAATGGTCATGACAATTATGGTGTGTGATCATCAGTTTTTTTTTTTTTTTAAACTTTTTATTGTTTTACAAACATAACAGAGCAGCTTGGTCATCACATATTCATCACAGTCAGGAAATCTCTAGCAAGAGATAAAGGCTAGCACGACTTGTTTATCACTTTAGAGCAGTATCTGTTCAGTCTGTGGCTTCCGGGCCGGCGGGCCTGTGGGGGCTCACACATGTCCCCTCTGAATGCATTCCATCTGGACCACACCTCCCCCCCCCCCCCCCCCCCCCATTTTCGAGGGCACCCCCGCACCGTATATACACTCTTCTCTTGCAGCATACACCAGTCCATGTCTCTTTGCCAGTCGGCCAGTTTCGGTGGAGCCGCTGCCCCCCACAGGCGCGCGATGTTCCTCTTTGCCACCATTTGCCCAAGTGCGACCCAGAGTTTCCCCCTCACAGGTAAGTCTGTGGGTTCCCATATATTCAAAAGGCAGCTCTTGGCCTCTGGGCGTATGTCCACCTCCCACACCTCTTGCATACAAGACATCACGCGCCTCCAGTACCGCCGCACACCCGGACACTCCCACAATATATGGAAGAAAGAGCCAGCCTCCCTGCAGCCCCTCCTGCAAACCCCCCCCCCCCCTTCCCATCGCCTGCAGTCTTGTACATGAGACATACACTCTATGCAGTATTTTAAGTTGTATGAGTCGCAGTCTGGCCGAGATCGCCACCTCCCTCGGGGACGCCAGCGCCTCCACCCACTCCTCTTCGTCTATTTCGAGGCCATCTGCTATCCACTTCTCCTTAAGGGACTCGAGGGGATCAGGGGGATTATTGATCAGTTTCTTGTAAGTGAGTGAGATGGCGTGTTCCGGCATGCACCCATCGAGCAGCCTATCCTCCAGTGGGGATGCCTTTGGGGGCCTGGTCCCCGATGGTATGTTGGTCTGAAGGGAGTGCCTAATCTGCAAATATCTGAAATATTCAGTGTGCGCCAGCTCATACGTATCCCGTAGGTAGGCAAAGGATCTAACCCCCTCGGGCCCCCACAGGTCCTTAACCTCTTTGATACCGATAAGGTCCCACTCCCGGAATCCCTTTGTACATCCTAGGCTGCCTAGACGTGTGATCATCAGTTTTGAATGAATGAGTGAATGTACCTCAGTATTGCAATTTGTGGTCAGATTTAAATTGTAGATGGCCTAGCCTTACTAATTATGGCGTTACACTATACAGTGTATGAGTCACTATTACATAGCGGCCATAGACATCGGTCCATAACCTACAGGGCTGGAAAGGGACCCTGCAGTTAACTAAGATGCAGTACCTCCTGAACCCCATGTGAATCCTGAGTGAAATACTTTTGTGTAACCATGAATAGCTATGCAGGGAACCTTAGAGCCCAAGAGGTGGGTTTCTTGCAAGAGCCAAATATCCGCACCCAGTCGTTTTGCCTGCAAAAGCAGAATACCTTTGAGGGTCTACTTGTACTTATACTAAGGTCTGCTTGTCTCTGTTGTGTTATTAGGGTTTGGGCAGTGGATCACTCTAATGATATACAAGATAATGCTGGTGTGGTGCAGACTGTTCTCATGGCCACAGCCTAAGGGTACTTGGTGATGCTCAGCACCAGCATCATAATGATCTGCTTTCTACTACTGCTAGAGTGTAGAGGGGAGCAATGAGGTAAAACTCCACCTGCTGAATGGATATGCCTACTTCTTGGAGGAGAAACAAATGGAGCCCTAGACCGCTTCAGTTGTTAGCCAGATAGCATACATGGAATGGGCTACAGCAGTTTTTTCCACAATATGATAACATTAGCATCTGCATAACAACCTAATCCAGTATTAACATTGCAGTATTACCATTACAATGGCAATAGTTTGGATGGCTTAGGCGGGATGCCTGGAGAATCCTAGCCAGTGTGAAGGAAAGTCCACTTTATTCTCTGTGTCGCCACACTTGTCCGTAGTAGGATACAGTTTCGTACAATTTACATGAGCCGTAAGTACAACAGGAAAACCCTTCATTATTACACAGATCAATTCCATCATATGTGAGCAACAATGTAATACAACAAGGGGGAAAAAAAGAATAACTACAGGTCGATCTCTGCGTGTGGGCACAAGCCAAAGTGTACCTGTCAGTAGAGCAGAACAGTGGGTATCAAGTGTGATGCTACAACAGTTCTCAAAGCCAAATTTCTTGTTGGCTTGCATAGAATTTTCCAGTTTCTCAGAGCTGGCTTTATAGGCCTCAATGGCCTGCGAGAGGAATATCACAAGCCAACCTCCAGATCTTCCTGATTTTACAGTTTGAAAGTACCAGTCTCTGCCACGGCACAACCTGAAATGGCACTGTATTCCCCTGTGGAGAAGCACCCATTGTCTGCATATGTATACTTGGAACGACCTTGCTGTATCAGGGTTCCCAATCTTCTGGGTATATATCCTTCTTGTTGGAGATATCCAGGGCATTGTGTTCAATTGTCTGTAGTTCCTAGTGTGAGATAACAGAGGCCTCAGATCCTTATCACTCATTAGAACAGAGGCTGTTAGGCTAATTTACTATGTATAAATACTGAGTGGAGGAGGGTGAGAGCCCATATTCCCCTGATTATCATGGTATGCAGTGCACCACTTAAATCTAAATATTCCAGTCAAAAGAAAGTTCACACTGAAACTTGCAGATTGCCAGCCAATAGATGGCCACCTTAAAGCCCTCCTGTTTTTGCCACTGGGGCTTCACATGGTCTTCAGGAATATCATTAGGCTAAACATGGCTGATTTGACTTTACAGTCACAAGGGCAAGCACTTAAGCTGTTTCAAACTATAGAGCTATATTGTAGACTGTGGGGACCACCTATTCGTGTTGTTGCTTCATTTTGCTCTTTAAAAAATGTTTATTGAGATATCTCATTCTGTGATGGTGGGTGGCACTTTCGGAGTATTCAAGGCTTTACCCTAGGTTGTCCCCACTTTCCATTGTTATCTTGTCGGGCTTTGAATAGTAGAAACCCATGGTTCAATTTCTTTAGTCTTTGGCAGACTGGAGGTGTTTTTGTTGCTACTTGTGGATAGGTCTGAACTCAGTTTCTTTTAATCTGTGCAAGAGTATGGACAGTGTGTTGGAGCCTTGTGCTCCAGCTCTCGCCCTATCTCTTCCAACTGATCGGCTAAAACTTCTGGCCCCATGCCCTCAGGCCATGCAGTCTGGTGGCTCTTCCTCGTGGGAGAATGACCATGCACCTCTTGATTGCTTTCTGTTTCAGTGTCAATGTATACATTTTTCAGTTTGCAAAACCTTCTCCATCATCTCTTCTCAAACAGAGTTCTGCTGAAAATTCCACCAATCTGACACAACTAGACTATCCAGCATGATAACATTTATTTACTAATTTTATGGAGCAACGCTTGGCTTTAATTCCAACCAGTGAAATTGAGAGAAATACAGAGACTGGTAGCATAATCCTTTTGGTTGTGCACAGCCTGTCCCAGAGACTGTAAACCCAAATCTCGACGATCGGTTATGTTAACCAGGGCCCGAGTGTAAAGTAATCTTCCTACCCTCTGAAAACTTAAGGTCCCAATGTGAACAAAGCGCAATTGATCTAAGGTTATCGGTCCCTGCAAGCTAATTGCAGCTTGGCAGACGCACTGTGAGGTTTTAGCTCTACTTAACCTCCATCACTTAAGTCCAAAAGCAAGGTGGACATCTCCCACGCTTCCTAGGTGGTTACATCTCTGGCAGATTCCCATCTCTTTATTTGATTCTCCTTTTGTGTATGAGGATTCTTAAGGCTATTCAGTGTAAAGAAATAGGCTTGTCCTTGTCAAGCTTGTTCCTCAAACTGTTCAACCTCCTTAAAGGTTGTGGATTTGTGTTGTCTGTGAGAAAAGGGTTAATAGGACCGCTGGTCTTGCAACTGATCACTGCGATTAGAAAGGTTTTGTTCAGGTTTTCGTCTTCTCACTGCATTTTTCATACATATTCTGAAAAGAAAGGGCCAGCAAAGCTGAACGACCTGACTTCCTAAACAGTTTGCATTATTTTGAGCTTTGTGCTACTGCTTTTAAACTTTTGATTATTCTGTGTGGAGAAAAACTAAACCGTTGGTTGGACTCCCGGTAGTGAGTAGCAGTGACTGTTTCTTGTGAGCCTATGAATGAAACTTAGTTTTCAGCTGGCAGCAAAGGAGAACTGTATTTAGCTTTGTTCTGCTGTCATGTGCTGTGTCACATGAAAGTGTTTTAATAGGCATATTAATGTAGGCTTCGCCAGAAAACATGTGTTCTTTTCCACATGACTTGAGTGAAAGATGTCTGTAAGAGTTAGGATTACTATTTGGGGTGGGTGACTATGCACTTCAAGGAATAATCACAACCATTGTCAGGCAGGGTGAACCATGAAAGTCACTAAATTAATCTGTGCTCAACCCCTGGTAGCTACTGCACAGGAAGGACAGGCTTCACTTAGGACAATGTGTATAGTATTTCTGCAGTAATAAAGCCAAAATACAAAACCGTAACAATCCCAAACTGCATTGGAAAAGAATAACATTTATTAAATAAAGTGACAGCAACATGACCAATCCAATAAGGGGAACCGGAGATTGGACTTTTTAATTTTTTAAGTAGAAATAGCGCCAAAAAGCACCAAGCACCAGTGTTAGTAAATGGTTTCGGTAGACCAGCATCAGGGCAGTCTTTTAGGTTGACCGCAATGGAGTGCGCATTGGATACACCAACTAGGTTCATCCTGGTCAAAGATTTTACCTTCTGACTTAAGCTTTAAAGTCCCAATCCACCACAAAGATACTCTTCTGAAGACCCCAGGACTTTATGGGAGGCACTTAGAAATTCACAAGGTATCCGGCAGAGGCCAACAGCAGGGTCCAGTCCAGGCCTAGTTGCCTCATGTCAGTTGGGTACTACCATGAATAGGCCTCTTGCAACTTTTTCTTGCCCTATAGGCACGCAGGTCAGCCAACTGACCCTAGGAGTCCACGTCTATGTCCTGGGCATGAAAGCAGATCCAGTTCTTTAGGGTATTTATGGTTCACTGGTAGCAGTTCCAGTCCTCTTCTAAGCTTTCTGCTGTTTAGAAAGTGGTCTGAAGTGGGTACATGGAGGTGCTACATTTATGCCAGGAATCCGCTAGTGGGGTGGGCTGACTTCTGGGAATGCGCTAACCAATAGGGAAAAAGTTCCTCAGGCCAGTCCTTCCCATTTTTCTGTAGTTCTGTTTTCCTTGAAATGAAATGCAGTATTTAATAAAGTGCACAGCTACTCAGGCTAGAGTGTCCTGGCGCATAGACAGCAGGGGGAAAATAAGTGGAAGAAGCCAATTATTGATTAAAAAGCCATGTTTTTAGATTCTTTCTAAAGGAAAGTAAGTCTGTGTCAAGCCTCAGTCTCCGGAAGGCTATTCCATAGTTTTGCACCCAGAAGCCGAGAGGCAGAAATTGATCTTTGCCCCGTCAAAGTCAGAGCCTTTATCACAAGAGAAGATAAGCTGAGTGTTGTCAGCGTAAGAAACAATTTTGGGCCTGCTTCCTCTACCAAGGGTGCCAAGGGAGAAAGATAAATATTAAAGAGGGTAGGGCTGAGAATGGAGCTCTGGGGGACACCAACATTGATGGCTGTGATCGGGGAAGAGAATTGTGAAAGCCAGATGTCCTGTGATCTGTTTTTCAAATGGGAGGACATCCACGTGAGGGCAGTCCCAACCAGGCCAATGTTTTTAAGTCTGTTAAAGAGCCTCTCATGTGGGACCGTATCGAACGCTGCTGAAAAATCAAGTAGTATCAGAACGGCCTTGCCTCCCTCGTTTAATTTACCCCTGATGAATTCTGTCACTTCCAGCAACACGGACTCAGTACTAAAATTTGCCCTAAAGCCAGACTGGGATTCATGAAGAAACTTCCCATCTTCAATATGATTTTGCAGGACTTTGTTTATATGCTTCTCTAATGCTTTAGAAAGGGCCGCAAGCAAGAAGATCGTCCTATAATTAGCAGGATCCATTGGAACAGCATTCGTCTTTTTTACTAAAGGGAGAATCTTAGCGTGCTTCCACAATTTTGGCATAATGCCTGTGGAAAGAGAAGTGTTAAAAAGCTGGTGTACAATCGGATTGATTATAGAGGCAACCAAAGACAAGATGTTAGCTGGACAGGGGTCGATAGGGGAGCCCTACTTAATGCTTTGAAGGAGGAACAATGATTCTTCCAACTGAAGCACCGGGAAGGCAAGAAGGGGTGGGGGCTCCAAGATTTGAAATTTGCTATTGACACTATTGTAGAAGTTCAGCTCATCCTCTGATATGTTTGAAAAAGCATGTTTGATCAGAGATATTTTTCCATGAAAAAATTGAGCAATCTGCTTTGACCATTCCTCTGTGCAATGCCCTTCCTTAGAACAGGCTTTCGGTGAAATAAAAGATTTGGCTATCTTAAAAATGTCTTTGCTCTTATTTTGGGCATTATCGATCTTGGATTGAGTTCAATTTGGCTCTTTTCACAAGAGTATGGTAAGTTTTTAGGTTATCTTTGTAAACCTTCCTGTCCTCAGGAAGGTAGGATCTGCGCTGTTCCTTTTTCCTACAATTCCTTTTACTATCTCTAAACCAGGGAGCCGAAAGGGCTGACCTCTTAGAGGAGCTGGTAACAACCGGGGCAGCAGCCTCGATGTTGGTACGAAGCCAAGAATCTATTCAAAGAGCATTGAATTCAGCGGTGGTCGACAACATAGGTATGGAGCGATTGAGAGCCTCTACTAACTTTGGGATAGATATTTTGTGAAATGCCCTATAGTTGGAGGCCATTTGCCCAATAATCACTGGTGGGGCTGTGACGGTGTAGTGAAGATTGCTATCTATATACGTACAATGCTAAGTTAGCACAACCGCGTTGGATGTTAGAAAGCCATCTTGCCGCTTTTGCTGCTTTTGCACACAACACTGTAGTCACATGTTATTAATTGAGAAATGCTTGCTCGACTTTGCTTCACATGAGAACTCTCTGTTGTTCACATCCCAAACAGTGAGCAGCGACCTTGGTCTGAACATTGTGTAAAGAAACAGTCTGGGTCGCTAGACGGTGCATGTTGTTGGGTTCAGGTTGATCAGCCCACTATTTAGCCAAAACACGCACGCAGCTGCAAATACCTGAAAGTCGGGTGCTTTTAATATTGCAGCGTTGCATGTTTTTCATTACATTCGGAAGAAGAGCTTTCCCAGGAGCAGAGTCTAGCTGATCCTGTGATGTGATTCCACTAAGCTGATCTTTACGGTATGGGGTTCCCCATTCAAGCCTAGAGACCTTTTATTAGTAATAATAATAATATTAGTTTACTAGCGAAAGGAAGGTGGCTGACATCCACGGTCGTTTTATTATGATTACTCCTTTCATTTTCTATGGTATTGTAACTATGCTTATGGTTTTGATCTTAATCATTTGTCTGCTTATGTTAGCCAAAATACTGCATCTTAGGACACGAGGTTTATAAAATAAACTCTTTAAACTTTACAGTGTCTCTGTTTATTCTGTTGTGGACTGATATGAGAATAATTACGAACAGGTATTTCTGATTCCCACCATTCCTGAGAATACCCTAAGTCGTTTGTTCTGGGTTGTCTATACATTGGGACCGCCGAGATAAAACTCGGATAACGAATGGGACACTGATGCTGGTCGGATAAGGGGGTCTGGGTTCTGAGGTGAGTTTTTGGTACACGACAATTCACTGAGGTCCTGGTTTCCTGTGCATAGTTCTGTGCATAAGCAGAATCCCTGCAACATGGCGCACCTAACGTTTGGTCTATTGATTTGAAACGCCTTAGTAGTGCTTATATTAGTCCACAACACCCTCACTCTGGTTTCCGGTTAACGGGAGTGACAGTTTAACCTACCTGTGTTTCGACTAATGGGTTCTTTCAAGCTTGATCATTAAAAAGGTTATTTTTACTGAACCCCAGTGCTACTGTTGATATCGTTGATACTCTTTAGTGTGTCCTAATGGCGGTCGAGATAGCCGCGCATAGTCGTACACCTCTACGCCGTCATTTGATGACGTATGGGGTGCCAGATGATGGGATGGCTGTTATTTTTGTGGTGAGCGCTGATGCGTCTTACCCATATGAGTTGTTTTACTCTTGGGTGACTTTTCCGGCGGTGGATGACTATGATACGTTTCATTCCTTTACTCCCACGCAGCTACCTGCGGTCTATACCCCGTATAGGACACAAGAAATTCCTATCTCTGCCTGGCAGCATACCATTTGGTTTAATGGCGCCCTTCCCCATGCAGTTGCACCGGCGAGAATGTGCCCGTTGTCTATTGCAGGGGCCACATGGCTGGTGCTGGCCGGCTTTACGCCTCATCCCCGCTATCTCACGGTGGCGGTGGCTGAGTTGCGGGTACTACACACAGCCCTGATTACAGTTCATAGGGCTTTAGTGCAGTACGTGTCACGCAACGTGCAGGTGGGGGCACCTGCTGTTGCGGGACAACCAACGGACCACCACGCGGTGGTTATTAGTCCTGTTATGGTTAATTCGGTAATGGGCAAGCGCCCCCAAAGTAAGGATGATTTTCCTTATTGGCTTGCTGAGAAATTTGACCAACTCAAGGTGGTTTTTCCGCATACCACTCCTGTGGAGAAACACAGTATTCTCACCATTAGTTTGCCGAAAGACTTAGTCCCAGATATGACTGATTGCACAAACTGGGGCAAGGTCTTTGCCACGACCTACTCGCAGTGCTTCGGCACTCCGTCTATGTCTGTACTACCCTCCGCCATCAAACGTGTTCAAGAGAATCACGGTGCGGAGGCTGCTGTCGAATTAGGAATGAGGCTTGTCGGAGTGTTCGATGTGGTGGCTTCCATGGTAATAGGCAACCTCAAAGGCGATGCCATGCAGTTCCAAGTAGCTAATAAGCTGGACCGCGTGGATGAACTCGACGGGCCCAAGGAGTTCGCTAAAATAATTACGCAAGCCTATAGGACCGTGGGCCGTAGTGCGTTGGGTGTTAAACCAGCCGTGGTAATTCCTGATATAGTACAGCAAACTAAGGTGAGCTCGTCTACTAAAGACGAACGCCCAAATTTTCCTAAACAAAGTTTGCGAGCAAAGAAACGGGGGAAGCAGCAACAGAAACAGGGGTCTCGTCTTGCCTCGCCTGTGCAGTCGTCCAGCGAACGCACATATGATCTGCGCGATCGATCTCATATTAAGTCACCTGATAGATTTCAGGTTTCTGAACCACGCTCTCCTCGTTCTTCACATGAAACATCGGCTTCACAATCCGGTGGCGGAGACCGTGGGAAAGGAAGGGGTGCCCAAAGTCGTGAGCAAACCCGCCAGACTGACGGCAAAGGCAAGCAGGACGAGTCTGCACGTCAACGACCCCCGTTTCAGAAGAAGAAAGTTGCTGCGCTAACAGCGAGGTATGCCACAGATGGTGCGGACGCAGCTTCAGAACCTGACTTGGGCACTAACGCTGCTCGACAGCGCGGCGGAAGTTACAGTAGTGCGACAAGCACTGCGTCCATATCTGGAGGCGACAGCAACTGATACATTCATAACTGTAGAAACTGCTGACACTAGAGTGGCTCCCTCTGACAGACTATATAATATAGTCCTTTTAATTGAAGGTGACATACAACGCACGATTAAAGGGATTTTTTGGGATAATCTGACCTCTTCATATGATATTCTATTGGCAGAGGCTGATTGGCCCCCGGCTTTCGTTTTAGATGCTCCTAGAGGGGAGGAGGTGATCCTCCCGTCCTTTGCGTACACAGTGCCAAAGGACCAAGCTAAAAAGTTCGCCGAGGAGTGGGCTCTGGTGCTTGCAACTGCGTTGTATCGTAATGAGGTAGGCTGGGATAAATTGTCGTCCAGCCATGAAATTCCATTGCGGTCCACGCCCCAGCCACAACCCCAAAATCCCATGCGTCGCGAAGCAAGACCTCACGTCGCGGCTATCCTTGAACAATTGGAATATCAAGGTGTAATTGTAACATGTATGTCACCAATGAATAATCCTTTATTCACTGTGACGAAGCCTGACGGGTCATACCACCTGGTTTTGGATTACCGGCATTTAAACTCGATAGTCTCGTGAGAAAACGGATTAAAACCACACTTGACATTTCCAACGGCTTTTACAGCCATAACCTGTCCTTTCTTAGTAGTGAGTGGACAGCATTTACCTCGGGTGGCCAACAAAAACACTTCAAAAGATTACCAATGGGCTATAAAAACAGCCCTGGTGTCTTCGCCGCTCGCGTGGTCTCTCTGTTGGAGAGCATAGACCCTGATGCGTACTCGTATGTGGATGATATTTATCTCACAGATGACGAGTTGGGACCGCATCTCCGTCGCGTTGATCGCATTATTGTTTTGTTTGCAGACTTCGGTTACAAAT
Source organism: Triturus cristatus (assembly GCF_964204655.1). NCBI lineage: Eukaryota > Metazoa > Chordata > Amphibia > Caudata > Salamandridae > Triturus > Triturus cristatus. The sequence continues at coordinate 257,632,427 of NC_140584.1, forward strand.
TCAACTTTGCGAAGTCTCACATTGCGGAATATACAGTGTTGTTCTTGGGATACGAACTCAACAATGAAGGTCGAGGATTGGCTCCGCACTTCCTAGAGAAATATGCATGCCTACGTGCTCCTACAACACTGAAGAAATTACAATCTCTGCTGGGTTTTCTGAATTTCGGTCGAACGTACATGCCTGATTATGCCCAGCGTATCAAGCCGCTTTATGCCTTGGTACAACCTACTTTTTCCAAATCATGTTGGCTGCCAGAGCATTCAGCTATAGTGCAATCATTGCAAGCTGACCTTCTTGCTTCAAAATACTTATTGACGCGTGATAACCACACTAACCTGGTAATAAGAATTGTGCCAGACGCAGTGGGTTTCACATACTTAACGTTCAATGAGGGCGACACCGTCCCCATTGCCTACAAGTCACACTTGTACACTACGGCTGAACTGCGATTTTCCGCTGTCGAGAAAGTTCTCACGGCAGTACAGATGGCGATTCTGAAAGAGCGAGCGCTATCGCAAGGTAAACGCATGTTGGTGGTAACACCATACCCTGCCCTTGAAGCGGTGACGAAAGCAAGTGTACCTAATTCTAAGGCTTTGCATCCAAGGTGGATACAATGGGCCACTTCCTTGACATCGCCCGACGTCACATATATCTTTGACGCGGCTCTACAGACTCGGGAGTTCTTGCAATATGAATTTGTTCATCCAGCTCCTCTGTCTTTGCGCCCGCTCGAGGATTACCATTGTGTCATTTCCACTGACGGTTCTGCGCAACTGGCTACTGGATCGAAGCATGCCTATTCAGCGGCCTGGGCAATTGTGGTCGGTACTTTCGTGAATGGTGAATTCCAATCCGATGTCGTGCATACGCAGTCATTGGGTGATTGTACCGCACAGTTGGCGGAGATTCGTGCTCTGGTGCTTGCACTGGAGTTTGCTGATCCCCGAGTCACTACTCTTATAGTGAGTGACTTGTTTTTATTGTGTTCAATCTTACAACGACAATCTACATTTTTGGTCTTGAAATGACTATCATGATTCCAAAGGTAGCACAATTAAGCATAGAACGCATTGGGTTCGAGTGGCAGAACTTAAAGAACATCTGCCTCTCGTGAATGTTATTCACACTCTTGGTCACCAACGAGTTGGTGTCCATGCTGTCGGCAACAGCCTAGCTGACGAGGCAGCAAAAACAGCAGTGGCGACATATTTAGTAGCAGCAGTTACAAGATCCAAAAGTAAGATCGATGATGACATCGTGGCAGCTATTGCTGCTACAGAGAAGGGAACAAAATATCCAAGAGGTTTCCCTGCTCGTTACCATTATCGCTTAAGTCCTGATAACGTCCCGTTAGTGAGGATTAACGACGTTGGTGACAGATTGATTCCCAACGTGGACTGCAGACCATCTTTGATATTAGCAGCTCACGAGGGCATGGCGTCCACGCATGCCGGCGTTGTAGCTACTGTATCTCTGTTACAACAACGTTACTGGTGGTGCGGTTTATATAAACAAGCTCGCGCTTATGTTCTTAATTGTGACATTTGCCAGCAGATAAAACCTTCAACTGCGGCGCGCCCACCACAAACTCAGTTGTACATATCTAATAAACCACTGGGTTGTGTTTATTTAGATCATTGCGGTCCATTTACCTCTGATACTGCGTACAAAATACATCTTGGTTGCAGTGGATTCGTGCACATGATTTCTGTGGATGTGGCCACAAAGGAGTGCTGGTGCCCGTACTGTCATCAAGGATTTGCGTGTCTTTGTTGGAAGTTTTGCATGTGGTACCTTTCATTCTGATCAGGGCCCTGCGTTCGCCTCTAAGGCGTACAAAGAAGCCATGAGAAATTTGGGGGTCCAAGTCAAATTTTCATCTCCATACCGACCTGAGGGTAATAGTGTAGTGGAGCGAATGAACCGTGACTTATAGCAATCTTTGACAGCCAGGGTTTTAGGTACTGGCCGAAACTGGCTAGCCCACTTATATGACGTGCAACGTGCACTTAATAATCTCCCTAGAAGGTCTCTGGGTGGGCGGACCCCATACATGATGCTCTTTGGCATACGAATGTTTGTCCCGGACCTTGATGGTCTAGACATGGCGTCGTCGGCCGCACCCTTTGACGTAGATGATCACTGTGCTGTATTGCAGAATCTTCAAGAAGCCAGAGACAGTCTAGCGAAGGAACACGTACCCTCCACGTCTGATGCTGCGCTTCAGATTCTGGTACTCGGCTGGCTACCTCGAGTTGGTGATCTGGTCCGTGAGAAGGTGGAGAACAAGGAGTTTGGCCCCTCTTATCGTGCACCAGTTCCGGTGCTTGGAGTACAGGGTACACGTACAGTCATTTTACCTCCACTTCCTGGTCGAAAGGATAACTGGTACATCTCTATTGACAATGTCAAGCTACAGCGAGTGGCCGATTCTTCTTAGTATGACACCGGCAGTTTTTCGCCCTTTGATGCTGAGAAATTCGGTTGTGGCCCCAGCTTCTAACACCTTGCCTGATGTTGCCGTCGAGATGCATACAGTTACTGGTCCTTTATTGCCACCGACCCCTGGTGGTCTACCTGAAGATATTGAGTATGCTTATCCTGCGGATGTCCCATTGCCTGTTTTACAATCCACCACAGTTACCCAGTCACGATACTCCTTTGACACTAATTCAATGACTTCCATTGCCCCGTCCAAACTTTCAATTTTTGTTGCCTGGTTCAAAATACATTTTTTAATTCCCCCTTGGACTTGCATTTCGCTGGTGCTCATATGTATTTTTTTGTTTATGTCCATTGGCTTTGTGGTAGTGTTTTTTAGACTTATAAATGGACACTACCTGAAGGAACGCTCTACAATTCGACTAATTGATGGAACTTTGCCCCCCCACTCCTCATCACAGATCATGAATAGGGACCAGACTTTTGTGAACATTACTGCCTGGCCTGTACATGATGGGATCGCTTGGGATGCTGTAAAATTTCGAATTCATGGCCCCACTGAAGTAATCAATGTGCCAAATGTATTTCGTTTTTCTATGGGTGATGTAGTTAAGCAGAACATCCACTCGGATGATTGGGATGTACAAGCAATAGAAGCACTGTTTTCTGATTTAAAATATTATGCTGCATTTGATGCTGAAGATTTGTATTTAGATACTGCTAATTATGATGAGCAATTCTGCTATCAACATTATGGCACACATTTCCTACACAAAGCAAATATGTTTAGAAATTTCGTAAATTATACACAATGGGAATACTGTCCCGCCCCTAGGCTGGGCAGCTCCACCACGTTAGTGGACAAATTCACATATTTTTCTGATTTCAGTGTGTCAAATCCGGCCTCCTTTTATTTTGCTTCTAAAGTTAGACTGACACACACCAAATTGTTGTATTCCAAGTCCTTTATGGACAAGTTGGCAATTGGAGGATATGATCTGTGGAAAGCTACTATCGATCTTAAATCGGTTTGGGGTTCTAAACCGTGGCAGGTACAGGGAACAGAAGCTTTGCATCGTGCCTGCCTCATCCCGAACCACATGTTATTTTTAAATTCGTCAATTTTTCAGACCACCTGTTTTGGATTGGCTACTTCTAAAAAATTAAATTCTCCCTCCACTCCGGATCTGGGTGCTTATCCTAATTGAGATAAACATACGGATCTGTCCCTTGCTACGTTGCAGTCATACATTTCCAACACATCCTTCAATATTTCTGAATTTAATCCAGATGGGTGGTTAGTGTGGCAAACTAGCTCAGATTCCTGTCAACATCGGTTTCTGGATTTAGCACTGGGGTATATACAAGTTCGTGTAGACCCCTGTTTTGAATCTTCTCACACTGTAACTACCTACTCCGTAGGGAAGTTATGCCAATCTTGGCTGCAACATTCCACCTTAGCATCTGTTAAACTTCATTTATCACAATTGAACGACAAAATAGATTTGAATGATTTTGTTAAGGGTCCTGAGTTTGGTAGGTCCAAAAGATGGGTATATGCTATTTACAACGAGGTTTGGAAGCTATCACAGATTGAAGCTGCATCCAGATTACCAGCTATTGACCAAGCCAATATGGAAAAGGTATTGGCTGTAATAGATAATGGCATTAACACCCTGTCTTCCAGAATTTATATCTTAGATAATATTGTTTCATCTGTGGTTGACAATGTGCAGGATGATTTGTCTGTTTTGTATCATGGTCAGAATCAATTGCGTTCCATTATGCAGTTTGCATGGACATTGCAAACGTTAAAGGCTGGGAAAGTCCCTTGGGATTACATGAATACTTCATCTTTGTTCCTCCCTTTTAATTAAACTGCGAAACAACAATTCATGTTCATGAAAGATGCAACATATTCATTGCTGCACATTGAAAAGTTTACCTTTCTCTATTGCCGAATTAAACTCCGCTGTGTAGCTTATCCACGGGTTGATAACGTTACCATTTCCCCTGTTTAAGTTCAGTTCGTACATGAAACATTATGCCCTTGGCAGATATGAAAAACTTGGTACTGCCTTCCTGCACGAGGTTTGGTCACTCCCATTCACGTATAGATGCGTGAGGGACGGAAAAGAGGTTTATTTAAAAGGTGAAGAGTGCACTTCCACGCCAGATCACTCTGTAGTGTGTAGGCACATTCAATTGCATGGTGCATGTAATGTGCATGCTCCTAATTTAGCTTGCGTCCTGAAAGGATCCCTGTGTCAGTTATAACACCGTCTTTTACGCTGCTTGCTAATGGTAGTTATTTGCTATTAAATAATGAAGCTTGCTGTGGGATATTAGTGGGAATTCCCTACATAGTGACTGTATCACAGAGAGTAGTTTGCTGTAATAACGTCCTTTTCCCACCCCGCATGGACGGCTCGATATATCCATCTGGCCTTCCATTCCAACCTTAAAAGCAGAGTTCAATAAGATGAGCAGAATAAGGGCTCTATTGTCTCAAAAAGAAGTTGCGTTGACTTCGTCCAGGGAAACATTTGTCCTTCAAGTAGCAAATACGCGCACACAGAGGTGCAAGCGCTTTTGAATACTGATCTCCCACTTCATTTTGGGGCCCTGATTCAGACTATCTTTAATGCCTCGTCAACAAGTGGCCTGGCTCATTTTTTTTAAGAGTGTGGGCTCCGGCCTCGTGACCTACTTTCAAACTATTTTTGGTGTGATCCCTGCATTTTTTCATTCTATTTTTTCCAGCGTCTTCGGAGGTCTCCCTTTGCTTCTCGCCCTCATAGCTGGGGTGCTTTTGTTGATCTGCGTACTACGCTATGGATGCACAACTTGCGTCACACGACAGCAGGTCCCGGCTGCTCCATCTTCGTAACCGGATGCTTGAATACTATGGCACTTTACCACTGTCGACCTTAAGCATAGCCTATGGATTGTCCTTCCGGTTTCCCTACTTTACTTGTGTGCAGCCTGTCTTTCATTGCCTAGATTGTCCATTCCAATGGGCTCTGGATTTGTGTCTGTCAAACTCGGTGTCTCCTGATCCGGATTATGATCGGCTAATGAGCCCCTTAGTGGCTCATGAGTTGGACTGTTCTGGCGTCAGGATTATGGCCTGTGGAGCAGCGCATGGAGTCCTTGGGAATTGGGACATCGGAACGGCTGCAGCTGGATTCTTAGCAAGAAGTTATCTTGAAGAACACGCCAGTTGTCCTCGAATGGTGCTGGAGGCTCCGGTTGTCGAGGAACATGTGTGTTCCTTCCCCTTGCTCAACTGGATGGCAGTTAATTTTGCAGAACGTTCCAATGATTTCCTCTTGGAAGCTGTTGCAAAAAAGTCAATCCATCAATGTATAAGCACAATAAGTTGCACCTTTATTTCGTCATACGTCCTTCAATGATGTTTTTTTTTATCCTTTAAATGGGTTTTTTTTCAATCCTTTTTAGGTCTCGGCTAGCGAAGGCTGCGCTTGCGCAGTCTCGCTCGCGAGATTTAATGACTTGGAGAAGAGGGGCTTGAACCCGCCCCTCTTCTCCCCTCCTCTCCATTGGCTGGCCTCTTGAATGCTGGCCAGCCATTGGAGAAGAGGTTTGTCTCTCCGAACAGGCCCCGTCCATTTCGGATTCGGGGGCGTTTTTTTTTGCTACTTTTCTAATTATCGCAGGCCGGCCCTTTTTTTGCTGGTGGGCGTGTTTGTTTGTTTTTTTTTTGCATCCGAAGGTTCGGCCATTTCGTGCGCGGCGGGACTGGGAACGGAGCAGCTGATCCTTGTCTTGGTTCGATTATGTGGAAGCTTTCGTTAGAGAGCCCCCAGGTCATCCAGGTATTTCATCAGCCCTCCGAGGATCCGCTGCCTTTCTCCGAGGCATTTCTGCTTCGCCTCGGAGAAAGACAGTTGTCTCTCTCTGATTCTGTCATGTTTCTTTTTTTTTTTTAAACTTTTGAGCGTGTGATGCGCGCTTGTTTCCTTGTTTTAATTTACTTTCTCGTTGTTTCCTTCCCCGTTTCCCATTTCTCTCTTCCCCTTTCTCTTTTACACTCTATTTTCTCCTTTTCCGTTTCGGGTGGCTTGCTTTTGGTCCTGGCTGATGCACTGTGTGACCGTGGGCTCCATCTGCCATTTTTTAGCTATCGTCCGTCCTTGCAGACAGAGCCCGAGGCTGGAACGGTGTGCGCTGGCGGGGCTGGGGGACTGCAGCTGAAGGGGGCTCGAAGAGAGGCTGAAATCAGAGGCGTCGGGGAAGCTGCACCTGGAGCTCGGTCAGCAGTGACTAGAGCGCCTTGGAAACGTGGAGCGACGGGAGGAGCGGCAGCTTGCAGCCGGACAGGAGACACTGAAGCCGGAAGGGCCGAGACAGGTGGTGGTGGAGCATCAAAGAGCACGACCTGGGATCCTGGAGCCCGACGGAGGCAGCCAGCACCGGAGCAGGGTGAGGGACCTCTGGGTCTGCGCGCTCCTGCTGTTCGCATCCCTCCTGCCCGGCCCGGACCGCGGATCGCCCCAGAGCACTGAAGGTGAGGACAGCGCCGAGGCGAGGGGTGGTGGTGTTTCAGGCCACTCCCGGGTCAGCGGAACCACACTTCGAGCACTGCCAGCCACCCGCAGCCTAGGGTGTAATGGGGGAGAGCCGGGGGTTTATAACTTTTTCGTGTTTGATGGTATCAAGTAATGGAGAGCCGTCCCTCTGCAGATACAGGTGCATGCTGCTTTGCTGTTAGGGTATAGACATATAGTTGAATCATTAAGTAGCCCGAACAGCCTAAGAAATGAACGGTGCCCACCTAGCATGGAGACATATATATTGTGTATATCGCAATATATGACGCTTCCCACGTAAATTTTTCTGTTGTTTTTTTAACTTCACAAAGAGGTGTCTGTGGGGAAGCAGTGCTCTCGCGTCATTGATTTTTATCTGAAATAATCACAGGCGGTCGGAAGTTGAGGGCTCGCGCATACCACGCTGGGTTCACGTTTGCTGATCTGTGTCAGCACGTCGGCCTATTTGCCTTTGTGTACAACAGGCTGGGTCAGCAACTACATCAGGTCTTGGTGGCAACGTTCACCACGGGGACATATGACGCTTTGGATTGGTAGTTGTCCGGCTTTAGTTCAGAGGGCCAGCTGTGCGTGGGGTCTCGGGTGTCTCATTGGCTCTGAAGACACTTTGGCTCGGTTGGCGCTGTTGCGTGGGTGAAACGTTGCTTCGGTTGTAGCCGGTTGGCAGGCGAATAGTGTTTGATGTAGTTGGTGCTTGCTTGATGGTTTCTGCATACGCTTTAGACTGTGTGTTTCTGCTTCACGGTGATGTCCATTTGCTGACTCCTCTCTGCTTAACTTCTCAGTGTAGGGGATACCAAAGTTTCCCAGGGTGTCTTTTTAATGGCATAAGCCCTGTGGAGCGGCGTTGGGCCTTCTGTGCCCAGTCGAAGAGGTAATAAAGCAGACATAATAATATATTTTTCATACTGTAGTTGCCTTGACACGTCTGTTTTTCGGTGGCTGCTGTACCGGCTTCAGAGGTGAGAAACCAACTTGTGTGTGTGGCTCTGTGCGTGGGTGCAAATTGGCATTGCTCATGACATTATTTTTGTTTGTTTTTGTTTTTAAAACATTTAAAGAAACGGCATTGTTATTTACAATGTCAATAGCTTAACCCTTTCGCTGCCAGGCCTTTTCCCCTCCTGTGCCACGCCCTTTTTTGGCTATTTGGGGTAGTGCACGCTGAGGCCCCTGTAACTTTTTGACCACATAAGGTATCCAAGCCAAATTTGCGTCCTTTTCTTCCAACATCATGGGGATTCTAAAGGTACTCAGGGTTTGTGGATTCTCCTAGAGGGGTTACAGAAATGAGCCAAAATACAGCAAAATGTTGGGTTATTTCGGAAAAATGGGAAAAACGGGCTGCAAATGAAAGCATCTGGGTTTTTCCCTGCAAATGTTATCAAAAAAGGGTTTGTGGGGTTGAAATCACCATTTTCCCAGCTTTTCGGGGATACCAGACTTTTGTCAGAAACCCAACATTTTTTTTACACAGTTTTGGCATTTTTCTGGGACATAGCCTATTTTTGCTATTTTTTGTGCTTTTGACCTCCTTCCAGTTAATGGCAGAAATGGGTACAAAAGCAATAATGGATCCTGGAAAGCTATACATTTTCAAAAAGAAGACAAAATTCTGAATTCAGCAAGGGGTCATTTGTGTAGATCCATCAAGGTTTTCTTATAGAAACTAACAGTTAAATATAGGATAAATTGAAAATTAGTTGAAAAAAACTGCATTTTGTGTCAACGTTTTCACCTGTAACTTCTTCTAATTATGACAGCTCTTTGAAAGCAATATACCATTACATCCGCTGGACATTACTGGTTGTGGGGATATATAGGACTTGTAGGTTCACCAAGAACCCGACGAACCCAGAGCCAAAAACTGAGCAGCAACTTGCAATGGTTTTTTTATTATGTACCGGGTATATAGTAATTATTCTGTAAAAATGTGTACATGGAAAAATCGGTATGAAAGACACCTATGTATTTCTGAAATGGGAACAAAATATAGAGTTTAGAAACAATAGATATTTGCACATTTCTGAAATTGGGAATACTCATACTAGCATGAGAATTATCAGTCATTTTTTAGAATGACTTAATTTTTACACTATCTTTCATTTGGAAGGCAGAAATGCATCGAAAGTCAATAGATAATAACAGTTCCTTTACAAATCTGAATTAATCAATCAATCAATCATTGACACTTATAAAGCGCGCTACATACCCGTAGGGTCTCAAGGCGCTGGGGGGGGGGGGGGGGGGGGTGCCGCTACTGCTCGAACAGCCAGGTCTTCAGCTTCTTCCTGAAGGAGAGGTGGTCTTGGGTCAGGCGCAGGTCGGGAGGGAGGGAGTTCCAGGTCTTGGCGGCCAGGTAGGAGAAGGACCTTCCTCCTGTAGTCGCTCTTCGGATGCGGGGGACGGTGGCGAGGGCGTGGTTGGCTGATCGGAGGTGGCGTTTGGGAGCGTAGAAGTTGACTCGGCTGTTGAGGTAGCTCGGGCCTTGGTCGTGTAGGGCTTTGTGTGCGTGGGTGAGGAGGCGGAAGGTGATTCTTTTGTTGACGGGGAGCCAGTGAAGGTCTTTCAGATGTCCGGAGATGTGACTGGTTCGTGGGATGTCGAGGATGAGTCTGGCTGAGGCGTTCTGGATCCGCTGGAGTCTCTTCTGGAGCTTGGCGGTGGTACCGGCGTAGAGGGCGTTGCCGTAGTCCAGTCGGCTGGTGACGAGGGCCTGGGTGACGGTCTTCCTGGTCTCGGTGGGGATCCACCAGAAGATCTTCCGTAGCATGCGAAGGATGTTGAAGCACGCAGAGGAGACGTTGTTGACTTGCCTGGTCATGGAGAGGGAGGAGTCCAGGATGACGCCCAGGTTTCGTGCATGGTCTGTCGGTTTGGGTGCGGTGCCCAGGGCGGGAGGCCACCAGGAGTCGTCCCAGGCGGAGGGTGAGGAGCCCAGGATGAGGACCTCCGTCTTGTCCGAGTTCAGTTTCAGGCGGCTGGTCGTCATCCACTCGGCTACCTCTTTCATCCCTTCGTGCAGGTTGGCTCTGGCGGCGGCGGGGTCGTTGGTCAGGGAGAGGATCAGCTGGGTGTCGTCGGCGTAGGAGATTATGCTGAGGTTGTGTTTGCGTACGATGGCCGCGAGGGGGCTCATGTAGACGTTGAAGAGGGTGGGGCTCAGAGATGATCCTTGGGGGACGCCGCAGATGACTTCGGAGGCCTCTGACTTGTACGGTGGTAGGCGGACTCTCTGTGTTCTTCCGTCGAGGAAGGAGATGATCCATTCCAGCGCCTTGTCCTGGATGCCGATGTTGCTGAGGCGCCGTACTAGGGTGCGGTGGCAGACCGTGTCGAATGCCGCGGAGAGGTCTAGGAGGATGAGGGCCGCTGTTTCTCCATTGTCCATCAGGGCTCGGATGTCATCGGTGGCGGCGATGAGGGCGGTCTCGGTGCTGTGGTTGGCTCGGAAGCCGGACTGTGAGGGGTCGAGGGATCCGTTCGTCTCGAGGAAGGCGGCCATCTGCTTGAAGGATGTGTTGATGATGTCTCGCAGGTGGGGTGCGATGACAGCGTCGGCCTTGTTGAAGACGTGGTGAGGGCAGGGGTCGGTCGGTGATCCGGAGTGGATGGAGTTCATCGTGCGGATGGTGTCTTCGGTGCTGATCGGGGTCCAGGCGTGGAGGGTGGTGGTGGGGGGTGGTTGTTCGGTCATGGTGTGCGTTGGTTGGTTGTTGAAGCTGTTGTGTATGTCGGCGATCTTGTTGTGGAAGTATGAAGCGAGGGAGTTGCAGAGGTCTTGCGATGGGGTGATGTCGTTGTTTCCTGCGCTGGGGTTGGAAAGCTCTTTCACGATGTTGAAGAGTTCCTTGCAGTTGTGTGCGTTGTTGTCCAACCGGTCCTTGAAAGCTGTTTTCTTGGCGGCGCGGATCAGCTGGTGGTGTTTCCGGGTGGCAAGTTTGAAGGAGGTCCTGTTGTCCGGTGTCGGTTCCCTTCTCCAGACTTTCTCGAGGGCTCGGCAGTACTTCTTGGAGCTCTTGAGTTCGTCGGTGAACCATGGGGCCTTCTTGCTGCCGGGTCTGCTGGGCGGGGTGCAGCCGATCGTCATTACAGTGAAAGGGGGGGGGGGGGCCTCGGGAGCTGGGGAGCTGGGGAGCTGGGGAAGCTTTTCCCCCGCTCCCGAGGCTATTTTGGTTGAAAGGGAATCCCTCTGGTGCCCGCACCAGAGGGATTCCCTAGGGAATGCCTCATGACGAGCTGGACTCGTCATGGGCACAGCGCGACTGTTCTCCATGACGAGTCCAGCTCGTCATAGGCACAGAAGGGGTTAATCACTCTCAAATGCGAGAGCTATTGCATTTGCACCCACGCACAGAGCCACCTACACACACACTGATTAAGCTATTGACATTGTAAATAACAATGCCGTTTCTTTACATGTTTTAAAAACAAAGACCTAAACAAAAAAAAATTCATGAGCAATGCCAATAGCTCTAACTTTAATAATGCCGAGACCGTTGCATTGTAAATGCTTGTTATTTTTTCTTTGTTTTTTTTTTCTTCGAACTTTTTCACTTACCTTATATGGACTTACAATTTATGCCCTTGGTTCCGTTCTCTCAAACTTGAACTCTGTGTTCTTGCAATTGCGCCCCTACCGATTAGTGGTCCGATCAAGGGGGGGTGTAGTGAAGATTGCTATCTATATACGTACAATGCTAAGTTAGCACAACCGCGTTAGATGTTAGAAAGCCATCTTGCCGCTTTTGCTGCTTTTGCACACGACACTGTAGTCACATGTTATTAATTGAGAAATGCTTGCTCGACTTTGCTTCACATGAGAACTGTCTGTTGTTCACATCCCGAACAGTGAGCAGCGACCTTGGTCTGAACATTGTGTAAAGAAACAGTCTGGGTCGCTAGACGGAGCATGTTGTTGGGTTCAGGTTGATCGGCCCACTATTTAGCCAAAACACGCACGCAGCTGCAAATACCTGAAAATCGGGTGCTTTTAATATTGCAGCGTTGCATGTTTTTCATTACATTCGGAAGAAGAGCTTTCCCAGGAGCAGAGTCTAGCTGATCCTGTGATGTGATTCCACTAAGCTGATCTTTACGGTATAGGGTTCCCCATTCAAGCCTAGAGACCTTTTATTAGTAATAATAATAATATTAGTTTACTAGCGAAAGGAAGGTGGCTGACATCCACGGTCATTTTATTATGATTACTCCTTTCATTTTCTATGGTATTGTAACTATGCTGATGGTTTTGATCTTAATCATTTGTCTGCTTATGTTAGCCAAAATACTGCATCTTGGGACACGAGGTTTATAAAATAAACTCTTTAAACTTTATCGCGTCTGTTTATTCTGTTGTGGACTGATATGAGAATAATTACGAACAGGTATTTCTGATTCCCACCATTCCTGAGAATACCCTAAGTCGCTTGTTCTGGGTTGTCTATACATTGGGACCGCCGAGATAAAACTCGGATAACGAATGGGACACTGATGCTGGTCGGATAAGAGGTTCTGGGTTCTGAGGTGAGTTTTTGGTACACCACAATTCACTGAGGTCCTGGTTTCCTGTGCATAGTTCTATGCATAAGTAGAATCCCTGCAACAACAGAGTAGGGGATGTCAAATTTTAGCAGGAAGTGGTCGGACCAGATAATAGGAAGTGGCGAACCGACCATTAAATCAAAATTATGAAAGATTTAGTCCAGGGTATGACCCTTCTCAAGAGTGGCCGAGGAGATGGATGTGAGCATCTTAAAGGGATGCAACGTCTCCAGAAAGCGAGTAGCATAAGGATCTTTATCATTATAAATATGTATGTTGAAATCACCCAGAATAAGTCAATTTATTATATATTGGGGCCAAAGAGGAAATAGCTGAATTTAACAAAGTGATAAAATGTACTAATAGCGCCCGGGGGCCTGTAGATTAGAAACCCACTAATTCTCTGATGAGGGGAGAGAATACAGCGAAAACCTAATAACTCTGTGCGCTCAATAGTTTCTGTTGAAATCAGGTAGCAGTCTAAATCATGCTTATAGATTCCTTTTTTCCCCTATCATCATTATGGTGGAATATGTTGAAAACTTCAATAAAGAGATTTAAACATAAATCATGCTTATAAATGATGGCAATACCCCCACAGCCCCTTCCCCCCTAAATCTATCCTTCCTAAGAATTTTGTAGCCCGTATGGATGGCCATGGTGATAGTAGGGTTAGAGGTGTCAGAAAGCCATGTCTCAGTGAGAAATAATAAATCAAGCTGTTCATCTAAAAGTAAGTCATAAATGTATGCAGCATGTTTTTGTATGAAACAACAGTTTACCAGAACAGCTTTAATGCTCTGAGTTTTCAGAGTATTTTTGCCCTTATTGTCACCAAGGAGGGTCTCAGGGGCGGGTGCTCTGGACTGAGGAAGAAACCAGCTGCAATGGTTGCAGCAGAAGTCTAACGCTGAGCTCAGGTCAGCTACACTACACTGACATGGTGGTGATTTCATAAACTTGAACAGCGAGTCCCTATTGTAGCATAGTGGAAAGGACTTACCTGTGGGAGACTGGGCATTATGGCCAGTGCCAGACGCCTCCGGAATGCTAACGGGTACAGACGGGCTTGCCTTAAGCACGCCTTTGGTCCGCCCGCTGCGCGCGTGCCGGTTTGCATCTACTTTTATAGGCAGAGCAAACTAGACCTCTGACGCTGCAAGGAAAGCGGAAACTGCAGGGCGGAAGTGAGGACCCCAAAAAAGAAACGTCAGCCCTCCGCACAATCGGTGTTTATCAGCCGTGGCGGACCAGGACTGGTACAGAAGTGCAAAGCAGCAAAAACAGTGCTAGTGCAAGTTGCTGCTAACAGGCCCAATATGCCTTGTGTCACGGCATTTCCAATATGGTGAAGCTCTTCGGCCTCACTGAACTGGGGCTCTGAGGGCTGGGGGTGTATGTGGGCAGACTACTATTGTAATCCTAGTGTCCTCCCACATCTAACACTAAAATCCTGTTTGAGGCAGATCCTGTACTCCCAACAAACCCAGAGACTGAAGGCCTAGATTTTCGAGTAGTCTCACTAGGCCACAGGTTTGGCTAGACTCAAACCTGGTCAGTGCTTGGTTACCGTCCCGGGTGAAAGTGCACTCAAGATATCTGCATAACATAACAGACAAGTATGGTAGGACAAACCTCCAGTAGATACACAACAATTGTCTTTGCATCCTGTTCTCTCCCTTTCAAGTATGCCTGAAGTGTTAAATGTGGCTCAACAGAACAGGATTTGACACTGTAATATCAAAAAGGAAGCCCACAGTTCACGCCCTGCATATTTCGTGGAGTTCAGAGAATTTATTTGTGCCCATAAAGGCTAGCCTATTGTTTGCTCCTGGGAAGCATTTTGCACCTTTTTCACACCTATTTAGAACTGAGAGCTGGCAGAGACTTACTGTAATCTTAACATGCTGGCAATTCAGGCAGGTAAAGGGTAACTTTCTAATAGTTAACTTTCCCATATACTTATTAGAAATCTGACTTCACAATTTAATTGTATTTTTTTTTTTATAAGTAATAAAAATATGTGTTTAATTATATTTCTTGCTGCTCCCATTCCTGAAATATAGTATTAGTATTTTCATCTGTACTATGGTTTTCTACATAGAATAGCTAAGCCTGCCACAGTAGAAATAGCTTTTAGGGCCTTGTCATTGAAGGGACATGGTAATATTAATTTTCTTCATGTTCTACTTCTAATTGCCCTGCACTTACCTAGTGGGATCCAAGGATTAGACAGCGGTGGCTCACTAATATTTAAAGGGACGTTTTACTTGTTAATAGTGTTTATTTGGAGAGGTCGCAGTGCCTTATTTTGCTCTGTTACATTCCGGCTACTGTAATGGGTGGCACAAAAGGTGCTGTTGTCCACTAGTGGCATGTAACTTCCAGGACGTTGGATACATTTTGTACCATATACTAGGCACTTATAGGCAAGATAAACATACCAATTAGGAGTATTGCAATTCAACAGTATTTAAATGGGGGGGGAACAGGCACTTTACTACTGGTTAGCAGGGACGGGCTGGATCTAGACTGTTGCGTTCCACCATACCAGGCGCTGAGCTTGAAGGGTACCTCATTATGAAATATTTTAAGGGAATAAAAGCACCAGCTACACTTCCTTAGGTGCCAAACAATTATAAGTGGTAATAAAAATGTCAAGATACGTTTGGTGACTAATATACCTGCTGGAGAGATCTGAGTTGTCTAGTGGCAGTTTTGACTCACCATAAAGTATTACAGAGGGTTAATGTGGATACTGCAAAGCGCTGGTAAGATGCAGAATTGTATTTCTTGTAGATAGCTCAGTGGGTTACTGCTTTCGTTTCAGAGATCATTCTTTTACTTGCAGTTCATAATTTACAATTCTTCTAATATAGCACAGTGTGCTGTGAACTGGCATCAAAGAGCTGCAGTTTAGCACCTTATTTTCGTTCCCCAGTCTTTCATTGCCATAAAGGGCTTCTATGGGTAGAAATGCATTCTTATTAGTAATACTAACCCACCACTGTCTTACGTTTTAAATCCTAGATTTGTGCTTCTTCAGACCAAACACTTGTAAATATACTGCTTACCAGTATGGATGACATGTGGCTCCTAAACCTTGTAGTCCCCATTGCCGTATGCAACATGTCCTATACATTGATTTATGCATTTGTATCATTCATTGTCTCTGTGCAATGTGTTTGTGATGTAAAGCCCTCTGACATATTACATTGTTATGAGTAGGGCTATAAATGAAATTAAATACATGTGAGGGGGTATGGAGAGATGAGGGACACCCCTGGATGATGGTAGTGGGGGATTTCTGTGGAGAAGGTCATAGGTGGGGGCGGGGGGGGGGGGTTATTACAAAGATTGTTGCACCAGGCACCAACAGCGCTAAAGCCTGCCCTGACAAGGGGTAAAAATGCACAGAGTTCTAAAGCCAGCAAAAACATTGGGTCCAACAAAAGGTTAAATGTCGGAGATAGTCATGCAGAAAAAGTGGAATTCCTACAGTATTGATTCCGCTTTCCACTTAAGATGGCTTTAATGCACAACTTAAAGGTATTCATTCAGCAAATAACCTGCAAGTCACAAGATGGTCCCACTTAGTAAATAGCTTAAAGAGATGGCGTCTTCTGCTAAGTAAGATCTTCCTGTAGCTAGTGGAACAGAATAGCGAATTGGATGCAGGGGAGAAAACAATGAACCTTTTTAGGCCTTTTATATCTGGGCTAGGACAGCATTCGCTATAGGAAGAAAAATACCTATAGTGTAAATAATACATATAGAAGAGCTTTGAGCCCGCCCCTTTCAGCTATTGTTTACTGGAAATGTCAGTCACATTGTGAATCAGCCCCCAGTTCGGATAGTTACAGTGAAGCAATGGTTTAGCCCGCTTCAGCCACTGCTGTGTCATTCATCGATCTAACGCAGTCCACAACACAGCCATTCAGTGACTAGGCTGTTAATCATCCTAAGTGACCGCATTTTGCTCAGTTACAGCTACATCCGCATAGGGAAGTTTCAGCAAGGAGAGCTAACAAACGAATTAATCCTTCAGGGATTGTCCATGGCCGTCAGCACATTAAAAATCTGTCAGCGGCTACTGAAATCAAAAGAAATCTAGTGACGGCAGCAATGATCTGTGGGTATGGGACCGACCCTTCAGTATTTACGATCGAAACATGTTTTCGGGCATGGCTGCATTGCAGACCTTCCACTAGTAATTACACTAATTAATGCTTTCAGTGAACCCGGATGGCTACGGCTATGAAGTGCAACCCTCTGTAAAACAATACAACACTCGCACGATCTGATCTGAAGAGGCCTCCACAGATGGCTAACCTCCAGACGTCACAAATAGTTACTTATGTTTCTAGTGCCGATCTTGCTGTTTTATAATGGTCGGGCCACGCCCTTTAACATGACACCCATTCAAGTTTACGGGGAGGGAAAAATCGCATCTTTATTGACACCGGGTAATGCATATTCAATTAAGATGTGAGGCCCGGGGCTTATTTTCAATACGGAAGTAGTTCCTGGTGTCATACCCAACCCAAGGATTCTCCAGCGGTTGACATTTCAGCTTTTAGTGTTTACAGTGAATGAACATTTAAAGGGTCAACGTTTCAGAAAGTGCAAATGAAATGGGGACAGGATATGGCCTTGCGACCAGAGCTGCCGCCTTTGGAGCTGGGGAACCAGGTTCAAGTCTCGACAGGGACGCTCACAATTCTGGGCAAATCACTTAATCTCGCCGTGTTTACAAAAAATGAATGTGTCGTTGTGTAAAGTACCTGGTGCTCCAATACCTTCGGGTCGAGTTCCCACTATACAAATCTGCTAAAAACCGAAAAGATTGCACATGAAGGGACACTTTCTGTCTTCATACATTGCCGTTCCACACAGTATTTAATTTCTGAATTTCGACGTGTGCCGCGTTAGTTTGCATTGTTGTTTAAGTATAGGAAAATATGCCCAGCAGTGTGGTTACCGCAGTGATCTGATCGATTTGACGCTTAGGAAGGGTTTCAACAGTTACTGGTTCGTACCACTACGTTGTTAGTGTAACAATTCAATACAGTCCGGCTGAACAATCCCCTACTGAGGTCTACCACTGTAGTCAAGCATGCTACAGCGTTTGTTCAGCAGGTGAAGCCGCAGCGGGGCAGAGAGATTTGAGGGGCCCACTGAAGCCTGATTATTGCTGTATTTTATACTTCTAACAGCAACCAGGGGCCCCATTTCTTCCTTTGAACTATGGCCCATGATACACTGGCTACGCTTATGCACAGGGAGATACTGCCGTATGTTTGGTCGTTAGCAAAATATAACGGTTTGAGTCAGTTTGTGTTTTTTTTTTTTTATTGACATGTATTGTTTCTGAACGTTACTTGTCAAACATCTACTGAAAAGTTGTTTATGATAAATTAACTATGGTTTTCAGACGATTTTCAGTTGATGGTTGTGTCGTCAACCTTTCACTACATTTAACATGCATTTTTTTCGCTTGCTTAAATCCACTTATCGCAGTTACTTCAAAACTGTAGTTTTCGAAAAATGGAAACCATTTACTTTCTGTTATAAGGAGGGATAGCTTGAAATGGGGCCATATCACAAAAGGTGTCCCAGGAGCACGTTGGTATTACAGAAGAGCCCACTGACACTTGTGCGACCCCTTCTGTAATACTGAAAGTGCTGGCGCACATGTGGCACCAGTGCTTTCTCAAGAGGGCATTCCCTCATTTGCATGGTGGTGTGGCCCCATGCAAATTAGGAAATCTCTTTGCCTCAGGCTCGTGCCCTAATATAGACATGGGTGAAGAGGCAAAGAAGCTGTCAGTGTGTTCCCTGACGGCAGCCCTCGGAGTGGGGGAAAAGGGGATCCTATGGATCCCCCAGACATCCCCTTGCAGACAGGTGCAGTACTCACTGCCCCATACCTGCCAACTCCCACGGTGCCACTGTGTGACACACAATATCGGCTCCCATCACACGGTTTCTGATGAGGATCCGATATCATTCAGTTGCAGGGAAAACACGCTGAAAACTACGGTAAATATTGTTTTTCCAGCTCGTTTTCCAAGGTTTTGCACAACAGAAGTCCATTAAGGGATGTGAATACACCCCAGGACATTGGCACCAAGCTCAGCAAGTGTTAGAAATGGGGGTCTCTAGTTGGCAATGGCTGGCCACTGTCCAAGTAGGGACCCTTCTTCCTAAGTCAGAGTAAGCAGCCTACACCCTTTGACAACCCCTGCTCAACCCTGTGGTAACGTAGCACGAGCAGCTAGGCTTATCTCAGAGGCAGTGTGTGAAGCATTTATGACCATACACAGTAATACAATGAGGAACACTACAAATGGACACCACTCAAGTAGTTATGAAAAATAGGTATTTTTATATAGACTTAATCACAAGACCAATAACAGTAAAAATCCACAATACTATAAAAATATAATTACTTTAGAAATGCTGCAAGGAAAAATAGTTCAGGATGCACAAAATGATGTTTCGTTCAAGGCAGTGGTCTCTGCGACCCTTTTACTCACAAAGTATCTGGTTCCTGGAGCAAAGCAACAAAAATGTCGCTAAGGAGTTGTAGCGAGAAATTTTCTCACGCTAACCAGCGATGCGTTGAATCCTTACCGCGAGGGAGGATGATGCGCTGGGTTGCGGGCAGGACAAAGCGACAAACTTCCTCACGCTAAGCCGGTGATGCGATGAAATCCTTGCCGCGAAGGGAGGATGATGCACAGAGCCTGTTGCGTGTGCGATCTTGCTGCGTTGACAAAGATGGCGCTCCGCGAGGGAGTGACGATCCGGATTCGATGCGGGGAAAATGGCGAACGCTCGGCGTCCGCGCTGCGATGATCCTGTTGCGATGATTTCAGATATCGGCCGTTTTCAGGCCCGCAGACAGGTGCTGCGACGATCTTCGGATAGCGGGCGTTTTCAGGCCCGCAGACAGGTGCTGCGACGATCTTCGGGGTTAGCGAGCGCTCGGCGACAGCGGAGCGGCGATTTTTTTCTCACGCTCGATTTTCAGCGCTCTCTTCTCAACAGTAGAAATAGAGGTCCTGGAACACACAGGAGCCTCACCTGCAGATAGTAATCCTCGCTGGGAGGAAACAGAAGGCTGATGGTGGAGTCTGATGTGCCTGAGACTCCAGCAGGAGGCTAGCTCTCTCCTAGCCCTTGGGTAGTTGCTGTAGTAAAAGAAATAAAAGTCCAATCAAAGTTCCTTTCCTCTTCTTGAAGTCCAGTAGTAACAGCTGCAGGCCAGTCCCAGAAACAGCACACAAGGCACAAGGACAGTCCTTCTCTTGCAGATTCCTGTAGCCACACGGACAGAGGTTCTTCTTGTTATCCAGGAGCAATACAAATTGTAGGGGTTTGTGCACAAATATTTATACCCCCAAAGTCTTTGTTCTTAGGGGTCCCAAGCCTCTGAACCCAGCCAGAACCAGTTTTGCCCAGCCCTGGAGCACTTTGTTGATCAGGCTGCATCCTTCCTTTCAGAAAGAGGGGGTCTGCCTCAGACGCACAGTGGGAGGTGGAGCCAGCTTTCACCTTGCCAGGCACAGCCCTATTCAAGTGCAGGAGCTACCCCTCCCCTCACACCCAGGCAGGTCGCTCTATTCAACCCAGGTCTGACTCAGCCTGCCCTGTCCCTCCAAAACCAGACAGCCAATACACATAATAGCAGAGCAACTGGAAGGCTTAGGCAAGAAAGTACCTATACTCTAAAAAGTGGTAGTTTCAAACACAGAATATAAAAATAACCTTCACTAAAAGATGTATTTTAATATTCTGAGCTCAGGCATACTAGATTCGTTTTTCTACCATGTTCTGTGGGTCAGTTAGGACTATAGGATGTAATAGCCCAGACCTCCCATTCTGGCCTATGGAGAACAGGTAGCCTTACAGTAGTGAAAAACGAAATTGGGTGTAATTCACTACTAGGACATGCTACATACAACAGGGCATGTCCTACCTTACACATACAATGCGCCCTATCATAAGGGGGGCTTACATGATGCCAAGGGAAGGTTTAGGGGCTGGGAAGCGGGTGCACTTCACAGCCAAGATGGCAGTTCTGGACTGCACGCAGACACTGCAGTGGCAGGTCTGAGACACACTTTACAAGCTGCTTCTGTGGGTGGCACAAACCAGTGCTGCAGGCCCACCAGCAGCATTCGGTTTACCAGCCCTGGGCACACACCGGCCACGCTACTAGGGACTAACAGGTAAACTGAATAAGCCAATCATGGATGTACCAATTCATATGTCATCTTTACAAAGGGAGCATTCGCGCTGTGGCACTGAATGGCAGCGGCACAGCGCCCAGAGCATCTATAACCAGCAAAAACAGAGGAGACACAGCGAAAAAAGGAAGGGAGACTAACGCCAATGGTGCCAGGTCTAACAGCAAGCTTTTTCTTTTTTTGGTGAGGAGGGTGCTTGGGGGCTGGTTCAAAAGCGCCTTGTAGGTACTTCTCAGCAGTATGCCCCGCCACCTTCATGGGTCCGTCCCCCTGGTGAGATTGTTCTTCAAGTTGGCAGGTATAACGCACCCGCCTGCAAGGGGATCTCAGATTCCTCGTTAAAGTGCAGGCAGGTTGCCACCTGCACAGAGAAACACAGAGCAGCTTTTAAACAGCTGCTCCTTATTTCTCTTGAATGCGCGGCCCTGGGGGCAGTACGAGTTCGCGACTGCCCTGAAGGCAGCACATTCTACATGATAGGGTGCACTTTTCCTATTTGCATCTGGCGCACCTGCTTAAATGTGCGCTGTGGCACAAACACAAAGTGTACCCTAACTGTATTAGAGCCCCAGGTGTTTAAACATTAGGGTTTGCTTGGCAGGAATAGTATGGTTTGAAGGAGATGTCTTAAGCATAAGGTCTTTCTCTGTTTCATGCATCTATTTTAAAAATCTGTTTACACGTTGGTCTAAGTACCACAAAAACAGGTGCAGTCAGGAAGAGGGACTTATGGTGACGTGTAAATTCATTGTTCTGTTTAACATACTGCAAATTATCCTAGGATATCAATGGCCTCTTTTCTAATAAAATAACTAGCAACCGGAGGTGATAGTCTCTCGTGAACTTAAGTAACAGGGCTGGGGTACATAGATATTAAGTGATTGGCATAGGGTTACACTCCTTTATAAGGTGGGGAAGCCAAGGGTAGACCTCATGTAGCATTACTGCAATATTACTCACCCCCCGCCCAACCCCCCAAGAAGCTAATACTCTCACTCTTTGATTCATATGTATGAAAATTGACTTACTTTGCAAATGTCACTTTCTTTAAAATTACGGAAACAACCTTTATTGAGTACCAAACAGTGGTGGGCATATCGGTAGAGTACTAATAATCAGACTTAAATTATACTTGCACTGTTTTTGCCAAATCCCTGTCAACCTTACACAACTGTCGGAGGAGTGCAGGGAACCAAATAGGTGCAAGGGAGGACAATGTCCCTTGGTGTAAGTGTCACAGCAGGGATCATCCCACCCCCACCTCACGGAGCCTGAATTTTTAGGAGTCCTAGACTATTAGAGAGAAAAGGTCCTACATGGTCTGTAAGACTGCATGCTTCATGTTTAGCGTACTGTTTAAAGCAGCATTAAGGGTTGATATTTAACACAACCTGTAGAAAATGTTGGTCTTAAAGAAAGCCTGGTAACCCTGAGTGGTACTTGTAACAGGCTGAAACGTGACCTTACTGAGCTATAGATGTTAGGGGTCATTGCACTCACAGAACTTCGCACTCTTTTTATACCAGTTAAAGGACCTTCTTAATGAACAAGAATTAGGATCCTGAAGGCTTTTTTTTAACTTGCACTTAGGGTTTAGGGAGAGATCCGCTTACAAACTACGTTGAGCCCACCCGCTTACACTAGGTGCAGTGGGTGAGGATCTGGGGATGAAGCATGCCTACTAGTAGGTGGAGATCCTACTAATATATCCATGTGATGCTGATGCAAGAGTCGCACCAATTCACCTGGGTGCAGATCCCTGTCCACTTTGATATATATTGAGACCTGTTCATTTGACCTCTTAAAATGTTAAGCGTTCATCAGTTGTGAGGCTTTCCCTCTTGTGTGTACTGATAACAACCTTGCACAGCGACTTGTGACATACATCTTTACTTGTGTTTTATTGTGTTATAAATTACAAACTTTGCTTGACGTTTACGTGGCTGTACTTATTTAGCAATCGCATCTGTGTGGTACACATGTATATAGAATAGGTCCATGTACTTAATAGCAAATTGAGTCTAAACTACATGTCCTGGATTCTCACTTTTAGAAACAAGGAGTTCTCTTTGACCTAAAAGGATGAAATACAAACCTATAGAGGAAGGGTGGTGGTAACTTCCTCTCTTCAACTCCAGCTCCTCTTTTAAGCTTCCTTGTCCTTTCTGGTGGAAGTGCGCCATAGTGTGCATTTCCTTTTATTCAGTTTGTGCTGCATATTTAATACAACATGCAAGTGTCCAAGGAAAGAACCTCCTGAATGTGCCTTCTGTGTAAGCGAGCAAGGGTGCTGAACAAGTCTGCCATTGCCTCCAGAGACGAAAAGCAAATTTGGCTGCCAACTTTAAGTTGTGTGCGTCAGACCGTAGTCCTCTTCTATGGACACTCTGGACATTTTTTCAAATAGGTTATCTATAATTACTTCATTGAAGGCTGAATTTATTTATAAACTCAATAGCTGATACGTGAAGACTATCTAGGATGTAGCTAATACAGTAAAGAACACATTCACCTCAATTGGCACAGGCCTACTGACATTGACAATGCTTGTTCCATATCTATTGCCCAGAAATCTAAGTGGTCAGAAGGTCAGCAGGGAAGCAAAATATTTCTTGGTCAAACCAGATGAAAGAATCACTCTGTTTCATACTCTTCTCAACCTGCTTAATCTCACCTGCTTTCTCTTTGTGATGCTGTTTACTGCTTGTGTCACTGGCATTAAGCTGCTACATTTGGTAGGCCAGTGACCTACCCATCACCATGATTTTGCATTTTTGTATGTTTGATCCAAGGTGACCACTGGCTAGGCTTCTTTGCAATATCTGGCTTTTCATGTTTTTCTATTTTCATTTGAAAAATGTGCATGTGATACTATAATGTGTATCCCTACTGAGTGACCTCTTTAGGGTGCTGGGGTACTGCTGAAACTGCATTTGGAGGGCCTGAGGTGGCAAACATTTTTATGGGCAGACACACTGCTTTTATGAAGAAAGGGTGATTTAGCTTTTGGGTTAATGAGGCACTCTGCAAGAAACTGTTTAATTCTGGTCTTGCTAGCAACTTTCTTGAGTGGATTATTCCACTGTATGTTTTTGAAGTCTCTGGCATTGTACGCTGTACCTCAACACTCCTAATTTCATGAGTTCTGCTGACTTGGCATATTTAGCTCCTTCCAAGAATGATATCACGAGTCCTTGCTTTAGGTGCTCCATAGTAAATCTAGTATGTTGCTCTCCAGCAGAGTCCCAAGAATTCCTCCTTTCAGTGCAAGTAGCCAGCGTTCTCATGACAAGCCTATAATGCAACTGGCAGTTGGTACCACCTACGTTAAGTCTAGGGGTGCCAACCTCTTTAGGTAATCTTGTTGGGTGGCTGCACAGTGGCTTTCCATGGTAAAATCTGTGTAGTCCATCATAGAAAGGAACCCTCCTCCTCCCCTGAGTGTGCATGCACCTAATAGAATGTTGTGTCTGCACACATGAGGAGTTTAGGTACCTGTGCCTTACGGCATTTGCATGTGTTAGTGTTTATGTAGCCATAAGATGGTGCTTAGCAGGAATGGGAAAAAGATACAGACTGGTTTATGTTCAGGAAGAAAACAGTCTGTCCAGGGGGTGCCCGAAAAAGTGGATGCAAATATGGGGGAAATGGATGCCTATAGGGGAGATATATGGGTACCGCCCAAATTACCAGCGCAAGCCTCCTCAGAAGAACCAGATATATGAAAAGCAAGTACTGCCTAATCATAGGCTGGTCCTATTTGTTAAAATTGACCCATGTGTTTCATTCTAATGTTCATGGAGATTTGTTATTGAACGTGAATCTGTCCTTTTGTTTATTGTATTCAATAACTGGTCCGCTACGACATATCTTCGAGAAACCAAGATATGAAATGGCAGTGGCACAGTTAAATGTCTAACTGCTCCTTAGTCTTTCAGCAGTATTTAATATTAATGCCTCACAATGATACTGCAGACACTTTCACGTCTGACCAAACATTAAACAGGCATTGGCATAGGCAATAGGTGTTACTTTGACTGCCAGCCTTTTAGCTTTTTCAATCTTAGTTTTCTTTTGTCATATTGTTTTGCAAAACTTTACTGTTCAGGAAGCTGCCAGGCCCATGGCAACTGGGAAAAACATTTTTGGTCTCAAAGTTCACAATATCACATTAGTCCCTGGCACAGAAGCAAACTATTTTGTGCGTGGATGTATCCCTGGTGAATGCTGTCACTCACAGTGAAGTTAGCCCTTTGCTGAAGAAGGCTGACCCATTGCCCCATACTGTATGCTGTAGTGGATTGAAGAGAAATGCAAATGACACAAAAAACAAGCATTGGCATAGCCAATAGGTCTCGCCTTTGGGACCTTATAAGTGTTAAGCCATGCTACAGTTGCATAACTAAATACTTATAAGGTCCCAAAAGCGAGACCTATTGGCTATGCAAAGCGGCCGTGGGGCTGCCAAAGTGAAAGTAATTGCGTTAAAGCGCGGCGCGCGCGCGCCCGCGCACATGCACTGTAGCTCTAGGCTGGCCTGGTAGCACTTTTTGGAGCCCTCTCAATAAGGCTCGCCAGACCAGCGCAAGCGCTGGGTCAGGCGAGACCTAAAAACACAGTAGCAGTAGAGGGTTGACTGAAAGCCCATTTAAGTAAGCATATTTACATGTAAATCAAAACATCTTGGCTAATACCAGACCTAAAAATAAATAATTTAAATCCTAACCACCCTAGTCTGCAAAGTAATTGGAGTTGAATACCTTACTGATTAATCGGTAAACATGGAGCACCCAGAAACAGATGCCACCCATTTTAAAAGCGTGCCCGATCACTCCAAAACTTAACTACACAAGTGCAAGTTATATTGGTTCTGGCGGATGCCTGTGGTTGGTGAATACAATGTTTTCAATTAAAGTATAACTTTAAACTGTAGGACTTTGTGCAGATTTAGAACTTCAAACGTGGCCTAGCCTTGGCCCGTTTTGTGTGTTTTTCCTTGCGTTTTAGTGCAATCAAGGCTGTATGACTAAAGCAGAGTCTATTCCATTTCCAATCACTGGATTGTGATAGTTATTTAGGCCAGGTACTAGTGTTTGCCACTTGCCTCATTACTTCTTAGAGGTCATCTAGTTTCGGTAGGAGCCAATCACTGCATCTTTTCCTTTGGGTGGTTGGTAGATGTGTAGCAGTGTCATGTCAGGCTAGTTACTGAAATGTTGGTGTGGCTAGGGCACAGTCAGTCACTTGTCTGAAATAGCTCTGAAATAGTCGCGGAATTGGGTCAGAATCATTTGTGTGTTCGCTTCACCTATGGAAGCAAGTAGAGCAGAGACTGAATCTGTAATGTGTCGTACATCTCTAAACACTTTATAGTTAGTACACAAACATTTACAAATTAAAACCCCTATTTCGAGATCAAAATATTTCAGTGGCCTTAAAATTAATTAGGCGACCGCTTGTCATCGATATGTTAATAAGTAAAATAAGCATAGAGCGAGAGAGCGTGGGCTGTGGGTCTCCCTCCCCCCTTCCTTTCAACCATTTGCTTTCGTTCTTGTGTTAAGCTTGGTTAACCATTGCTTGAATGGGCTGTCCATAAATCTCATGGCATTGCATGGAAAGATACATTGGCCCATAATTGTTTACCCTTTTGATTACTAGGTTCAAGAAGTAGTCCCACACACCTCCCATCCCAGCCTGCCTCACTTTAACTATTCATCTCTACCCAGTGCTCCATCACTCCACCCACTGGTTTATTTCTTCTCACTGCGTCACAGCAGCCTAATGATTCTCTCCCTCCTGGTGATTGATGCTCTCCCTCTGCATTGCCTCATCTGTTTTTAGTTCGAGTCTGAGTCAGCGCGCATGTGCTTCTCTCCAAGACTTGTTGTGGTTGAGTAGCGAACAGCAGCCCAGCCCACTTATCCGCATATATTTGCCATTGGCTTGTCATTGTCTGTCCTAAATGCTGGCTTCATATTCGTAAATAGGCTTGTTAGTCCCTTCTTAGTACCGCCTCCTCTTCATTTGTCACCTCCCATGGCGACTGGCCCCTTTATGTCGGATGTTACACACTACGTGTTATTTAGACTGTGAGCACTACTTTCGTTATTCAGTTTCTCTTAATATATGCACGACGTGGTTTGGTTCCTTCTTTACCCCCCTCCCTCCCTCCAGTTGTCGTGCCTTGTTTACCCCCCCGCCCTCCCTTCCATTGTTTGCCTTGTTTAATCCACCTGCCCTCCCTCCCGTTGTTGTGCCATGTTTAACCACCCTGCCCTTCCTACCGTTGACCGTGCCTTCTCCCTGTCCGTGCCTACCACCTCACCCCCCTGTGCCTGTGAAGCAGTGAGGCTGTGGTAGCTCTTGTAAGGCGCTGATTCCTCCGGGTTGGTGGAATGCCCATGTTGCGCCCCTCTGGAGACTACTCCTGCCCCCCCCGGTTTGTGTACCTAGTTTTTTGGTTGTATTTCATTTTATGATGCGTTTCGTGCCACAGCGCTGTACCAAGAGGACGTAAAGTGCCCTAGGCTAGTTTTATATGGTCATCAGCGGGCAGAGGCTTGGGCCATGTTGCGGTTCCAGCAGGGCCTGAGCTTCTGGCCCTGAACGTTGGTAGTCTGGTCCTCGGCTTCCTTCATCTTCTCCATCATCGCCTCCGTCCTCCTCTACCACGTTGACCTCCTGGTCCCATACATCAGGCAGGTAAATGCAGCAAGCACAACCAGTGCACCATATCCAATGGCTTAGTCTCACTTCCAAGAAGAATAACTGCCTGATGTAATGCAAATGTAGGTAGCGGATATCACAGGCTTGCCATTTCGAAGCACTGTAATAACAGGTGGTATTATCAGTACTCCGTGATACATGTGGGTATCTTTGAAGATTAACATGCAGAGTAGCCCACTAAGACTAGAATATGTTACTGCGTGACAGATCTTAGTGGTGGATTTTTTCATCTTTGCCTTATCTCGCCACATGTGTTTTTATGTTAATAATCACGCAAATCATCCATTTACGAATACATCCTTCACTTGCATGCATATATGTCCAGCTTATTTTATAGAGAGCCCCATTGTCACTGAGGGTAAGGCGGGCTCATGACCATGTTGTAAAAATTCAGTTATTTGGGTGCAGTGCTTACTTCGAGAAAAAAAAAATGAAGGGGTCCAAATAATTTCTTTAGCAATTTTTTTCTTCCACCACGGGTGCTGCCCCCTTCCACCACTGCCCAATTCCACCCCTCGCACCACCCACTGCCGGCAGAGACTTAAAGCTGGATTGCCACGAGCACCACCTATTTTCAGCTGAAGTTTGGGGGGATTCTCCCATGATTAAAACAAGCATTTGCAGTGCAATAGGTCTCGCATTTGCGAGAGTTTACTTTAACCTATTAGTATTGTTAATGACAATGCCTTTAATTTGTTTTAAAACCCAAAACATAAAAGGCATTGTCATTTACAATGCCAATAGCTCAAACTTGCGTAAATGTGAGACCTATTGCATTGCAAATGCTTGTTTTCTTTTTTTAAGGGTCCCGCCTTTCGCAAACAATGGATATTCTAGGGAAAAAAAGAAAGCAGGTTTGGCCAAGCAGTCATAAATCTGCTTTCTTACTTTCATGAAAAGGCAATTTGAACCTGGTTGCAGAAGTTCGGGCAACGCTGCCTCATTGAAAACCCTTTGAACAAGCATTGGCAAAGGCAGTAGGTCTTTCCTGATGCGAATTGCGCATGCGCTGCTCGCTGGTGAGAAATTTTGTGAGAAGGATTTCAGAAAAGGGCTTTAAGCCCCGCCCCTCATTTCCATTGGCTGGCGTCACCGTTTATGCTAAACAGTGGCCTGCCATTGGAAATTAGGGTTTTTTGTGGATGCCCTTTCGCCTCCGGCCAACTGGGTCGCCTGCTTTGCTGTTGTCGCAAAGCACTTTATCTTTATGAGGGGCATGTGTTTCTAATTAGAAACACCTGGCCCATAAAGACAAGATATCGATGCTTGTTTTAACTGTAACTAGTATAACATCAGCCGTGTGTAGCCTTTATTCGATTAAAGCCATTATGTAAGCCAGCAGAGTGCGCCCTCGCTAGGTCAGAACATCAATTGAATTTGATTAATCGCTTTACATAGAAGAAAAAGAACTACCGCAAAACAAAGCCATTGTGATAAATGAGCAGCTACACAGAAGACATGCGTCTCGGGTTCAGTTTCAGGAACCTTCCCGATTTTCAAGCAAGATTTTTTATTTATTGTACATATTGATAAGCCTAGGGTCCCACCCTTTGGATAAGTGTTAAAGCCAAGGTTAGATGGCGGGGGTCACTGTCCACCGCCCTAAATTAAATTGGAGCATAAAACCCCATGCCACCATGACCCCCACATGGAAAAAGTGTGGGTTTCCATTATAAAAACAAACAAATTTTATATATATATATATATATATATATATATATATATATATATATATATATATATATATATATATATATATATATATATTCTCTCTCACACAGGAACTCCGCTACTGCCACCTCATAGACAACGGATACGGACCACAGTTTGGTACAAATTTGTTTATTAAAACACACACCATGACGTGTTTCAGCCCGACCTTGGGCCTTGATCACATGACCATATATATATATATAATCTACTGGCAGTCGCCATTAGATAGTTATAGTTAAGACCGAGTTCCCATAAGAAATCTGAAAATTCTATTTTGAATAACTTTGGCGCCGGTTGACTTATCTTCGTGAAATTTTCAAAACCAATGGGGCGCTCCGCTCAGCTCCTACCCTGAAAGTCTCGGGGTGATTCGTCAAGCGGGGGCTGAGAAAAAAGGGGGGTCCCAAAACGCGTTTTCCCCATGCATTTTCCCATAGGGCCTTTAGTCGAAGGTACAGCCCGAACGGCTGAACAGAATTACTTGAAATTTGGCAAAGAGGTAGTCCTCAGGTCAGGCATGTGCCTTTTGCATATATGGTGTCAATCTGTTCAGTAGTTCCTGAGAAAATTGCAGTTAAAAGTACATAAATATCTATATGCGCGCACCGTGCGCGCACGGGACGCGCACCAAATGTCCGCGAGCGTAATTTTGATTGGTGGTTAGATGTCAGTCAACATTCCAATCGGTCGAAATCAGGAAGTGTCGGACGCCATTTTGTGTGTGACAGTGAAAAAGAAAGGTGGGGAACGTGGCAAGGGGGCAGGGTAGAGAGTTCCTGACCCCCTAGCCTTTGTCAGGGGGTCCCTGAAGGACCCCGAAGGGTGAAAAAAACATTTTATTTTTTTTCAAACAATCGCGGGGTGCGTGCACGGTGCGCGCACCGTGAAAACCCTTTAAAAAAAAAACATTTTAAACTGTTTATACGTTTATAGAAGATATTAACTATGCTGTTCAACTTTATCCAAATTAAAAAAAAGAGCTGAGCCATTCCATATTACAGGATACAGTCAATCTATAACTATATACATAGGTAGTTTATTATAAAATAAATATATAGAAAATATAATACATACATACACATAAATTAGCATTTAAAAAACCTTACAAATTCACTAAAAAAAAAGATAGGTTTCACACACGTTATAGTTAGAAATTAGCATTTAAAAAACCTTGCAAATTCACTGAAAAAACCATAGGTTTCACACACGTTATAGTTAGCTGGACATTTCACTCATACAAAACCATTGAAATTCCCCCGTTATAGTTAGTTCAGCTAACTATAACTCACGCGACCGCAATCCACTGCTGATGACTTCACATATTACATCACTGTATTCACTAAGATACTGTTAATAAGTCAGTTATACAATTAATTTTACAAAAAAAAAACATCCATTTAGACACTTATTTACCCATTTATTCCTCCATTAACCTTGAGATATACATATGTAAAAAATATTTATTTTTCAGAAAGACACATATTCACTGGATGTCATAAGTGAGGTCACTGACCATGTCATGAGTGATGTCACTGACACTGTCAAGAGTGATGCAATATGTGACGTCATCCGCAGTGGACTGCGGTCGCGCGAGTTATAGTTATCTGAACTAACTATAACGGGGGAATTTCATTGGTTTTGTACGAGTGAAATGTCCACCTAACTAGAACATGTGTGAAACCTATGTTTTTTTAAGTGAATATATATATATTTATATTATTTTTAAGGAACAGTAAATGCCCGTTTCAAAATACTGGTGTCACGCAGAGGTGGCATGAGAGTGAGTCGATGCCCGGTTACTTACTGGCAGTTTTCAGTACTCCGAGTCCAGGTCTCCCTGTCTCAGTCCTTGAGTAAGGACTGGGACAAGAAGGGGACGAGGAGGCAATGACCACGAGATAGTACCCCTCACCCCAAAGTGACGGGAAACGAGAGCCCACCTCGCCACAGAGCACTTCCAATTCTCGACCTCTTGTAGTATTTTAACGTGAACTAGATGTACCCACCTTTAAACAGCAGAAAAAGAAGTGAAACTCTCACCATTTTCGTGTGCATCTTGAATTACATTTGGGAATGAATGAATTTAAATCCATCTTCGTAACGTACAGTTCCAGTTTTTATTTTACAGCTATTTGAAAAATAATGTAGATTTGTTCCGTATAATACAAATCTGCGAATGCGCATCAAGAAGACAGTCCAAGGGGTTGAGGGCATTTCTCGCGCAGTGCCCTCCTTGCAGCTGATTGTGCGCGGTCTGTTACTGTAGCGCCCCCTGGTGACGGGTCAGAGCAGATGCGCAGAGGGCGCCTCTGGAGATCAAGAGACCAGAGCTGGGTCCGGGAGGTTCACCCTTTGAAATCAAGCCAACCCCCGCCGGGCCTCTCTATAAACAGGGGGGGGGGGGGGTGAAAATACAGATCTCTTTCGAAGACACACTCAGACGCACTAGAAAGAAAAGGGATTGAGGTGTTTTGAGAAAAACTTTAAACCCTTGACCTTTATATAAGAGATGGAGAGAAAGAGAAGAATGGACAGAGAGAGAGAGAGCTAGGTGAGAAAGAAGGGTTGAGACTAGAGACGGGAGCGAGGCAGAGGATAGAATGACAGACTCGAAGAGCTAGAGTGGGGATGACCAGAGCAAGAAAGAAAACTGAGAGGGAGACATAGTGAGGAGGAGAGGAGACAGAGGTTCAAGTAAGTAGGGAGGAAAGAGATAAATCGAGAGAAGAGAGACCGCGAGATGCTCCCATGGATGTAAACGAGGGGCACATAAAGTGACACCGCAGAGTTGCTTCAGCGAGTGACGAAAAAATGTGCACTGAGGTCTGCGTAAAGTATTCAAACGTGTAAATTCCTCCATACAGTATCCAGTTGTGCGGGTGATTAACATGGTGCCCTTGTGAGTAAAGGGAATACCATAATAGCAGCTCTCTTTAAGAAAAACTAAAGAAGTTGAAACACGTGGGGCGGACATAGGAAGACTTTGCCTTCTTCAGCGTCATACAAAGTAGGACAAAGCAGCCCAAAGTCTTCATAGGGTATTTGCGAATGTATGACGATACAACGAGGGCCATTTCAACGCGGTCTGTTAGATCGCGGTTTTCACTATGCAAGTCGTTACATCGACTTTCGCTGAAGGGGCGCTATATTTAGGAATGGTGTAAATTACTATTCCAACTCCAGTCTACATACAGTAGGGAAGGTGTTGGAAACAGTAATTTATAGTCTACAGCGCCCTCCAGTGCAAGTCGAAGTATCGACTTGCGTAGTGAAAACCACGATGTAATTGCACCACGTTGAAATGGATGCGTGGTAAACGATGTCTCCCGGTACATTTTTACTACGGGAAAGGCACATTTTTTAGCACAAACAACCCTTTGTGCTGTTTTACCCCACTTTGAGGTTAGGGGCGTTATATTATTATTATTATTATGTGTTCTTATATAGCGCTCAACTTACCCTTGGGCATCTTGGCGCTTGCATTGGGAACCCGTCCTGGTTTTTCCCTGTGAGATAACCCGTACTGGGCATCCCCAAGGTGAAAGCCAGGCATCCCGCCGCGGGGGGGGCGTTGTGGAGATTAAGCAAGCTTGTTGCCCAGAGCTGCATAGTGTGAACTCGTGCTTAGAGTGGGCACCGAGTGGAAGGTAGGCCTCCCAGTGAAAGCAAGCATGTTTTTCGACTGCAGCCTTATTTGACTGGAAGCCTTATCTGCTAAAGTTGTCAGACCAGGCTTTACAACACCATATAACCCTCCCTTGAGGCAGGAGCAAAGTTGGAGAAACATACTTATCTCTCCCAAAGAGTTGGCACATTGCATGGTGCTGCACTGAGCACAGTAAATGTGTGAAATATTTTAAAAGTTATCCGGGCATTGTATTTTGTGGTGGGAGTGTAGAATTCCAGTACAAAATGTGTGCTAGACACCATGCACGCTCCTTTGTTCCACGGTGCAAAGGTGTGTGAATGGAGTTAAGCAGCTTCCGGGTTAGAGCAGGGTAAGAGTGCAGCCTTGGGCCATAATTTCTAAATAGGACCCTGTACACAACCTCCCCTCCCACCTTGCTGCAGTACATTGGACTATATTTTAGCACATCTAGCCCAAAGTAGTTTAATAATATCTGGGAGGTTGACCCTCGACAAAATTGTGGAAATGGCTCCATGTTGAAAAAAAAAAAAGCATAAGTGAGCTCAGTATCGTGTCTTTATGCAGACGGCTTGCAGGCTTACCCAGCACAGAAACTGTATGCACATCTCTTTTGGCTCTTATGGGGTTAATTCACTAATCGTACAGAGGCCGTACCCCTGCGCCACTAAAGCAGGACACACGGGCCTTTCGGACCAGTTTTCTGAACCTGCCCTCGTGCCAGAAATACCAGTCCAAGCCTGTCTGCCACAGCATGGCTGCAACAGCATGGAATAAACTTTCTAGATACAATGCTGAGAGATATCAGTAACATAGAATAAAATGACATAACTTAAACGCCAGGTGGTTCCATGGCAAGTTGACACACCAAGCGAGCACTGCCCTTTTAGCCGGAGCACTTTGCTTACTATAGATTTTAGCCCATATCTTATGTTATAATGCTTGAACCTGGTCAATAAAGTGAAGAAAATTAGTATTTCAATCTTGTCAAACCTGTCTTTAAACCCTAAATAATGCAGTGGTTAATAATGCTAATTTACAACTCTACATTCCAAGAAAGATCTTGTCATTCTGTCGGACAGCCAACTGTATAGAGCTGACAAGGTAATTGGTGATTCCACTCTGCGTTATTGCAATATTGTTTATTGTTTACAGTGGACACACAAGAATATAATCCTCGGATTCACGCTGCATTGCTTTGCCTCATGCCTAATAAATATGAGCAATTAGACCTAGCACTGAAATCCCCCACTAACTGCTAGTTGAGGCAAGGATACAACTTGGAATAAAATTCAGACTCCTATGATCGAGGCACAAAGCCTTCTGGAACTTAGACCCAGGGGTGTCCTCCCCCATGTAAGTGTCCCTGGTTCACATAGAATGAAGAAAGCTAAAGAAAGATCTACACCACCTTCAATCTGAACTCAAGCTTCCAACTCCCTATCAAGAGAAGTAGATAGTTGCATATCCTTCTCTTCGTACCATTGCAAACAGTTTCTAAAATATGCACCCATAAACTACTTACTGCTAAGGGAGTGGTTGGGAACTCACTTTCCCAGAGGGAAATGATTTCTGTGGCAGGGCGGCTGGCGCGAGGCCCCTGGCTTGGGGCCTGCTTTCCCTGGTGTGAGGCCTGCACCTGCTGGAAGAGCCTGCCCCTATAGGTGAGGGGAGCCCGGCTAGTGATGTGTGTTGGGCCTTGATTAGGCCCTGAAGAGACTGGATTTACCTGCCCCTGGACAGACTAGAGGATCCCGGCCACCCGTGGGAGAGCGGTGAGTGAATTACCCCCTGGCTGGCTTTTAGCTGCTTTGCCTATGGAGGGATCTGGCCTCCTTTCAAGAACTTAGGCCTGGCCCTGGGGCATAGAATTTGCAGCCTGGGTTGGCCCCACTCTGCTGCCTTATTAATGGAGACATCATCTCTGGCAAAGTTTGCTGGCTGTAATAGTTGGGGTGCCCTTATATCGGAGATGTGCAAGACATCCCTTGTTCTTATGCAATTTGCCATAGAATATTTGGATGCTAACTGGAGAGCATGCTAGAATGCTGTGTCTCCACCAGGCCTATGGGGCAAATAAACTAGCCCTCCAACACTATTTGGTCACTGGTGAGCTGAGTTGGACATCTGTTTTGTTCTGCTTACCTATTTGATCATATGCATATCTCTTTTGAGAGAAAATCTTCTTTTTACAATGTCTTGCTTTACATAGGAGGGTAGGGCATTGGAGGAAGTTCCATCTCTCCTTGCTGGGACGCACAGCATTATTTAAGAGGGCTACTGTCTCCAGATTTTTTTATGCTCTCCAGAATTTACCCTTGTGGATCTTTGCTCATTATAACACTATATAGGAGTGTGAATGATGGAAAATTTTCCATCCTGGTTCTGCAGAATCACTACTGGGCCTCCTAGTGGAATAATGAATAGGCATTTATCCCCAGAGAAGAATGCACCTTAATGGTAGATTGCCAAGCTGTTTGAGGTTGCGGGTACCTTACAGCTCTATATCGAAAGGGCATGAAGGAGTCCTTTTCAGGGCCTGCCAGGGCGGTTGTTCAAGCTTGGAATGCTGTGTGTAGTAATGTGATGTGATGGAGTCTCAACAGGACTAAAAAAAAATGTACTCTTAAACTCCTCCCAGTTCCTTTTCTCTAGTGGGCCTTGATTGTAACCTACCTGACATTCAACTTGGCCAAACTCCCTGGAAAGAATAAGAATATATGCACACACGTTCAACGTAAACATTTGAAGGTGGAACCCATATAGTTATGCCCTGAGGACTGTGGATGGGATTTTCCTGTAACCACGGTGGCAATGTCCTTTGATTACTGCTTTTTGGGATAGAATTGTTAAGCGTGTGTCAGATTATAGGATCCGTTTACCCCAGTCTGCTAAAAGGATTCTTTTGGGATTAGTGGGAAATAAAGTCCCAGCTGCATACCCTCAACTTTTTTGGTTGAGTTGGGTTGATGGTTACTGAGAGACCGATGTCTCACATTTGTGGGGTAGCCAGACGGTCTTGGACTTTCAAATGTGGTGTGTTAAAATGGATTGTGGCATGGTGACTGAAAAAGATCACGCACCCCAGTCATGGCGCTGCCCATGCAAGTTTGTCAAGTTATATGGGATAGGGCGGGGGGGGGGGGGACAGATGGACTGCCGTGGCTTTGCACATGGTCAGTGATTGGAGGCGGATGGGTGAGGCGGCTGGACACCATGTTAGTTTGGAGTGCCAATGACTGCTATAAAATGTCTGGAGTTGGGCCTTTATTCTTTAGTAGTGGTTGTCCACAACCACCCTCTAACAATATGTTTTCCTGCCTCTATTTTGAATATGACACACTCAGCGAGTACCTTTCTGTGCCATATGCTTGTCGCCGTAGTGGCATATTTGGCTGTTTGTGTTTACAAAAAACGTTTGCTATAGTTCTGCTTTATATATAGTGAAATAAAATATATTTTGAATAATGAAAAGGATCAAATTGGCATCTCACTGGTGCTTCTAAATGATTTTCATAAGAGCGAAACATAGCACATCTCTCCTCTTTCAAGGGAGGATTGAAGCATATGTAATATATAGCCTCAGAGGAGTTCCTGCCGGTGGCTTTATCAGGATCCTATACATTATTTCTGTTTTAACATATTTAGAATGGTCTGTCAATTTTAAAATGTCTTGGATCGCCAATGTACATCTGCTTCTTCTGAGAGAGGCCCGCAAATTCTCTAACATTGCATAGAAATGCAGGCCAGGTGTTTTGGCTTAAATCTTAATATAGAAAGGTGTGGTTCAGAGATTTGATTCTTTAATTCAGTAATGGTGTCTTTTGTTCTGGATATTTATTATTTATCTTAATGAACCTTATCCTCCGTTTCCTTGGGTCTTCTCTGATCATGTTCATATTCTAATACATTTAACTTCCAAGCATGTGCTTGAGACGTGGACTGCTTTCAAAACATCTGACATTGTTATTTCAATTCATGGACTTATTTCCTTGTCAAATGCCCCAGCAGAACCATCATTCCTTTCTGCAGTTAGTAGTTTATTTAAAAGGAGACCGAATGTATCCATCTTACTTGGTTGTGTTTGCTTAAGGGCATTTTTTCTGCTCTTTGCAGCATTTTTAGTATAATAGATTCTATTGCTGCTGCCCTCATGTAGATTCTGCCTGGTATTAATTGTCAAGCCTGATGGCAACTATATCCTGCCTTTCTCTTCTCTAAATGCCCCTAAAGGTCAGCAAGCTCAATTTATTCTAGCTTTACTTATTAATTTAATTACTAATAATTACAGCTAGTCTAGGCGAGCAGGTTACCAGAGAACCCCATAAATAAGAATTACCAGCATTCCTACACATATGTATGAATTGCCAGGGTCCAAATTCGCTCTGGTGCAGTTCCTTCAAAATGCCCACCTTCAGGCAACACCAGCTCTGTATTTAAAAGACCAGAGGTTCAGAGTGGTCAGATGAAGGGAGGGGTATTAGGGCAGCTACTGCACTGAAGGAGACCTGGAACTAATAGTACCTGTAATCAATAGATTATCACCAAAGCAATTGTGTATTGAATCTAATCACCCATCATCAATTTCCTGTGGAAAGCAGTTCCCTAACATAGAATTGCCATCTAGAAATTCAGGAACTGTTGAACCATGTTCCTTCCAAATTAGAAGCATTTTCTTTTCATAGGCAGCAAAGTAAAAATTAAAATTCACATTCTAGCTCAGTAGTAAACGTTCACTCAAAATTCTATCATCTCAGAGTTTCTCTTTTTGCAAATGTATGCTTTCTGGGTTTAATGTTTTACAGTTGCCTTTACTGTGAATCAATTACACCAATGGGTATTTCCCATTCTACCATTTGAGATCTTCTCAACTAGATCCACACCCATTGAGATTCAATTGATATCTTATCAGCTGGATCCACAATACTTCAGAAACTCACCACATTAGGATCTCATCAACTTAATCCACACTACTTCAGAGACTAGCCACACTAGGAAGTTTGTTGGATTTTGAGTCTTAAGAACTCTGGGAAAGTACCCACTCATCCCAATCCATACAAGCTTGCAGAGTCCATGATGGCAAATGGGATTTTGGCAAGAAGGCATAATCTCTCTTTTCCCAGTCTTGCGAGATCTAGCACTCTTGGTCATACGTTTGCTCATTTCTCAGCCACTCTTGCAAAATAATATTTCAGAAGGCTAAACAACAACATAACGGTAAGAAATGGCATTGATTACCTTAATTAAATTAAATAATGTGCCAATCGTTCTTGGTTGTTACCTGAGTGAGAAATAGTACTAATGTCCCTAGATGTCAATATGTTGATCAATTCATGTCTCAACATAATGTCTATAAGAAATGAATACTCAATAGATGTTTCCAAAACATTACTTTGTGCTACTCAATAGTGTTCACAAAACATAGTTTCTTGCAACATTTTCTTTTAGCTCCAGGGAAGTGTGTATAATGACATACCACTCATTTAGCTTTGGGGTGGACAAGATGCACTGTTATCAAAGTCCCAGAGGGCACTGCTGACACGAAAGGTGCATAACACTCTCTTATTGTTAAATAACAACAACTGAGTGGCTCTTTGTTTCTATGAGTCAGAGTGTATCCATATGCAATGCACCCCCTGCATATAAGAATTAATGAGGCAGGATCGTCTTGCTCCTAACGCTCATTATATATATATGAGCATAACTCGTGATGTGAGAGACGCCTGTCCATTTTCCTTTGTGCTTAGGAGTTCTACCCAGGTGGGCCCCCCACCCACTGAGAAGTTGGGTTCACAACACCATGTTTACATTATATAACTAACAGGGTGCACAATCTGCTTTCGGGCCTGGTAAGTTCTTCTTTACATCTCTCTCCCTCCCCTCTGCTTACCATCCATTATTTCTTATTTCTTCCAAAGTTCTCCAACTTCTTTCTTTAAAACACATAGTACTGGTCTCATGCAAAACATTATAAGGATACATTAGGATACTTTTTAGTCCTTTTGTAGCAAGGTAATCCACAGGGCTGCAGTTTTCAGATGGTACAGTTTTCAGAGGTCAGGCCTTAGAAATCTTTGCACAGCAGAACTTCGCAGAAGGGCACTTCTTGCTTCAGTAAGTTTCAAGCAGCAGATCTGGAGGGCTCTGCCCCTCTCAGATTCTTATTCAAAATTATCTGGGTCAAGCCACAGGTCACTTCTGACCAATGAGAGCAGGGTAACTCCTCATAGTTATGACCACATCCTGTAGAGTGTGGCATTATTTTGTCCCAGAGTGCATCAAATCTTCCAAATCCATAATGGCTGATTTTCCAGCAAGGAGGTAAGAGCTGGCTAAACACACCCCCTGGGACGGCTTATTTCCATGGCCTCTTCCCCTACTGTCTGCACATACCTTCCTTAAGCCTAGCCCTGACTCTGGGTCAAGAGTGAAACTGAAACCCAGGCCTCCCCTCTGCCTTTGAAGAGCATGGTTTACGACTCCACCACCTGGCCTGGCATTCCTATAGACCAGCACCCTGCCCTCCCAGCAGTGAGGTTAACTCCAGGGGTTCTTTATCACCTCTTCAAAGCAGCCTGGCTAATCCTCTTAACTCTGACCAATCAAGGCAGACCACTGGAAGGCTGAATTTGGACTTACACACAAGAAAGTCTCATAACTTCTTTTATGTACACTTTATGAGAAATTCAACAATATAATATTGTTTGATTTACTACTACCATTCTGGGAAGTCTTTGAATGGTCCGGCTAGTCCTCTCCCATCAATATTTATTAATCATTAACCTCCTACTATGTTAACCTATGGGCCATGGGGTTTGAAATGGGGAAAATGACTTTGGCTAGTCTTCTAGCACCAGGGCTTATACAAATATATTTTATAAGTATTTCCCTAATTTCTACAGGACCCCCACCCCCTGTGCAACTAGGGGAAACTTTAGGTGTTTTGAATCTGCAGAAATATTGCAGATCCTCCTTATCCAGTGCTCCTAGCATCAAAGTCGAATTTGACCAGCAATTTAACACTATGTGGGGAGTGAAATGGGAACTTTCACTTTACCCAGGCATATGAAAACTCATTTTATAAGGGTGTACCTTATAGATAACTGACCCCCCACCCCTAGGATACCTTGGGGGAGACCCTGGGGGTCCCTAATGTGCCAAAACATTGTAGGTTTTCCATTTGTAAGTGACCCTACCACCAAAGTCGAGTTTGGGCACAATTTACTTTTTAAAAGCAGTCCTGGCAGACAGGGCTGGTTTTAAACTGACCCCAGGCTTCAGCAAAGCACACATGCAAGTGCAGAAAAATCTGCTGGCCTCTAAACTGCCATGCCCCAGGGTACTGGGGACTTCTAGGTAGTTTCAATCCCCTGCCCTATTATATACTAGGGGCTTATGGGGGTAGGTCATGCCAATTCAGGGGTGCCCCACCATACCTTAGCGTACCCTAGTGTATGTTGGGTGTTTTAACTGTATTCTAATGTGTTCCTTTCAGCTTGGCACTGGCCCTGGGCCTGGTTAGGCAGAGCCCAGGGTCAGTCAGAGTCAGTTACCACCAGTTCCAGTCAGCAAAAAGTTGGGGGGTGCCCAGGGCACAGGATGACTTTGCAACAAATATGCTATCTCAGTGCAGACCCTTGCCTCCAGGCAAGAGTCATCCAATAACTTGCACTCTTTCTTCAGTGACCACAGTCTTATGTCTGGTGAGTTTCCACAATACCTCCCATTTCTGGATGCCCACAAATGTCATGGCTCTCTTCCAAAGGCAGTATTTGTTCTCCATCAGTTCTTTTATTTTCATAACCTCTGTGATGGGGCGCTCAGGGCTACACCGGAACAATAGTGTGTGACAAGCACGGACACAATGAGGAACGTAATTCTGCTGGATACACACCGGACTACTATTGTAACCTTAACAGCCTTTCCAACTTAGACTGCACTGTGACATTTAATGTATCTAATATATTTGTTTGTTGGGTAATGGAAGGTATTTGCTGAAGAAAAACAAAAATCTAATAAAATGTGTTATAAAAAAAAAAAAAAACCTCTGTGATGGGGCAATAGATGGATTATGATCTATGTACAAGTGTGGGTCCCAACGTAGGGGCTGTTCTCACGGTACAGGGAAGACATCAGCTGTAATTGCTCCACCAGCATGGCAGCGAGGAGGCTGCACTGCCCCTTACTAGTACCGACTAGTACCTTCACGTCAATTGTAGACTTCCAGGGTGGCCATTTGCCGTGGATGGTGAAAGATAAAGAAAGTGCGGAATCCAGCTGTCACCCTTTAGGAGCTTGGGTGACACTTTAAGTATGACAGACCTGGTGCTCTGAACCAGGTCACGTGGCACTAGGCTACAGGCAAATTCAAATAGAATGCACTATGGCCTGTAATGCACTCTTCCCTGTCATGCACTGCATCTCTTAGTCATACAGTCTCGTTGGCGGCCTTCTTGAGGTGAGTTCTTAAATAAGTTGACTAAGGAAATTTATCCTAATTACAATAGACTGTAGTACCCTTCCATAAATATAATTTTTCGCATTTGGGAGACCCTAGTGGGGAAAGGGCATCTGACAATCCCATCTATTTTAGATGCTGACAGACATGAATTTCCGTGGGCAAGCACAGCTGTAATTTCTCTTGAGAGGCCCTGTTCCCCTGCTGTGCCACCTCTCTTCATAAAGTTAAGAAGTTTTCCCTGAGAGACTTCGAAGAAGGGGCGGCCAAGAACAAATTGTCTACATACTTCATTAATACATACCCCATCGTAAACTTATTGCTATCCAAGTATTCCTTTGCGACCTGGAACAAGAGATAGGGTGACTCCGTACACCCTGGGGCACCCAGTCGATGTGAATTGAAACCCCTAAAGTGTTAATACAAAAAGGAGCTAACTATCAGGATAGATGGGGGATGCACATGAAAGTAGAACTCAGATCTAGAACAGGGAAATATGTTACTGTAGCAGAGTGTGTTGCTCACTGTGCCACTTGGAACTAAGCTAAAGAGGCCCAGTTAGGTTGAAACTGGTGTTGGGTTGCTTTTGTTCTCGTTCAGAGAGGACATGGCTTGGCAGTTTGTGTTGGACTGTTCTTACTGGAGGAGGACCAAGACCTTTGGCTTGTTCTAATATGAGATGCCATAGTAGGCAAAAAATGATAGGTTGGAAAGCTACCCAGAGCAATTGCCAGTGGTTAGACTGTTTGCTAGCATTCCTTCCATCACCTTTCATGTGTTTGATGTATGTAAACCAGTCTGGATTAGGGATAACTGGGAAAGCAGGAAGAACTTTGGTAGTTGCTGGCAGAATTTGCACAGCGCAGTAACTTTCCTTCTTTCTTAGTTGTTTAACATATAAAATAGGGTTATTACATTGACTGATGCTGGGGACTATAATCCTGTGGGCTATTAGGGCTGACAAGGCAGGTTGAATGACCTCCTCTGCATCATGCAGGGGATTGTAACATCTTGGACAATAGCTTTGATTCATCCAGATGTGCACTGGTTGCAGGGACTGTATTTGTCCTATTATGTCTGCATGGGTGGACCGAAGGGAATTAACTAATCAAATGGTCTTCCATTGAATTAGGGGTCACTATTAGGGTAGCTTGATGTGTGACACGTAATACCACAGATTTGTCGTGGGGATGTCGAGAAGAACCTCCATCTGCAGTGCCACACGTGGTACATCCCAACTTATAGAGTTGGATCCTTACTATTGGATTGACAGAAGAAATTGTACCGAAACAGGTCGGTAAACTGGATGGGGTACGACATAACTTGTGATCCCTACTCTGTCTGTCTGTCTGTCTGTCTGTCTGTCTGTCTGTCTGTCTGTCTGTGTCTCTCTGTGTCTCTCTGTGTCTCTCTGTGTCTCTCTGTGTCTCTCTGTGTCTCTCTGTGTCTCTCTGTGTCTGTGTCTCTCTGTCTCTCTGTCTCTCTGTGTCTGTGTCTCTCTGTGTCTGTGTCTGTGTCTCTCTGTGTCTCTCTGTCTCTCTGTCTCTCTGTCTCTCTGTCTCTCTGTCTCTCTGTCTCTCTGTCTCTCTGTCTCTCTGTCTCTCTGTCTCTCTGTCTCTCTGTCTCTCTGTCTCTCTGTCTCTCTGTCTCTGTGTCTGTGTCTGTGTCTCTCTGTGTCTCTCTGTGTCTCTCTGTGTCTCTCTGTGTCTCTCTGTGTCTCTGATCCCATTCAGTCCAGGCATTCTGTACTTGGCCATTGATTGTGAAGGAGGTAGAAGACTCATCTTGAACTGCTGTGTAACAAGTATTCCACTGATGCTCAACTAAGTG
Source organism: Triturus cristatus (assembly GCF_964204655.1). Taxonomy (NCBI): domain Eukaryota; kingdom Metazoa; phylum Chordata; class Amphibia; order Caudata; family Salamandridae; genus Triturus; species Triturus cristatus. The sequence continues at coordinate 257,675,624 of NC_140584.1, forward strand.
AACCACTGGGAGGTACTCCTGTAAGATTCAAATGTAGGTGCAAAAGGGATTGCTACTCCGAGAATAAACAAGTGTAGGTAGTATTGTTCACCAAACGTTCCAGGTTTAGCAGGATTTTTAGGGTGGGATGATTGGCAATAGGGCAATGTCATACCATTCCAGGATTAGGCCACACTGCCTAGATTTCCAAAAGTAAGTACAAATTGGTAGTTAATCCTTTAATCAAGACTTATTATATGTTTCCATGATCCACTTCAAATTCCTAAAATTTAAATGATAGCAAGGAGAAAAGGAGGAAAACTGTGAGCTGGTAAATCTAGCAGGTTTTGACTCTGCCCAAGAGTCTGTATATAATATCTGCAACATACTAGTGATGTTCGCCACCGGAGCACTGTGCTCTAACATGTGTAAAGTGTTATTGTCACAATTAAGCTGATCAGAGCCTACTCTCTATACAAGAGATAAATCCATAGAAATTCTGCAGTTTGTTATTTCAAGTAACTATACCTCGTGTCCTAAGGCAACTAGAATTGCGCCCCGCCATGCAAGTTTTCTCATCAGTAATTTTATTGCAAATTTTGCAGTGATATCAATGATGTCATAGAAGATGTCATGACCGATGTAATATGTGGGGTATTTAGCAGTGTATGATGAAGGCGCAAGTTATAGTTACCTTAGGACACGAGTTATAGTATTTTTTACATAACTAACTGCTGAATTTCTGTGGTTTTATGTGTGTAAAACCTGAACCTAACTATAACATCTCTGTAACCTTTGGGTTTTTTCAGTTAATTTCTACAGTTTTTAAATGCTTTTTCCGAACTATAACATGCCTATAACCTTTTGGTTTTTTTTTTTAGTTAATTTGTAGGTGTTTTTTTAAGGTAAAGTAATATTTCATTACCATGCCGCCGCTGCTTTGCTTGCGGCCAGGCCCTGAGGTCAACCCCTGCATGCAGCCATTTCCACGCTGCGTACGGCGTTTGGGGGGTTGGCCACAAGGCCTGGTCTGTGGCCAGGTCCTGTGATGATTCCCCACAAAGGCAGGGAACCTGCGGGCCCTTTCCCCTGGCCAAGTTTGACCCTGGGGACCCCATCCTCCATGGCTTCACACATTTGTTAGGGGGAAGGGGACACAGGCACCTCCAGTCTACTTTTGACCCTAGACACCCCATCCCCTGGGGCCTGGCAACATATTTCAGGGGGTGGGGGGCACATAGTTCTCTTTCCTAGTCCAATCTCGACCCTGGGGACGCAATCCCCTGGACCCTGGCATCCTATTTAATGGGCAGGCGGCATGCTGCCCTCCCTCCGGGCCGAAATCTGCCCTGGGGACCTTACTCTCTGGGGCCCAGCACATTTTGTGGGGGAGGGGGGCACATGCATGATTGGCTGTGTTGGCATGTGAGTGTGTGCGTCGCCAGTAGATAGTTATAGTTAGGACCTAGTTTCCATAGGAAAGTATTTTTTTGTTTTGCCAATAACTTTAGTGCGGTTTGACGAATTCTCACGGACTTTGAAAACTAGTTCGCCACACACTTTAGCTGCTCTCTTGAACAATTCGGGGTGATCCGTCAAGCAGGCTGAGAAAAGGGGGCACGCCTACAGCCCGAACCACTGGACGAAATTACACCAAATTTGGCGGAAGGCTTGTTCTTGGTAACCTATTTTCTCAAATCTTAGCGATCTACCATAGATTTGGTCTGATCACAGAACCCATCCCCTTCTGGATTCCCTTGCATCATATTCCTTCCATTGCCACATCTGAAGTCAGGGTGAAAACTCCGAGATGGGCTACGGTTACCTCTCCAAGTTTCACAACGGCGCTTGCTGCGTATCATCCCATACATGATAGTTGCGCCACTATAACCAACGCTCAAGTTGGCGATTGGTTTCTGGGAGCACTAGATTCCATTGCACCAGTGGTAGAGAGACCAGCTCTTAGAACTAAACCTACAGCTGACTGGTTCAATGAGGAATTGGCAATGCTCTGAAATAAATGTAAGCGTGGTGAGTGTACATGGCTTAGGGATTTAGGTCAGACCAGCAAGGAGGCATATTGATCTGCTTTGAAAATCTATCATAATCTCATCAGGCAAGTGCGGCATTAATTTTATGCTAATAAAACTAAGTCCGCTCAAAATTCTGCTAGGGAAATCTTCTCTATTGTTACAGGGCTTACATTGCTGGATCAAGTCTCTGTTGCAACATCTTCATCTGAGGAGAGTTGTGATATGCTTGTGAATTTTTTCTCAGACAATGTTGCCTCTATTTATTCATCTTTTCCAGAGGCGGCTAGAAATGTCCATTGTCTGGATGCATGGTTTGGGTCTCCCACCCAAAGCAACTGCCTGCTCCAGTTTGAACCCTTTGAAGAGGATGACCTGCGGATTTGTATGTCATCGATAAAGTCCGGTTCTCCTCTCGACCACGTTGCTCCGGGCATTTTGGAGTGTGGAACTGCTGAACTTTCCCCTGTATTCAAAGTGCTGCTCAACAGCTCTTTCATGACTGCTCATATATTCCCAGAGCTGGAAGCATGCCTCTATAGTGCCATCTCTTAAAACGCTTACTGTTGATCCCTCTAAGCGATCGAACTATAGGCCAATCTCTCTGCTTCCCTTCCTGTTGAAAGTGACAGAGAAGTATATCAACCGGCAACTGTCAGGATTCATTGAGGAGAAGGATCTTCATCATGGAACACAGTCTGGCTTCGGCCCGCAGTATTGTACTGAGTTGGCTGTTATGTTAGCCTCAGACTCCATGTGCCAAATTATGGACAGAGGAGGCACTACAGCTTTATTGCTGCTGGATTTGTGTGGCCTTCAACACCGTATCCCACGGTCGCCTATTAGAGCTGTTATGGGGCTACGGTGTAGGCTAAAAGGCTTTAAAGTGACTGACATCTTTTTTGTGTGGTTGCACCTTCCAAGTCCTCCAGAAAGCCTTCTGTTATAAGGTGGCTCCTTTGTCACAGGGTGTCCCACAAGGCTCTTCATTGAGCCCTACCTTATTCAACTTGTATATTCGTCCCCTTTGAAACATTATCGTGCGGTATGGCTTTGAAATAATATCTTACCTTGATAACATCCAGTTAATTGTCACCTTGTCACAGAACTCTGCCACTGCTGCTGAATCCTTGAGGGCTTTCCTGTTAGAGGTGTCCCAATAGATGGACCTCAACTGCCCGAAGTTAAACGCAGATAAGATGGTGGCCCTGATCCTCATTATGGTCCCCAGCCTGGTGGCCAGAGTCTCTTGGTTCCTTTCCCCAGCCTAAACCCAAGGTTAAAAACTTTGGATTTTTATTCGACAACAAACTTGTGTTAGAGTATCAAATCACAGCCTTAGCCGGCAAGTGTATTGCAACCATTAAATCCCACAGAATCTTTATTTAATCTTTTACCTGTACCGTCCCCGAAGACAGTGATTTAAGCTTTTGTGGTCTCCAGTCTTGACTACTGCAACTTCCTTTATCTGGGAGCCTCTCCGGCTAGGATTAGGAGACTCCAGCGGGTTCAAAACTCTGCGGTCCGCCTACTGCTTAACCTCCCTGAGCGTGCACCTATGGGCACGGCACATCACAAACTGCACTGGCTCTCGTGGAGAATCGCCTTTCTTTCAAAGCCCTATGTTTCTGTTATAGGATTTTTAGGGAGACTGGTCCGGCCTACCTGCAACCACTTCTTACCCTTATTGCCCTAGAAGATGTCTCAGGTCTTCAGAATCACTGTTGGTCCAGGTTCCCAGAGTTCAGAAGGCTCCCTGTGATGGAAGATCTTTTACCTTTCTTGCAGCCAAGCTCTGCAACTCCCTCTCATTGCAGCTGAGGCAATCCTTGTCAGAATCTCTATTTCGGAAAAATCTCAAAACTTGGCTTTTCAGATTGATTGTTCCCTGCGTCCGCCATCTCTTCAGCTGCCTCTGACCTCTATTGCTGGGACACTCCTTTCAGGAGTAGCTCTGCGATTTATAAATCACATTTCATTTAATTCTATTTAATCCAGAAAGCGTGTTTTTTGTGATCTGGTGTAAATCCAGTCAGTAGTTTTAGAGATAATAACCAAATTTGTATATCTAGGGACGCAGACCCTCCGTAGAGCCAACCCCCCCCCCCCCCCGTGTTGAAATCAGATTGACTGCCAACATGTCAACAAGGAAGTGCTGGCAGCCATTTGGGACAATGCCTCAGCCGTGTCCCACATAAAAATGTAAAAATAAAGAAAAGGGGACAGGGTAGGATCCCCCCTCGCCCTGGTGCTCGGGTCCCACAGATACCCAGCCCCAGCCAGTGCAAAAGAGTAAAAAAAAGAAGAAAAAAAAAGAAATGGAACAAATTTAATTTGCAGTAAAATCGCAAGTCAGTAAAAAAAATAAAAATAAACCACATGTGTGATTGTTTTTATTGGAGCCCCCGGGTGGGCCTTGTCCTGGAAGCTTATTTTAATATATATTATGGGGAAGAGTGCGCACACGCTCCCCCCTCCCCATTGCTGCTATGGGCCCCGGTGACTGCCACCTCCCCTGGGCCAGGCGATTGATAAAATATGAGGACAGTGGCTTTGTGGCCCCTGATTTGTTGGCCTTTTAAGGCCCCAGGGACTGCGACCTCTTCACTGGCTCGATTGAAAAAATTAGAGGGCGCCCCACGGACCCCCCTCTTTAGTAATAAATTGCCCCGTGGACCACCACCTCCCGGGGGCAGGCCCTTCAAGAAAAAAGAAGGGGGCTCTGCCTCCCTCCTGAAGCCAATAATGGCCCTGGAAACTGCTACATCCAGGGTCAGCTCCTTTTGTCAAATGGTGTCCACCCCCGAGACACAGCTGTTTGCTCTCACTTACCAAGCGAGCAAAACAGTAAGTCCAAGCGAGCAAAACAGTAAGTCCACTGAGACACACTCACAGACCCATTCAGACACTCATGCACTCACTCACAGACCCACTCAGCCATGCACACACACTCACAGACCCACTCAGACACTCATGCACTCACTTACAGAACCATTCAAACTCTCTCACATCCACCCACAGACCTACTCAGACTTACGCACCAACTCACAGACCCATGCCCCACACTCAGACCCAGTCCCACTCACTCACAGACTGACACACACACACACACACACACTCCCCTCTCTCCCTCTCCCCTCATCCTCACCCCCCCTCTCCCCTCATCCTCACCCCCCTCTCCCCTCATCCTCACCCCCCTCTCCCCTCATCCTCACCCCCCTCTCCCCTCATCCTCACCCCCCTCTCCCCTCATCCTCACCCCCTCTCCCCTCATCCTCACCCCCTCTCCCCTCATCCCTCCCCCCTCATCCTCCCCTTCCCACTCCCTATCCCCTTCTCCCCTCTCCCCCCTCCCCCCTCCCCCTTCCCCCCTCCCCCCTCCCCCCTCCCCCCTCTCCCCTCTCCCCTCTCCCCTCTCCCACTCTCTCTCTCTCTCTCTCTCTCTCTCTTTCTCTCTCTCTCTCACACTCACTCTCACACTCACTCTCACACTCACTCTCACACTCACTCTCACACTCACTCTCACACTCACACTCACACTCACACTCACTCTCACTCTCACTCTCACTCTCACTCTCACTCTCACTCTCACTCTCACTCTCACTCTCACTCTCACTCTCGTAAACATCCTTAGAAATTCACACAAGAAACAAAGGTTACAGGAACTTTATAGTTAAGAAATATCATTAAAAAAAAAACATTGAAACTCGCTAAAATAACCAAAGGTTACAGGAACATTCTAGTTAGGCTCAGATTTCTCGTGTACAAAACCAGTGAAATTCAGCAGTTACAGTTTCCTCTGCTAATTAGAACTTATAAGTGCACTGCTTTTAACCTCACATATTTCATCACTCATGACATGGTCAGTGACCTCATTGATGACATCACTGATGATGTCATCCACAGAACCACTTCCACTCCTGCACACCCACTCCCACACCCATACACCCACTCAGCCACTCACTGACCCATACATTCACTCACATAACCACTCGCTCACCAATACAGCTACTCACACACCCTCTTATTCACCCATACAGCTACTTTTACACCCACTTATTGACCCATACAACCACTCACAAACCCAAACAATCACTCGCACATCCACGCACACATTGATGTACAGAGTCGCAAGCCACTTACATGATATATGTTAGAAATAGTATCTCTCAGTAGTACACAATGTATACTAATTTAACTTTTGTAGTACTTTGGCATATATGTGTAACAATCATAAAACACACACAATCACTGGATGATGTCATGAGTGGTTCAGAGATGTCACTGACCATGTCATGAGTGATGTAATATGCGAGACCATAAGCAGTGCATTGTGGGGCCCTAAGTTATAGTTAGCTCAGGTAATTATAACTGCTGGATTTCACTGGTTTTGTACAAGTGAAATATGAGCCTAACTATAAAGTCCTTATAACCTTTGTTTTTTTCAGTGAATTTATATATACATATATAATAAATGTAATACGCTTGATTTGCAAATAAATACATTAAACGATTAAAGTAGTTTGAAATGTAATAAGTATTTAAATTATTTAAGGACACAACATTTGACCAGGTTTACTAAACACTAAATACAACAAGCATTGGCATAGCCAATAGGTCTAGCTTTTGGGACCATATAAGTATTTAGTTATGCAGCACACTATCCTTGGTGCAACAACAACTGTTGCATGGCAAAACACTTATAAGGTCCCAAATGCGTGACCTATTGGCTATGCCAATGCTTGTTATTAGTGTATCAGTGCCTGGGTGTGTGAGTGACTGTGTGGGTGTGTGAGTGGCTATATCGGTGTGTGAGTGGCTGTGTGCGTGGTTTTGTGAGTGACTGTGTGAGTAGCTGTATGGGTTTGTGAGTGGGTGTGAGTGGTTGTATAAGTTGGTGTGTGTGTGTGGGTCTGTGAGTAAGGTGTGTGGTTCTGTGCGTGGGTGTGTGCGCGAGTGTGTGAATGGGTGTGAGTGGTTTTGTGGGTCTAGGAGTGGGTGTGAGTGGTTTTGTGGGTCTAGGAGTGGGTGTCAGTGGTTTTGTGGGTGAGTGGCTGTGTGGTTACGTGAGTGGTTGGTAAGTAGTTTTCCAGTCAACTATTTTCCTTTCAGGGAGAATTATGCACTGCAAACAGAACATGGGGTTGAAAATATGCTCAGGTTCTGAGGAAACATTTAGTTAGAACTCAAAATAAAGTTCTAATAAACTCCTGGGTCGTTTAGTGTGATGTGTTTCCTTGTCCTAAGCGAAACTTTGACCCTTTAGTATGGCAGCAAACCATTCTCTTGATTCCATGTAGTCTGTTGCTTTCCACATTCACAGCCAAGCCTTAAAGACCCAGGAGAGTAAATTGTCAATTTAGACATAATTGCAGTAATGCACTCTTTGCTGTGCTACAAAGAACACGATGCTCGTGGCCTGTTTTTCCCAACTGTTTTGATTAGGGAACAGAATCATCTTCCCCCGATGACTGCCTCGGTGCATGATTAGTTTCAAGGAGGCTTGCAGAGGAATTGAACTAATACCACCCGTAATACCTGTAAAATCAAGAGGTCAAGTAGAGAGCAATAGATGGGCAAGCGATCATGCACAATCTCCACTGGAGAACGACTGCATTGCAGAAAGCGGATAATCTTGGCCGGGTCGGAGGTGAATGGACTCAGAAGATGGGGAGAACCAATGCCTGTGAGCAGCAGCAAACATGCTTGGACACGTGGGAAGGGGGGAGGTTTAGTATAAGGAGTGGCCACTGCTAAAAGCAAAAAGATTATACAAGTTTACAGGGGTTAAGAAATGAGAGCGGGGAGGGAGCTTAACTGACACACAGACATTATATTGTACACCCCTGCTATGTAATTTAGAACAAGTTTGCCCACTACAGAAAGCAAGGCAGAGTGTAGCATGGTAGTTACATTTGTTCAAAGCATAACAAACAAGCAGCCGCGAAAGCGATAGTGATCGCGATTGCGATCAAACATCAAAGCGGCCGCGAAAGTGAAAGTAATCTCGGTCAAGCGCGGCGCACGCGCGCACATGCTCTGTAGCTCTAGGCTGGACTGGGAGCACTTTTTGGAGCCCTCTCAAAAAGTCTCGCCAGACCAGCGCATGCGCTGGGTCAGGCGAGACCTAAAAATGAGTGAGGGTGGGTTATTTTCCAAAGTTATTGTTTATTAATCAATATTTATTAATTAAATCAATGTTTAAATTGTTGATACACAGCTAATTTAATTAGTTAATGCATTGCCAAATTATATTTTATTACTTCCAGATTACTAAATGTTAAAAATATTTTGCATTTATACAGTATTTTTAAAACAAATTACAAATATTTTAAAGTTTCATTACATTTCCCTGTACTCTACTATAGGGAGATCTCCAGCCCAGTGACGGAGATCTCCCTCAAGAGGTGAAAAGTTAGTGGCAGTAACTTTACACTCATAAACTCAGTTGTAGGATGTTCCAGTTCCTGATTTGAGGTGGTAGAGACTTGAAAGTCTACACCAGGAATGGTCAAATTACAGCTCCGTGGCCAATAACTACCCTCCTGACCTATACATGTTACCCTGGTGAACAGCAAACGTGATCTGCTCTTTACTGGTCAAAGCATTAATATTTAGAAAAATGTTATTAAGACGTCACATTGGAACGTCCAAAGCGGATGAAGCATTCGTCAGTTTCATAGTACCCCTGCAGCTCTAACCATTGAGCAGATCATTGCTGATATCAACTCCGACAGAGAGATGCTCTCACTCAAGGATATCATTGCAACTCAATCATGGAGAAAGCATACTCGACCTCGCACAGATGACGTTTGAATTCAAAAATGTGCAGGAAGATTTTTCTGTCACTCAAGAAGGTATTTTACTAAGAGGTTCGAGGATTGTCCTACCTGAGAGCTTGAGACAATAAGTCATTGAACTGGCACATGAAGGACATTGTGGCATTGTAGCCGCCAAGAGAGCCCTCGGAGACAGTGTGATTTCCTCGCCTTGACGAACGAGTCGAGAAAGAACTAAAAGCATGTCATGTGTGTAACTACTTATCTCCTAAGACAACACAGCATCCCCATAATATGTCTGAACTTCCAGAACAAGCATGGGAGAAAATTGCAGGTCATTTATTTTGTCCCTTAAACAATGGCCGTCATCTAATGGTAGTTATTTATGAATACTCCCGTTTTCCCTTAGTGTAAGATCTATCATCGACCACCCATGTCAAAGTAATCGAGAGGTTGGGCAATAATATTGCAGCATGGGTTGTTCCCTCCATCCTCCAATCCGACAGCTGTCCGCCCTTCAATAGTAGAGAATTTAAGGACTTTCTTGATCATTTGAACGTCCGGCATCAGAAAAGCACACCTCTCTGGCCACAGGCAAACTGTTTTGTTGAACCATTTATGGGCACCCTGAAGAAAGTGATTCAGCATGCTGCACTCAAAGGAATCTATCTCAAGTCAGCCTTCTGACCAGCCCTTCGTGCCTATCTGTCAACACCCCATTCTACAACAGGGGAAAGCCCTGCCACCTTGCTGTTCGGGAGAGCCATTGGGACAAAGCTATCGCAGTGGACTACAAGCCCAGTAATTAACACTGATGACATTCGTGTTACGGACACTGCAAAAGTAAGATAATGCTCTATGCAGATAAGTGCTAATGCGTTTAGGACAAGGTTTTAGAGGTCAGAGACCGGGTGCTAGTCATACAGAAATGCAAGACTGATGCTGAACCACCGAGAGTCATGATAAATAGTGGCTTGTGATCATGTGCAATAGGACCCTTGTTGTCCCAAGCGGACTCCTCCCAAAGTTACATTATCAGTTGAGTTGTATTTTGGTGGTGTATCTGTGTGTGGTCAATAAAGTCTATGTCGCAGTGCGTTCTGTGAACGGTTGCATGCCAAAGAATGTGTGGCATAGTCATTTGTGTGCTCAAGAGCTAGGGCAAGGAGCATTCTCCTCCTCTGCTTTGGTCTGATAACTTTACAAGTGCATCAAAGGCAGCACTGTTGGTGGCAAGCAGCGGAGTAGTGAGAGTTCAGAGGGAGATCTCTGCTGTGCCCAGCACAGAAAGAAAACTATGCAAATAAATAGTGAGTGAACCTGAACTTGCTGCCTCATTCAAGCCACCGGCACTGGTTCCATGTATCTTTTAAAAGCAAAAATATGCGCTGTACACGGCGTCCAGTGAGCATCGTGATCCTCTGGGGAAGAGCACGGAAATAATGAGTACTGCTGTCCTTTACACCCATAAAATAAACATATTGCAGCAAAGAGTCTGCATTGTAAAATGTAAATTTTGTCTGAGAGAAAGGGAAATTAAAAAAGGTTAAAGGAAATACCTTGGGGAGAAAAGAGAGAAAATGGGAGGAGCAAGAAGGGCACCAAATGTAATTTCGCCCGAGGCGCTATCTAAGCAAAGGCGGACCCTGGCCCCGACCTTACAGCAATACCATTAGTGAACCAAGAGGAATGGTATTTGCGAAGTGCATCCTCTGGGTGGCTTAGGTTGTATAACACGGAACAGCATTATATAGTTTGTTAAATCAAACACAAGAGAAGGTTTTCACACCGCGCACATCCTAAGGTCCTTTTAAATTGATAATGACGGAAAAGGAGGTAAAGTGAAATAAAATAATTGCCTCGGATCGCACGATTTGGTCATGTAGGGAAGCCGGGATTGCTGGCAGGTTTTCTGACTTTGTGCAATTCAGCCAGTAGATGCCTTTTTCTCCTTTTTCATGCAAATGTTAATGGTTTATCTTCACTTCTTGGCACGTGCGGTTAGCGCGTGGGTGGCAGATAGAAGCCACATGAAGGCTTCGTTCATTTTGGATCGAGGCTTAAGAGAACATTGAGCTGATCCAGAGTCAGGCATCTGGCTCTAGCTTGGCTCAAGGCTTCAGTGGCTCTTTCACATAATGGCAGTTAAGGGGACAAAGGCATAAGAAGCTTATGACTATCATCAACCATTGTAGTGAGTCAGGGGTACCAACACCTCAGTGCAGGACTCTTTGTTTCAAGATTCATAACTTTCTCGTTACAACATAATTTAGTGAGTGGACTACGAGCCTTGGTGTTCGCTCCCCCATGGGTAAAATGAAATGATTGTTGGATTACAGTCCTCTTTTCTTATCCTATTCTTATCAGTGTTTTAGCTGGATTTAAGTTTTTCCTGCACTGTTAAAAAGGAGCAAAGAAATATGTTCAGAAAGCAATTACCCAGAAGTGCACAATCTGTTACAACAGAAAAATAGGAAAAAACATGCCCTCTGGTTCCATAGTTTCCATCATGCTCATTATACAACTGAGGTGTGAGTGGTTCCGATGGTAAGACTCCGACTACTTTAACCAAAGAAATGTCACTGTGCTGTTGAACCTGCCCAGCTTTTATGTACAGAGTTCACAACCAGCATATGTTGGTAAAGTGGTAAATACTGGATTAAACTCCAGTCTCCTAGCACCACGTCTGAAGCTTTCCCACTGCCCATGTCAAGCAGTGGAGGTTGGGGGTTTGTGTCTGTCCACCTCAGTGAAATACATACCTTGTTGCGGGGGTCTTTGCCAGGGATGTTTGATAGCATTGGCTACTTTAGTTGAGCCTGTTTCTAAGCATCTCTAATGTTTACAGAGAAGAGACTAAATACATAAGGGGATTGTGAGCCCTGAGAATCTATTTCGTTCCTATTCGATAATCGTTACTTCCTTTGTATGCTTGATTCGCCAAAGGTTAACAAGCTGGGAAGGCTTCCCCCAGGGTGCGGTAGAGGGATAGAGACGAAGATTCACCATTACACAGAATTGTCAAATCTAGGACTCTTCTAGACTCTAGGGGCATAATTCAGAGGACAATATGGAATGATTAACTCAAAATTATTCCATGACTATCCACACTATGTACATGTTTTGCTTTCCCTACATTCACCTTATACCACCAACACATCTTCCCTCCCCCCACCATTTGATCCCTACCCTCCTGTCATCAAAGCAGGCTCGGTCATACCACATACCATACATTTTTGGCCCCTGGGTCAATATTTAGAGTACTCATGGTCTACACCTAGGTGTAAATCTCGGCTCGGAAATGGTGAATAGCAAATAAGTGGCGAGTTATATTTAGGAGTAGATCTACAAGTAAGTAAATATACACATGTATAATTACCTTTGTGGATCAGACCCTTTGTTAAAACTACTTGCTAAAGTAAATCTCATGGTTATTAGGACTAGCCGAAGTAGGCAACTGTTAAGAAATGTGGTTTAATACATTATTTGTTGTCTGGAGTGCACAATGATGAATATTCTATAGCCTCGTACATGTGTCAGCTGGCGTGTGATAATCTGAAAAGTAATTTTTCGTTGTAGTGAATTCAACACATTTCCACTTAATTATGCAAACTGTCATTTTCATGTTGGTCAAATTATATTTTTTGCAAACTAAAACTAGTGCTGCTACATACTTCATTGACTCTTTTCACTTTGTTCAATATCTTCAAGAATTGAAATGAAAATTCACCCTAGTCAGTCAGTTATTTTAAGTTCCTGGATTATTTGTGAATTGAGTCAGCAACACCCATATCTCTGAATAGCCCAGACAAAGCAATTTGTTGCGTTTATCCGTAAGAGCTCTTTGAAGATGTTGATCTTTGTACTGCAACTTTAGTTTTGGCAGGAGCTTTCACTTTTTCACACTTGACTTTCCGATAGTGAGGGCAGCAGTCACAGACTTCTCTGGGAGGGAGTGTGCAGGGCAGAGATCAGAACTCAACAGTCAACCAGCAGACACAATAACCTACTTAACAGTCTGTTAAGGAAAACGAAAATTATTTAATATCACAGCTGAACTTTATACTACATAATCCAATCAGTAAGTGATAAATATTGTTCTAAGTTGCATTCTAAAAGTGAGGTGCCACCTCCTACCTGTTTGTGCTCCTGTTATGGTAGGGATCCTGTTATCACCATCCCCAATACAATATGGGCTTAAGCAGTGGTTAGAATGGGGTGCAGATTTCTTAAATGGTATCACTGGCTCCGAAGCAACTCATTTTAGTATTATTTAAGCAAATAGTCGAAAGCAGGTGTGTTCTCACAAACAGGCTAAGCTCCATTTTTTACCTGCCAGTGGTTTGTAGCCATCTGGGCTGTGCAACAGATGTGTATTCCATTTCTATGCTAACAGCAATGACTTTTTTTTAATGGAGACCCCAGCAGCTACTTCGCTAGGCAGAAGGTTCGCGGGTTAGACTTACTGAAGCGTAACTGTCCGCCACTACCTGTCATCAGCAGCAGTGGCTGCAGGCAGGCTTTCAGCACTGGCAGTTGTGGCCTCCAAGATAATCAGGGCTCCCCATTTTGTGGACAAAGCAGCCTTCGTCTCCATGTCTTCTGCACCTCAATGTCTCATCAGGCTGCTGAATGACACCTTAATACATGCTCTGAAAAGTCTTGACCCAGCTCACTCATGATCTGTGCAGAGAGACTGGGGAGGGGGGGGGGGGGGGGTCTGAGAATGCAGGTCACCCCTGTGTCACACATTTACTTTCTAAACTATGTAGTGATGGATGAAATGCTTGAATTAATCTAAGTCACTGATAATTACTTGGGCTGCATCCCAGTCCATCATTGTTTTGGACACCATATCACCTTGGTTTGAGCTCGCAGCAGGTGGGGCAACGCTCCCCCGCTCTTGAGGAGCAGCCGCCTCTGGGTTTCACCCTAGTTACGGCTCATCAGCCAGGTATAGCTTGGTTCCAGTGACACAATGTGCATGGGACCTACCTCTGGGCATACCCTTCCCACTTAGGATGACTGACTAAAGTATACAAATAAAGTGATGAATGGAATGCTTGAATTAATCTCAGCCACTGGTTATTACTTTTTCATTGTCATCTTTCTTTTATTGCTTCTGCTGGAAAAACGCTGGGCTCAACCTGGATAGGCTATCCTCCTTTACGGAAGGCACACTCCTTCCCACTCTCAGCAGGCAGGAACGCTTCTAGGCTGTTTAGGCAGACTCTCACCTTCAATAGAAAGTGTTGCCTTCAGGAGATGTTCCCACACCTCTGGGAGACTGACTGTCAGTCAGACACCATCCCTTGTTGCGAAGCAGCTCTTTGAGTACTCAGTGAAGCACTCCCTTCATTGGTCGAGAAGAACTTGGGACTGGAACTAATTTGCGTGGTTTGGCTGCCATTTTTGGATACATATTCTAGACAAGGGATGTGGAATTGCTGTCAAAAGCATGCAGAACAACTTTGGACTGGTTCTCTTTAAGAATTAATTTTCAGGCTGCTCGCAACACACAGCCTTAATGAAAAGTGAGGGGTTGTAGAGCAGATAGCAGTGGGGCTGGCTCCAAGCAAGAGTACCCAAAATGTGGGCACAATGAAGTGTAAGTTCTCTGCTCCTGGCTGTCACCAACCTCCCTGAAGCAGTATCCAAGATGAAGAAAAGGACAGGCCCTCCTCAGAAATGCCCTCACCTTGAACAACCCAAGCTGCTGTCTCACCCCTCACCCCTGCCATCTACCAAATGGTGGTGCTCTCGAAGAGCTAATCAGCATTTCTTTGCTAAGGTCCTTATCGAATTTCCAATGGAAGCCCCATCTCCAACCTCGTCACTTCAGTGTCTGGGTCTCCATCCTGTAGCGGTAGGAAGGCATGCAATACTCTTCCACTCTTTTGGGGAAGCTGTCCTTATCCTTATTCCACATGTTATGCCAAGCTAAAACAGGAGCACCCAAAATGGATCATATTGGCCCCTGTACTCATGAGGCTTAAACAGCACATTGAGTCCTACTTCCATATATGTGGCACACACACACCCTGCACACATACACATCTGACATGTACACAGGATGTCAGTACAAAGTTCTGGGTTTCATGTCATAGTGGAACTAAACAAAGCAGTGGTCAGTCGACTGCACCATCACAAGAAAAAGTTATAGCCATACAAGAGATCAAAAAATGCAGTGTACTTTACTGCCAATTTTTAATATACCCAGGTCATGGGCAGCACTACGCTGCCTACTACGAGGATACATTTGATGTGCCCATCCATGCACCGAACCGGTCCTGGACTTAACTTTGTCAGGAGAGGTCTAGCCATCTACGCACTACTAGGATAGTGAGATCCTAGGGACAAAATTAAAGCCACCATACCAGTTTTACTAGCAGTGGGGGACTCTGGGCAGGGGTACATGTCTGTTTACTATGCAGGGAACATTCCCTTCCCATAAGTGCTCTTGGACCTACCTTTGCTTGCAAATGTAATTTCTTTGAAAATAAAAGCAAAATATAATTTAGTAACACACTTAACATTTTCGTATTTTTATTTGTCTAGCTGCTCAGATACGGAACATGGTCAGTCAGCTAGGTACAAAGCAAGACAACAGTCAACTTCTGGAAAATCTGTAAGTATAATATTACCAATAAAATACATTTTTAATCTGTGTCGGTCTTGCTGTAAAATTTATTTGGCACTGTCCTTGCACTGTTAAAAGATGGTTAAGCCAGTTGGACATGGTGCATTTTCTTGTTTGTCAAGTAGTCGTGAGTTCTAAAGCATTATAAAATTATTGTGTGACTAATATGCTGCATGATCAGTTGGATTGATTCTTTGAAGCTTTTCAAGTATTCCCAAAGCGAAATACAGGATATCCTTACTGATGGGCTGACAAAGTAGATGAAACCCATAACGTGTAACTTTGTACCTGTAAACTCTATTATTCTGTTACCCTTGACCCTCAGTAAGATTTATTGTTTCTTATTTTTGAGACCTCGGGTAACGTTGAAACAACTGTGAACATCTTTCAGTCCAAGACAATGAGTCTAATATATAGAGTACAGCGTCCCTGCCATAGTACAAATGTACTGCAACAATGTTTTGAGTTTTTGTTGAGTAATTCTTATTGACAACTGCTGATGTTGTTATAGAATTGTTGAAATATTCAATAGAGCCTCCGCAGTAGTTTCTACAGTGTCCTCAACTCTCAAAATCATCGATTCTAAAAAGTAACATTCACTTGAAGCCTGTCTTGATACTTGAAGGCGCATAGCAGGACTACTATTCTCTGCAAACAGAGCTCCCTGTTTTCCTGCTTACTTTAATCCAGGTGTTTTTAACCACTTCCTTTTCCTCACATGCAGGATTAAATCAATAGTTTATTTGCTGTTCAGCTTTATATGAAATAATTTACTAACGACTGCTTTGCGGAAGGATATTAGCTAGGCAAATATTGGATTTCTTTTTGAAGCTGCTTTGATAATTAACCATTCTATTTTATTGCCATATTTAATATGTTGGTTTCTTGAAGACTTACCTTTTGGAATTTTCGGTGTCTTTTTTTATTAGGCCTCGCCTGGCATAGGCTGCGCAGACCTGCGCAGTCTCGCTGGCGAGATTTAATGATTTAGGGTAGCTTTCACTAGCGGGGTTTAAGCCCCTCCCCTCTTTTCCATTGGCTGGCGTCACCGTTTATGCTAAACGGTGGCCAGCCATTGGAAAAGCACTTCCAGTGACGTACACTTTTCTCTTTTATAGCCGTCCCAGTTGGACTGGCTCTCATGACTTACTGTTGTCGCAAAAGGTTTCTTATCTTTTTATGGGGCCATGTGTTTCAAACACATGGCCCCATAAAGACAAGAGATCACCGCCGGGAGCTTCATCTGCTGTAAGCTCCTATGTCACCGCAAGCTGCGCTGGGTTTGGCCCAGCTTCGCAGGTTGCCTAGCAGGCAGCGGAGGGGGGACTCGTCTCTTGTTTCCGGGGGTTTACAGGGCTGCCCGAATTTGAAAAACATTAACCCTCTTGCCCGGGCAGTTGAAGGACAGTGGGCCCAAAGCTTCCCCAGGCACTTTCTTAAAGAGGGGTATTTGTTCCCTCACTCCTTTGAGGCTGGGGGATGTTACTATCCCACTCATCTCTGGCTTTCCTCACATGGCAGAACCGCCACTCTCCCCCCCGTGATTTTCAGGGCAATACTTCACGGAGAGAAAACAAGGACAGTGGGGGTTTTACGAGGAAGTCCTCTCCTCCAGATGAGTAGTGTCCCCAAAGCCGTGATGGGGCAGTTACCACTGCCCCGCATCTGGCAAGTGCCAGGCCCTGTTCGGCAAGAAGAGCCTGTGCACCCCAGAGGGTTTGAGGCACAGTGCTCCCTCCCCATCCCACTGAGCTACAGCCCTCTTGCCTCCCTCGGAGAACGGCAGCCCGAGGCACTGAGGCCAGAGAGGGCGGGATTGGTCCTTTCCCTCCCAGGGAGGGGGTGGCGGTGGCCTGTCCCTGCAGCTGAGCCTGTCACACAGCCATTCACACTGTCACTGCTGGCCGGCCACATGCGCCCCGCCCCCACCCACACTGCTCCCGACCCGGGCGCCCTTGGACGCTGAGCCCTCTTCAGACTTGGGGCTTCCCTCGTACACACAGCCCTGCACAGGCACACTTGGCTTCCCTCATACACAGATTCCTGAAAGCAAGCACGGACCCGGCGTCCCTTGCACACCGAGACCTCCACGGACATGCAGACATCTAGCTACCTCACACCCAGTGCCCTGCGCAGATGCGCACATACCTCAGGTCCCACACACATGCCAAGCTCAGCCCCCTCTCTCTCTCTCTCTCTCTCTCTCTCTCTCTCTCTCTCTCTCTCTCTCTCTCTCTCTCTCTCTCTCTCTGTGTCTCTCTCTCTCTGTGTGTCTCTCTCTCTGTGTGTCTCTCTCTCTGTGTGTCTCTCTCTCTGTGTGTCTCTCTCTCTCTGTGTCTCTCTCTCTCTGTGTCTGTCTGTCTGTCTGTCTCTTTCTCTCTGTGTCTGTCTGTCTGTCTGTCTCTCTCTCTGTCTCACCCCTGCCTGCCTGCCTGCCCTGAATATGGATTATTTTGGCTGCCTTCTGAGGGAGAGTGTACCGGAATGAGTGGGTAAGGTGCTGCATGTGTAATGGAGGGTCCCGCGAGCTGTGGGGGCGCG
This sequence comes from Triturus cristatus, assembly GCF_964204655.1. NCBI lineage: Eukaryota > Metazoa > Chordata > Amphibia > Caudata > Salamandridae > Triturus > Triturus cristatus. Next base: position 257,693,593 of record NC_140584.1, read on the forward strand.
TTAGGTGTCACTTAGAGCGCTGCGCCTTATTTCTCAAGGGCTGGTGTAACCCGCAGCTCAGGATGTTACCTCGTCGCTTTTGAATGATGTTTTTGGCTTGAAGTTACTTTGTGTTTGGACGCGTAGGCAGAGGAGGCATTGGCATTCATTCATTGTAATCACACTTTGTGTGTGCTGTAGGGAGACCGGCGTTGCAGAAACACTGATGCTGCTTCTACCTTCAATTGCACAAGGGCGCCAAACTTAAATGCAGGGGCGTAGCACGGGGCCCCTACAGCCCCTGCGGCGAGGGCTTCAGGGGGGCTCCTCTATTTAGCCTAAAGACTATGAGTACCACTGAGATACGGGTGTCTCAGGGGCCCCTCACTATGTTCTGTGTGGGAGCGGGCGGCGGGGGAGGGGATATCATTTTATTTTAGGCTACTGCCCCATTGGGAATAATGACATGGCGCAAAATACTCCTGTGAACGGTGCCTAGGCGCTTTACAAAACATAGATACAACTTCTATTGTTCAGTAGATCTAATCCTTGCGTTAATAACTTCATATGGCTTAAGACTGTGTCAGGCCTGCCGGGACTTGTCCAAAACCTGGAAGTTGCCATACAACTCTGCAGTAAGTGCATGAACTCACTAAGCTTCCCTACTGGTTAAAGTGATGTTTCTAAGGTAGAATACGTTACAGTTTGATGCTTACTCTGTCCTGAGACAGTACAATCTGAGGATTACCAATACGTCCAGTATTGGGGTTTGATCCTTGTCACTTGACACTTTTTAGGTCGCGGCAGTGTGGCGCTTGGGGGAATAAGTTGAAAATCTTCGACTCCTCGTGATTAGCTGCCTTACTACTCTGCATCAAATATCCATGTTGAGACGATGCTTTTTATTACATAATCAACATCAGCCGTTTGCTCACTTGAAATATTCATGCAAAGAAATGTTGAAAAAACAGCAGTAAGTTGTGCTGGTTGGTATAAAAATTTTACCTAGCACGTTTTGGGAAGTGACTAACTTTAGCAATCATTGGCAATGTCAATAGGTTTCGCCTATGGCCAAGTTCTTAGTTTTAAAAATGAGGTGCGGGTGGGTACTAAATAGACAAGTATTTCCAAAGCCTGGTCGGACATGGGAATATCTTAACCCATCGTTGGATACAGTGTGTCCCAAGGGTTTTTCGCGGTGCTTCATAAATAAATGAGATATTTAGGACACATCACACCTGCTGTCTTTGCAGGGTACGTGCAGCTACAAGTCTTTGCCAGCCCACTACGCACCTACACATCAGATGCAGCCAGGTGCTATGCAGACTGTCTCGCAGTTTTCATCCAACAATTTTTGTCTCTAGGTAGTCTTTGCTTTGACCTCTGAAGTCCGTCCTCACATTGTCAAGGCCGTGTGCCGATCCCCCATTCACGCAGACAGCTGCTGATAAAAAATGATGCACTAAAATGCATAAACACAGTTTTCAGTCTTGGCGGTTGTAATACCCCAACGTTTAATCCAGTTTCAGCTGAAACTACAAGTTCCAGCATGCTTTGTGCAGTTGGCAGACAGACATGAGCTGGGTAAAAAAACAAATTCCCCTCGTATTGATAGTGTTGTCAGCTATATCACTACAGAAAAAGTGAATTATTATCCCAGATGCTTAGCTGGTAACAGTGCAGCGGCACCGGACCCAGTGACCTTCTGGTTAAAGCCCTATGCGTTTGCTAAGGATGCTGAAGGGCACTGCTACCGGCTCTCACCGTACAGGGGCACCTGCCCCTTTAAGAGCGCAGGCCGTAGCAGCAGACCGCATCAAAACTGATGTGGCAACGCTACTAGTTAACAGCTGCAGTGATTATATAATTTCAGGATAAAACTGCAACAACAACAAAAACAGTTTCTCTTTCTGTCTGCAAGCAGCATCTGCTTTGCTTTGACCCTACCACTCTTGCTCCATGTTTGCCTTCTGTAAATGGGCGTGTAAGCGGGCATGGGTGTCAGCATACTTGCTGGAAACTAATTCTGAGGAGCAAAGGCTGCTAAACTGTTTTCCCTCTGCCCACCAAGCTCCCTTCCGTCCAGCATGTCACCTTCATGAGCTTGCAATGCAATAGGTCTCGCATTTACGCGAGTTTAAGATATTGGCATTGTAAATGACAATGTCTTTATGTTTTAAAAAACAAAATATAAATAAAAGGCATTGTCGTTTACAATGCCAATAGCTCAAACTCGCGTTAATGCGAGACCTATTGCATTGCAAATGCTTGTTTTAACTTCTTTGTTGTTTGTTTACTGAAAACATTTTAAAAGTAGTTATTATAATCCATGTAGAGTATTTGTGGTTTCTAAGTTTTGTCATTTGAGGTTGCTAAACCGGAACCTTATCCATGTGCTTTTTCTGAGGTTTGCATTTTTGGAAAAGAGGTAGGGAGTATAGGTACTTGACGTGCACTTTGTGAATCCATTGGTCCTGGCATCCCCATAGAACTGTCTATCACTTGTCCTTGTTTTGGTGTTGGCATTGAAGTGTTCGCAATTCTTTTGTACCTGCCCTTTTTTCTGAGATTGAAACAAAATTACACAAACCGTATGTAATAATCTGCCAAACTGCCATGCTGTCACTTTTTTATTTTTGCTAGTGCTTTTAAGGGTCTAGGAGCAACATCTTAATATCTTTTATTCCGGGATAGTGAGGCCTTTGATGAAGGGGGGTGGACATATGAGAGACACTGCGGATAGGAAGGTAGGTTTCCCTTTTATACAGATGATTCAAGTATGCAGCCGCATTCTCCAGTGTGTAATGTTGAAACATGTGACTGCTACATGCTTGAAAGGATGCTTTCTAATACTGAAAATATATGGCAGGGCCTCTCAAAATTTTGCAGGATTCGTATGCACTAAAAAGACTGAGTCATAGTTCACTTTTTAACATTTTTTATAAATTAATTTCTAGAACGAATGTCGGTAAATAATTTGCACTTTTCCCAAAAATGATATTTCATAAAACCTTTAAATACAATCATTCTCCTAGTCTTCCTGGACCCCTCTCAGAGTTGTTTTAACTTCTGCTTTCACAGTGTCACGGTTTGAGATGGCTAGATGGAGTGACCTAAAAACTCAGAAAAAGTCTGTTTATCTTTGTTTTTATCGCCATTGAGGCTGAGTAAAATAATTTCGTTTATAATGACTATTTTACTAACGCCAACTGTCCTGTTAAGCCAAGATGTATTTGAAATTTCTTTGTGATCTTTTGAGCCATGGAGTTCTGGGAAGAGCTTAATGTCATTCGCATAATCAACGACTGTAAACATTATAGAAATGCAGGGAAAGCAGAGAACCGTAGGGATTACCATTGTCACACATCAAGGATGATACAAAAGGAGAGTCTCACTTTTAATGTAGTGCTACAATTTTGAAAGAAAAGATTAACCGTTCATGACAGAACTGCCAACCCCTGCTCCCTATGACAGCATGAACTAAAGAGTACAAATTGATGGTATCAAATACCTAGTCTATGATATGCTTCAAGTTTGAAAGTGCATTTTTAAACATATGACAGGGATGGGTGCCGGACAGCTTTGCATCCAATAAACTATCCCTGACGAGATATGCGCACAGTTAAGAAGCCATAGCCTGCCCAACGTCGGAGAAATCTTCATCAGCTTTTCAGTTAAGTCTGCAAGATGTATCTTTTTAAAACCTTCTAGAAAGAGGACATTAATCTACCTGCCAGTTTTCAATGGCAGGAACTTGCCAAAACTTGGAAATACCATCATTTATAGCAGTTATGGGAAGCGTTCCGAGTAGTCACAGGAGTAAACATTTAGTTACTTCAAGTGGCAGGAGCAGGAATGAGATCATGAGAAACAGTGAAATTGAGAGGGCCATTCATTAGTATATAAATGGAAAACTATGCTCCCTTTTTTTTTCACTTGAGGAATTTCTCGAAATCACATCTCAGGTGTCAAGAGCCTATCCCTCCTCACTAGGAGGCAAGAGCTACAGGTTAATGCATTATAGAGTCGAATTAGAAGATGGCTACTGCAGTTTAATGATTTGACATTAGCACAAATACATTTCAACACCAATGAGTTCACTCCGTATGGGAAGAATAGCAGTTGAGGTTGTCTTATAGATGGGGACTGTTGTATTTGATGGCTTGTTTATAATTCCATTCTCAAACGAGATTAGCATAACTTTCAGTTAGAGCAAAGCATTAATAATGTCCGGTGTTGGTTATTGCTCTGGTATTGGATCATGAAGTCAAATTTATCCTGTAATAGCAAGTCACTTTCACGCCTGATATGATCTTATTTAACTTTTTGCTGTGTACAAAGCAAACGTTCTGCCTTCACTAACCCAGCAAATGCAAAAGGTAGAGAGTACGAGGTAGGGCCAGAGATGACCTGGTCGTGGCGGAACCTTCATGGAAGTGTAGTAGTTTCAAAGAATTCCTGTGATGGCGTTGCTTTATCCACCAGCCAATCAAAATGTTAGACGATAAACAGGGACATGTTCTGTGCCATTTAATTCTGAATCTCCAACTCTGGTACTGGCACTTCAGACATTTATTATTATAGCTTGATGTTAACTGTAACTATTTTTTTTTAAGTCAACAGATACAGCATTCCACAAATCAGATTGCAAAGGATACAAACAAATTATTAAAGGAGCTCGGATCCCTCCCCCTTCCGCTCTCTTCCTCTGAACAGGTTAGTAATTCATCATAAAAACTTTTTGATGGAGCTTGGCCATTTAAAACCATCTGTACAAATGCTTCTTGGTGTGTATTGTGAAAGTGTATTGTACAACCTGCACATCATATGAAACCAAAAAGTAGGGCAAACCTGGGCCCCGATTAGATCATGGGAATGAGACGTATTCCAACAGAGTTCTGCTTTAGGACGGAGGACCCTCACCCACCAGTGGTGGCATGTTTCCTCATAGGGCACCCTTCTCATTCAGGACAGACGGCATGCCAGAATGGACTCCAAAAAGTAACAATGTCTTGTAGTTGGAATTTCTTTGATCTTTTCAGTTGGGAAGTGGGATCCCGCAGTCGTACATGTGTTGAATTGTGTAATTGTTCACCTAACAAATTTTACTGATTGTGTCTCTGAAATAGAAAATATGCCATTGTTCCCACATCCACTGGTCTGGTAGATGTGGGAACAGAAGTAATTCCTACTGCCATCAGCTCCTTATTTTGTGGAGCTCATTCAGGTGCGCCATCTGACTCATCAAGAGTGTGGCCGAGGAGCACATTGGAGGGATCTCTCTGTTAGTGCCTTGAATCACAAATTTGGTATGTCTGTGCCCATGAACATATGGATTCCTAAAACAATATTCTTGGTAATATAGACTTTTCTACAAATCCTATGATCCAGGGTGGTGGTCAATACAGAAAACATCATGGGACACATTTACATCAGGAAATTAGAGATAGTCACTCTCCCCGAAGTTACGCTGGCTGGTAATGTCATTCATCCTTTACAGACATTCATTGCAAGGAAACTCTGTTTTCTGTCCAGATGCTTATGTGCTGGGTATGTCCTGTAGTAAGAATATGTTATGTTAACTGCATCTGTGGTGTCAAATCCCTTGTGTTTTCTTGTACATGAAACATGTAAAGAGTCTTGTTCTTAAGTTTTGATGCATTGCTCACTCAGACTATTTGGTTCCACTGGGCGATGGGTTACTCCCAGAGAGGTACTCCTTTTATTGTGAGTGAATACAGCCTCCTTGACCAGGCTGTATAGTTCTTTAGGCTGGTGGCAACTGATTATTAGTTTTGGCTTTCTGGCCTTTTTAATTGACCCCGTTTGAGAAAGCTCTCTTATGGCTATAACTGCAAATATTTGCGGTCTGGCATTACCTGCTCCCTGATTTCCCCTGATTGTATGCGGTGTTCATGAGAGTTCTTTGATGTATAAAAAGTGGGCGGGCCATGCTTTTGATCTCTATGTAGTCTGAGGTAGAAGAACGCTCCAAAACGGTTAGTGTTAGTCAGTGCTGTTGTCGGCTCTCTTTCCTTCCTGCACTATTCTCCCATTTCCTTCCTACTTATTGTAAAGCCAAGTACAAGAGTCTGCGTTTAAATTCACATTCAGTGAAAGGAACAGTAAAGGATCCTTTGTGCTCACTGAACCTTCACCAAGCCATTCCAAGGAATGACCTTGCTGCTACAGAGGAGCAACACTTGAAAATTGACTTTAGCCGAGGGCTGCCCACCTTACGGACTCTCAGACAACCCCAATAAAATCTTGTTTTGCTGGAGAATCAAGAGTACTTAAACATGAATTGGTACTATATGCTACCCAGGGGCTGAGGAATACAGGGTTACCCCATTGATGGTGAATCAAGAGTAACAGCACCTAATTGGCCAGAGGACATCTGGGTTCTTATCCACATTTTCTATGAAACTGTGTCCCTGTGGCCTGGTTGCAAGGGTTATGTTGTACAACATTAGGAAATTCATTTTTACTCAATTATCTCCCCCCAAACCCTGAAAAACAACTTTGCATTAGAGATGCAGGTTTGTTTGAATCCAGCTGTGCTGGATATAAGCTGATCCCTTTAGTTTACTCACTGTACTTTTTACTTGAAAAAGCTGTGCACGCTAGTGTTGGGGAGGGTGAAACAATGTTAGTGTCCCGTAGAGAGATCCAACATACCTCCAGGAGGAGTTCAGAAGGACTAAGCCTGCCTACACAACACCCAGCCCAATGAAGCGTATGAGCGAGTGCTACCCTATTCTGTTACATGAACGTGTGTGTTGCTGCACACACCGCTTCCTCCATAACCACCCCTGACAAAGTCTGAGTGACTGCACTCTGGTGTGTAGGCCTGTGTGCCACCTCACGCATCAGTGCACCTGTTAGTCCCATGAGAATCTCCAACAGCAACCACACCCTTGTGTGTTAGGGCCATTAGTGCCATCACACAAGCTCCCATCTGAGAAGTCCCTATGAACATCTGGAGTTTGTGAAATAAATTACCTTCTGCTTCAGTTCTATTGTTGTTCTCCAGCCGACACGAAGAATGCTCTGTGGGATCACAACAGCATCATGAGGACTATTGACTTGTCTTGATGAATGACACTGCATGGGAAAACAAGAACACGCTTGCTGCCAGCACACACCATGTAGGACATTGGCTGCTCTCTTCATTCTACTCCAGCACCCACTGAGAACTCTGAAAAAGTCCTACTATAACCTAACTGTTATTCCTGCACCCACTTAATCCAACACTACAAGTTGACTGTAGCTTAAACTACACCCTGGTTGTATCCCCGTTTCAAATGTGCGCAGCATGTTAAGTACCTAGTCACTGTTAGAATAAATGCAATAGTAGCCAGCCAGTGCTGTGTATCTCTAGACGCGTGTTTCAGGGTAGTTCTCCTTCTTCAGTAGAGACAACTCATTCTTTTTGGAGGTGCGCACCCACTCTCCTCCTGTTTGAAAAGGCTCCCCTGTAATAATGAGCTGACGAGCTCTGGTTGATGCACCTGTGCCCAGCGAGTGGTACAGAGACCTGAGAAGACTTTTGGCAGCATTTCCAGCACCACCAAAAACAATGTGGTGCTCTCTACTGAAGAAGGAGAACTGTCCTGAAACACGTGTCTAGAGATGCACAGCACTGGCTGCACCAACAAGGGTGAAAAACGAAAGTCTGACACTGAAGTAAGTGTTATCATGCACTGCATTTACTATGATGCATCGGGGCAAACTGAGTGCTGGGATGTGAGGCAGTGTGCGCCCACTCTCCGCCAGGATGAGTGGATTGGATTACATACAACTCTAGCGCTTAAGATTTCATTCCGTAAGCTGTGATCTGGTAACTGAATTAAATATGGAAAGACAATGTCCTTGCCTAGAGTAGAAATTGAAAAGCTCAATAGTCTTGGTCACCATTACAGCAGACTCTTTCAATACTTGTTTGTCTGGGAAGGGGAACCAGGACTTAATTGTTCCACAGTCTGAATGGAGGTTCTTAATAAAGGTCAATCTACTCCTTATTTACTTTGCCCCCCTTCTTTCACTACCTTGAATCTCATCCCAGCAGAGTTTAGATACTTTAATCACTTCATCGTCCTCTGAGAGGCTATTGAAGTATCTTGGGGCCAGAGTAAAGGCACACTGGTGTTTGGTCCTTGTGTTTCAAAGGACAGCATGTAGTAAAGTGCCTCTTTTTGACATGGTCACCCTCTTTTTGCTCACTGGCACTAATGCTTTTGATTGAAAGTGTACTGGATCCCTGCTAACCAAGCCCCAGTGCCAGTGCTCTTTCCATAAAATGATACAAATATTGATTGTAACCTAATTGGCAAGGACTTTAGCAATGGTAAATGGTACCCTTGGTACCGAGGGCATGGGTACTAAACAGGGTCCCTAAGGGCTGCAGCATGTATTATGCCACCCAAAGGGACCCACACTCAAACAGCATGCAGACTGCTATTGCAGGTTGCGTGAAATGGTGCAAACCATTCTCGAAACACAACATTGCCCACTCCCTTTGTGCAATGCCAAAGTACACTGCATACTATATGTAAGTCACCGCTGCAGCAGGCTTTTAGAGCCTTAAGGCAGGGTTCATTATAGTACATGTGAGGGTACACCTGCATTAGTAGATATGTCCCTGTGATCCCTAGTTCCATTACTAGACATTGCAGGTGATCAGGAAGCCATTTTAAAGGTATGTACGGGGCACTTGTCATTACGAGTTACCCAGCTACATAATGGCATCACTGAAAATAACAGTGTTTGGTATCAAACAACTTGTCTTAAAATCCATACAGATGCCAGTATTGGATTTATGAAGACATTTACCCAGAGGGTACCTTAGAGGTGCCCCCTGTAACCTTACTAGCCTCTTAATGTGATGGCTGACTGGTATCTTCCAGTCTGCCACCACAGATGAAGTTCTGACCTACTGCAAGGGCAAGCCCATGATCTGAGGTCCGGAACAATGCCTGCTTTGTGGAAGGTGTTCTAATCTCCTCCAGCGAGGATGGCTAGCAATTTAGCATATCTAGACCAGAGGCGTCAAACCCTCTGCTGCCTGTGATATGCAACTCTGACTCCCCTCCCCCCCCCCCCCTGGCCCCCCCGACCTGGGGAATGCCACCCCTTGCCCTGGGGGCCATTTGGCAGCAGAGCAGGTAAGAAATTAGATATTCATGAGGTGTTTCACTCAAAGGCTAGTTACACCCCACAGGTGTGCTACCTTAAGTTGACAGCCAAAGAAGGGTTTCACCATCTTGGTTTTTAGTGAAATAGAGACTTCTGGGTCAGCGTTATGCGCCGTCACCACAGAAAGTGGTCATATAGGGGTGTAGTCACCCTAGTGGTAGGCAGGCAATTGGCTACTGCTATATACTCCCCAAAACACCCCTAAGTTGAGTGTTTAGGGCCCCCCAGACTGACAAATTAAACTTTCTGTGAACTGAAGAAGGGCAAAGAAGAGACGACACTGTGAGAACCAACGACCTACACAGAAGCTGGTGCCAAACTCTGCCTTCCTGCTTGCTCCTTAACACTTGAAAATACCTGACTCGTCCTGTGGCTATACATCCTCCTCAACACTTGGAGGACTGCCCAGCACTTTGACAGCCAGCTATTATGTCCCTTGGGTAGAGGAGATATCCCCCTCTATCTGCAGGCACCAGTCGCATCTGCCCGGTTCACCGTGTTGTTGGCCTTTGGGCCTACTAAGGGAACAACACTTCAGGAGGAGGTTTATGTGGCTCTAGGAGGTCAGCCCTGTCTCTCTGCCACGTTTCGAGATGCATGACCCTCCAGGAGCCCCCCCCCCTGCACCAATACCCTGAGTACCGGGGCACTTGCATCAGCTAAGGCTTGTTCTTTGTCCAGCCCTGACGCCACTGCCTTGGAAGCCCTCCTTCACGGTGAGGGGCTTTAAGACCCACGAACACAGTGGTCCTGCTGTCTTTCCCCCCCCCACAAGCGACCGACAACCGTGAGAACCTCGACCTCAAGTAGCCCGCCAGCCAAGCACCTCTGCACCCGAGCCCCCTATTCACAGCTTCTGACTATTTCCCCGTGGCCTAGGGGTCCCCACGACCTGAGCTCCCCTTTTGGTTCAGCCAGACTTGTCCCCAAGTCCCCCATTGCAACCTCTTTGTTTCATGCCTCCTTGACTTTAGCGGTGTAGCACTCGAGGCTATCACCCCCCGACCAGCACCTCTGCACCTGGATACACAAGGTTGGGTATAAGAAAACTACTGGTGGTACTTTGGACCTTTGCCCCTACCACCATAAGTCCCAAAGGGCACATGTTAAATCCGACTGCAAGTACCTGTTTGCTATGTGTGTTTTTCCTCCCATAGGATAACATTGTAGTATTCGAAGCTCATACCTCAAAACAAAAAAAGTTGTTCGAGTAGTTTAATGTTTTTCTTCTAAATTCGATATCTCCGAAAGTAATTAAGTTATTCTAAATGCTTAACTCTTCCTTCTGATAAGTCGAAGCTGCTCGACCACACTACCATAAACAGAGCACTTCAGATTATTATAGTAGGCCCTGTAAACCACACGAGGGTCATCTGGACTGTTTGAATAGTGTGCACTTACATTGGCAACACTACATAAGACCAGCTTCCTACATAGTGGCAATACATGTCACAAGGAAGGTGGGATTGTCCTAGAGACGCACCTCTCCTGAAGAACTTGTGGGTACTGATGGCAAGTTGTGACAGATAAAGGTCTATGATCTCAGCACTGCATACTTAAGACATTTATTGTTAACTACTTAGTAAAAGATGGCAGAGAACCAGCACTTTGTGGAAGCCAAGTGGGAGGCTTTGTCTGCAGAGGAAGTCAGCATGCTCTGTAGAGATAGGTAGATCCAGATGCTGGACTGCAAAAGGCAGAAGTATTGAATTTGCTAATGAGAATGGCCCACCCAGAGACAGTTGCTGAACCTGATGGAAGCAAGACACATCATAGATGGACCCTTTAAGCCCACCACTCATCTCTTGGCTTCCCTGCATTCCATTTGCCCCGCTAGCCATATCCAGTATTCTGCTGTTCACCCTGTGCCCTTAGAAAGTGAAGCACTAGCTCATAGAAGGCTATAATTAGACTTGGAAGTACAGAAGGTTAGGCAAGAGTTTGTGGCTTCAGGTTGAGGGACAATTCAGAGCACCAGAAATGAGACAGAATGTATGGAAAGAAAAGAGCTGAAATAAAAAAACTGAATTAGAAGAGTTGATGCTTGCCTTTGCTTTTGGAGCTTGAGAAGATCAAGTTAGAAATTTTGAAGGTGGTGCCTGCCCACCAGTTTTGAGTGTACCTCTAAACAGGAACCACATACTCTGGACTCCCATGCTAAGCACCTAGCTAACCTCTATCCTTGAATTATTGACTTCGAATTGGTATGTGCCATGCAGATCTTAATTGAGGTAGAGAGAGCTGCTCTACTCAGATAAGTACAGTTAATTGTTAGTGAAGCTGCATCACTAGTACATGAGAGCTGCTATTGAAGTAGTAAGAAGCTATATCCATCCAGTTGCTGACTTAAATAAGTAAAGAATCAGTTTAAAAAGTAATCGGAGTCCTGGGCTTTTTTTGTAAACAAAGTAATTGTATCTAATATCTACTATTAATACCTGGAAGAATCAAATCATAATCCATAACGAAGCGACTCTTGATCTCCTTTTAATGAAAAAGTTTAAAATATCACAACATTACAAAATGTTATTAGGGCGTCTCGTACATCTTTTTTTATTAGATAATATACCATTGTAGAAGTCATTCAATGGTAATGAGGATCTTCTGAATGCCACATTGAAGCGATTGTACTATATGAGTACAGAAAATCCATGTGGACATGATCAGAGGCAAGAGTTCTAGAGGGCAGACCACACTGTGGATCAAAGCTCTTTGAATGAGGTTTTAGATGGATCATGGATTTGGCTGCCAATAGTTGACATGGATGTAGACTGGCTGATCATTCATAAGAATGTAGTAGACCAGGAGGGATTGCAAGAGAAGTGAACTGGGTGTCTTATTTGTGACGTTCACTGGGCCACTGTTATAAAGAGGTAAGGAGGACTATGGTTCAAGAGTGACATTTTTACTTAGATTGTTTTTTATAGCTTGAACTTGACCCTTGTAGGTATCGAAGTGCTTTACAGATTTACTGAGAGCAACCCATTGATAGCAGTAAAGTTAGTGTCAATGTATAGGTGTCAACCAGGGAAGGTAGGGAATTCTATAAAAGGTTTGCGGGGTAGAGGGGAACCATCAATAAAAGCCCAAAATAACGCGAAGTAAAAAATGATTCAAGCAATATAATTTGCAAAATCGCAATAAAAAGAGGGTAGAATAATGTCAGAGGGCAAGGAACCACCAACACATTTGTACAATTATGACTTGTTTTATAAACACAACAGACTTATTATATACATTGTTTAAATTTACAATAGAACAGATATTTGTGCACTGTGTCCCAAAGTGAAAAATGGAACCTAATCGTGACAGGGTGTATATTTATATACAAGGTTTCCATAAATCTTAAAAGGCAACCATTCTTGTATAATTTCTTTGTAAACAGCAACTGTATATAATAATACGCTCTGGGCAATGGTTCGCTCTTTCAGTTTGTCGATGGCGTTTCGACCCTCTATCAGTACGGGGTCTCCTCGGGACTAGTGATGCAGGGACATCTGGATTGCTTAATGCGCAGCCTTGTGAACTAGTGATGTGCCACAAGTGAGAAGTGAAAAGGGTATTACTCACAAAAGGACCCGTCCGGGTACTCAGTGTGAGGAAAGGCTGGCAGTCAGGGGTACGGTTTGGCCGACCGGCTCTTTACATCAACTCGCTATAGCCATAGTGGTATGGTTAATCCCTGGTAAATTCTGGAAACAATGACAATGCACTGTGTCGGTCTGGTTGATACTGTCATTGTACCGTCCTTGAAGCTGACTCACGCAGCTTGGGAATACAGATGCTGTGATTCATCGCGCACAGAATATCATCCAGACCGACTCAGTGCATTGTCACCGTTTCCAGAAGTTACCAGGGATTAACCATACCGCTATGGCGATAACGAGTTGATGTAAAGAGTCGGTCGGCCAAACCGTACCCCTGACTGCCAGCCTTTCCTCACACTGAGTACCCGGACGGGTCCTCTTGTGAGTAATACCCTTTCACTTCTCACTTGTGGCACATCACTAGTTCACAAGGCTGCGCATTAAGCAATCCAGATGTCCCTGCATCACTAGTCCTGAGGAGACCCCGTACTGATAGAGGGTCGAAACGCCGTCGACAAGCTGAAAGAGCAAACCATTGCCCAGCGCGTATTATTATATACAGTTGCTGTTTACAAAGAAATTATACAAGAATTGTCGCCTTTTAAGATTTATGGAAACCTTGTATATAAATATACACCCTGTCACTTACGATTAGGTTCCATTTTTCACTTTGGGACACAGTGCACAAATATCTGTCCTATTGTAAATTTAAACAATGTATATAAACTGTTGTGTTTATAAAACAAGTCATAATTGTACTAATGTGTTGGTGGTTCATTGCCCTCTGACATTATTCTACCCTCTTTTTATTGCGATTGTGCAAATTATATTGCTTGAATCATTTTTTATGAGTCCACAGGAACCGTTGTTTCCCTTTATATAACCATTACCCTGGTTCCGTTAGTGAGTAAGGTTCCCCTGTCCTTTCTCTTTTGATGCAGGCAATTTGTAGCTGAATTCTTGCTTCGTACGGGAGACAGTTGAGGGATTTCAGTTCAGGGGTCATGTGGTTGTTTCTATCTGAAAGAAACACGTGAGTTAGATTCCTCACCTTAGAATATCCCCAGGCGTCAGACTGGATCCGGAAGATTTTTGTAGCAATACCCCTTGCGCATCGCTAGGTGTCGACTGCGGCTCCGCGTCCGTCATTGGCGTCGTGCGCCGGAATGACGTCGTTGGAGTACTTAGACGCCGCCCTCGCGCGCTGACGTCAGTTCTTCTTTTTTCCGCGCCAGTAAGCGCCGATCCGGGAGAGCTACCCATTTAGTCAATTTTTGACTAACTTTTTCGACTCCTTTTGGTCACTTCTCGACTCTGGTGCCGGTAGGATGCCTGGTTTCAAGGCCTGCGACGACTGTCACCGACTGATGTCGGTGACCGATCATCACCGCCGGTGCCTGTACTGCTTGGGCCTCGACCACGACGCGGAGTCGTGCTCCGATTGTATGGCCCTGACCTCGAAAGCTAGGCGGGAGCGGTCCCGCAAGCTTCTCGAGCTTCGCCACTCGGCTCCGCGCCCCTCTCGATCCCGGTCCAGGAGGAGGTCCAAGAATCGGTCGCGGAGCCGCACTCGACATCGTCGCTCGTCTGGCTCGAAGTCTTCGGGTAAGTCGAAGCGCTCTAAGAAGTCCAAGAGGCGACACCGCTCTTCGGACTCCCCTCGCCGGTCGCGCGACTCGGCCGAGGGTCAGGGTGGTTCCACCCCTGCGGCTCCGCTGGAGCCGCAGGCGCCGCGCAAATCCCCATACCCGCCGGTCCCTGGGATTGACGCGACGCCGACTGAGGTCAGTGCCTTCCTCTCGGCCATGAGGAGCCTGGCCCCGCCGTCGACGCCCGCTGGCGCGCCTTCAGGCCCCGCGGACTCGACTGGGCGACCTTGCGTGCCGGCGGCTCCGGCCCCGGCGCCGTTGGAGGCTCCGGCCCCGACGCCGCAGGTCTCCGAGGGGCCCGAGCCTGGGCCCCGGTCGACCTCGTCACGCCTCCTCCGCCGGCGTCGACACTGGTACCACCCCCGACGCCGACTCCGGTCGGCGTCGATCCCCGGTTCAGCCCCTGTCCGGTCCCGACGCCGATGCGGCGCCGCATCCGACGCCGCTAGAGACACATTATGTCTATCGACCGGCTCCGATCATTCCTCCGGTTTACCAGGAATCGGATGACTGGGGCGACTGGGAGGGGTCTGAGGACCCTATGGCCCTTCAAGGGCAACTTTCTCGGGACTGGGCAGATGAACTGGGGGAGGCCAGTGGATTGGATACCTCACCGGACACTGGATTCATCTCTCCTCCGACTGTGGCTTCGGAGGAGGGTGCAGCTTTTTCTGTGGTGCTGCGCAAGGCGGCCGCGGCCCTTGGCCTTGAGCTGCCTGCCGTGGCTGTGAGGACTAACATCCTCACTGAGGTGCTTCAGTCTGCCGCATGCTCCACTGAGCCTCTGCTGCAATTCAATGAGGCCCTCACTGACGTTCTGCAGGGCACCTGGTCCAAGCCCTCCACAGTCCCTCCTGTGGATAGGAACGTTGCCAGGCGCCACCGCCCTGCTCCGGGCGACCCCAGTTTTCTGTCCCAACACCCCACCCCCGAGAGTCTGGTTATCCAGGCCTCTACCTCCCAATCCTCCTTCCCGTCCGCTCCTCCGGACCGGGATTCCAAGAGACTGGAACAGTTCGGTAGGAAGCTGTTCTCCTCGCTCAGTTTGGGCCTGCGGTCTTTGAACTCCGCCTGTCTCTTGGACCGTTATTCCCACTCTGTGGGATACGGTGGAGGACGTGCTGCCACTGTGCCCGGAGGAGGTCCGGGCACGGCTTTCCTCAGCTCTGGCCGATGGGAGAGATGCAGCGCGCCACGCCATCCGATGTGGACTTGACACTACAGACTTGCTGGGTAGGGTGATTTCTACCACGGTGGCGCTTCGACGTCACGCCTGGCTGCGGTCCACGTCCTTTTCAGGGGATGTCCAGAGCACACTCATGAACATGCCTTTTGATGGCGCTCGCCTTTTTGGTGAGAAAGCGGACAGTGCGCTGGCTCGCTTCAAGGACTCCCGGGCTACGGCCAAGTCCTTGGGCCTCTCGGCCCCGCGGCCACAAACTTCCGCTTTTCGCTCCTTTCGTGGGTGGCCAAGGAAGGGGCACCTCCTCACGTCCGCCTAGCCACCGGCCGCAGAACCAGCCTGCACGCGGTCGCGGACGTGGTTTCCGCCGAAGCGGTACTGGAGGACAACGCGGTCAGTCCACATCCACCCCGGCAGCATCCGCCTCAAAGCCTTCCTAGTCCGAGCTTTCAGGACCATTCCTCGCCAGTGGGAGACCGGGTTCGCCATCACCTGCTCCACTGGCGTACCATTACTTCGGACAGGTGGGTGCTGCAAATCGTCCGAAGGGGCTACTCCCTCCCCTTCGAGACGACCCCTCCAGCCATGCCACCGCAGCACCACTGTATCTCGGAGGATCATTTGAATCTTCTGCGAGAGGAAGTTTCGGCCCTCTTGGCCAAAGAGGCCGTCGAGCGCGATCCGAGCCCAGAAGAATGTCGTGGTTGTTATTCCCACTACTTTCTGGTTCCCAAGAAGGGCAAAGGAGGCCTACGCCCTATCTTGGACCTCAGGAACGTCAATGCCTTCCTCCGGAAGGAACGGTTCAAAATGTTGACTTTGACTCAGTTTCTAGCTGCCCTAGACCCTGGAGACTGGATGGTAGCGTTGGACTTGCAGGACGCATATTTCCATATCCCCGTCCTGCCGGCCCACCGGCGTTACCTGCGGTTCACGGTGGGTCAGGAGCACTTTCAGTTCACCGTGCTCCCCTTCGGCCTTACCAGTGCCCCTCGGGTGTTCACGAAAGTGATGGCGGTGGTCGCAGCTCATCTGCGCAGATCAGGGGTTCCAGTCTTCCCCTATCTCGACGACTGGTTGTTGAAGGCGGGCTCGCCCCAGGCAGTCG
Organism: Triturus cristatus; assembly: GCF_964204655.1. Classification (NCBI taxonomy): domain Eukaryota; kingdom Metazoa; phylum Chordata; class Amphibia; order Caudata; family Salamandridae; genus Triturus; species Triturus cristatus. The sequence goes on from NC_140584.1 coordinate 257,710,294, forward strand.
TCTCCCACCTCCAGACTACGGCGGATCTCCTGCATTTGCTGGGGTTTTCCATCAACGTGCCGAAGTCACACCTGAGCCCCTCTCAGAAGCTCCACTTCATCGGAGCGGTTCTCGATTCGGCGCAGTTCCGGGTCCATCCACCGGAACAGCGGGTCCGGGATATACAGGCCCTGATTCCCATTTTTCAGCCTCTATCCTGGGTTTCGGTCAGGCTAGTGTTGCGGCTTCTGGGGCTGATGGCCTCCTGCATCCTACTAGTGCATCACGCCAGGCGGCGCATGCGGGCTCTGCAGTGGGACCTGAAGTTTCAGTGGGCCCAGCATCACGGCAACCTGTCCGACCATGTCTTGATCTCAGAGGGCACTGCACAGCAGTTGCAGTGGTGGCTCACGGACCGCGATTGGGTCACGGGCAAGAGCCTCTCCCTACCCCTACCGGAGCAAGTCATCGTGACGGATGCGTCCGTCCTGGGATGGGGTGGCTATATGGGAGAGGCGGAGATCCGAGGCCTCTGGTCACCGGCGGAGTCTCGCCTCCACATCAACTTGTTGGAGCTGAGAGCGATCCGACTTGCACTGAAAGCCTTCCTTCCCTCTGTCCGGGAAAGTGTCGTGCAGGTGTTCACGGACAACACCACCGCCATGTGGTATTGCAAAAAACCGGGCGGGGTGGGGTCGTGGACCCTTTGTCAGGAGGCTCTGCGCCTCTGGACATGGATGGAACACCAGGGCATCACCCTGGTGGTTCAACATCTGGCGGGCTCTCTGAATGCCAGAGCAGACGAACTCAGTCGCCGGTGCATGATGGATCACGAATGGCGTCTGAACTCCGAGGTGGCGCAAGGTCTCTTTCAGCAGTGGGGAGAGCCTTGGTTAGATCTATTCGCCACCGACGAGAACATGCAATGTCAGCAGTTCTGCGCGTTGGAATTTCCAAGGCGGCACTCGCTAGGCGACGCTTTTCGTCGCGAGTGGAGTTGCGGTCTGTTGTACGCCTTTCCGCCTATACCACTTCTGCCCAGAGTGCTGAAGAAGATCAGGCGCGACCGGGCCCAAGTCATCTTGGTGGCTCCGGATTGGGCACGAAGGTACTGGTATCCCGAGCTACTCAGTATGTTGACCGATCCTCCGATAGGTCTGCCCCTTCGGGAGGATCTTCTGTCGCAGCAGCAGGGGATGGTCCTCCACCCGAACCTGTCCAGCCTCCACCTCCATGCGTGGAGATTGAGCGGCGGCAGTTGATGCCCTTTGACTTGCCTCCTGAAGTCTGTGATATCATTCTGGCAGCCAGGCGTCCCTCCACAAAGACGGTATACGCCTGCCAGTGGAACAAATTTGTGGCATGGTGCACAGCAAAGGCTGTGGATCCCCTTTCCGCCCCTCTTTCTGAGGTTCTATTCTTTCTGCTTTCTTTGGCCCGGCAGGGCTCTGCCCTGGGGGCCTTGAAAGGTTATCTTGCTGCCATCTCTGCCTTCTTGCGGCTTCCTGATCAGCCCTCTCTTTTCAAGTCCTCTGTAGTGTCACGCTTTCTTAAAGGCATTACTCACACGTTCCCTCCTGTCCCTTTCGTAATGCCTCAGTGGGATGTGCGCTCCCTTTGAGCCTCTTCACAATTGTCCTCTTCGTCTTCTCACTCTTAAGACTGCTTTCCTGGTAGCCATCACCTCGGCTAGATGGGTGAGTGAGCTCCAGGCTCTGTCGTCCAAGCCTCCTTTTCTATCTGTTCATCCGGACAAGGTTGTCCTTCGGCCTCGTCCTTCCTTTCTTCCGAAAGTGGTGACCCCCTTTCATCTTGGGCAATCTGTCACCTTGCCCACCTTCTTTCCACCTCCGCATCCTTCCAAAGAGGAAGAGCGGCTCCACTGTCTGGACCCAAAACGTGTGCGCTCCTTTTATTTGGACCGCACGAAACAGTTCCGGGTGGACGACCAGCTTTTTGTTGGCTACGTGGGTGCTAAGAAGGGAAAAGCTGTGCACAAACGGACCATCTCCCGGTGGGTCGTTTTGTGTATAAAAATCTGTTATTCCTTGGCAAAAAAGGACCCTTCTGTTGGGCTGTGAGCCCATTCTACTCGGGCCACGGCGGCTACTACTGCTTTGGGACGGGGTGTCCCTTTGCAGGACATCTGTCAGGCGGCGACGTGGACTTTGCTGCACACGTTTGCCAGGCACTATTGCCTAGACAGCCAAGTCCGGAGGGATGGCTTCTTTGGCCATTCTGTCCTCCAGGACTTTCTGGTGTGATCTTGGTTCGCAGACCCACCACCGGGGTTGGTATTGCTTGGGTATCTATTCTAAGGTGAGGAATCTAACGAACGTGTTTCTTTCAGATGAAAAAGTTACTTACCTTCGGTAACGATGTATCTGTAAGAAACATTAGTTAGTTAGATTCCTCACCGACCCACCCATCCTCCCCGTTCTGCGAACCGACATCTAGGGTTAAGGCTATCCTTTTCAGGGCCCTAGATTTTTTGGCACCGGTGTCGGTCTCTTGCATGGCTCTGCGTTCCTGGCGCGGAAAGCTATGTACAAGAACTGACGTCAGCGCGCGAGGGCGGCGTCTAAGTACTCCGATGTCATTCCGGCTCACGACGCCAACGACTGACGCGGAGCCGCAGACGACGCCTAGCGACGCGCAAGGGGTATTGCTACAAAAATCTTTCGGATCCAGTCTGACGCCTGGGGATGTTCTAAGGTGAGGAATCTAACTAACTAATGTTTCTTACAGATACATCGTTACCGAAGGTAAGTAACTTGTTCTTTTGAGCCAGTGACGAGTCTTGCAGCAGCGTTGACCGAGACCCTAAGTGGTGCCAGTTTATATCTGGGCAGTCCAGAGTGGGTAGCACTTCCGTTGTCCATCCTAGGAATCACTGAGGCTTGCCCTTCATGCTTGGAATCCTAGGGAGGGGTATTGGGGGTGGGAAGGGTTTTACTTTTCTTAGAGTGTTCATTTGCTGATTTGCTCCTTTGATGGTGGCACTGATGTGCTTCTGCATGTTGAGTTACTTGTCAAGAATTAGTCCTGATGATCTCGCTGAGTCAATGACCTGAGGAATGTAGTTTAGGGCTGTAACATGTTTCAACCAATCTTCAATGACAGGAGGCTCTTTGGGTGGAGCAATAATGAACAATTCATTTTTTTCAGTGTTTAGTATGAGGTGATTGGATGCTAGCCAATTCTGAGTTATATGTAAAGTTGTGTTGAGGGCGCTGATGTCCTCTGGGTTGGAGACTTTTAAGTATAGTTGGGTATCATCAGCGTACATATGGTAGTAGATGTTAGATGAACTCAGAATTTCCGTTAGCAGCTCCATGAACAGGTTAAAAACAGTGGGCGAGAGTGAGGAGCTCTGAGGGACACCTAATGTGACCGGAGTGGTCTGCGATAGTGAGTGATTAACCTTAACTCTTTGAGTCCTGTTATGGAGGTAGGAGGTAAACCAGTTAAGGACTGTTCCTGATACTCCCATCTGGTGTCCAAGAGGTATAGTAGGTTGTCATGCTTGACCATGTCGAATGCTGATGATGGGTCCAGGAGGATTTGGAGACATGATTGGTTCTGATCCAGCATTTTGAGTACATCTTCCACTATGTGTGTCTTAGCCGATTAAGTGCTGTTATGGCCGAAAGCCAGATTGAAATAGGTCTAATAGTGGGAATTGTTCAATGTGGTTGCAGAGTTGGATGTGAACACATTTTTCAAGGAGCTTTGCCAAGGTAGGAATATTTGAGATAGGTTGGAAGTTGTTTAAATCAGTTTGATCTGCTTTACGTTTCTTTCAGATAGGGGAAACCTGACTGGAATAGTGCCTTGAAGGAGGGAGGCATTAGCAATCTTGGTCCATAGTGAGAGTAGTGAGGGCATGATTTCCTTGAGGAAACTGGGAGGTAGAGGGTCGTTGAAATGGTTTGATGGTTTCAGTGATGTAAGAATCTTGTGAATGTCCCTATCCTCAAAGGTTCTGAAAGAGTTCCAAGATGCGTTGTTTTTTGGGAAGTTTCCAGAGGGACACTGGTGATCAGTAGACTGGGAGGCTGAGAGAATGGGTTGAGGTGGGAGAGGTGCTTGTTACAGGGGGGTCTGCAGGTCCTTTTTCATGCTTTGCATCTCCTGAAGAAAGAAGGAGGCAAATTCCTCACAGTTTGGTAGTTGACTAGATTCAGCGAGGGACGGTATGGGTGCGCCATTCGATTGACTTTATTATTAGTTTCTAAAGGGTTTTGGGGTGGTTACTGGCTTAATCCAACTGGTTTCTGAAGAAATTGGCTTTTGTATTTATGATGCTTTTGTAATATCTTTATTTCAATGATCTCGGGTGCTTGAGGTTCACTTAGAACCTCTAGAAAGTCTCAAGTTGCGACTTTCTATGTTAAGGCAACCATTATACCAAGGTTTGGAGTCTCTTGTGGATACTCTTTTTAGCTGACGTGGAGTGATGGAGCCAGGAAAGCCTCCATTGAGCCAGTGTAATGATTTGTGGGATCATGTTCATCTGCCAGGTCGCCAGGAGGTGGCAGGATGTTGTGGAAGATAGAGGTCGGTTCATTGCAGTTGATGTTGTTCATGTTCCTTTTCCAGATTCTAGGTTTAGTTGATGGAGGTGTGTTGATTGTCACAGCTTGTGCGATGAGGAATGTGATGCGGTGGTGGTCGGCCCAATCACGGGGGGGATGGATAGATTCCAGTTTAATTGAATTGGTCTTTGCAGTGATGAGATCTAGGGTTGTTGATCCTTTGTTCTGTGTTGGCCTGTCACAGAATTGAGTCAGCTTATGGTCAGCAAGGAAGGTTTTGAAGCAGTTAACTGCAGAATCGTTTAGGTCATTCCAGTGGAGGTTGAAGTCTCCAAGGTAGATTTGAGTAACCTAATACCCATTGTTAGTTACAATGGTTTCTATGATCTGTTCTATGAAAACCGGATTGTCTCCTGGAGGGTGGTAGATTGTGTGTAGTTTGCAAAGTGGTTTGTTGTTGCAAGATATATCGAGGCATAGGCATTCACAAGTGGATGGAGCGAGGGTTAGTGTATGTTTTTACTAACCGGTTAAGGCTGTGGATGCAAGCGATGCCACCACCTAGTCTAAAGGATCTGTCCAATCTAGAAATGCCGTAGTTGGAAGGGACTAATATTGCCAGGATAGGAGCAGAGGAGTCATTTAGCCAGGTTTTGGTTACAATAAGGAGGTCAAGCTCATGTGTGAGGATCAGGTCCGCAGTATCACCAGCATGACTAGAAGCTGATCTACAGTTGATTAACATGCATTTCAAGTGGGGCTTGAGGTGCGTTTGGTCAGTCTGTGTGAAGGTAACTCGGCTGAGGTTGTACTTGTTGACTGCTCTCGAGTTGAGCCTGGGAGCTATGAGGGTTCACCGGCAGGATGGTATGGATTTTACCCTGGTTAACAATGTTGTCAGGGTGGAGAGAGTTGCATGTTAAGAGGAGGGCTTGGATATCTATGTCGCATAGATGGGTGTTCTGTCTAATCGGTCTTGTGACGCATAGGTCAGGATGGGGGGGGGAGGAATTTCAGCAGACTTTTGAAGTGGGTGACGTCTCTAATGGGCATGTAGTAAAAAATTCCATGGGATGAGCAATTTCAGACTAAATTGTTAGTGGAAGAGGTAGAGGATGCTAAAGGCTTTTTGAATCGGACTAGGGAGCAGTGGGGGATGTCTGTAATCTAGACAAAACTCGTTTAGACCCCGTCTGTTTCAAAAGCAGTTGATGGGATTGACATAATATTGGGTTGCGTAGGATCCTTTGTTAGTGATAGGCATACAGAAATTCACAGGAACACCACCATTCAGAGTACATTTTGTATGTATCCCAACCGATTTTAGTTTATATAATTGATCTTTTAAAGGAAAAACACTAATTTTTATTTATATTACAATTCTTAACAGGTGCAAAGAATCTAGATCTAATGATGCTGGCATTGCCAGTTATCTTAGTAATTGACCAGGGTTTGACTGAGATGTATGGACCAGATCAGTGCTCAACAGAAATGTATTCACCGTATAAGGAATTTAGTATTCCATGGATCAGGCTGCATTTGTGGATTCTTCAGCATTAAAAAAACGGAAAAGAATGAAGAATGTGCCTTATCAGTAATTTACTGGCAGGGGTCTCCTGACTCATTTATCCATGTGGGCAGCATAGTCCAACTGTCGAAGAAGTTCTTTGGACTTCATAGACTGTGAAGGAACATGAGAGATAATTAATTTTGCAAGGAACATGCTAAGTCACGTGCTTCACAATGGTGCAAGGAGGTAAAGCATTATTATTCGTTTCCACCCTCATTATCGCTATACTTGATTAAGCAAACTCTGGGTACTATTTGACAAGGAAATGTATCATTAGATTTCAGTACTTGGTTAATTTAAAGTGAAACCAGTGCATCTTAAAGACGCTAAACTGGACCGATTTGAGGATTCCCAGTGCTCGATGTTGAAAGAAGAGTGGAATGGTATTTAAACATGCCAGTGGAAGCAAAGATCCAAACCGGGCAATTATATATGCTGGTGAGTATATTTTCATTAAGCAAGAATGAGCAGAAGGTGGAGAGAAGTGCCAAAGATGTTGAAGTGTTGCAAGTGAAGAAACCGTGCAACTGGTCTGGACCTCTGTATTTGATTTTTTGATTTGAACAAATCTGTGTTTCTCTATCTGATTAGGCTTCTAGCCGCAGATTCCTTACCGTAGAATTTCCCCAGGCATCAGACTAGATCCAGAAGATTTTTTGTAAGCAGTACCCCTGCGCACCGCGAAGTGGCATCTATTGGCTTTGCGTGCGTCATCGGCGTTGTCCATGCCAGAAGTGACATCCACGTCATCTGTATAGGCACCTCACATAAGCATTGATGTCAGTTCTTTACTTTCCGCACCAGCCAGCACTGATCCGGAGAAGAGCTACCCCATCGGTCACTTTTTGACTGGAATTATTTTTACTTTTGTTCAATTTTTCAGAGGGGTTTTTCTTCCGGGTGTGGCAGGGATGTCCCTCAAGAATTCCCGCGTCTTGTATGCCTGTGGTGACTTGAGAGCGGCCATGACCCAAAGTCATGCGCTGACTGGCACACCATGAATCCCAAGTCCTTGTGGGAGCGATCCCTCAATCTCATGGCGGCTCGGCGAGGTTGAACTCTTTGGTAAAGATGATGTTTTCTTCTGCCAACCTGACATTGTGGTCCATGAACACTGCATGCCTTTTGGGTTGTAATTCCCACGCTTTATGGGACATGGAAGCGCAAAGGCTGCCAACAGTTCCGGAGGAGACCCTGGCCGTATTCTCTCAAGCTGTTGCCGATGGGAGTGATAGAGCGAAGTACACTATCCATTGTGGACTTAACACAACTGACTCACTGGGCAGAGCGGTTTAATTGATTGTGGCCTTGGGACGCCACACCTGGTTGAGGATGACTAGTTTTTCGGGGGATGTCCAATCCTCTGTTATGGACATGCCCTTTGATGGCACCTGTCTCTTTAGAGACTAGACAGATTTGTCGCTGCAGCCTATCAAGGACAGTTTGGCTACGGCCAGTTCAGTGGGTCTTTCTGTGGCCTCAAGGCACCCTCATTCTGCCATTCTCAACTTTCGTGGCTACGAAAGGGGCTTTCAGCCGCACCAATTCACTCCCAGACACCGAGCCGTGCATGCTCCCCACCCTCTACTACGTGGCTGAAGGCGCGGTACACACGGACCTCTTCGGTCAAGCCACCAGCAGTCTGGTCAGTCCACTCACCCCCCCCCCCCCACACTCCCTGGCAGCTGCAAGCTCCTAATGTGCCCTCTTACCAGCATGGGCATCCAGTTGGCAGCAGAATTCGCCATCACCTGCCCCACTAGTAGTCTATAACATCAGATAGGTGGGTTTTGCAAATCATCTGAAGGGGTTACTCGCTCTCCTTCGAGACAACCCCTCCCTCTATGCCAAAATCTCACACCCGGCTCACAAAGAGTCATCTGTCCCTTCTCCTCAAGGATGTCCCAGCTCTCTTGGTCAAGAGAGCCATAGAGAGGGTGTTGATGCCAGAAATGGATTGTAGTTTCTATACCCGCTACTCAGAGGATTCTGGTCTCTGGCAGAATCCGGACTCCACATAATCTTGCTGGAGCGCTGTGCTATCTGACTGACATTGCAAGCCTTTCTACCCTCCATCAAGTGAAGGCTAGTGCAGGTGTTCACGGACAATACCTCCTGGTACTGCAACAAACCATGCGGGTTAGGGTCGTGGACCCTTTGTGAGGAGGCCCTGCGCCTCTAGACATGGCTCGAACAGCCGGGCATATCCGTGGTGGTTCCACACCTGGCAGGCTCTCTAAACGCCAGAGCAGACTAACTCAGCTGTCAATGCCTAGGGGATTACGAATAGCGCCTCCACCCAGAGGTGGTTCAAATGTCTCTTTCAACAGAGCCTTGGTTAGATCGGGTTGCCTCTGCAGAGAACTTGCAACGTCAGCAATATTGTGTGCTGGAGTTTCCAAGGTGGCCCTCTCTCTCGGAGATGCTTTTCATCTCAAGTGGATCGCAGGCCTCCTATACGCCTTTCCGCCCAGACCACTCCTGCCCAGATTTCTCAAGAAAATCAAGAATGCAGGCCCAAGTCATCCTTATAGTTACGGACTCGGCGCCTTCCACCCAAACCTGTCCAGTCTCCACCTTCTTGCATGGAGATTAAATGGCACCAGTTGACATCTTATGACCATCCACCTGAAGTCTTCAACATCATCTTAGCAGCCAGGTGTTCCTCCACCAAGATGGTATTCGCCTGTCATGGTGTGCAGTAAAAAGCATCGATCCCTTGCCTTTCTGAAGTTCTCCTTTCTCCATTCTTTCCCTTGCCTGGCAGGGCTCTGCTCTTGGCACTCTTAAGGGCTATCGTTCTACCCTTTTGCGGCTGCCTGACCAACCCTCCCTTTTCATACCCCCTATTGACATAGGTATCTGAAAGGTCTTGTTAATCTTTTTCCTCCTTAACCATTTATCATGCCTCAGTGGGACCGTAATCTGGTATTAACATTCTTGATGTGTGCTCCTTTTTAGCCTCTCCATAATTGTCCCTGAAGGCTTATTACAATTAAAACCACTTTCCTTGTGTCTATTACATTTGCCCGAAGAGTGAGTGAGCTGCAGGACTTGTCATCCAAGCCGCTTTACTTCTCAGTCTATCCTGATAAACTTCACACAAGAGTCTCCTTTCTCCCAAAAGTGGTCACTCCATTTCACGTAGTCCATTCCATCACTCTGGTTACTTTTTACGGTCTGCCTCATCCCTCAAAGGAAGATGAGTCACTTCACCTTCTGGATCCAAAAAGAGCGTGGTCATTCTACCTTGGCCGCATACAAGAGTTCTGGGTGGAGGACCAACTCTTCGTGGGGTATGTTGGTATGAAGAAAGGTCATGCTGTGCAGAAGCGGACCATCTCCAGATGTGTCGTGCTCTGCGTTAAAACCTGCTACGAAGGCTTGCAAGCTCATTCCACCAGGACTAAAGCTGGAACCACTGCATTAGCCCGTGAAGGTCCTGTCCTGGACATCTGCCAGGCAGCAAGGGCTTTCCTGCACAGCTTCACCAAACATCACTGGCTGGACAGTCAGGTCCGTAGGGATGGGCATTTTGCCTGTTCGGTCCTGCAGGGCTTACTTGTTTGAAATTGGGCTGCAGACCTATGGTATCACTTGGGTATCTAGTGTAAGGTAAGGAATCTGCAGCTAGACAATGTCTCGTTGTCTCTAACAGATGAACAAGTTACTTACCTTCGATAATGCCTTACCTGTCTAACTGCAGATTTCTTACTGACCCAGATAACCTCCCCGCTCTTCAAACGGATTTCTAGGGACAAGGCTGATCCCTTTCAGGGCCCTAGTTTTCAGCACCAGTGGTCAGTGTTATCCATGGCTCCGCGCTTCTGCCCTGGAAAGTCGTGAAAAGAAACTGACGTCGGTGTGACTGGGTGGCCCCTATGTAGGTGACGCAGCAGTCACTTCCGGTCGACAAAGCACGCAGAGCCGATCAACGCCACTTAACAATCAGGGGTGTACTGCTCACAAAAGTCTTCCAGATCCACTCTGACGCCCAGGGAAATTCTAAGGTAAGGAATCTGTGGCTAGATGTAGCCTCTGCCAGAGAAAGCATTACCGAAGGTAAGTAACTTGTTCTATGGTCCCTTAACACTCTCTGTACCCAAACACGGTCTTGAGATACCGGTATACATTGTATATTTGTGCACTGCTAACATGGGTTAGCTAGTCTGCGTTTGGGTTACATTGTAAAATGATAAGATGGCACCTGACGCTTCTGTGTCACTGGTTCATAATTTATATAGTGCTTGCCGTACCATGGGTGTCCACAAGGCCCTCATTTTCATGGTACCCACTCACTTTGGCATGAAGACGACCCTCTGGAACAACACTGGAGATCCCCTTTATATAGTATTTGATGTAACTGATTTTCCTTATGACAAATTGTGGCATGCCTGCTGTTATCTTATTAATAAAGGCAAACTTATTTAAAGATCACTTTAAAAGGAAGGCATTATATTACACACATATATAGTACCAAGGAAGTAACACTGACAACTAAACTAAATAGTGGGTAGATGGTTAGGTAGATGTTGAATGCGCATGCACAAAGAACTATATACTAATAGTATAGTTGCAAGTAAGTGGTAAAGGTTTACACCATTGACATTAGGACTGGTTGGCATAAAGAAAAAAAGGTAAATAATTTTTCATTAAGGGGTTATAGCAGAAAATGTTGAAAAGTTGTACATTCGTTTTTTAGCAAAGGCCATTGTTTTTGTATTTTTATGATACTCTGCGCTGTCAATTTAAGTTCTTTAATAAAAGTAGGAGTGTTTCTGTTAAAAAGGCCATTCTTTTTAATAAGAACTGATTTACCTTGTTAATTAAACAGTCTAGCATGTCTTAATGGACATAGTTTTCCATAGTCTTGTTTTTTTTTTGTTGCAGCGCCAGCAGAAGCTTCAAAAGGAACGTTTAATGAATGATTTTTCTTCAGCCTTGAACAACTTCCAAACCATTCAGAGAAAAGTTTCTGAAAAGGAAAAGGAGACCGTGGCAAGAGCACGAGCTGGTTCTCGACTTTCTGTGAGTTCCATTTTAATAAGACTGAAATTGCAACGTTGTTTTACTGCATTTTTCTTTAGGGATGTCAACTTCATGTGGTTAAAGTTTGCCAACAGGCTGAGCATGCACATGTTGGTTACAGAATGTGTACAAACCTAGAAATCCCTAGAACCATTTTCGGGAAAAATACTAGTTCTTGTTTAATACATCTGGTAGGAAAATTGTAGTTCTTTATTAAATTAATGTAGATTTGTTTGGGTTCAGGTGATATTTGTGATCCACAGATAGTGCCAGGAATAACCTTTACAGGTGGTCCATGTTAGGAAGGCAGACATTATCATTTAAATCTAGACATAAAAAAGGAAGGTATTAACATGTGAAGTCTACTTTTTTGATGTTAAGGTGAATATTTTTAAAAGTCGTTGAAATTGTCAAAGTGGTATCCCCTTTGGAAAAGGGTGAATTCATGATTTTTTTCTGCTGAGAAAAAACAAGAACCATATGCTCCATTAAAATCAACAAGCTCAGCCCTTGGAAAATTAAAAAATTGCTACATTGTCCCATGTCAACAAATCACTTCAGTAAAGGGATTAGTTGTAATCTATGCATGGCTCTGATTCCAGAATGTGTAGAATAGTAGGTTTTATTTATTACAGCTGGTACTGCTATTGTGTCTTTCCTCTTCCGACGAGTCCACGCATGCCACACATTGCCCTGTAGTACTGGAAAGCGGCTGGAGCACGCTGGTGCCGGAGGCTTTTTCTGTGGCTGCTAGCCGCCTTCTCCGACCCCCTACATGTTTTGCCTGCCTTGTTCCTGCCACACCCCTGCCCTCGGTGGCTCTGTGCCGAGTCGGTCCCTGGGTGCCCTTGCTAAGTAGAGGCTCAGCAGTCAGTAAAACCAGGAGGTGGGGGTCACCTCACTGTGCCGTATGGGAGTTAGAGGAAATATGGGGGCAGGGCTGGGTAACTAAGGCCCTGTGAGTCAGTTGGGCTGTTGCTGGGGGGGAGAGGGTCTGGCTTTGGCCTTCCACTCCCTCTGAAGGCAGCCTCCAGTGGAGCTTGCAGGTGAACTGGGGTGGGGTCCGAGCATTGTGTTATTGGAGCACTTTCTCGTGGGTTGAGGCAGCTTTCCTGTGAGGTAGGAGCTCACAGCATACTCTGAAGTAGTGCAGCCAGCCTCACCCACCAACTCCACCACAGACTTGATCTACAGTAAATGGTAAAATGGAGAACCGGTTGTCTTAGCACTGGTTCATTTCTTCTGCAGGATCTGACCCAAAAAACCTGGGCCCGAGGTTCATTTTCTTTTTTTTCTTTTCTTTAAAAATTTCTTATCAAATGTTTGCAATATGGTGATACACTCTGATATTTATCAGAGACCAAAGCAATGAAGGCATGCCAACAAAAGCTACTGAAGAACTCCATCCAAAGTTCTAAACAACTGCTGCAGTCTACAAAGAATTTCCAGGTACAGATACCCCAGTTCAAGCTTATATACGAAGAGGAGTCAGATATACTGACCACTGCACTATTGCCAGAACATAAGCTAGAATCACAGCTGCTTTAAAGGTCCTCAGTGAGTTGGCACCTAAAGTAAGCATTCAGCATTTAACCAAGACCAATTATCATTGGTTGAAATTAATTCAGGAGATCGTCAACAGGGCGTGACCCAGCTTCACACCTGCACAGTCACTAACTGGCTTACAAGGCAATGCTGTTTGTCTAAAACAGGTAATCAGTTCTTGGCATATCAGGACGCCATCAAACTCCCGCCACTTGAAGCAATTACCCAGCAACGATAATGTATCCTTGCCTTGGTTAACTGGTGGGGCAGGCAACAGTGACTCCCTTAATAAGGGCAAATCCAAAATAACTACCTGGAATGCAGAGTCAAGAATTGGACACAAAAAACAAGAAGTGATCCTTAGATCAAATGAAGCACACAGTGATGAAGTAGAAACGAACCTCGTTCAACCAGACACTACTCCAGTGGCAAAGACTGCATTAATCTTCGATGTAGCTCAAAACACTATCTCAAATCGCTCAAGATAACTTTTTGAGACCCATATAAGTAAATGGCAACTGAAAATATTGAAAAGATGAAACAAAAATCTAGACAAAGCTAAAGAGGCTGCGAGTAAACTCCCCTGGATACAAAAAGCATATCCGATTTTCAGAAATGCATCAAACACCCACTCCGAGACCTCTTTGCAGTCATCCAAGCCCGCCAATGAACATCTAATTGTTGAAGCTACACCTCCCATTATGGGCATCCTTAGTACTGACTTTAACAAAGTGGCAACATATAGCCAAGCAGTTGGAGGGAATTTCCTATATTCTTCAACACAAACATAGCTTACTGTACAACAATTAGTGCGACACCAGTGAACAACTTCTAAGGGATGCAGTCTCCCTGAAAGAGCAGCAACAAACCACATATAACATCTTGAGTTTTGCTTCACATTTAAAAGCTGCTACTGCACAACAAATGGTGCCACTGAACAACAAAAATTAGAAGTAATGTCTCCCATAGAGCACTAAAGTGTAGACAATAGGGGGACTGCAAATCTAATTTATAGAATAAATCAATCAATCAATCAATCAGGCATTTGTAGAGCGCACTACTCACCCATGAGGGTCTCAAGGCGCTACAGGGGGGGAGGGGGTGCTGCTACTGCTTGAACAGCCAGGCCTTGAGAAGTTTTCTTAAGCTCAGCAGGTCCTGGGACTGTCGCAGGTGGATGGGAAGGACGTTCCATGTCTTGGCTGCGAGGTGGGAGAAGGATCTGCCACCGGTGGTCGTTCAGTGGATGCGTGGAACGGCAGCGAAGGCAAGGTTAGTGGACCGAAGCTGGCGGTTCGGGTGTAGGTGAGACGTTTGTTGAGGTATGTTGGTCCGGCGTTGTGGAGTCCTTTGTGAGCATGGGTGAGGAGCTTGAAGGTGATCCTCTTGTTGACAGGGAGCCAGTGCAGGTCTCAGGTGGGCAGTGATGTGGCTGTGGCGGGGGATGTCGAGGAGGAGGCGTGCGGAGGCATTCTGTATACGTTGAAGTCGTTTCTGTAGTTTGGCCAAGGTTCCTGCATAGAGGGCATTGCCGTAGTCTAGCCTGCTGCTGACGAGGGCCTGGGTGACTGTCCTTCTGGTTCCGGTGGGGATCCATCTGTAGATCTTGCGAAGCATGCGGAGGGTGTTGAAGCAACAGGAGGAGGAGATGGCGTTTACTTGCTGGGTCAATGAGAGTGATGAGTCCCGGATGAACCCCAGATTGCGTGCGTGGACGGTTGGAGTCTGTGCAGCTCCTAGCGTGGCCGGCCACCAGGAGTCGTCCCAGGCCGAGGGGGTGGAGCCAAGGATGAGGATCTGTGTCTTGTCAGAGTTCAGTTTCAGGCGACTAATCAGATGCCAACACCACCCGTGATGGGTATACTACATTGTATGGCAGACTGGATCTTAATTGTGGTTAACAAGATTTGCATGCAAAGTGCAATAACTAATCAGCCATTGATCAAGAACGGTGCACCTACTGTGTGTAAATCAAGGATGTCAGACCGTCTATTACTTCAGCATGCTGTAAGCCTTTGTTAAATGACTCAGATCCTCAAGCCATTCCAGGGAATAAAACTCCTAAAAAACAAACCAAGACAGTCAAAATCAAGATTCACAAGATTCAAATGAAACACGAAAACCAGTAATGGCTAACCATGCTTTGGGATTAAAACCACTTTATCAATCCAAGGGGCCCCAAGACGTATTAAATTGGCAGAACTTAATAAAATAAATAAGGTATTTTCCAAACCTTGGTTCAGTGACCTCAGCTGACCTTTTCTTAGTTTGCTTTCTTGCAGATAAAAACAGCAATGCTGAATCAACTCGAGCAGCTTGGTCTTTCGAGGAGATGTATGCAAGAGCTGGGCCAGGAAAGAAGAGCTGGGGAAGTGGGTCATGCAACTATAACAAATATCCGCCTATATTTGCAAATCCAGAGAAAATTTATTTGAGCAAGAGTAGCATCAATCTTAAAACAATTGATAAAAGAGAACAGCTTACTTAACACCAGCACTTCATATAAAGATGGCTTACAGCTCATGAAACATCGCTAGTATCGCCCGCCACTTGAAAAGCTCAAAATACGATCTCAATACTCTTGTAAACAGCAATGTAGAGATTTTCAATATGTCTTTACTGGAGATTTCAAGAAGACCTTAAAATCATTCTAGAATTGAACACTTCCAGCGAATGGCCCAATGAAGCTTTATTAATTCCCCTGCCTATATTTCAAAGAGAACGTGAAGTCACTTCCAGAAATGTAATTTTCTGAAACCCTTCATAGCGGAATCAGGACTTAGTTGTCTCAATGTTTGTTTTCTGAATGGTCTACCTGCAAGAAAGACATTTCTTACATCAAACGCAAGCTCTACTCTATACTTTGCCATTATCCACTTCTCATATTTCTATATGTGCTAACACTACGAAGTTATTTCATGGGTAGAAAGTGATCACAGCTCACAGGCAATTCCTCTAAGTACTTGCTTTTGTGTTTTCAGATGCTACCATCTCTGACAGTCTCTTCAACTGCCATAAACTACAAGATCACTTGGAACTCTAGTCTGCCATAGAAGATATTAATGTTCCACACTAATGCAATGCTTGGAAGAAGTTAAATTAACTCAAACTCTATTGAAAGGATGGCATGTGGAGAGAAACATTGGATAAAATAAAAATGATCATTGACCATTTCTCATCCCAAGACATCAGTTTCAACTTACAGCCTCGGGAAGACAGTATTGTAGACTACCCATCAACTATAAAAAAGAAATACAGACGATCCTTAAGACAATTCCTCTCTACCCCCACAAAGCATAGAACATTCTGATACCATCAAACAACTCAGTGTCCTTCAGAAAGTCTGTCAGGAGAATACAAATTGATGAATCAAATAAAAAAAATAAAAAAAGGCCATATTGCACAAAATAGTTGAAATAAAAGATAGAAAAAGTAGAGGAGACGGGCTCATGCTCACATAGGCCGGCCACAGATTTTGGCATTTTGTTAGACATGTGGGAAGCATACCTTACAACTTACAATTTTCCGAGTTGCACACTAAATCCATATGTTGCAATAGGGGATGGAAATATCAGAGAAGCAGTTTCAGTCATCATTAACTAAAAGTCAGACCACCCGAGCCCCCGACTCTAATGGGATTCCAATCGTCATAATGAAACCGGACCCAACGATGTGAAGTAGAATTTTAAAGCCTGCATTCAATCATGTATTGTGGTCTAGTGAGATACCAGTTTTGTGGCAAGGTTCAATAATCCAACCTCTTATTAAACAAGCATTGGCATAGCCAATAGGTCTCGCCTTTGGGACCTTATAAGTGTTTAGCCATGCATCAGTTGCATGACTAAATACTTATAAGGTCCCAAAAGCGAGACCTATTGGCTATGCAAAGCACGGCCGCGAAAGTGAAACTGATCGCGATCGCGATCAAACATCAAAGCGGCCCTGAGGCGCGAAAGTGAAAGTAATCGCGGTGAAGCATGGCGCCCGCGCCCATGCCCATGCCCATGCACTGTAGCTCTAGGCTGGCCTGGTAGCACTTTTTGGAGCCCTCTCAATAAGTCTCGCCAGACCAGCGCATGCGCTGGGTCAGGCGAGACCTAAAGACCAGCGCATGCGCTGGGTCAGGCGAGACCTAAAAAGGAAAGGACCCTGGTAATTTCCATTTGATATATCGTCCCCTCTATCTAATAAATATGGCTGACAAAATCTGAACTGGCTGCAACTTTTGCTGCTGGCCCTCATAGTTCGCCCTGACTAGTTGGGATTTATCCCTGGCCGTTCAACCTGTCACAACTTGTTCACTATATTTGCAGTCATACACCATCTTGACCCTCAAATATCATCTATGACTGCCTTACTGGACACCACTAAGGCCGTTGATTTCATTGGAATGGGGCTATCTCTTTTCCCTTCTGGTTAGACCAAGTCTTAGCGCCAGCTTTATCAAGCAGGTACAGCTCCTTTATTTTTTCCCTCCAGCATGGGTGCGCATGAACGGGCTGATATCTGAGTCTATCCCAATCACTCGTGGAACAAGACAGGGATGCCCGCTTTCCCACTCCTGTTTGCCATAGCAGTGGAGCCACTGGTGGTACGGCTACGTCCGCATCATGCGGATAGGGGACTAGTAATCTCGATGTACGCAGATGGAAGAAAACCTCGCTCCTTTGACTCGTGAGGTAGTTAAGTTTGGTGGTTATTTGGGTATACCCATAAAGTGTGCAAAATCTATCATATTCCCTCTCACTGATAGCACATATCAGTTCACAATAGACTACTGACCAAGTTCGCTATCTTCGTGATACAGAAGAACTTTGGCGGGCAAATTACGGCCGTGCCATGACCTTGTTGGACGACAGGCTAGCCATTTGGACCAAAATCCTTCTATCCCTCACGGGTCATATTGCAATTTTAAAGATGGTAGTCCTTCCTAAATTCCAATATCTTTTTGCTAACATCCACTCACGACTAGATTCCTTAGGCGCTTGAAGTCCAATATGGTTACCTTAATTTGGGCAGGTAAACAACCTAGGGGATCCTGGGATCTTCTCACTCTCCCACTCACTCAAGGGAGGCATGGGTGCACCGGATTTAGCATTATACGCTCACTGTGCCCAAGTCCAATTCCTCCACTATTGACTGTACCCAACTCCTTTTCAGCCACATGTCGCCGTTGCTGCTTTGGATTCGCGATCAGTAGCCCTCTACCACCCTACAAAAATCCCAGAAAAGTGATTAGTACTGTTGAATGCATTTGTTGAGCATGGGAGTGCCTAGAGAAGGGAGCAAAGCTGCCCCATCTCTATGCCCCTTCTATCCCGCTGGTTAACAACCCTCAGATACTGCCTCTATTAGATAGGGATTCTTGCCTCTCACCGCAAGATTACGGTCTTCTCATGCCTCTATCCAGAGGGGCAATTCCTCCCTGCCTTCCAGCCAACTGATACAGCCCCTCCTACGCTACTAGATACCCTCAAGGGCATGGTACATGTAATGCTGTCCACTCAACGTTTCCTGCTTTGCCCGAGGCCCTCCCACCACTGGAACTCATCCTCACCAATTTGTCCCCACAAAAAGTAGTCGCACGATTATATAACACTATGTAATATTCCTCTCCGATCATAGTTTCGAAGGAGCAGGAATTGTAAGAGCCAGATATTGATCCACCTATAATAACGCCCAATGGGCCTAATGTTGTGGAAAACTGAAACTTTTGTCCCCAAATTATAAATTGCAGTTAATACATTTTGAATTCTTACATTGTGTCTACCGCACTCCCCAACAACTGTTTCGAATAGGATGAATTGATGATCCATCTTTCCTGCATTGCAAAGCATCACAGGCTTCCTTCTTGGACCTCGCTTGGCTGTGCCTGAGGGGGGCATTCTTTTGAGAAGAGGTATTTGCCCATACACAGATGATTACTGGTTACATGGTCCCACGGTCCCCCTAGTCCCATTTACTGGGTTATGTTAAAGACTCTCCTGAGTCACATCCCCATCTTATTGCCATGTTGCTGTTATTTACGAAGAGGAGAATGGGCATACAGTTGAGTAGGAAATCCATCCCTACAATCAAAGCATGGATAACATATTATGTATTGCCAAGAGCAAGTGCAACTGTAAACCTTGTGGGAACTTATGCCCCTTCTCTTCAGACCTGCAGATATATGGGAACCGTTCAGCTCTTGGCTCCGTCACAGGGACTCTGATACCCCAAACTCTACTCCAGTGTCACAGTTGTCTGCACTGGCTTAGCTTTTACCTTGTGTCTCAGGAGACTTGTGGGAAATAGATGGCTAATGTCAACATTGTTTTTTTTTTATCTCACAGATACCGATCATACAATTATATGTGCTCAATAATGCCTTTTCATATCTGTGGATTTTATCCGGTAGATAATGTGACATGTAATATGTATGATATTGCTCTTCATGACATTGTTCGGTCCACTGCTTTTCAATGTCCCCCCCCCCCCCCCTTTCCTTCGCCCTCCCTCCAACCTCCGTACTGTGCTGGTGATATTCTAATGTTGTACTGTTTTAATTGACAAATACCAATAGAAAAAAAAACTTCCATGTGATAGCCCTTCTAGATGCTGAAGGAAAACTCTTCAACAATATTTAATATTACATCTGATTGGGTAACTGAGAAGTTGGCCTGGTATATGCTGTCCACTAGTTATAGTGGGCACCTTGCACCAGTCCAAACAACCCCTTATTGATGATAGGTAAAAGACCACCTTTATTGAAAGCTATCCTAGTGGTAGCTATGGAGAGCAGCCTTCAGGCTAAGTCTTGAAGGAATGTAAAGCAGCTTGTTTTACCAGTCTATAATCCCTTGAGTGGCTAAATGAAAGGAGACCACACCAGGTATATATATAAAATATATGTATTTATTCCTAAACACACTCTACTAGTCTCTTTATGAAGCTAGCGGTAAAAGCACATAAGTTACACTTCAAATATTACAGTAAAGTAGCACAAATACACGTTAGGCCCTAGGAGCGGACCAAACCATATACTAAAATAGTGGTATAAGAACCGCGACTTAGCTAGACACAAGGCCTAGAGCCTGTAGAATCGCTGGGACCCCAAGGAACCACCTAAGGTAGTGACGCAGGGGACCCACGGGAGCCGTGTGCAGTGTGAGAACACAGCCGCGAGCTCCCATTAGCTTCTATGGGGAAAGTCGCGGTTAGATTTATAGAGTTAAAGGACACTTAGGAATGGACTAGGACCAAACCCTCTTGGACTTAGACAGTTCTAGGGTCAACACCCACCGGAGGACTCGAGTTACCTCACCCAGGGAAGCCGGGTGCATAGGTGTCAAATGGTGTCAGGTCGCGTAGTCGTTTTCAATGGCCGCTGGCTAAGAAGTGCTGCTGCCGGGAAGATGCGAAGTGTCCG
The DNA here is from genome assembly GCF_964204655.1 of Triturus cristatus. NCBI lineage: Eukaryota > Metazoa > Chordata > Amphibia > Caudata > Salamandridae > Triturus > Triturus cristatus. The sequence continues at coordinate 257,730,362 of NC_140584.1, forward strand.
AAGAGATCCAAGCCTGGATCGGAGAACCTGAAAGCAGAGGGGACAGAGTCTGGGTCACTTGCCAGTGACCAGGGGCACGATAGACGAATGCCCACCAATGTCTGGTGTTTCAGGTGAAGAAGGTGAAGCTTGACTCTTCAGCCATGAGGACCAGGAGGCTTCGAGGATGAGCAGGAGCTGGATTAGAGCTGGATTAGAGCTGTCCCACGAAGGATGTCGAGTGCTGCAGCGTCGGTGCCAGGATTGGAAATAACAAGCCTTGGCAACAGCAACCCATGCAGAAAGGAGAAAGATGCTTCGGTGCGGACCAGTAAGGTCCGAGGGACTCCCCCAGCGAGGAGGAGTTGGGGCACGTCTGGAGCAACCAGCGAAGCCCAAAGAAAATCAGAGTTGCCTTCACAGGGACCCATCAGTCAACGGACCAGGGATTGCGAAGGGACCTCGAGCGGGAATGCAAAGAGCAGGCTCACGGAACACTCGTGGAGTGTAGGCCCACAATCTTCGGTGCAAAAGGTGCTCGGGTCTGGGCTACAAGTAACCCAATGCACAGCCTCGAGAGTCGTCGGGAAGCTAATGCACTTGCAAATGTGCACGGTGTCCAGGGGTTCCGGTTCCAAGGTACCCACGAGGGCTACGGGTCTCAGCTTTGCTGGGGACTCAGTTCGGCCTCTGGGAAGTCTGGAAATCCACCTCTGGTGTTGCAAAGTCTTCGGCGTCTGGCGGGAGCTTCGGAGATGCAGACCGGACAGATGCGTCTTTGGTGCCTGCCAAGCAGGGGAGTAACTCCTTTACTCCAAGAGAGATTCTTCAGTCATCTGGCGTTGAACAGATCGTCGAAGTTCCAGGATTCAGTTTGAGTTTCGTCCAGGGATATCTAAAATTCTGGTTACAGAGGTACCTTCTTTATACCCAAGGAAGGGGTTGGACTAACTCAGGGGACCCACCTATGGGAGGGTTTGGAAAGAGGGGTGGCTACACCCATTTCCTTTGTCCAGTTTCACGCCAGAGCAGGGGCTGGTAGCCCCTGCAACCGGTTTGAGCTGGACTATGCACAGGGACACCAAATGTGCCCCCAGTGCAGGACTTCAAAGCACTCCTGGAGTGCTCCCACCCAGCTCTAATCCACTAAGGCCTGTCTGGGAGGTGGTAACACCTCCCTGTGACAGGAAACCTATTGTCCAGACCTCCCCTGCTGGAGTTTCCGTCAGCAGCAGGAGGCTAGACTTGTGTCTGTGGCTGCAGCATCCATTTTGTGATGCCAGGGCACTTTTAAGCTGGTTCCTGGTATACCTATGCTGTTGTGTCTCTCCCTCTAGAAGGGTGGGATCATACTCCCACAGCAGTTACTGGTGTGGGGGTCTGATACCAAGGTGTTTGACACCAAACACGACATGTTTCCGTGCAGCCAGTCCAAAGTTAGCATTTACCGTTTGGTTCTAATGCACTTGAGTATATGGTCAGGCTGCACTACAGACCACCCCGGAGAAGAGATTCCGAAGGCTGCAGAGGGGCTCTGCTCATGCATGGGCACCCTCTCACACAAAACCAAGCACCCTGCCTTCAGGATTGATAAGGCCTGCCATAGGGGTGACTGATAGGTTCCTATGTGCAGTGATAGGTGAGATATAGTGAACCTATATCTCTGTAAGGGGTGCATGCACCACCTTACCCAGGCTGCAGCAGCAGACCTGTGGTGTCATTTTGGAGGGCTTCCCAGGGGTGGCATAATGCATGCTTCAGCCCCTGGTAGGCCTCTGGGGTACCTATGCTCTGGGTACATAGTATACCATATACTAGGGACTTATAAGGGCACCTCAGAATCCAATCTGTGGTGTACCTAAGGTATTGGGAATCAATTTAGAGAGGTAGCAGCTAGGCTGGGGTCCTGAATAGTAGGGCCCCAGCCAGACTAAAGTCGAAAAACAGTGAAACATCAGCAAAATGTGGGGTAACCATAAGAAGCAGATCCTACTCTCCTACAGTAACAACAAATAACTTGCTGCCGGTCTATCAAACCGGTTTCAGAGCAGGATGTGCCACCTCAGACAATACAGTAGCATTGACTCTTCTTATAGGGAAGACATTATACCTTGGAAGATCACTTGATGTCTATTTTGTTGACTACTCATCTACCTTTGAGAAAGTAAATTACAACTGCCTTTGGTCAAAGCTCTTAGCACTGGGTAGGGATGTCAATCTGTTGCACTGGCTAATTGCACTACACTCCCACTCTTGGTTGCACAGCAATTTGTCGGACAAGCAGCATGCTTCTTCCAAAATTACCATAAAAATGGCCTTGTGCAAGGCTGTGTGCTACCTCTGTCGCTCTTCTCAATATATATTTCTGACTTGGGTAGCTATATACAAAATTCTGAATTCCTCCAACCAAAATTGGGAACTTGTCCCGTTAGCTATTTAACATACGCAGATGACCATATAATCTGCTCCAACGGATTACAACATCAATTTAAAGCACAGTGAATATAACTGTAATAATTGCCTCTCTGCCAACACCAACAAAACAAAAGTTATATCTTTTAGGAAGAGTTCTCATAAATTCATGTGGAACCTAGGACATAATACAGTAGAGACAGCAAATTCATACGTTTATGTGGGATTTCATGTGGATAAACAGTTCTCTTCAATACATCATCTAAATACATTAAAAACAAAGGCTATTACTGTAACAAAAGCCTTACAAATGTTTTCACAAGTATATGGTGTGCTTATTATGAGGCCCACTATAACTGCTCATGGGGCAAAACTGAGTACAGTCTTGACTTATGCCTCAATAGTATTCAATAAAAAGAGGTTATATAAACTAGGAACAGGTTTCATCCAAAATTGTTGACTTCTATTCAGCTTACAAAGCTCATCCACGCATGCAGTGATTAAACTCTTAACTAACCCTTTCATCAGTCGAGGTGGTTCACCTGATTCAAAAAACAATTACTGCTTTGAATGTGCCACTGCAAATAGATTCTTTGAGAGGCTTGATTAATTAAGAGTTGATACAGAACTCGAGGATTAGTTCAGGTCTCTATGCTAATCAAATGACAGCTGCTCTCCTAGATCATAACTTGCAATCAATGAAGGATCTTCAGAAAATACCCAAGTCCATCCACAAAATTGTCATCTGGGAAACCAATCTGGCATTCTTTCTCATAAGGGACTTGTTAAGAAAAACTTGAACTCCTATGTAATCCGAATGCATTTGCTCTTTGAATTATTTATTTATTTATTTATTTATTATTTAAATGATGGAGCACTTCCACCAACGTACCCAAACCATATTTTCACTCCCTCCACCGAAGCGGACTCCTCGACCCGTCTTCCCCTGGAAAAATCACCCTCATACTGGCTGCGTGCGGTGCAGCCACTAAGGTTAGCCATTCTTCTCCCTTTTCCTCAAGTATAGGCCCTGAGGTGAGTTATTCTCCCTCTTCCCCTTAAGTGTACATTGATTATTTCTCAAATAATGTGCAATAAGTAAACAAAAATCTATTACAGAGCAAAAATCTAAAAGTTTTGTGGCTTAATTTTTAAATGAAAAACCTAGTGCTGTTATATGCTTAACTGTTGAACCTGGCAGACGTTGGTTGCATGGATTCCCCTGATTTCTTTGCTTTCTGACCTCCTGTTTTGCTGACTTTTTTATTTTTTTGCTGGCTTCAGGATTCTGGGCACTTTAACTGCCAACCACAATTGGCTTATTTAATTTACTTATAAGTCCCTAGTAAAGTGCATTACATGTGTCTAGGGCCTGTACATGTAAATTAAATGCTTCTAGTGGGCCTGTAGCACTGTTTGTGCCACCCACTTCAGTCTGAGGCCTGTCACTGCAGAGTCTGTGTATGCAGTTTAAACTACCATTTCGACCTGGCAAGTTAACCCACTTGCCAGGCTTAAGTCTTCCTTTTTAATACATAAAACTCCTCTCTAAAGTAGGACCTGAACAGCCCCAGGGGCTGGGTGCAGTGTAGTTTAAACCTTGGGCATGTACGTCTAAGTTTTACATGTGCAGGCAGTGAAAAACTCCTAAATTCGTTTTTCACTACTGCAAGGCCTATCTTGCTCTTAGGTTAACATTGGAGATTGCCATATTGCCTCTTATAATTTTCTAGTGGTAGCAGATAAAAAATGCCACTTTCTAAAAGTTTACATTTTGTTACTTTAACCATTCTTTGTCTTTGCATGTTTCTGAATACACGTCTGTCGTGGGTGACAGCTGGGCTTTGTGCATCCTCTCTAGACAGTCACACACAAAGGGAGCTGAAGTCTGACATTCACACCCTGATGGCCCATCACCAGGCTGATGGGCCTTCCTGAACTAGATAAAAGGGAGAAGCTGACACTTGCACCTGAACAGTGCTGTGCTTGTCCCCACACAAAGAGCTGTATACCCCCTTTTTAGTGAGTCTGGAGCCGAGGCAGGAAGGGCAGAGACCTTTTGTTCTTCAAAGGCCTCTCTTTGAAGTCTCCCTCACTCCAAAGGCACAACTGGGTTTAAGTACTGGACCCCTGACACCACCAACTCTGTACATTCTGGACATGAGGAGACACTGCCAGGAAGGAGGAATACTGTGCTGCTGAAAGGACCGACACTCTGCTGGATTTGCTGGATCCTTGCTCTGCTGTGCATGCCCTGCTGCCCCTTGCCTGGTGGATGGAAGGACTGGACCTGAATCTCTACGTCCCCGGAACTAAGCAACTCCAAGGGCTTGCTGGCTTGCCTCCTGTTTGGAAGTCTCGACGACATCAAAGACTTCCTTCAGCTTTGCTCCAGCTGCTGGACTCTGCCAGCTGTGAGTCCTCCCCTGCCAAGATGTGCCAATCCAATGCTGGGCCTTGAAAAGGGGTTCTGTAGTTATTGTTTAAAAAATAAATCTATGCATTGCCTGCTTTGCGCTAGTCAGAACCAACGCATTCTTCTTTGATGTCGACGCAGCGCCGCTTCGAGGACATCCCAGCGAGGCTCGATGATGACGCAGGACCTGACCGCGAAGCTCAATGACGACACTTCACATGTATTGTTAGGGGTTCGACAACGTGGGACTCGAATGCGAGGCTCGATGATGAGGCATTGTCTTCATCACAAAGGAATTCAAGGCAACACCCATCTGCAAGGCCTAACTATGATGCAACAACCCTACTGCGAGACGCATCTTGCTCTCGCTGTAGATGCATCTTCTGGAAAGGCAATGTTTTCAGCAGGGCCTGCGTAACTTCTATATCCAACCCGCATTCCATCACTGTTGGCTTGACTCTTCAGATTGGCCTGGTCCAGCGCGGCCAGATAGCCTGAGTTGATGTTTTATGACTCTAGATACAATATTTCAAGATTTCTTTAAAAAGAATCATAACTCCGGTTCTACTTTTTGAATTTTTGTCATTTTGGTCTTGTTTTGTCCATTAAATTAAACTATTTGTCTAACATGTATGTTTGTGTGGTGTTTTTCTCGGTTTTACTGTATTAATTGTTGCATGAATACTTTACACATTGCCTCTTAAGTTAAGCCTGCCTCCTCTGTACCAAGCTACCAAAGGGTGAGCATAGGTTAATTTTGGGTGTGTATCTGACTTACTCTGACTAGAGTGGTGGTCCCTACTTGGACAGGGTGCATACCTCTGCCAACTAGAGACCCCATTTCTAACCAGAACATTCAGTTTGGCTTGTTCCTGAAAAAAAGATGTGTGTTAACAGCTGCAAAAGGAGGAATCATCTTCCCTTTTTTGGTTAATGTGGAGGTGGAGAAAGATGGTGGTTGACTGAATGTTCGGCCCCCATGTGAGCTGCTCTCCCCCTTACCATCATCATGTTTTGGCTCACAAATGATGTTCCACTAACTGTCCAGTGTGTCCCAGGGATAGGGGGGCCACTGCGCAGCTCAGACTGCTCCAGCGAAAGCTTGATGATGGATGTGGGTGCTGTTGTCAATCCAGGGTCTTGCCTGCTTGAACCTTCCCTATTGTTTGCAGCACTGCCAGGTGGTACAGAGGTCCTCATCATTGTAGCTTGTCCTTCCTGAATGGTGTGATGCAGGGTCACATTAGATTTTGGGTGGAGAGTTTGGGTGGTACCAGGTATTCTGCTGGTCACGACAGAGATGCCCCTCTAAAACTGTGAGCACGATCAACGAAGATTCCAGCCTGGAGGTGTGGTAGAATGAACTCCTGTTTGGGGCTCAGCATGGTGCATGGCTTGTGCTAGATGGACTACGTGATTTGTCTGTTTTGATAATCCGCAGACACAAAGCTGCTGGGAGGGCATTTTTCACAAGATTTTGCTCATAGTGAGGCAGAGTATGCAGTTTGTCTTTTCCTGAAGCAAGTAATTTATAGGCTTATGGCTTGGCTGATTTACCTCACCGTAGCTCTGTTTAGCATTCCTGGATTTCTTCTGTTTTTGCTAGCAGTAGCCACTTTGATTCTGTCCATGATCCAAAGCACCTGGTAGGTCTTTTCAGATATCACTAAGAGGTAACTGTTCCTAAAAAAAGAGGGACCGGGACAGGGACTCCTATTGTGGTTGATAAGAGTGTTGGAGTGGTCTCTCAATATAGTTTGGTTCGGATGAAGGTGGGGGAATTGATCCTTTTAGATATAGTGCCCTCACACACCCTTGCGAGTTTCATGCTTCATCATCAGTCGTTGCTCCTCGTGGGGGTGGCGCTGCTGTCCTTCACAGGCCCCGCGAGAGGGCTCTTTATCTGAGATCTTTTAAGGTGATGCTGCAGTTGTGCATGTGGGTGTGTGGGCCTAGGAAAGTGAGTTAAAAATACTTTATGGTACCCAGAAACCAAGTTTTATTCAGGTGTCCGGAAGATAAGGTTGAAAAACAAGGGATGAAGAGCACCTCCTTCAAGCAGATGTAGCGGAGGGATGAGTGGCTTCCTGCTGCTCTTAAAATCCGTGTAAGTGAGTGAAAGGTGGAGTTAAGTCAACATGTTTCGTTCTTCGAGATGGTCCCTAATTGATCCAGGAGCGCTTCGTCAGGACCGTGAGGTGAAAATAAAAGAAAGTGAGACTAGTATTCAGGGAAGAGACACCCTGTAATCCTACTATACCTATAGTCAGGTGTCAATGCGTCTATGCGCTAATTGGAACGTCTGGATCGAGATCCTTTACCCAACCCCTCTATTCTGAGTGGTTGGCCTCGCCGGTACTCACTGCGGTAATGAGGATAGGTCTAGTCATTCACCCCGTTGGAAGCCCATTACCTACCCCTCCGGAGTTACCTGTCTTTTCAGATAGCAGCACGGCAGGAGCCTATAGTTCAGTTGGGAAGGTTATAGTCCAACAAGGAGGTACACAAAGATACAAGAAAGCCAAGTAAGTTAACTAAACTTTTGCCCACATAAACCCATATAGACAAGTAGAGAAAGGAGGGCCAGGGTAGCTCACATGACTGCTGGTTGTCATAAATAGATTTCCCGTATAAAGCTGGTGGCCCTGCTCCTTGTGACAAGAATAAACCATCCGAGGTTGGCATGATAGCTTACAGTCACTTGCTGTCTGCAAAAGATTCCTCCCTGATCTATTTCTTCAAACATTACTATAAAATGACTCCTGCCTTAGGCATCTTGATTTTACCAAATGGGAAAGTCATGGTTTGGAAAACAGAGACCGGGGCCTGAGTGAGCTGCATCGTTCTAGCTGACCAACCACAGTTGAGTCTAATATTAAGGAGGAGGAATCTAGCAACTACCTAACCCTTATCCCTGAATTCACTCACCATACAGCCAGCTCCCACAGAAATTGAGCAACTTTGAATCTCCACCTCGGAGTCGGTGGCAGCCGTCTGTTTGTATTTTGCCTCAAATATGAAAGGTTTCGGATACCTGGCTAATTTAACAGCTAATTCAACAGGAGTGTCTACTTCCAGAATACATATGGGGGAAAGGAATTTGGAGTGACCTGTAGGCAGGATTGAGCCGCAAATATGAGCAAAACCAGGTTGAAAATATTATTCTCATTGAACTGCTCTGAATTCTTTTTGGTTTTTTAGCTTTTTATTTCAATTACCAATAGTATACAAACATGTTAAGATGACAGCAGCTGGTACAGAATCACATTGTTGCTCACAATATCTTTCCTGTGCAACATATTCATTATTGTATTTGATCCCATACATGTCTTCACACATTGAGTTGCCAGTTTTACCCCTGTATTTCACCCTCCTAGGCCTCTTCTCGCTGTCCTTCCCCGCTCTCATGTGTCAAACCTAGTATAAAATAGTCTTGTCCCATACTTTCCACCCAGGCCTTTCCATGTGTGCCTGCCTGCTTCTCGCACAGTCTGCAGTCGGTTCTCTAGCCATCATCTTCCTTAATATCAGTAACCAGGATCAGATTGTTCGCGCGATATTTACAGTTCTTTTATCATGCTTCGTTTATGATTTTGGGTCGTGATGGGATATGATTCTGTTGCTTCTCTGCTCTAAGTTATGTACCACCTCATGTACTTACGGCCATCTTGAGTTGCAGCTCTCTGGCACCCCATATTGATTCTGAATTCTTACTAGAAGCAGCTTCTCTTCCTCAGAGAACTGAGGAAACCACTGGGTAGTATTTTCCACTTACAGATTACTTAGAAAAAGGTACGGGTCCTACCGGATTTACAGATGATGACTGTTTTGACTCCGGCATTGGTATTGACATTTGCCTCATCATGAAGCATGCACATATTTTATGTGGAGAGCAGTTTGAGGAAACATTTGCAGAATTGCTCCCCGAAACGGAAGTCGCATTGCAATTGGATAATTCTGCTAATCTCACACTCATTAATGGGAAGGACTGTAATAATGCTTTGAGACCTGTTAAACCTAGTAAAAACATAATCTTACAATCCTCAATTCCTAACAGTGACACTTCTCAACAAGAAACCAGAAGAAAGTATGGGCACTCGGGAGCCTACATTGTCCTCCATATTTAATCTGATCCTAGCCTAGAGAGAGCACCTGCCCACAAAGGCAGCACATCTGAAGTCTCAGGGCTTAGTATGTATAACAACTCACCATAACTACAATTACATACATACATATTCCTGATGTTAAGTTTAATATTGTTATTCACAAAAAGTCAACAGTATTATCCTTTACTAGCCCCTCTGGAAAAGCAGGGATTCTTATGTTGTCATGCCTAGAATAATTTTCCTGCTCCATAAGCCTTGATTGAGCTGTGATTTAGTTGATTATGTGGGTCAGAAATTCTGGCTTCCATGGAAGTTTTTTTCTCTTCTACATATGAAAGTCTTTGCTCGAAAACATTTTGGGCCAGCTACAAATCTATTTTGATATTCCTTCCTCTTCAAGACAATCTGTGTGAAGATAGTTATTTCATCTATGAGATCATCTTTAACACATTTGACCTGCTTCTCACATCATCCTAAAAGCATATAACTTCCTGGTCATGTTTAGCTCATTTAAAGGTTGGGAATCCCTTCTGACTGGTGCATAAGAGTAGTTGCCCGAACGATTAAAAAATAAATGGGGCTGGAATAGGAAGTCTGCTCTTATGCTGCCTGCCTGGTTCTGGTCTGTTTTTGTGCAATCCAGTCAAATAATTTCTGCATCTGTACAGCTTTAGTTTGTCAGGTTTAGTTGAACTGATCCCACTCTAAGTACATATGTCCCTGAAGAAATCGAGATGAAAACGGTCTACTTTTAAAGTAATTTTTGGGTTGAAAAAGATTTTTAGTCTTGCTGCTCTTGTAATCCTTTTCTATAACCTGACTGTTGTGTTTGTGGCAAAAAAAGGTAATGTTTTTTAACTGCAGTGTTTTGTTTGCTTTTCAGTCAGGGAAAGGGTAGAAATCAGCCAAGATGTATGTTGCATCATGCAAAGCATCAATGTGCACACAACCCTTAGTAGACTTGTCCAAAAGTGAACTTGAGGCAAAATGCTTAGCGACTGATGTAGCCTGCCAGGGTTTTCGTCATACACATACTTTAATACTCTGCTTTTACATTGGGTTGATTAACACATCATAGTATGAAGAACATCAGGTGTTAATTAAGTGATTCCTTAAAAGACGTTTGACACCCATTCCAAGCACTTTTATGTACATTGCTGTTTCACTTATGTACGAACATGCAGGTTGTTCAAATTAAACAACTGAATTCAATATTTGTATTGCCTCATTTGATGTTAAAACCAATGCTGTATATTAAATTGTTGTGTACCTATTTTGCGAAACTTTGTTTTTTAACGTAGATCAATTTCAATAAATGTGTCCGTTAATTTATGTGATGTTAAATGGTTATTCATATTAGCAAGTAATAGTTTACTTTATTTTAGGAAGATCAGAGACACAAGGATGAGCAGTTGGTTTCCTTCGACAAGTACGTTCTTTCCATATTGATGTTAATAATTTGGTATATTCTTTTCACAACCACGAGTATGACCAGAAAGCTTGCTGTCACTTGTTTATTTATAATTACTGTATTTTAAAATCAAAAGCTAAGAAGTAAATGAAAGACCACCTAATTTGTGTAATTACAACTTCAACATGCTGCAAATAAATTACAAAAAAAATAACATAGAATTGGAGAAAAATAAATCTACACAAAGTATGTGCATGAATCATCATAATTGTATTTTATTGGGGCTATTTGTAAAGCACAAACCTTTCTCCAGAGCGTAGCATAGAACTATTTCTTTAGCAACATGCACTATGTTCCTCTCAAAAAGCTCTATGTCCACTTATGTGGGGTACAAAGGTGTGTCTATCTGTGTCTGTCTACTTCTCTTGCCGGAATTGGAAAAGGAGAATTATCAGACTGGAAATGTATAACACTTTTGGCAAGTACATTCCTTCGTCTACTACAGTTCCACATCATAGCGCTACTTGCACCACTACGCCTAACCATTTCTAACTTTTTGTCTTCCCTACACACCTCTTCTTATGACTGATCTGTTAATCCTCTATACTACCTCTCTCAGTCCCACCCTTCACCTTCCATCAACCAAACCCTGCAACAACTCACCAATACTGCTGTCACCTCTCCCCTTGCCCTTACAAATATCCTCTTAATAATCAGCTTCATGACCACCTCCCTGTGACACCAGCTCTCACCCGTTTTCTTTTCATGCATCCTCCCCACACTCCCTTTCTGACAGGGACTTTTGCATAGATGTTTGAAATTTGAGATTGATTTGGGAGCTGGAGACCTTGTCCTGAAAGACCAAAAGGGCAGGGACTTTGTTTTCTCTCTAAATATTACCATGGCCATAAAAAATCCAGTTAATCATCTCATTCTAGATCTTTATAATCCCTGAATTTTCTATAAGGTCACTGTTGCTCATAACTGGCAGGCATTGCAATATCGGGGATTGCACATGTTGGGGGCTGGACTGGACATGGGAGCAGTGCATCTTGGGACTGTGCCCCAGATCCAAACGACACAAGGTGACTTCCAGGTACATAGATCGTGGACTCCTAGTCGCCAAACGGCTGCTCACGCGCCGATGAAGTCTCCTACCCCCCAGTGGCCGTAGCCTGGTACCAGTCGATTTTATGCTGGGCGCAGGCGGAGGGTGTGGCTCTTCAGCGGGAAGACGCCAGAGGGCTGCGTAAACCACCGATAGCTGTGGCATGGGACGCGATTCTCTCAGACTTTCGCAGAGCCTGGTGCGATCGCCCGCAGTCGACGCCGGGTACACCAACGGCTGTCGACGGACATGAGAGTGCGAAAGGCTCATAGTATAGGGAATGGGGGTGGTCTTCAGTGCCTCGTCCCACCGCTCTGCGCGAGTTCATGCATGTCTTCTCTGCCTTTCCTCCCATACACACACTTGGCACCCACATAATTACCGGGTACGCCATCCGAACTATAGTTAATACACATTGCATAGAATGGGAGACTGGGCCAACACAATACATAAATACGAAGATATGCTAGGTCTAGCACGTGGACGAAAGGGAAGTCAGGGGTGCGGCACACGAGGAAATGTATAATTCTAATGTAAATGTTCTAGGTGTAGGGTACAACATTCCATGTTATGTTATTATACAAACAATATGTAAGTTTTTCACAGTAAGCTATGTTGCTAAATTAGTAAATGAAACAGACAGACTATAACAGATGTAACTGGCCAGAATGTCATTTATCAATAAGGGCTCTGTCTCTGTGAAGCAGTGGTCTGAAATGTATTGTACACAATGGCAAAATAGAAAATGCACTGAAAATTGCAAATTTGTTGAAAAATAATAAAATTAAACAAAAAAAAAAATCAGGGATTGCACATGTTCTTTCTATCTTCAACATGCCTTCTTTTACATACAGGAGGCAGCATCTCAGAAGACACATCCAGTTTGTGTTGGAAGGATGTTTGCTGCTCTATAAAACAGAAGGAGTGCATGCATTGTACTTAGCCTAAATTCAGAATAAAGTGCCCACTAAAGTGCTATCAATCCATCTGTGTATTTAGTGTCACCAGCTTTATCCTGATGATTTGTTAATGATGGACCTAACCCGATAACAGGCCCTTGGTTTTCTGTACTATTTATCACTCTTTACATTGTGAAATTCTCTGTAATGGAAACAACATTCAGTCTAAGTTCCTCCAAAGGGGTCCTGTTTATTAGAGTAATTGTAGACTGCAAAGTGGTCAGAGCCTTTGCTCCAGAAAAAAATAAAATTATAATGACACATTGGCTTACTTGGCAGACGGTTGATTTCTGCTTGTATTTCGTATGAGAATAAGCTCCGAAACAAGGGCACCAGGGTTTCAAACTTCTTGACTGTAGTATTTTTAAAAGATGAACATTGAAATCTTGAATGCATTCTTAAACGGGCTGGTACCTATTTTCTCTCACGTCACTTCGTCCAGGAAAAACTTTACTCCTTTAATTTACAGCACAGACTTTCAAAAAATACCTCGACTCCTCACCCAAAAGCTTATTTGACTCTGTGACTAGTCTGTCCCTTCCACATTCCTCAACCTTAAACTCCGACTATAGGCTCCTCTGGGTTCAGTTAGGAAGCTGCCTATTTCACCTTCAATCTACTGATTGTAATCTCTAACAAACTATTACACAAACCTTCTAAAATTGAAGGCTTCGCTTCTGGCAGTTTAACCCTTCCTAACTTGTTTTCAGGGAATGCTTGTTGTTGTGTGCATGAACAACACACTGCAATATTTTATTGTAATTGAAGTGGAATTCATTACCTCTTCCTCTGAGAGCTGCCAGTGCACCTGTTGGATAGGACCATGCTTCACAGCATCACAGTCTATGCAGTTCACTTGTGAGGAACAAGCAAGGTTTGGGCATGGTGTTAACTTTTCTCAGTTGAGCTCTTAATAATTGGAAACTTTAATCTTAAGTCCAAGATAAAGGCTCTGACCGTAGGAATCGAATCCAGCTCCAGTAACAGCAAGGGACTTTTCGCCATCATCCAGGAATTCACCAAATCAACAGCCGCTGCCTACACTAGCACCACTACCCAACAACTCTGCAACATCCTCTTCGACTTCTTCCATGTAAAAAATCACCAAGATCGATGGCAACTTCGAACCCCAGCCACCCCCCATTGACCTTTCCAGCCTGGTAACCTTTTCAACCAAGGACTCCCACCTGACAACACTTTATCCATCGAGGACCCTGCAGCAATATTGAAGACAATCCACTCAGGGGCACCCACAGACCCCTGCCATATCTACAACCTGGGAAGAGCCATGATCAATGCTGTACTCACTTCCAACATCAACACCTCCCTCAAGACAGCCACCTTCCCAGATACCTAAAAACACGCTGAAGTCACAGCCCTCCTCAAAAAAAAAACTTGGCCGACCCTGAAGTACTCAGCAACTATCTACCCATCTCGCTGCTCCCTTTCCCAGGTAAATGAATCGAGAAGACAATCAACAGACAGCTCTCTGACCACATAGAAAGCCACAAACTCCTGGATGTCTCGCAATCAAAATTCCAAAACAACCATAGAAACAAAACCAATCTCACCACTGCCACAGACGACCTACTTGCCATTCTGCACAGTGGACAGACCTCCACCTTCATCCTCTTCAACCCCTCTGCTTCCTTCGACACCGTCTCCCACCACACACTCATCGCCACATTACACAAAGCGCAAATACAAGGGCCAGCTCTCGAATGGATAGCCTCCTTCAACGAGCCAGGCTCACACCATTCACATCAGAACCCAACGACCTCATCTACGGAGTCCCACCGGGATCATCTGTACATGACTCCTCTGGCTAACGTCATCTGATTCCCGGACGATAACCAGCTCATTGTTTTCCCTGTCAGATGGCACAATCACCACCAAGACAAACTTCAACCAATGCATGATAAGCATGGCCAATTGGATGAAATAAAACTGACTCAAGTTCAACTAGGACAAAACTGAAGTGCTGATCTTTCAGAATAAGAGCTTACCTTGGGACTCCACTGGTGGCATGTGGAACTTGGATCCACACTCACCACAAACGACCAAGCTAGGAACCTAGGCCTCATCCTGAACACCAACCTCACCATGAAGCCCCAGGTTAATGTCATCTCTTCCTCATGCTTCCACATCCTCTGCATGTTACAAAACATCTTCAAGTGTCTCCTGCTGGATACCAGACGTACCATTATGCAGTCCCTAATCACAAGCAGATTGGACTACGGCAACACACTGTATGCCAGCATCCCAGCCCATCTTCTTCGCAGACTTTAAACCGTCCAAAGCACTCCTACCAGACTCGTCCTCAACCTCCCGCGCAGAACCAGCACCACTTATCAGCGAGCTCCACTGACTACCTATCCAGAAGCCCTGCCAGTTCAAACTTCTCACACATGCATTCAAGTTACTACACAACACTGGACCCGCATATTTCAATCACCGGCTTCACTTCCACCAACCCACCAGACAACTTTACTCAGCTTCACTCTCACTCGCGAACACACACACATTCCCAGCATTCACAGAAGCACAATGGAAGGTCGATCATTCTATTACCAATACGCCAAATCCTGGAACAACCTCCCCCAACACATCAGGGCCTCCTCCTCACTTCTTGAGCTCCGCAAGAAGCTGAAGACCTGCCTTTTCAATTAATCTTCTTGCTGGACCATCAAGACTGCCTGTACTCAGGCCTAGCCTCCCCAGACACCTACACTCACCTATACAGCATCTGGATACCCTCACAGGTGACAAGCAACGCTCAACAAATCCACCTTGCATTACTAGTGGCTTCAAAATCCTTAACCTTTTCCTCTCTTCAATCTCTTTGCCATTATGGGCAGTGACTAATGTCCTTTTTGTCCTTTTTTGGGTGGGATGAGTCTGGGACTCATTAAGAGTTGCTTTATAATTCAATCAAGAATTAGAGACTCCCTAAGAGATGCATCATAATTGAATAGGTCGAGAGATCCTTTGTGCCTTTCCGTAATCTTATTAGCCACAAAGCCTTTCTCAAGTTCAGAAGTCCCATTACTGCACTGCTCACTCAAACTTGAATCATTGTCGTATAGATTTTGTGCAAAGCAAGCAGCCCAAAGTGAGCAACTGAGTGCATGGTGATCATTGCTTAGCCACATAAGATTAGAAAGATTTTTATTTTATTTAAATTTGCTTCTTAAACATTGACTGGTTCCTTTGGATGCCAGAAAGAAGGACCAGTAATCCAACATCCTGCATGTGAGCATCTGTTTCATCATAAGCAACAACTACCAGATCAACAGAGCTTCACTTCGCTCTGAGCTGGCGGTAGCCCCTACTTGGAGGTTGAGTCTGAACAGTGAAAATTCAAGGAGTATAGGTTTTTAGCAAATCTAGTACTCTTTTAGCTTTAAAAGTAATGTGTAGGCCAATGTACTTCTTAACAAGATGATAACCCGGTGGCAGTAGACATTAGGGTCGAGAGTTTTCACCTGCAGCATTTTTAGTTGTCACTTCCACTTTGATACTATGTTTGTGACTCAGTAATGTTGAAATTTGATTGTGTTTTTGTAAAGAGAAAGTATTTCTTTTTACAGTAATGAAGACTGGAATCAAATGCAATCTCAAGAAGAAGCAATAACCGAGGAGGATCTTGAACTAATTAAAGAACGAGAAAGTGCCATTCAGAAGTTGGAGGTATGGACATATCTTTGAACATAAACATACTTAAACAAAATTCCCCATGAACACGGTGGGCATTTTGCGGATGTTATGAATAGGACATTGTGGAATGCCCGAGAATGATGTGGCCCATGGTGAAGATAGTTTAATGCAACAGGGTCTCAGATGATCCTGATTCCATTCAGATTCCATTCCTAATTTTGTATAAAGCACTGCAAATATTACCAATTGTAACACATGATTTCTACTGTGAAGTTCTATTTTGTTTACAGTCTGTTGTATGTACCATTACTAACTTTTTCAACAGGCGGCAGCTCCGGACCCTCCTTCCTCCAAACTTGTGGAAAATACCCACGCTGCAGGGTGAGACAACAGACTGTAGCTCGCTTGACAATAGTTTTGAGAGCCAAGATTCCATCCATTTACACGCTGGTTTGCTCCTATCACTTTTACAGCTTACATTTCCTCTGATAGGATTTTTATTGAGCATGGGCCCCTCCTCTTCCTTCTTTTAATGTTTTAAGCCTTTTCTTTTGATGATCACTTTCAAGAAACCATGTTTGTGTCAAAGTAGGCAGGCAGTAAGGTCTCTGACTCACACCTATTGCTCCTGAAATGGCAGTCAGCAACACTCATGAAATTTGAATTCGACACATACGGGCTATCCAGAGGTTTGTAATGAACAGTGAATAACCCATCAGTCATGGGACTCTCATTCATCCTAGCTCCATTTTATGCTGGGGATCCGTGTTTGAGTGATTCAAAGCCATGGTGGCCGACCAGTTGGCGTAGCCGCAACAGAGGCAGAGAATTTCTTGAGTACAGACTTTCTCTTTTGGTACTGGATGATCAGTCGTCCAGTGACAATAGATCAGATCGTAGTTAGTCATTGGTGGATCATACCCTAAAGTGTTGGTACCCTGTTCTCCTGTGGGATGGCTTTGGGTTAGTAAGTGGAAGAAGACACCCTGAGCTAGTTAGACCCTTTCTAGGTCTAGCGTTACACCGCATACGCTGCTCGCTCTGCGAGACCTATAGTGAGAGAGTAGATTTGAGAAGGGGACTTGAAGCCCCACCCCTCATTTTCATTGGCTGACGTCGCCGTTTATGCTAAACGGTCGCCTGCAATTGGAAATGAGGCTTTTTTGGTGACTCCCTTATGCCTTTTCGTCCGGCCAACCCATACAGGGTTGTCTGCTTTGCTGCTGTCGCAAAACAATTTCTTATCTTTATGGGGGGCCATCTGTTTTCACTCAGCCCCATGTTTATTTTTGCTTGGCGCTTTCACTTAAAGTGAAAGTGCAATGCAAATATAAACACGCAGCTGAGTGAAAACAGATGGCCCCCTGTCTTCCCGCAATGGGGAGCGCTGCTTCCCACTGCAGGCAGGCACAAAGCACATGGCGCGCTTTCACTTTCCTATTTTTATTTCATTTGTGCAATGGTGTGCTGGCCCCGCCCCACCCTCTAGAGCGGCTGTTCCCTCCCTCTCCCTGGCGGCTCAGGCTGAGTGAGGGTGGCTCCGTTTTACTCCTGTGTCGGATCTTTGAGGAGCCCCCGTCTTGCTGCTGTGGGAGCTGGAGGCTAGAAACCGGAGAGGCCGCTCCTCCCAGAGCTCTGAGATTGCTGCCATGGCCGGTCTGCATGCTCTGTTCCTGCTGTTGGTGAGTGTTTATGCTACCTGTGTTAAAAGGCCACCTCAATTCCGGTGTACTCTTCCCTGGTTAGAGGTTGGTGTCTTGTTTCCAGGGAGGAGTTTTCGGTGTGGAGTAAAAACATTTTTTGTGAGTTGGAAGCGCTAAAGCAGGTCCCTCCAGCAGGAAATGAAGCATGTCGTGGGCTGCTAGAGGCCAGTACACAGGCGCAAGTAAAACAACGCCAGCAGCTCGTGTGAGCTTGGGCGATCCATTGAAATGCTTCTCTGCATCCATCTGCTGCTACGGTCTTAACAATGTCTCTGCTGGACTCTGGTTTAGCCTGCATGTTATTGGCTCCGGTGCCAAGGAGGGTGGTTTTCAATTGCACATTATCTGAAGGTAAATTCACATGCCCATGTTGCCATGGTGCCCTCTCGGAGTCAGCCCTTATGCTCTGTTCTGCACCTTGCAAAGTTGGCAAATGCTTGGTAAGCACAAGATTGCTTTGCACGTTCAAATCAACAGAAACATTATTTGTTTACTTACATTTCCTTGATGATAATACTTTCTAATGCGTTCATCTGTTTATTGCTGGAAATCGGGTGTAACTTGGGCAAGTTTTTTAAAAATTGTCCAACAATAGCGACTTTGCGCCAGCATTTTTGTCCCTTTTTTCATATTTACCTTTGCAAAAACTTGCACAGAGCGCAGACGATGTTGGGAGTGAGTCAAAAGAAGAAAGCTTGGGAGAGGATGTGGTCTGGCGGCTAGAGCTGCCGACTTTGGTGCTGGAAACCAAGGTTCGAGCCTCGGGGTCGACTCCACATCTTGTAATTCTGGGCAAATCACCTAATCTCCCCGTGCCTACCAAAAAAACCAAAAAAAAGAATTAATGTGTCAATTGGAGCCACTCCACCGTCCTTAGACCCACTCCAATGGAACTGTCTGAAAAATATGTTTTGGCAGCCGAGGGGGTAGGGGCTGGGGGGTCACAATAGAGTCATCTCGTTGCACCCAATGGACAGGTATGGAGAGGGTCCAGTTTGACCATCAAAAAGTTAGAGTTCAAATATAATATTAGGTCATGGGGAGAGCCACTGGAATTATGCGATCCTGTGTTTGCTGCTTCTTCTTTATTTTGCATAATTATCCCTCATCTGGCGCATAATGTGTAGATAAATTGTTTCTAACTCAAAAGGATCAAAGGTTAAAACTTGGTGTGATATGTTCACACGCTTTGGAAGACCCTTCATAGACGTTAGCTGGTCATCTTTCAGTTGCTTATTTATATATTTGGTTGTTAGACTGGTACTAATAAGGTGACTTTTTTGCCCAGACAGTATTACCATGTGTAATACGCATTTGCAATGCAATAGGTCTTGCATTTGCGAGAGTTTAACCTATTGGCATTGTAAATGACAATGCCTTTTATTTATGTCTTAAAAACCAACACATAAATAAAAGGCATTGCCATTTACAATGCCAATAGGTCAAACTCTTACAACTGCGAGACCTATTGCATTGCAAATGCTTGTTGTCTATAGCCCCTATGAAATTGATCGGGCAAACCAGATTTTCAAATTTATCTTGAATCAAAGCGCATCACAAATTATTTTGCATCCACTATATCGTATACCACTGTATCATCAAGGTAGGTAGATGTTCAGTTAATAATAAATCTGCTTACCTCTTTGCTGTTCATTTGGGTGTTTGAATCTTTGTCCTTCTGGATATGGAAGGATGCACTAATTGGGGGCGTATGTTTGGAATCCTCTTGGGGGGGGAAAAAAGAATCTCCCTTTATGCGTTCAACTTATTTCTGTACTTGGTGCATTTTACATCATCCCTGCCTAGAATGTTCTCTAGATTCGACATTTTTGGATCATATTTTGAATTTCATGACAAATCAGTGCTTTTTCTCTTCACTGCATGGCCGGGGTGAGGGATTCTCTAGCTTCCAGTGAGGGTTTCAAATACAAGGGAGTGGAGGGGTCTACTTCTAGTGCGATGGGAAGGCTTTTCGAACTGCAACTTGGGCCTGGTGCTGGGTCTGGCCAAATTTAGAACATATGAAATAATGATGCTAGCTCTCCCTCTCATTGCTGTTTTATAGGGCAACCTTGTATAATAGGATAATGCTCCTCAAACTGAACTAGGTTCTAGAAAGCACTCCCTACTGGTGGTTCCAGAAATCCTGTTCAAGGAGGACAATGAGACGCTTCATACTCTTACGGTACTGGGGTACCCCCAGAATATCCTTGACCATGCTCTATAGAGGAGTGAATGATAGTGGAATTATGCTGACAGATGCATTCAGATACGACTCCTCATTAGAGCTGTTGGTGGTGAATCAGTGGGCCTTTTCAACTCTATATGGAACTCTACCCTAGACAGCCTCACATTTGGTGGATTTGGTACCTGGAGGTGAGATATGTAAAAAGGAAGGTAACACAAATGCCTAAACATTTGGGTTTCATGGTTCGGATCTTGAGGGACACTACAAAACTACTAGGCTGGGGGAAATTATTAATGGGCTACACCCCATTGAGGATGGAGGATAACTTGCAAAGCTGAAATGTTTGTCTGGTTTCCGTGAGAGTGATTTGAATGGCTTTACAATCCTGGTAGATGTGTAAAGGCGTAGGGCCATAATATCTTAAATCCAGGAGGACTTTGGGCTAGTAGAGTCAAAAGTATTCAGATAAGTAAGATTCTGACATGTAGTAATTGTTCATATTCACGGAGATATGGAGGTCTCCGAGGGCTCACCCTTAGAAAATATGCTATCAGAGGCACTGTCAGAAAGGGTTATTAATTTCTAAAACATTACTCAATAACATGTCCCTATCAGACAGGCTGTGAGGTAAATGATCCCTAGACATGGATGCCCTGAAATCACAGACTGGAAGGAGGCCAATCAACATCATGCAGAGGTGGCCACAAAGGCTGGGTTCCATTTAGTGCAACTGAAAATCCTGCACTACTACACTAGATCCCAACTGCATACTTTTGAGGCTCAATAATGATCCCTGCCTTAAGGGATGTGGACAAGGAGGGGCATTTTATCATGTACTTTGACAGTGTCAAAAATTAGATCCATTCTGAGAAGCTAGGCTGATAAACTCGCTAGTGTGACTGACACACCCCCTGAAAAAGAGGTTTGTTAAATGCTACTGGGTGTCTTGAGTGAGAAAGGTCCCAGAAGATAGTCCTAGTTGTTTTACAAGAGGCATTTAGCAAAACGGGAACAGTTTGTTTAATTAAACAGAGCGTCCGGAAGAACAGTTTCAGATGTAGGGTCTGAGTACTGGCTCAATTTACAACGGTCAGCGGCCTCTTTCTATACAGTTCATAATAGATAATAAAGTATTTCCGGTGATCCATGTATGGGTAAGGAATGTAAGCTGCTGCCTTTCGAGTACTAAATTAATTGACTAATGGAGATTACAGGTGGGAATCAATCTTGCCTGGAGACAGCGTGGTCAGTGGGTAACGAGTCCAGATGTCCGGCCTAAAGAGCGCGTTATCACTGCGTGTTCTGTGTCCTGATTGGCTATATGTTCCTAACTCATGTGGCATCTGACTTTATCTTGTGTTGAGAACACATATTCCCCTCTGGTCATGTGTGCTTTATTGGGGCCCATCTCCCTGGACCCTTGTAGTGGTACTGGGCCTATCCGTGGGATTGATCTAGGGATTCCTGTTCATGTATTTGTCTGCCAGCTACGTGCCACCCCACTGGTGACCTATCAATCAGTGGCCTCGGTCTCAGAGTCTGCTTGACAACGTACTTGCGAGTCGGGGTTAATGTGCTGGGTAGGGGATGGGCCTACGCCAAGCGGCAGGCCCTCGAGTCGGACAGACACCTTCCAGGTTGAAGCTCTTTGATGAAACTACAACTGTGGCTGGCCAAGCAGTCCATCACTAAACGGACCAAGCATGCCCAATCAATCTGAGTGCATGGCGTTGACAGGACCCTCCTCTGGCAGGCCGCCATGTGCGGGGATGCCAGCTTTATCCCTTCCCGCTCCGTGGAAGGCAGGCTCGGTGGAAAGGCAGATCGGGAATGGCTGGGAGGCAGACAAGGGCCCCAGGAGGCCCTGGCAGACAGGCTCGCAGACCAGGGCCCTTGCTTTGCCTGCCTCAGAATCACCAGTCCTCAAGTGGGTCTGAGGTACCCTCTACCTAGTAACCCGAAAGAAAAATAATCCGTGCCTACTGAGTGACAGAGGGGACCGAAGACGCAAATGTACCCAACCTCCTGGAGTCCTGGCGGGGATTGGGAAAGCAAATGAGTCCTCATTTCCAAGTCGGCCCGGCCTTCTGGTAGTGCCATTGGAAAGCATTGCCCTCGACCAGATGACTAAGGGGCTCGGCGCGACCTGTTGGCCGGCCCTCTGGTCTCACTGTGCCTTAAACGAAAGGGCTTCCGCTTGCCCTTGGAGGGCTCTGCGGCCTGGGGGCTCGAAGCCCCAGCTTGGCCACGGGCACGGGGCCCTCAGGCACCTTAACATGCAGGTGAAGTAGGGGGAAGACTCCCCAGGCCCGAAGGAGCCACCGTCCTGGGCCCTTGAGGGTGCGGCAGACCAGAGGACGGAGCCCAGGGTGGGAGCGCCTGGCGGGGCCTGGTCAGAGCTCCTGAGCCCTGACACACCTGACCTCCTGGAACCCTGGCTGGGCTCGAGGAAGCAAATGAGTCCCATTCGGGACTTCAATGGCGGCTCGGCCATCTGGTAGCATTGTACACGACCAGATGGCCGGGCTCGAAGTACAGCCATCTGATCGCGTTGTGCCTTAACGTACAGGGCTTCCCTTGTCCTTGGAGGGGATGGGGGCTCTGCGGCCTGGGGGCTCGGAGCCCCACCTACGCCTCAGGCAAGGTTCTGTGAGAGGGGGCCCTGATGGGTATCTGGCCAGGGGCCTGAAAGCACCTTAACACGCAGGCGATGCGGAGGGAGGCCTCCCCGGCCCCTGTAGACCCCCAACCAGGGACCTTGACCATTGGGTGCATATATATTGCACCCATATTTATCATATTATACTCTAGTATTGTATCAAATAAGCCACCCTTCTTCCTTAATACCTTTCACAAATTTTCAAGTCGTAATGTAATACATACCAATTTATATCATTAATTGCATAATGTATCAAGACATAACTAAATACATATGCTGCACTTGTACTATCGCTGTACATAGAATGCATACAATTACTAAAACAATATAAATTAGTAACCTGCCTTCTTCGCTTTGACAGCGCTTTAACCGTTTTTTTGTGTGACTTCGTGTTCTGTGGCAACCAGTTCAAGATGGCACAAGTCTGACCTACAATTAGTTATACGATTTGACTCTGAACTGTGGTTGCTGTGCATTGATTTTTCTGCAGCAAACATTGTAGAATCTTGCCAGGGCTGTCTTAAAATGGGGAAACGGCCACTACAACGCGGCCGTTTCCACGCATGACCATAACCACGCATGAACACAACCACGCATGCATTACAACGCATGCGTGTTTACAACGAAAAGCCTTTACCATGCATACCTTTACTGCGAGATTCGTAGTAAAGGCATGTGTGCTAAAGTTTAAAAAGAAAAGAGGGGGTTTGGGGGGAATCTACCCCCCCCCCCCTCCCCCCGCCTCCTAAAAAAGCGTGGGATTAAATAAGGGGGCTTGGGGGGCACCCCCAAAAATAAAATATTGAAAAAACGCACCTGTTTCCGTCATTTAAAGAAAGAGATGTGGAGGCAATCGACGTCGTTAGGGGAAACGGAAGGACACTTCTGCTTCCTCTTAACGACGTGCAACGTCATCAAGGAGAGGAGAGGAAAGGGGTGGTGTCGCACAGGGCTAAATTTAAAGGGTACATTTTTAGTGTGATATCCTTTAACATGAAAATGCCATTAACATGCATAATTTAACAACGAAAATCGTTGTAAAAGTATGCGTGTAAAAGGCATTTTCGTGGTAAAGGATATGCGTGGTGATGGCATTCGCGTTGTAACGCATGCGTGGTAAAGGCATACGTTACAACGGAATGCGTAGTAAAGTCATACAGCCCTTAAAATGCCTCAAGATTTTTCACACATAAAAACTCTTCTGGTGTATATAAATGGATCAAACGGTAATCTGAGCAATCTTCTCATTGTATGTTTTTAGTTTACTTTTATTAATGCCATATTTGCAAATCTTCCCTAGTTTTTATTTGGGATTTATGTTACATGATTATATTTTCTTTTTTGTTAAAAACACTTCTCTGATTTTTCCTATAAAGACATTAAAGTTAGTGGCATTCAGGTTATAAGCAATTATCACTTCTTGAAAGATCATTCACTTTCCTTCCTGTTTGAAACTCAGTTCTTTCCTGACACCTTGATCCTCTTCCCTCACCAGCTAAAGAAGAGGCAACCAAATTGTCTCCTAATTCCTGCTGAGGTACAGCTTCACATTGTTTCTCACATTGGTTTTTGGTCTGTGCAAATACCAGCTGGTATAGATATTTAAATATAGCTATAAATACAGAGACATCCAGCATAACATAATTTTATTTTGACAGTACAGTTGTAGAGTAGTTCAAACTATTATGTTTTACCAATGTTGAGAGTGAAGCAAACCTGTACAGTTCCACAAATGTATAGGTTCAAAATATGTGTGTGTACAAGTGTAAATTACAAGTGTACCTTGTTTAGGCAGATCCTTCATAATCTACTTGACTATTTTGACATTTTGATAGACCTAATGATTTTATATATCAATTAGTGCACTGTTCGTAAATGATTACAAGAAATTATGATTACTGTTTGTTATCCAGTCATGTCTCAACTGGTTTCCTCGACAGAGGAAAAAGGGGGGGGATTGGGAGCTGGATTAAAGAATAGATCAAAATCTCAAAACATGGGCCTCTGTTCCTGTGAGAAAAAGAGAAAGAATCTGAACAGGTTGTGTGTGACCAGAGCGAGGTCATGAAAACAGTCAACAAGACTGTTTAATGTTGCCCTCACACATCCCCAAGGGGATGTAATGCGTCATTGTAGGGCAGTGCTCCTCATCGGGCTGGTGCTGCAATGCCCTACGGGTCCCTCAAAGGGTCACTTTAGCGTAGATCTTTTCTTTAGAAATTGCTCTATGATCAATGCAAGCGAGGTGGAAAGTGCAGTGGAGTAGTGAGTGCGTGGCTGTGGATTAAAACTGATTGAGGAGGTAGCAAGCAATCACTTAATAAGTGGACCACCCTGTCAGAAATAAAAACCTATTACAGGCAAATGCTACCATAAAGGTTTGAAAGGAACCCTGATAGTCAGTAGTTTTCAACAACTGGGTAAAGAAAAGTATCCTGTAGTCGTGAGTGAAAAGCCTCCCTCAGGCCTCTCTCTTAGTAATTGGTCAACATGTTTCGCACCTATCTAGTTTTCTTAAGGATTTGTGACGCTTCGTGAGGACCAAGAAAATATCATGATTAACTACCCCACACATATATGGTGCCCCTAAAATCCTACCTACTGTGTGTATGGTTCAAGGTCCAACCTAACCACAAAATGGTAATATACTCGGCAGGTGGCACAGAGTTGCCGCGCTCAAGCGTGTTAAGAGTTTGAATAGTGCGGACCGGTCGTCTGCACCTACCCTCAGCCTTCGCGTAAAGTTTGGGAGATTGTTATCCAGCCATGTCATTGTTTTTGGATGCCTATTTTTGCCTTCTAAAACTATTTTATGTTTTCAGATATGCCTTAATTTAACATCCAAAACCTGAAAGCGGTTGCCCATATACAGTTCTTATAAGACAAAATACTAGTCCTCCTAACGCTGTAATGATGTGGTCTCATCTGTTTCCATCACCAGGCAGACATTTTGGATGTAAATCAAATATTTAAAGACTTGGCTGTGATGATCCATGACCAAGGAGACATGATAGGTAAGTGTTTGAACATTTTCCAGTTAAGATAAAGTAATTGATCCTTCAATAGATATCTCACATGGTCAGTAAATAAATAAATAAATAACTATATTCACTGAACCCCGCTACTGTACACAGTGTTGTCATCAATGAATGTTCACCACATATAATAGCCAAGAGCGACCAGGTAGTCAGCCAAATGCTGTCTAAGGGAAAATAACAAAGAATCATAGGATACATCCTCTCACCTTCAATAAATCAATACCAAATATTATCCTATTTTTATAAAGGTCTAGGCTAAACCATTGACTACTCCACAATCTTGATTGTTTATTATGTTTGACCTTCACACACCCTATTGGTGTCATACTTCATCATCTGGTCTCATTCTGGTCTCTAAAAACCAGGATGGGCTCTACTATATTCCAGGGAGCACTTAGGACAATTTTCTGCCAGTGACTTCACAATAAAAATTCATCAGAATCGCCTTGGTATCCCTTTATTTTTGCCGTTCCTGGTTTGATTTAAAAAACCATAAAAGAAGGGCTTATGGAGATAATGGACTTACACCCTATACAGAAGTAAACGTGATTCAGTTCTCAACATTAAAAGCCAGAGGACAATACATCACTAAGCCTGGGCAGAACTGTAAAAAAAAATCTGCCGCACTATGCGGAGCTCCACAAGAGGCAGAGTGCGTTAGATGAATACCGTTCATGGTGATTTTCAGTGCCAGATGCTTGTCCGCAATGTGCAATCATCTCGAACGGCACCATGCACAGCGCAAGCGGGCGCGGCTTCCTTTCTGCCACTCGAGTAGATTTTTACTCGAGCTGCAGCTTTCTCAATGTGAATGGACGATTTCTCAACACGAGTGGTCGCGGGCATGCGCGACCACTCGCAATGAGAAATCTGACCGCCCATGTTGAGAAATCTCGCCGGGAGGTTGAGTTTCCGCCCTCGCCAACTTGATGTTGATAATTGCGAATGGGGAAAAATCTCACCGGGAGGTGGATTTTCCCCCCTCGCCACCTTGACGAACGCGAGTGCAGAGTTTTTCGGAACTCCGCAAGCTCCCCCCAGACTTATACGTCACATACAACATGAAAAGCATGCAAAGGACTAAATCGCCATATACCACAACGACCTATTATTGGTTCCTGAACTTTCAGGATATCCTGGTACATGGAAGAAGAGGGAGACATGCACTTGTAATACACCTTCATCAAGGGTGTTATGTCACCTATTGCACCTATTCTTTGCCTTTCTCCTCCCCCTACGATCATCTATTTAGCCCTTTGCGTTCTGTTCATGTTTCATATGATGTAGTGTCCTAACCCAATAGACGTTAGGCTGGCTGACATTACTAGACAGTATTATACCAGGGCATTTAGTCTTTTATTCGTGACAAAAGTTCTGAACCCTATGAGGTGTGTGAAGGTTTCCATAATAAACAAGCAAGATTGTGGATTTGTGAATGATTTAGCCTAGAACTTTATAAAAATAAGAAACTGTTTGGTATTGATTTGTCTTCACTGATCTCATTTCATATGTTGCAGTGATGTTATCAGTGATCATAGTTCATATCATGAGTGATGTAATATATGAGGTAATTTGCAGTGCCTGCGAGTGTGCGATTTATGGTTACCTTAGGGCACGAATATATAACTGTTGAATTTCTATGGTTTTGTTAGTTTAAAACAGCATTTAACGTCTCTTTAACCTTTTAATCCAAAGTAAGATAGTATCATACCTAACTATATCTTCACTTTATACAGGAAAAAAAAGCTAATACAGCACACCCTTTGATATCTTTAACAATCAGAGTATAATACTAGACAAGTACTAAACACAGTCTGAAATCACATGCATTCCTAGACATATGTTGATGCGGACAATCCTATGAGACAAAGACTGCGTGGAGCATGTAAATAGTCCAAAAAGATGTCATCAGGCGATCATTCTTTCACTTTTTATTAGTTTTTCAAAGATTCGCAGCACACGATTTTGCCACATCTTCACTTTAACCTTTGGGGTTTTTTTCAGTGGATTTCTAGGTTTTTTTTTTTTTACTTGCATCCAATCCCTCTCTGGCAAGCAACCCAACGCTGCACACAGCCTTCTGGCCAAGGTGCAGGTGGTCTTGCAGGTCCTGTCCGCACTCAGGCAGACATACTTACATTGTCAGAGTCACTACACCAAAATATAAATGTTGGCCTATTGGCTTTATCAAGAGGTGAGCATATCAGTATATCCAAAGCAGATCTATCATCTTTCTCCCTAAATCACCAATATTTTTAAACAAATGTATGTTTCAGTAATTCACACAATGCAATGTTTAATATTAGCTATCATTATAAAAATCTTTAACATTTAATGGAAAGAAAAAGATCAACATGCCTCTGAGTCTTTATTTTAACATAGTTATATTAATGCTGTTTTTGGGAAGAAAGACAGACTTTTTTTTCTTTGCTTTACATAAAACTAACATGCCTCCAAGTCTTTCTTTCAACATTTTTCACCCCAGAAAACGCAGTCAAAAACAGCCACAAGAGAGCTGTGCACTCCAGCTGAAGTCCATAGAGCTGGAATGGAATGGAAAGACATTTATAGAGCGCATGGCTACCCGGAAGCATCCCAGCGCTGATAGCCGGCACAGGAGACCAGAAGGGCTAAGGAAAGAGCAAAGTCTTTATTTGCTTCCGGAAAGCCATGTGGTCAGAGATTAAGTGTAGGTGAGGAGGCAAGGCATTCCAGAGTCTGGAGGCGTTGTAAGAGAAATGTCTGCCACCACTTCTGGACCTCTTGATCCTGGGGATCTCAGCCAAATGCAGATCATCTGATCTAAGTTTACGGTTGGTTTTATATGGTCGAATCATGGTGGAAATCGACGGTGGACTGAGTCCCTGCCTTGCTTTATGTACTAGGCACAAGGCCTTGAACTTAATTAGTTCCTGAACCGGGAGCCAGTGGAGGGAACAGAGAGCCGGTTCAGCTGACAGCCTATTAGAGATTCCTGTTAGCAGTCTAGCTGCACTGTTTTGTTCGGATTGAAGTTTCCTGACTGCTGAAATGGTAGCGCCCAGGTACAGGGCGTTCCATCTAGGAGTGTTTTTGAGAAATATGGTAAGTTCTCCAGGGGTCATGGATTCAATGACCCAGGAGACTTGCTGTTTGTTTTTAACTTTGCTTGGGGCTTGCAGCACTCCCTGCAGCCCCATGCAGCATTAAAAAAATGTTTGTGGTGCCCCTGTCCCTTTTAGGGACATCACCGAGCTCAAAAGCAAAACAAAATTAAAGTGCCCCTTGAGGAGCAATGAATAATAAATGAGATGTTTTTTAAATTTTATTTAGGTGTCCCGGTGCCCATACGGGATGCCCTTTTTAGGTTTCGCATGCACTGTGCTTGTGATATCTATTATATTTAATATAAATCTTATGAGGGGCTTACATCCCACCCTTACTTTTTATTTATTTAAGTGCTTTCCACTTACCTTTCCTCCGTTTCTATCGTTTGTAGCATATTATTACCTGTTGTTCCTCTTTTTATGTTTCTGTTATCAATGGCCAAAGTACTCATGTTCATCTGCTTTTGCGGAACTTGTTTTAGGTTTTGGCTGCTCTTTTGTTTGTCCTCCGCCTTCAGCATGCATTTGTCCGACGCCTTTTACTATAATGTCACCGTGTGAGCACGCCTTTTGGGCACTCAACGAGCAGCCTATCCTGCACCTTGACCCCCACTGCTTATACAGACAGGCTCACACCATGAAGGCTCAGCTTTTGCTCCACTGTTTATATTTGTTCTTAATACAAACTCTGCAGCTCTTAGATTGCCTTCTCCATCAGTTTGAGCATTACGTCAGAGTAATCCGTCCACAGCTCATTTATCGGTTTAGTAACACGTGCGCTGCCGAGTCATGCTTATATGCGTAATTTTCCCAGCCAAGACCTGCCCCCTTGCCAGAGCCTGCCGCCTCTTCCATAGATACAGTATCTGTCACAAGTGTTCTTAACCATGCGCTGCAAAGTTTACAGAAGCATATTTCAGCACCAGCTACCTTCGGCTCGAGCTCTGGACGGACTGTAGCATCATCACGTGGTCTTGCGCACATTTCTTTCCCCTCGCAGTTGTTCTAATGTAAGAGTAAACTACGATCCTAGTGTGAGTGAGCGTTGGTCGCACAGCTCGGTCTTTCTCTTTAAGGTCTGCTGAACGATTACGAAGCAGTTTCTTGTCTTTTCGGGTTGAGCTGTGGGTTTAAGGGGTGGTAGGGCACTGGATCCGGTCTGCTTCAAATGTGGATGAATCAGCAAGAGCTTGGTCATTGCAGTTCAAGTCGAATCCTGTCCAGGGTTTGTAGCTCACTTTCATTCATACTGGACAGATAGCAGAAGTCCGTAAAAGCGAGTTTCCCGTTCCTGCGATCCGTAACTCCCTTGTGCCCTGCAGCATTTGTTTTCTAAAGCCACTGGTTGTTATTCAGAATGGAGCAGCTCTCATACCAGCCACTAATGTCAATTTCGTTCCAATATTTTGACTGTATTTTAAATGGGAAATTCATACATGAATGTAAACATATTTACCCGACAAAGGTCATTTTTATCGAGGTGCGGGTGCCGTCTGCTGCTGCTCAAGTAGCTTCTTTCGTGTGCTTGTAAAAACATGTTGCACAGTGGCACTCGCTGCTGTACAATATATCTTAATTTTTTTTTTATGAAAGAGCTATAATGCGCCCAGAATTGACCATGTCATATACATGCATACATACACATACTGACACATGTAGACAGCTACGACATATGAGACTGACACATCTTTTTTGTTTACATTTTTTTTATTATATCGTCATTTAGTTCAAGAAAACATTAACCGGAACATTAATTGCATTTATCGTTCACATACACTGGGTCACATTCAGCATTCTAAATCAAGCAGAACACCTACCATTCCTGGCCCAAAAAAGATATTAATAGTACATACAATTGGAAAAGCAATCAGTACTAAGCATATAAAGTATCATACTGTAGTGCAACGTACAACAAAACCAGTAACCTTTGCGATTCCTTAGTCATTGAGAAAACAATATTTAAAAATTAAGTCGTATGTTACAGCACTGCTAGGTAACATGCTTTTTAGTTAATTACTTTTTGGGGCGCTTTTCTATAGCACCAACGTCACCTGAAGGAACAGAAGCGCTTTATATTGCAACCAGTTACTTCATACAAGCACACAGGTAACTAATCGCCTCCACATTTTAACCTACTTTTCACAATTTTATTTTAGGGTCAGTTTTAAATAGCTGCAACATCACCCAAAGGTACAGAAGTGCTTTATATTACCACAGTTATTGCACAATATATTTCCTTTCTCAATAAACAAGTCCTAATACTTTTATGGAGTTTCTTTAGTTTACATTGCACAACTGCTCACCAAGCTAAAACTTACGAAAATAAACGTATTATTAACCTCCTAGTCAAAGCCTATTGTAATTGCCAATGCTTGTATATAATTATTAGGCTGGGAAGCATGCAGCCTAATCCCCTAGGCCTTTACAGGCCCCAGAGACCCCATCCCCTGGGCTGTACTCATTTAGTTAGGGGAGGGGGCATGCCACTCCTGCCCGAGCCTTTACAGGCCCAGGAAACCCATCTCCCGGGGCCGTGATTTCTTTTTAAGGTGAGGGAGGGCATGTGTCTCCACTCCCTGAACATTTACGGGTCCCTAAGATCCCATCAGCGGGTCCTTGTTTTAAAAAAAATATTTTATAAGGGAGGGTGCGCAGCCTTCCTCTCAGTCTTTTCCCGGGGCACCCACAACACACAGCACATTGGGGTTCACGGGGGAGCCCGTATATGCTCCTGCCCAGAAGGAAAATATATGTTCGAGGCATATGAGCTGCAGATTACACACTGTGCATAGATCGCCATCTGGTGTTGGGGCCCAGATGTTTTCACTTGTTTTTGTCTTGGAAAGTCTTTGGAAGTCACGAGGTATGTGACTCCTCCTTTGGATCATAGTGCGCATGAGCTCCATCCTCAGATTGTTTTTTTCCGCCATCGGGCTCGGATGTGTTCTTGCGTTCCAGTTCGGAACCGTTAACGGTTTTCTCTTTCGGCGCGCAATCCTTCTCTTCTCGACGGTATTGTTTTGATCGCGTTTTCCAGCCACACGCGACCCTTCAACTTCGAAGTCTTCGATTCCGGTCATCGACAAAGGCCTTCAGGCCTACCCAGGACTCATCTCTGGCTCATGGAAAGGACGCCATTTAAAAAGAGTCCTCGATGTGGGTCGAAGTTTCCCCACACCGACCT
Organism: Triturus cristatus; assembly: GCF_964204655.1. Taxonomy (NCBI): domain Eukaryota; kingdom Metazoa; phylum Chordata; class Amphibia; order Caudata; family Salamandridae; genus Triturus; species Triturus cristatus. Next base: position 257,762,268 of record NC_140584.1, read on the forward strand.
ACATGAGGTGTGCAACCTCTGCCTCTCACCGGAGCACGAGGCCAGAGACTGTCTAGCTTGTGCCTCCTTCTGCTCCAAAAAGACCATCCGGGACCGACGAGCTCGAAGAACAATGGCGGCTCGTCATGTTCAAGCCCCGACGACATCTTTCAAGAGGGCGACTATGTTCCAGAGCAGGGGCGAGTCGAAGAACCCATCATCAGCGCCTCCGAAGCAGATGATTCCAACGTCGAAGACATCACTCCAGCTCAAAGGGCCGTGAGTACAGACGTTGACCCCAATCCCCCCCCCCCCCCCCCCCCCTCGACACTGTCAAAAAAGGCTTCAGCACCACCTCCACTTTCGGGCCCAGGTGCACGCCGAGACACTGCTTCCCATGCCCTGCCTTCGGGCCCGGTAAAGAAGCCTATTAAGCCTTTAGGCGACTCGGGTCAGCCTACCCTCGGTACCGAAAAGCAACATCCGGCACCGAAGAAAAAGGCGTCCTCCACCTCATCCACGCGGATCGCTGCTCCCTCATCGAAGCACTCTGCTTCGAAGGCTAGCACCAGTTCCTCGGCACCGACAACACCCTCGGAACCGACTAAAAAAACACCCACCGAAAGGCCCCGATTCTTCCAAGCCAAAGACCTCGGAACCGAAAAAACAGCAACTGGTTCCAACTGACAAAGACACTTCAAAAGTACACGCTTCCAAGCCTAGAACCGCTACCGAGTCGACGCCCAAAAAACTTACGGCACCGAAGCCCTCGACTCCGAAGGGTCTGTCTCCCACAGATTAACTGTTTCATTCAGATCCTACCCAAAAGACTTTAATGAAGGACCCTACTACATTTAATGCTCAGCATCAAGAACAGACCACTAAAAATGCCTGCGCCTGCAGCACCACCAAAGAAGAGACTCTGCTACCTCTCCATTAAGGATTCCTTCTCCTCTTCCTCCTCCTCCTCCCCCACCACACCACTCTCCCACACCTTCACCTACCCCAATAGATGATGATGATGATGATAACACCTCAGATGATGCAGGGGGAGGAGCGGACGATCAACACCCAGCTGCCCCACTCCCCCCCCCCCCCCCCCCCATATATCTGATTCAACCAGCTCCTTCACAGAGCTGCCAAATACCACGGGGCGGCCCTGCATACAGACCCAGTAGAGGAGGATTTTCTTATGGATACCTTTGATACCACACAAAGGTCCACCTCAACACTGCCCATGCTTATAGGGGTCATTAAGCATGCACCAGAGATCTTTAAAGACCCCGTCGGGGCTCGGGTCATCAACCCAAGAATAGAAAAGAAATATAAAGCTGCCCCTACTGACCCAGTATACATTAAGGGCCCCGCACCACTAGACTCCCTAGTAGTCTCTAATGCCAGGAAAAGAGCAAATTCCCAAACGTCAGGTGACGCACCAAAACTCCTAGATGCCTCTGGCAAACACACAGCGTCACAGGCAGAAAATATTTGGCACATTTCTAACACCCAAGCGCTCCTAGCCAGGTATGACAGGGCACATTATGACGAGCTTGAGTCCATAATGCAGCACCTCCCTGACAAATATAAAAACAGGGCCAGTGAACTCATCCAAGAGGGTAAAACTAACACCTCCATCCGGTGTCCCCTAGATGTAGCAGATACCGCCTCAAGGGCAATAAACACCGGTGTCCTTTTGCGCAGGCATGCCTGGTTACGTATATCAGGTTTTAAACCCAAAGTACAGAGTTCTATACTCAATCAGCCTTTTGATGAGCAACACCTATTTGGCCCCAATGTAGACGTATCCCTCGAAAATGAAGGGGGATACAGACACGGCCAAATCTATGGGAGCCTTGCAATCGCAATCGCAAGCTCCCAGATGGTCCTTTCGTCGCTCATCCTTTAGAAGCACCCATCGAGGCTACTCCTCTGATAGCCCCTCCACCTCTTACAAAGCTCCCGCACAATCCACCTTTACTAGAGGTTACCAAAGGGGTGGTTACAGGGGGAATAATAGCAAAGGCAGAGGCAAAAACAACAACTCCCGCTCTGCCTCCACACCTACCCCATGACTTCCCTCCACTTCCCCCCGACCATTTCACTCCAGTCGGGGGAAGACTCCACCAATTTCTCCCTGCCTGGATAAACATCACTTCAGACAGGTGGGTTTTGGTATGAGAAAATAGTAACGCATGTTCATAGATTAGTGGCTGGTTGACGATGGGCCACTAGAAGTAGAGCGTAACTGATGAATATTTAGTATCATATTGATTTGGTTTGGATTAGCCTGCCTGTGCACTTATTGCTTCAACCCACATCATCTTGTACAGTACACATGCAGTCCACAAGGTTGCATCTTGTTGCTTCCAAATTGTCTGCAGTTGATATAATTGAGTTTTATTCGTGTATGATACAGTGTCGATGTTCTTGGCTCTTACAATGACCATCAGTGGGGCCATGTAGTTGTTAAATAAAGTCAGACTAAGCGACAAGTCCTGGGGAATGCCACAAGTAGCTGAGACTGGTTCGGATTTGAACAGATTTGGATAGTGAATATACTGGGATTTTCCTCCCAAGAATGACTGAAACAAATCGAATGCCTTTGAACATAGGCCATTCTAGCACAGCCATTTAATCAAAATGACATGTGATATAGTGTCACAAGCTGCTGAGAGATCAAGAAGGCTGAGGACAGGAGAGATGCCTGTATGCAAGGTTAACCTGATATTAACAGTTGTTTCTGTATCATAAGTGGCCCTAAAACCTGATTGAGAGGTGTCCGAAAGATTATTCTATTCCGGATAGTATAATGATTGTAAATTAATTATTTTTTCAAAGGTTTTGGCTAGAAATTGATGTAAAGAAATAGGGCCAAAAAGCCTCCCCTTTTTTCAGCAGAACAACACATGCATATTGATACTTTGAAATATTTGGATAATTAATATGTCAAGAGACATATCAAAAAGATCAGTTAAGTGAGAGCTAAGTATAGTCGAGTTAGAAGAAAAGAATGATGGGGACAGAGGTCTTAGGGAGACTGAACCGATATGATGCATAGCCTTCTACACTATGAGTATCGTCCTGGTTTTAAAAGATGCTAGGGATAAACCTGATGTTGGATGATGTTTTTCCACCTCTAACAGAAGACAGTCAGGAGTAGGTCGAGACAAATTAAAAATAAATTGCATTTTTTTCTTTTATGGTTAGAACAAAATAAAAAGGGGCACAGGGGTGTACTGTCCACACACAGAGGGCTAATGACAGGTCTGGTACAGCGTGTTATAAGAGCCATTAAGGGTGAGTTTGAAAATTGCTTTATCGGCATCAGATTTAAAGTGATGCTATCGCAGTTCAAGACGTTTATACTCACATTTACTCACTTTCAATTCAGGAGTATGCTATTTAGCTTTTGTTGTACATCTGTGAACGCCCTCACTGACCTTGTCAGCGTGCATTGCTCCCCGTGCCATACACCTCCACATGATGGTGGTCTGCCCGCTTGAGCTCTAGGCTCTGTATTCGAGGCCCTCCCCCACCTGCGCCTCATCCCTGGCGGCCCAATGCTGAGCCTGTCTCTTGTTTTTGTTCTGCTGTTTCTTTTTCATAGCCTTTTTCTGTCTTTAATTTTTCAGTTTATTTTCTTGTTTTATTTTTAGCCTTTTGCTGTCCGTGTCCCCCCCATTCCTGCCCTCCCCTCTGCTCATTCCCCGCGGCCTCCCCCTTCAGTTTCCCGCCTCCCAGCTGACCAGGCCTCCCCAACACTACTTAATAGTAGCCTCTGCATGGTGAAGGAGCGACCTCACTGACCTTGTCAGCGTGCGTTGCTCGCCCTGCTGAGCAGCTCCGCCTGGTAGTGGTCTGCCCTCTTGAGCTCTAGGTTTTGTGTTTGAGGCCATCCTCCACCTGCAGGCTCCCATCTGCGCCTCATCCCTGGTGGCCCAGTGATGAGCATTTCTCTTGTTTCTTTTTGCATAGCCTTTTCTGGCTTTCATTTTTCTGTTGTTATTTTCTTGTTTAATTTGTAACCTTTTGCTGTCCTTTTCATTTTGCCCTGGTTCGCCTTGTTTCCTTTCCCTTTACCCTTTTCTGTGTCCCCCCTTCTCGCGCTTTGCTGCTACTTGTTCCCCGTGACCCCACCCCCTTCCGGTGCCGTTTCTCACCTCCCAGCTGACCAGCCTTCCTGCCTACACAACACTACATAATGGTGGCTGCTGTGTGGGCGTGCTACTGGCGCTCCGAAGGTGTACCAAAGACCAGCCCGTCTGCGCCCAGACCACCCAACGCCATGGAGCATGGTCCCCGCAGCCTCCACCGATGTGCCGCCAGCACCCTCCACCAGATGTTCCACCGCCTGCCACCTCGCGTCACTGAAGGACACCCAAGGCCCGTTCACCTGCCATAACTGCATCTTCTCTTGCCACCGTACACCTGACCCACCGACCGTGTGATCCACAAGAACAGGACCAAACCACCTCAGCTGCATCCTACTCAACTACCTGCTCCCTCCACAGACACCTCGTGGAGATCTGGGACCTGCTCAACTCCATCTCCCCTGACGTCACCTTTTTAGGTCTCGCCTGGCGAACGCACCGCAAAGCGCTGTTGCCAGCGAGATCTGTTGTTGCTGACTTGCCTCGGAAGTGGGACAGGAGATGGGCACGCACAGGCTTTTGGCGGAATGGAGCCTGTGTACGCGCTTACAGCCTCACGGCGTGCACATCTCCTGTCCCCCTTTCGTCCTCGCAAGCCAGCATGCACTTTCACCTTCACTTTTTTTAAACCTCGCCCCATCGTTGGAGCGTCCCGCAACGGCGGGTCCGCTCAGGAAATAAATATTGACACTGTGCCTTCATCAGCACAACCACTGAACAAATGGAGAATCCCCCACTCACCCGGTCTGCGGGGGTGATCCTCCTGAACGGCGGTTGGCTGCGGCGCGCTTCCGGAGCACTCCAGCTCCTCTATACTTCTGGCAGCACGACGCGGGGCTCTCTCCTTAGGCATGGGAGCCCGCACTGCTATCTGCCGCTCTTCACCCGGGCCCCCTACGGGGACCCGGGACTTCAGCTTCCGCACTTCCTCTCTGGCGCCGGGGCTCCCTCTTCACCACAGGAACCCTGGAAGGCGACAGGCACTGCCTGCACTGGCCGCACGCGCTGCCACTGGGCACGCAAAAGTTACAGGTACCGCGCATGCGCGGGCAGCCCTCGCCCTCCCAGGTCTCCTACCCGGCCTGTATGTGGAGCTGCTTTCTGTTTTTCTTAATACGGTCTCCTTTAGGCACTTTGCTCACTTGCCAGCATCGACCACACACCCCTCAGCTCTGACGCAACTTTTATTCAAGTGTTAGTTATGGTCTTTTGTCTTGCAATAAACAACTAATCTCAACTTTGGCGGGCGCCGGCCTCCTAGCCCTTCAGGCCCAGTGTTGGCTCCAGCCCCCAGCTATAGCGGATAGAGAGGGGACTGATATCGCCCCTGCTAGCTTGCAAGCTGTGACTTACCTCCTGCGTCTCCTGCCAAGTGTTTTAAAAGAAAGAGGATGGACGGCATCCTGTGTCATGACATCGAATCCTGTGTCATGACATCGAATCCTGTTCATTCTACCTCTCAGCTGCGTAAAGACAAGTTTATAATATTATCGAACGATAAGGGGTCCTGGCATTCCTTTTCACAGCCGCTCCTGCTTTCATGCATGCCCTCTCCCTGCCCCCGCCACTCTGCCACCTTCCTGAGAACGCATTTCATGAGACGGTGTTGTGTCGTCGGTCGCAGCCCAGCTGATAGTCGTGGTCGGGTACTGTCGTCCTGAATTTCCTCGGGACCAGTGGAATCCTCAGTAGGAACGAGCTCTTTGCCGACCCTTTATCAGTGCAGTTTCCTGTACAGAGTCTGTCACGCCCCTGAATTTTAGCATTGCGGTATATATGTATAAAGTACTGCATGAGCAAAATTACAAAAAAAAACAAAAAACTGTACTGTTGCCTGATAGTTTTTCATTTACTCGCAAGTTTCAACAAGCATTTGCAATGCAATAGGTCTCGCATTCACGAGAGTTTTAAGCTATTGGCATTGTTAAATGCCTTTTATTTATGTTTTAAAAATCAACACATAAATAAAAGGCATTGTCATTTACAATGCCATTAGCTCAAAGTCTCGTAAATGCGAGACCTATTGCATTGCAAATGCTTGTTCATGGAAACCTGGCTGTACCACACCTCAGCCCCTGACAACTCAACCGCCATCCCCGACAGCTACAAGATCATCCACATGGAACATGTCAGACAGCCGGGAGGAGCCATTACCATTGTACACAAAAACATCCTTCACCTCACAACGAACTCCAAGGACCACTAAGTGTGGGCGTAGTGCTCCGCTCGCGAAGTGTGCGTAGTGCTGCCTACTTCGTGGTCCACGAAGTAGGCGTAGCAGGCAGGCTACGCACACCCCACGGCGGAGCAGAGTTGTCCGCCACCCGCCCTCATTTTAAAATCACTTAAAATGTTTAAAAGTAAGGAAAATGACTTACCTGAGCTGTGGCATCCTGGGGCTCCCTCCTCCTGCTCTATCGCCGACTTCCTCCTCACAAATGCACATGCGCATTTGTGAGGAAGAAGTTGCCGATGAAGCAGGAAGAGGGAGCCCCGGGACGCCGCAGCTCAGGTAAGTAATTTTCCTTACTTTTAAACATTTTAAGTGATTTTAAAAGAGGGCGGGAGGGATGCGGGCGGCGCGTAGTGGGGCTACGCGGAGTGCGCGTAGATTTGTCTCCACTACGTGATGCTCCGTGTAGCCCCACTACGTCCAGGGTTAATGACCACCCACCCAACATGGAACATCTCCACTTCCAGATCCAGACAACCTGAACTCCACCCTCCACGGCACCCTCATCTACGGACCTCTCGGAGCCCATCCCTCCCTTCAGCGAAGGCATAGCCGACATCATCGCTCTCCCCTCAACGGACTACATCCTCCTTGGTGACCTCAATTTCCCCTTGGACACCTCGACGACCACAACACATCATCCCTACTAGAAATCCTTGCTACCATCAGACTGAAACAACTGGTCTCTTCCCCAACCCACACAGCAGTACACACGCTCAACCCCATCTTCTCCATAGGCAACAACATCTCCGTCAGCCACACCTCCGAACTTCATTGGACAGACCACCACTGTGTCCATTTCTCCTTCATCAAACCCACGGAAGACCACTGAGACCTGTGCAGAAGCTGGAACAAGATCTTTGAAGACCTACTCGCCACCTCCTTCAGCAAAGCCCCACTGCAGACACGCAGGCCTCAGTACGCAACCTCCACTAACGGATCTCCAGCTTTGATGACATACTGCCCCCCCCCCCCTAGGAATATCTCCAGCAAGCAGCACTCTGGGAAAGCAAGCTGGTTTTCCCCACCGTCTAAGAGTCCAGGCGCACTTGCAGACAGCACGAAAGGAGATGGAGGAGCAGCAACACCTCGGCGGCCCACGCAGCCCTCAAGACAGCAGTCACCGCATACTACCACCTCCATCGGAAGCAGCAAGAAAACTGCCATACCGGAAGCATCAACGACAACGCACATAAGAGCTAAGAACTCTTCACTGTGAGTGTGATCAAATAATTTTCCAAATCCTGCACTGGCACCACAGATTCCCCTCTCCTCCAAGATCTCTGTGATGACCTTGCCACCTTTTTCCACCCCTTTGATTTTAGGCATCTACGACAGCTTCACAATCCAAGACCCACCCACCACAACCACAACCACTGCACCCAAAGGCTCCAGATCCCAGCTGACTCTGCTCAACTGGATTACCTTTACCGCTGATGACACCCTAAGGATCATGAAAACCATCCTTTATGGGGCCCCTTCAGATCCTTGCCCCACCACATTTTCATCCGAGCAGGTGCCGTCATTGCCCCCGAATTCTACCGCACCATCAACTGCTCCATCGAATCCACCTCCTTCCCTGAAGACTGGAAACACAGAGATCAACCCCCAGCTGAAGAAACCTTCTGCTGACCCAACGGACCACAAGAACTACAGACTCCTGTCTCTGCTCCCCTTCCCAGCCAAAGTCATTGAGAAGTCCATCAATGTACAACTCACAGAATTCATCTAAACAAACTACACCCTGGACCCCTCCCAATCTGGCTACAGGACCAACCACAGCACAGAGACTGCACTCCTCACCACAACATCTGCGCTGTTCTCAGCCCTCATCCTCATCCTCTGCCGCCTTCGACACCATCTACCACCACACCCTCTGCAAAACGCTCCACAACACCAGCATCTGTGGCACAGAGCTAGAGTGTATACACTCCTTCCTCACCGGACGAACCCAGAGAGACAGTCCGACCATTCTCCTCAAGTCCTACAGTTATCAACTGCGGAGTTCCCCAGGGCTCTTCTCTAAGCCCCACTCTCTTCATCATCTACATGGTCCTGCTCACAGCCATCGGCAGAAACCACGGAATTAACATTGTCTCCTATACCAATGACACACAGCTGATCCTTCCCCTCACCAAAAAAACATACAGCCACTAAGAGAAACGTCCACGATGGGATGAAGGCAGTAGCTGCCTAGATGAAGGAGAGCTGTCTAAAAATCAACTCCAACAAAACCCAATCCCTCATCCTGGGCTCTACTCCCTCTGTGCGAGACAACTCCATGTGGCCAGCAGCACTCAGAACTCCCCAACACCCACTGACCACGCATGCAACCTCTACATCATCCTCGACTCCTCTCTCTCTATAAATCGCCAAATTAATGCTGTATCATCCTCCTGCTTCCTCACGCTCTGCCTACTCTGAAAGATCTTCAAATGGATCCCCCCCGAGTCCAGTAGAACTGTCACCTAGGCCCTCATCAGCAGCAATCTCGACTACTGCAACACACTCAACGCCAGCACAATCTAAAAACTCCAAAAGAAATTGCAGCACATCCTGAATGCCTCTGCCAGACTTAATCCTAGGCATCCCTGATTGAAACCACATCTCCGGTCACCTGAGAGATCTCCCCTGGCTCCCGATCAACAAAAGAATCACCCTCAAGCTCCTCAAGCACGCCTACAAAGCCCTACACAACACCGGACCTGAAAACCTAAACCTCTGCCTCTCCTTCTATATACCGACCAGATACCTCTGCTCCGCCCATCTGGCCCTGGCCACTATCCCACTGATCTGCAGGACATCTGCTGGAGGAAGATCCTTCTCCTACCTCGCTGCGAAGACCTGGAACCCCATACCTTTGCACTTCAGCCAATCACCATCACTTCCTCAATTCAGGAAGGACCACAAGACCTGGCTCTTTGACTGAATTGCAGAACCTCCTCCCCTTCCAGCGCCTTGAGACCCTTATGGGTGAGTAGCAGCACTCTAGAACAATCCTTCTAGATTGATTGATCATTTAGTAGGCCTATACTGTCAGTAGTCTCCACAAGAGCTGCACTTAACTGAGTAACCGCCACATTATTGTTATTAATATTCATATTAGACATCTGAAGATTTTCTGATCAAATATTCCTGTTGATTCTCTTCAATATTTTAAAATTGGGAGCCATGACTTCTGGGGGTTTCAACGGAGTGTTATCAAACGTATCTGAAAACTTTATTAAGTGCTGATCAGCCCATAAATGGGGGACCAGCGAGTCTACTGACAATGGCATTATATTTGTAAAAGTAGGTCAAGAGTTTGGCTAGCTACATGTGTTGGGCTTCTAATTATTTGTAGTAAATGTATTGCTTTCGCATTATCCCTCATATTATATTTGTGGAGTCGAACTGATCTTCAAAATGGAAGCTGTAGTCTCATAAAACAAAAAAGTAATCAAACCTGAGAGAAAGTGGAACTAATACTTCTACTAACTGAGCGCTACAAATGTTTTTAGGTTTAGGTGGTCTATATATGAATGCACCACCTGAATATTTAGCAAACTTGACTTTTATGGTTTTTTACAAAAAGCCAAATAAAGTTTTGTTGTTGTTAAGTGCGCATCCTATTGTGATGGATATGTATAAAGATCCGAAAAATAAGAATTTCAAAATTATCTTTTTGGCAAAAAATCTGCTAATATACATTGGTGTTCCCGATTGAAAAATAGAGCTAAGCATCTGCCAGTCTTCTTTTCCCGATCCACTTTCATAATACTGCAATTATTTAGGTAGGCACCTGACATTGAAATATATGTAATTTACTGTGCCCTTGTGCGTTGAGGACTCAGTTTTAAACTATCTGGTAAAGAGTACTGAGTTGGTACACCATTAATATGTAGCTTCTTTCCTTGCTGTCCAGTTACCTAACCCTTAAAGTTTGAGGTGAAGCTTAGTGAGCACGACATTTGTCAGTTAATACTAAGCCTGGGTGGAGTTTGTGGCGTTCTGCTACGTGGAACTCCGCGAACTGCAAAAAAACTCTGCCGCACTACGCGGCGCTCCGCAAGCTGCCGAGTACGTTGGATAAATGCTGTTTGCGGTGATTTTCAGTGCCTGGTGCTTGTCTGCACTGTGCTATCATCGCTAACGGCCCCATGTGCAGCGCAAGCGGGCGCTGCTTCCTTTCTGCTGCTCGAGTAGATTTTAACTTGAACTGCAGCTTTCTCAACACGAACGGACAGTTTCCTCATGAGTTGATTTTCTACTATCGCCAACTTGATGTTGACTATCGCAAACAAGGAAAAATCTCGCTGGGAGGTGGATTTTCCTCACTCGCCAACTTAACGTTGACGAACGCGAGCAAGGGAAAAAACTGTGCTCTGCTAAGCAGAGCAGAGTTTTTCGTAACTCCGCAAGCTCCCCGTAACGCAGAGTTCAGAAATCTCCGCAAACTCCGCAAGCAGAGTGGAGTTCACCGCCTAGACATAACAAAATAAGTCCTACAGTAGCCACAAGGGCGCATTCACAGCAATTAGTCTTTACCTTTACAGATAGGCTTAGTTCCACAAGCTGTACATGGGTATAGGTCCGAGTCGGATTAGGAAGGCGGGTAATCAGGCATTGGCCGAAGGGCCGGTGCCTATGGATGAACCATGGGCCGTTTTTTAAGGGCCTCTGCTTCTTTCCTGCCCTGCCAGGCCCTCACACTTCAGGTTATGGTGGGTGGGCGAGGGTGGCAAGTGTGACAATCGGCCTTACTTGAGGCCAAGTGTTGGTCCATTTATTGGGCAATTCTTATCTCAGCTTAGCCCAGAAGCATTGTCTTGCCCCTGACCCCTACTCTGCCAGGCCATCACATTTAGGCAATTGAGGGTGCGAGTATGCAGGGGCCTCTCTGGAGGGGGCAGGATTTTCTGGCTATGGGCCATCTTCACCTCAGCCCCCACTGGAGCAGCAGTAGCTTTATAATTTTTCTTAACCCCTCCCCTGCAAGGCCATCACTCTGAGGCAATGGAGGGCTGGGGAGGGAGTGAAGTAAGAGAAGCCTTCCTGGAGGGTGTGTGTGTATTTCCATAGGCCTCGCTATGAGGCAACCTTTATTAAGCTTTTATTAGACTAGAAGAGGTGTTGTTACAGCCAAACCTTTGGCAAGTGGGAAACCGGGTTCCAGTCCCGGCGTCCCCTCAACATCTGTGATTCTGGGTAAATCATTTAATCTCCCAACGCTTAAAGTAAAAATGAATTTGGACTTATGTAGTGTAACTGGTGCTCATGTAAATCATCCAATAGCCTAGCGCCGAGTTCACCATATGTAAAACTGTAGAAAAGAAATTAGAAAAAAACGGGAATTTACACAGATTCTGCAAGGACCAGAGCATGATACTTAGAGGGCAATCTCTATATAAAAATATAAATATTGTGAGTTTTTTACGTCAGCATGGCTTTTCTGTCTTTGTTTAGTTTAAATACTAGTCATGGATGAATGAAGCATCTTTAGAACACATTTTAAAGTGCTTTCACTGTACGTGGATTGTTTAAAATTCATACTGATTATAGGAAAAAATAGACTTTTGGTGATTTTCTTCATTTTCACAATGGCCAGGATATTAAAATACAGGTCATGTCAGTAAAAAACACAGCCAGATGGCAACCCTAGTAAGATTAGGTATTGTGGCCATTGGGCCATTTTATTTGACCTCACCCACATGGGAAAAATGCAGTACTTTTGGTTTTTACCAATCTTTTTATTTTCTAAAAATAAGTCAAATGAGACTAACCAAATGATGTTTCTGATGGATACATCTGCCAGTGGATTCCTCACCTTGTGAATATCCCCTGCGCCAGCAACATTCGGAAACTTTTGTAGCAGTCCACGCCGATGAGGTCGAAGACTACGTCACAGAGACACGTCTCCGCTCGCGACTCCGCTGACGTCACCGGCTCCATAAGAAGACCTCGTCGGCGTGATGACGTCAGTTCCCTTTTTTCCGCGCCGTCGACGCCAACGGATTTCGGGAATCGCTGTTGGTAGCTTCACTGTTACTTTGTGTTTCTTCTGGGTTTCTCTGTTTCTCTTTCGAAAAAGATGTCGACAAAGAAATCGGGCTTCAAGCCCTGTCGTGAATGTGGCAAACACATGTCGATCACGGATCCACATGACGACTGTGTATGGTGTTTATCATCTGACCATGATGTGGATGGTTGTTCTTGCTGTCGCAAGATGAGCTCCAAGGCTCTAAAAGAAAGGGAGGCGAAACTCTTCATCGCTAGAATGAAAAAGGAGAAGAGAGGAAAAAGAAATTCAAGGTCGAGGTCACCATCGAGGTCGGCGTCGAAGTCGACTTCGGGGCATGCTTCACGATCCAAGAAGCACAAGAAGAAGAAGAGGAGGCTTTCTTCTCGACATCCAAGAGTTCGGCTCCGAAGTCGAAGTCACCAACTCCACGCCAAAAGGACTCTGTCTCATTCACCCGTTCCGGATTCGCCTCCTGGTCCTTCTTCTCCCGTGGCTTCACCGGCTCCGGCTACATCTCCGACGCCGGTTTCATCTCCGGCTCTGGTTTCATCTCCGGCTCTGGTTTCATCTCCGGCTCTGGTTTCATCTCCGGCTCTGGTTTCATCTCCGGCTCTGGTTTCATCTCCGGCTCTGGTTTCATCTCCGGCTCTGGTTTCATCTCCGGCTCTGGTTTCATCTCCGGCTCTGGTTTCATCTCCGGCTCTGGTTTCATCTCCGGCTCTGGTTTTATCTCCGGCTCAGGTTTCATCTCCGGCTCAGGTTTCATCTCCGGCTCCGTCTCCGGTTGAGGATCTTCAAGTACCGGGTGAGCCTGCGACGCCGTTTATTCCACCGTCAGCGCCGGTTGGCCCGAGTCCGGTGATGCCTGACCAGTACCCTGCGTTCCCTGGACCAGGTCAGGACCCCTCGCATTATTTAAATGCTATGTACGGGGTATTTTCGAGAGCCATATACACCACTGGTGCACCTGCGTGTCCGATGGGTCCAATGGCATTCAATTTGGGGGTGCCGCAAGTCTATCCGCAGGCCCCTTTCATGCCATTTTTTCCGGCGACGCCTTCTTGGCATCTACCGGCGCCGAGGACGTCGATGCCGCTTCCTTCTTCACTGGCGCCAGCTCGACCTCGTTCGACGCCGGCGGATCCACGTTCGACGCCGGCGCCGTCTGATTCGAACACGGCGCTGCCGGATTCGAACACGGCGCTGCAGACGCCGCTTGTACGGATTCGGTCCAGAAGGGAGGCTCAGAGACTGATTGATGAGCGAAGGTACCTTCTGGAAGAAGCAGAAGGAGAGCTGGTGGAGTCTGATGAGGTGTTTGAGGAGCTTAAAGAGGCTAATGGATTGGATTTGTCTCCTGAGTGGGAAATTACTCCACCTTCCGATGAACCCTCGAAGGATGTGGCTCCATATCATGCAGTCATCAGGAAGGCTGCAGAACTGTTGGATCTTCAGTTGCCAACTAAGTTCAAATCAAATATTCTGACTAAAGTATTGCATTCTCCCACTGCAGTTTCGGAGCCGTTGTTGCCTTTTAATGAGGCCATTATTGACCCTGTGTTGGAGGTGTGGCGTAAGCCTTTTTCTGCTCCCGCAGTCTCTAAGACGGTTGCTAGGAGGTATAGGGCAGCTCCAGGGGACCCTGAGTTCTTAACATCGCATCCATCGCCTGAGAGCCTGGTGGTTCAGGCGGCTTGTTCAGGAAAGTCCAAGGGTGCTTTTCCTCAGGTTCCAGGTGACAGAGAGGCAAAAAAGCTAGATCTGTCAGCCAAGAAGGTCTTTTCATCGGCCAGCATGGCACTTAAATCAACAAATGCCACTTGCCTCTTGGGACGTTATATTCATGTGCTCATGGACTCTGCGAAGAAATTGGCACCAAAACTATCTGAGAAGGATAGGGTTGGCTTTAATGAGGTCTTGACTGATGCCCAGGCAGCAGCGCGTCAGGTGATTCAGAGTGGGCTGGACACGGCGGATTCAGTGACAAGAGTCATGGGGTCTTCTGTTGCCACCAGGAGGGGTGCGTGGCTGAAGTCTTCTGAGTTTTCCCCGGATGTACAGTCGACTCTGTTGGACTTGCCATTTGATGGGTCTGGTTTATTTGGCAAAAAGGCAGATGCTGCTCTTGAACGGTTTAAGGAGAGCAAGGCTACTGCTAAGTCTCTGGGGCTTCAAGCCCAGTCAAGGGGGTCGTTTAAAAGATACAGAGGTTTCGGAAGGGCAACCTTTCGTTCCTACAGGCAGACCCAACAGCAGCAGCAGCAGCAAGGCTCTTTGTCTAAAGGATACACAGGTAGAATCAGGGGTCGCTCACGTGGCCGTCAACTCTCCTCCTCTTCCTCTTCAGCCCCTCCTTCCACCGCAAAGCAGCCCTAGATCCGCCATTCTGGATCATGTTGGTCCTGTGGGGGGCCGGCTTACCCATTTTCTACAAGATTGGGAATCTGTAACTACAGATCTTTGGGTTCTAGATCTTGTAGAAAATGGGTACGCCCTTCCCTTTCGGGAATTCCCTCCAAATTACCCTCCTTGTCAAGGGGCTTGCTCAGAGAACCACCGTCTTCTCCTACAGGAGGAAGTCCTGAAGTTGTTTCAGAAAGGTGCGATAGAGGTGGTTCCGGAGCAGGAGAGGGGTCAGGGATGCTACTCCCGGTATTTCCTGATTCCGAAGAAGGACGGCAGATTGCGTCCGATATTGGACCTCAGAATCTTGAATCTTTTTCTAAAGCAAGAGAAGTTCAAGATGCTAACCCTTGCTCAGGTTCTTCCAGCGCTGAATCAGGAGGACTGGATGGTGTCGATCGACTTGCAGGATGCGTATTTTCACATCCCCATCCTGAAGTCGCACAGGAACTATCTCCGGTTTACTGTAGGGTCGCAACATTATCAGTTTGCGGTCCTTTTGTTTGGTCTTACTACTGCACCTCGGGTCTTCACGAAGATGATGGCAGTGGTGGCAGCCCATCTCAGAAGGTCGGCGATCTCAGTTTTCCCCTAGCTGGACGACTGGCTGATCAAAGCGGAGTCGCCAGAGAAGGTGCTGCGTCATCTTCACGATACAACTCAGCTGTTGTTCAAATTGGGTTTCTCGATAAACGTGCTCAAATCTCACCTTGTGCCCTCTCAGCTCAACCTGTTCATAGGTGCGGTACTGGACACTACTGTGTGTCGAGCATTCCCTCCTCCTCAAAGGATTCTCGACATACAGAAAATGATTCCTTTGTTTTACAATGCAGCGGTCATTCCAGTTCTGAAGGTCCTTCGCCTGCTCGGTCTGCATTCTGTTGGTCAACCATGCACGCTGGCACATGAGGGCGCTCCAGTGGTGCCTCCGCAGGCAGTGGTATCAGCACAAAGGAGATCTCAGGGAGTCTGTGAGGATCTCCAGAGAAGCTGCGGTGGATCTGTCTTGGTGGAGTGTGGAGGGCAATCTGTCTCAAGGAAAGCCCTTCCATCTACCTCCATCGGTGGCCACAGTGATAACGGATGCATCCACTTTAGGGTGGGGTGCTCATCTGGGGGATCTGGAGATCAAGGGTCTTTGGTCTCCAGAGGAAAGGTTGCTTCACATCAACCTTATGGAATTGCGGGCGATTCGTTTAGCACTCAAGGCCTTCCTCCCTTCACTTCGCGGTCAGTCGGTTCAAGTCCTGACGGACAACACTACCGCGAGGTGGTATGTCAACAAACAGGGAGGAGTGGGGTCTCTTTGTCTCTGCAGAGAGGCCCTGCGTCTATGGTCCTGGGCTCAGGATCATCAGATTTGTCTGATGGCAAATCATCTTGCCGGGGTGCTGAACGTGCATGCAGACAGTCTGTCAGCAGTTCTCCGCCGACCACGAGTGGAGGCTCCATCCGGAGGTGGTTCGTCACGTCTTTTGAATGTGGGGAACTCCTCGGGTGGACCTGCTCGCCACTCACGAGAATGCTCACTGCCCGTCATTCTGCAGTCTCCAGTATCCGATGCAGGGAGCGTTGGGGGACACGTTTCAGTTGAGTTGGAGCTCACAACTCCTTTACGCGTTTCCTCCCATACCCTTGATTCCTCGGGTTCTGTGGAAGATTCGCCAAGACCGGGCCCAAGTCATATTGATCGCCCCGGATTGGCCAACAAGGGTGTGGTACACAGATCTTCTCCACCTCTCCTCGTGCCCTGCGCTCCGTCTCTCTCTGAGGGCAGACCTCCTCTCGCAATCGGAGGTGCAGGTTCTACACCCCCACCTCCAGAGCTTACACCTTCAGGCCTGGAGATTGAACGGGGCAACCTGAACTCTCTTTCTCTCCCACCTGATGTGGTAGATGTAATTTTGTCTGCCAGACGTCATTCCACCAAATCTATCTATTCCTATAGGTGGTCTAAATGTGTTTTCTTGTGTGGAGAGAAGTCAATTGATCCTTTGAAGGCTCGTTTATCTGACATTCTGCAGTTTGCCCTTTCTCTTGCTCAGCATGGGTTTGCTGTGGCTACTGTAAAAGGATACTTATTGGCTTTGTCGGCTTTCCTTTGCTTGCCGGATCAGCCGTCATTATTCAAATCACCTATTGTTCTTCGTTTTCTTAAGGGCCTCACAAACAGGTTTCCTCCTACTCCCTTTATTGTGCCTCAATGGGACTTAAACCTTGTCTTGACTTATCTTATGGGTTCTCCCTTCGAGCCCTTACACAAGTGTCCCTTGAGACTGTTGTCTTTTAAGACGGTTTTTCTCATTGCAATCACCTCGGCAAGGAGGGTAAGTGAGCTTCAAGCTCTAAGTTCAAAACCCCCGTTCTTGACCATTCATGCTGAAAGAATGGTACTCAGGACCAGGGCTGCATTTCTGCCTAAAGTGGTAACTCCCTTCCATCTGGGGCAGTCCATTACCCTTCCTACCTTCTATCCTCCCCCTCACCCTTCCAAGGAGGAGGAGAGACTTCACCGCTTGGACCCTAGGAGGGCGGTGAGCTTCTATCTGGGCAGGACTAAAGACTTCAGAGTTGATGACCAGCTCTTCGTGGGCTTTGTTGGCTGCAGGAAAGGTCGAGTGGTGCACAAGCGCACCCTTTCCAGATGGATTGTCTTGTGCATCAAGATATGCTACTCTTTGGCTGGTAAGGAACCTCCAGAGGGTTTAAGGGCTCATTCCACTAGAGCAAAGTCTTCCACTTCTGCTTTGTCTAGGGGCATTCCTGTGGAGGACATTTGTAGGGCGGCAACTTGGGCCTCCCTCCACACCTTCGCAAAACATTATTGCTTGGACATCGAGGTGAGGAGGGACGGACACTTTGCTCGTTCCGTCCTTCAGGACTTTCTGGTATAGAAGGGTGGACACCCTCCGCCGGGAGTGGGGACTGCTGTGGGAATCTATTCACAAGGTGAGGAATTCACTGGCAGATGTATCCATCAGAAGAATAAATTACTTGCCTTCGCTAACGCTTTTTCTGGTGGATACAGTATCTGCCTGTGGATTCCTCACTGACCCACCCGCCTCCCCGTTCTCCATCCTTCTATACCTGCAATTCTATTAATGTGGTTTCAAAATGTGTTTTGTTACTGTCAAAGGCATTGTGTTATTTCATTTGCCTTCATATTTATTCTCCACACTGTGTGTGTTGCTTTGTATATTATGTACTGTGTATACTGTGTATATATTGCTGTCAGTCCGTCCGTGTGCCTCGAAGGCTCGGAAAAAAGGGCGGAACTGACGTCATCACGCCGACTAGGTCTTCTTATGGAGCCGGTGATGACAGCGGAGTCGCGAGCGGAGCCGTGTTTCTGTGACGTCGTCTTCGACCTCATCGGCGTGGACTGCTACAAAAGTTTCCAAATGTTGCTGGCGCAGGGATATTCACAAGGTGAGGAATCCACAGGCAGATATTGTATCCACCAGAAAAAGCTTTACCGAAGGTAAGTAACTTGTTCTTCATGAAAGTGTCTGATCCTCAAACGTGGGCCACTGTTTTGGGACTTGCCCAGGCCAAATTGCAATCCCAATCGGACCCTCGTATAGGTAACTCTCCCCATGGGATTTAGTTCCAAAAGGTCAGGAGTCCTGGCGCCGTCCAGGCGCAGAGGGGCTTGCCTTAGGCATGCCTGCATTTAAATTCATGTGTTCTTCAGGAAGCTAAACTGCAGCATAGATAAATTCAATCTCTCCCCCTAAAATGGTGGCCTATCAGGTAGAACAAAGCCTTCAGAAAGGAGTGAAAGAGGGCTCAGAAAAAAGACCCAACCCAACCGACCCCCTGCACTCCGATCAAAGAGGTGCGAAAAATAGCGGTGAAGTGCAGAAGCTCTAGATATATACTAACAAATTGATGCAGGATCGTGACAAATGCCTAGACATACCTCCATGCTATCAAGAGATGCAACATCAAGAGATGCAATGAATTAAAGATTGTACATATCGTACAAATTGAACTTGATATTAAGAAGGCTGCGAGAATAATTTAAAAATAAGTATTTACAGTTAAAAAACACAAGCATTAGTAAGTGCCAGTCCATATTTTTTGCATTATGTATATTTAATATAATAATAATCAGTGCAGTACAGGTTCTCATGATTACTGCGTGCATAAAAAATTATAGGAACTAAATTGACATTAAAGAGCCATATTTTAAAATCTGTGTTTTGCAGAGCCCTTTATGGATAATGGATGACATTGGCGCTTAGCAACTGAGAGATCATACTGTTTGTAGCCGTGGGAGAGGTTAATCAACCAGAGAACGCAAGAGATGGGGGCAGCCTGTTAAATGATCTTTAGATTGGCCAAAAGGTTAAGCTACAAACCAATCAAGGAGATGACTTGGCGGTATAGGAGCAAGTGCTTTTCAGATGGTATACATGGAGCAGGAGTTTGTGCTGTCCCAGGCAAGTTGCAGGTAGCTGAAAACAAATTTTTGTGTAGGCTCATAGCAATACCCCAAACTACCCCAAGTTATATTTCACATTCGGAATTGGATATGGATTTTTGGGGAGTAATTTGTTGTTATAGCTCCTTTACTGCTATGGTTAAAGTGAAGTAGCACTCCTAAGACGGGTTTTTCGATGGAGGTATTAGAGGACTGCTTAAATCTTGGTGACATGACGGCCATTCCATGGTTGGTTTATGTCAAAAGAAGTTTTTACAATCTAGGTTTGATTACCCTTTTTGATTCCCCCAAATGTATCGGCCCACAAACAAAAGACAGGGTCAAAAAGATCTTCACTTCATACAGGAAGGAAATCAGAATTGGGAGGACCCTTGATATGTGCTCAATTATTAGTTGTATGCAAATCTTTAATGTCCAACTCTTTAATGTCCTAGGCATGCAACTTTATTTAACCTTACTTATTAATCCTGAGCATAGATTTTACTTGACTAGATTAAGACTAAATATGGTCCATTACTCAGTTGCCTTTCCCTTGGCTGGCTCTTGGTTTACCTCTCTTCAATGCTGCCCATGTGATGTCTCCTTTCAATCTACTGTGCACTTTATGCTATTTTGCACTTTGTACCACATTTTAAGAGCCCGATTTCTATGACTGATTCTTTTGCACAAGCACTTTACCTGATATAAAGAAGGGCTGGGATACCTGCAATCTTTAGCTTCACTGGAAATGTGCTTTTTTTCTGTACCTAGATATTTCATTGCTGCTATAAAGCGAAGAAAAAATGATGTGTCCTAAATCGCAAATTGTGAAATTTTATTTATTTGTATGTTGTTTTAAAAGGATTTTTAACTGAATTGCCTGTTTTTATTCCTAACATGATTGTATTTATTTTGTGCTTTTATGGTCATTTATTTGCCCAAATAAAGATTATTGAACTGAACTGAGCAATTCCCAATTGGCCACCCCTTGCTATGTTTAATGTTTTACTTTTTTGTTGCAAGCATATGCTTGCTATGCTTTTGGGACTGTGTTTTCTGTTTTTTACACTACTATTTTTTCAGATGTACTGTGGGTGGGTGGATGAGCATGTAAATGGAAAACTGAGTCAGTTGATGGATAATTGGATGCATGAGTGCAAAGATGTGTAACACAGTGCCTGTATGAATTATTGGCTACCTAAGGTTGCCAATTACTAAAGAGTTACTGCATGTTTTAGGAGTTATTCCTATGCCTCGAGATGAACATACGATTTCAAATTACTGCAGGCAGGAGCCCGTTTTCAATAGTGTTAACTGGGCTCCTCTGCATCCACTTACTAAGGAAAAAGCCAGTTTTGCTTTGCTATTCTTCAAGTTTCGGTAAATATATTTTTTTCTAGAAACAGTCTGCTGCTTGTGTTGGTTTCTAGAAAAAATCCACTGTGTCAAAAATCCGCCTTAAACTGAAAACTCTCATACTAGATGAATAGTAGTGGTGTTTACTTTCACGCTAGTAACGGAGATACAGAGGAGTCTTTTTTTTTTATTTTTATAAATATAGTTTTACTGGGTTTACACAAAGTTGAACATCAACACATTACAGTAATGGTAAATACATCAATCTCGTGTCATGCGTATGACCAAGTTATGCAGCCAACAGCTTAATATAGGATCTTTTGAAATTACAATTCCTTCCCTTGCGTCGCCCCTCTTTAATCAGTAAAAACGTTTATGACCATTTCAACTGACAGCACGTCAGCGTCAATACTATGTGAGCCCACAGTACAGCCCACATTGGAAGCAGCCTACTTCAGGCCCCATATCACTTACTCAGTAGAATCCCCATCCCTGCCTTAAACCAGGATCAGGCAGCTAACGGCCCCTATTCTGCCGTCCACAATGTTACCAAGAACTCACCCATAAAAACGTAGGGCATAATTACGAGTCCGGCACTTCATGGACCACAAGACTCACCGTGGTGGTGGTGAGTTGTTCAAGTGGTGGACTGCTGGCTGCACTAGGGATCGGCCGTTCTCTGGCGGAGGCGCAGCAGAGGGACAATGCAATGTGCTGAGCGAGTCTAGCGAAGTCCCGCCAAGCATATTTCAAGTTCTTCCACCGCCAGCCTTTTCATGCCACAAAAAGGCTTGCTGTGGGGGAACCTATAGGGCCCCCAATCCCTCCAGACACCCCTGCCTGCTTGCACCCCCAGATCCAGCACGGCATGGATTTCACAGTCCATGCTGTGCTGGAACATTTTTGGCATTCCCATTACGGTGCCCTTTTTCAGAGCACCGCAGCAGGAAAGGCAAAAGGAGTGTCGGCTGGCACGAGTTAAACACTTAATCAGGCGGGCGGTTTTTGCGCTGCTTTGGTGATGCTGTGCCAGCGGAGAGCCGGCGCAGCAGTGGCAAAGTCAAAATCAGGACCTTCGTCCAATATGCTTGTCACCATGGGGTCCATCACCCAGACTCTCGCTCTGACCCTAGCATATCCTAACGCCTTGTCTCCCCCCTGTCTGCAGGGGGGCCCCCATGCCTCCCGCCACTGACCTACCCCTGCTTCCACCAGCTTCCTCAGCCATCCTCCTTAGTCTTCCAGGGGTGCCATATTTTCTCAAACTTTCGAGGACATCCCCAGGTTTTGTACACCAACTCTTCTGCCCCCATACACCAATCCAGGTTCCCCTCCTACTCCTTCAGTGTGGGGGCTCCCCCATATCCGCACAACATCCCACCTATCCACTGCTAGGGCCACATTACAGAAAAGCAGTGTATACCTATCCAATATCTGTGTACCCCAGATGCCCATGGATATCAATTGTGGTGTGAGCTGGATCTGTATCTGTCACCAGAGACGGGTGTTTCCCCAGTCTCTCCCAAAATCTCCTCACTCACGGGCAGTCCCACACTGTATGCAGCAGCGTAACCCCTCCGACCGCAGCCCCTCAAAAATAAGGCAGACTCTCCATGCCCCATTTTGTATAGCTTCCCTCTTGTGTAGTATACCCTATGCAGCAATTTCAACAGCACCAAGCGGAAACCTACCCATATAGCCACCTCCCTCAGGTAGTGGCAAGCTCCTCCCCACGCATCATCCCCCAGTCTCCCCAGATCCAACTCCCACCTGTCTCTAAGGGCATCGAGCGGAGGCAGGCCATGGCCAGCAGCGTGCGGTAGACCTTGGAGATTGCATGCATGGGCCTGATCCCAGGACACCCCCATGCCGCACAGCCCTCCTGCTGTAGGCGCGGTCTCTGCCCCAGCACCACAGGTCCGTCCCTGACCTCGGTGCCCCCTCGCTACCGCTCGCTCTACCTCCTCCGTTGTTCTCCGCATTTTCGTTGCATTTTCGGCATTTTGTTTTA
Source organism: Triturus cristatus (assembly GCF_964204655.1). Classification (NCBI taxonomy): domain Eukaryota; kingdom Metazoa; phylum Chordata; class Amphibia; order Caudata; family Salamandridae; genus Triturus; species Triturus cristatus. The sequence goes on from NC_140584.1 coordinate 257,784,828, forward strand.
ATTGTTTTATTGTACTCCCTCTGTATTATCTCAGTTTTGTGCCTATTTGTTTAGGATTGTACCCACTTGTGCCCCCCGCCGCTGCTCCCTCGCGGCCCCGCCCCCCTTCCCTTCTGTTACCCCATTGGCCGCCCCGCTCCCAGCTGCTCCTCCCTCCCACTTGGCCTCATATGGAGCCCGCGCGGCGTGAGCGAGTGTGACCTGTTCCCAGGACAACCCCACGCCGCACGGCCCTCCTGCTGTAGGCGCGGTCTCTGCCCCAGCACCACAGGTCCGTCCCTGACCTCGGTGCCCCCTCGCTACCGCTCGCTCTACCTCCTCCGTTGTTCTCCGCATTTTCGTCGCATTTTCGTCATTTTGTTTTAATTGTTTTATTGTACTCCCTCTGTATTATCTCAGTTTTGTGCCTATTTGTTTAGGATTGTACCCACTTGTGCGCCCACCCCGCTTCCCGCCGCTGCTCCCTCGCGGCCCTGCCCCCTTTCCCTTCTGTTTCCCCATTGGCCGCCCCGCTCCCAGCTGCTCCTCCCTCCCACTTGGCCTCATATGGAGCCCGCGCGGTGTGAGCGAGTGTGACCTGTTCCCAGGACACCCCAATGCCGCACAGCCCTCCTGCTGTAGGTGCGGTCTCTGCCCCAGCACCACAGGTCCGTCCCTGACTTCGGTGCCCCCTCGCTACCGCTCGCTCTACCTCCTCCGTTGTTCTCCGCATTTTCGTCGCATTTTCGTCATTTTGTTTTAATTGTTTTATTGTACTCCCTCTGTATTATCTCAGTTTTGTGCCTATTTGTTTAGGATTGTACCCACTTGTGCGCCCCCCCCGCTTCCCGCCGCTGCTCCCTCGCGGCCCTGCCCCCTTTCCCTTCTGTTACCCCATTGGCCGCCCCGCTCCCAGCTGCTCCTCCCTCCCACTTGGCCTCATATGGAGCCTGCGCGGCGTGAGCGAGTGTGACCTGTTCCCAGGACACCCCCATGCCGCACAGCCCTCCTGCTGTAGGCGCGGTCTCTGCCCCAGCACCACAGGTCCGTCCCTGACCTCGGTGCCCCCTCGCTACCGCTCGCTCTACCTCCTCCGTTGGTCTCCGCATTTTCGCCGCATTTTCGTCATTTTGTTTTAATTGTTTTATTGTACTCCCTCTGTATTATCTCAGTTTTGTGCCTATTTGTTTAGGATTGTACCCACTTGTGCGCCCCCCCGCTCCCCGCCGCTGCTCCCTCGCGGCCCCGCCCCCTTTCCCTTCTGTTACCCCATTGGCCGCCCCGCTCCTGCCTCCCAGCTGCTCCTCCCTCCCACTTCGCCTCATATGGAGCCCGCGCGCACGCGCAGCGGTCACGCGCAGCGGGTGCGCCGATTGTGCGCTGAAGGCAAGCCCGTCTACGCCCGTCCGCGCCTTGACCGCGCCCAGCGCCAGGACCCCTGGACCTCGACAATGCCAGCACACCCGACGAACTTACAGCACCGCCACCCTCCACGCACTCAATGCCGGCCGGAACCCCACCTGCTACCGAGCCGCCCCGAGACGCACCCACGGACCCTTCACCTGTCAAGCCTGCAAATTCACCTGCCACAGGACCTGCACCGCACCCGCCAAGCCGAGCACCAGCCACAACCACCTCAAGTGCATCCTGCTCAACACCCGCTCCGTCCACAGGCACGCCGTCGAACTCTGGAACGTCCTCGACACAACATCACCAGATGTCGCCTTCCTCACGGAAACCTGGATGAACGCCTCCTCAGCCCCCGACATCGCCATAGCCATCCCGGAGGGCTACAAGATCACCCGGAGGGACCGCATCAACCAAACTGGAGGAGGCATCGCCATCGTCCACAGAAACACCATCCTCATCACGACCAACTCCGAAGACACCCGCACCGTCGCCGAACACCTCCACTTCCAGATCCACACCGACCCCAAGACCACCCTCCGAGGCACCCTCATCTACCGACCCCCAAGACCACGCACACAATTCAGTGAAACCATCGCAGATTTCGTCAGCCCACGCGCCCTCACCTCCACAGACTACATCCTCCTGGGGGACCTCAACTTCCTCCTGGAGAACAACAAGGACTGCAATACCTCCGCCCTGCTGGACAACCTCGCCAACCTCGGACTCGAGCAACTTGTGGACGCCCCCACCCACTATGCCGGACACACGCTTGACCCCATCTTCTCCTCCAGCAAGCACATCTCCTTCAGCAACTCCACCAGACTACACTGGACAGATCACAGCTGCGTCCACTTCAACTTCAGGAGAACCACGACCCACCACCTCCCGCAACAGGCTCCCCGCAGAAGCCGGAGCAAGATCACAGTCGACCAGCTCGCCACCGCCCTCAGCCAGAACCCGCCCACCAACACGACAGACCCCGACGAAGCAGCCCGCAACCTCACACAGTGGCTCACTGACTGCGCCGACGAACTCGCACCACTGAAGAATCCTCCCAGCAAACCCGGAAGCAGGAAAGCCTCGTGGTTTACCAACGACCTCAAAAACTCCAAAAAAAACCTGCCGCACCCTCGAGAAAGCCTGGCGCCTCGACCAGACAGCAAAGAACATGTCAGCCCTCAAGAACGCCACCCGCAAACACCACCAGCTGATCCGCACCACCAAGAAGACAACATTCAAAGAACGACTGGACAACACCCACAACAGTAAGGAACTCTTCATCATCGTCAAAGAACTCCCCAACCCTAGCGCCAGCAACAACGACATCACACCCTCGCAAGACCTCTGCGACTCTCTCGCCTCGTTCTTTCACAGCAAAATCGCCGACATACACAACAGCTTCGGCGCACTGACCACGCACCCTACCACCGAACCATCGCCCCCCACCACCACCCTCTGCACTTGGACCCCTGTAAGCACCGAAGACACCACCCGCATGATGAACACCATCCACTCCGGCTCCCCCACCGACCCCTGCCCACACCACATCTTTAACAAAGCCGAATCCATCATCGCCCACCTTCTCCGGAACATCATCAACAGCTCGTTCGCATCCGCCACCTTTCTGGAGAGCTGGAAACATGCCGAGCTGAGCGCCCTCCTGAAGAAACCCACCGCGGACCCCACGGACCTGAAGAACTTCCGCCCCATCTCGCTCCTCCCCTTTCCAGCCAAAGTCATCGAGAAGACCGTCAACAGATAACTCTCCGCCTTCCTCGAGACCAACGGATCCCTCGACCCCTCGCAGTCCGGCTTCCGAGCAAACCACAGCACCGAGACAGCCCTCATCGCAGCCACCGACGACATCAGGTCCCTGCTCGACAACGGGGAAACTGCCGCCCTAATCCTCCTAGACCTCTCAGCAGCCTTCAACACCGTATGCCACCACACCCTGACACAGCGCCTCAGCAGCACCGGAATCCAAGGAGCGGCACTGAAGTGGATCAACTCGTTCCTGGCCGGAAGAACCCAGAGAGTCCGCCTCACCCCGTTCCATTACGCGGCCACCGTAGTCATCTGCGGCGTCCCACAAGGATCCTCACTCAGACCCACCCTCTTCAACATCTACATGAGCCCCCTCGCAGACATCGCCCACCAACACAACCTCAACATCATCTCCTACGCCGACGACACCCAACTGATCCTCTCCCTCACCAACAACCCCGCCACCGCCAGAGCCAACCTCCAGGAAGGTATGAAAGACGTCGCAGAATGGATGAAGATCAGCCATCTGAAACTGAACTCAGACAAGACAGAAGTCCTCATACTCGGACCATCTCCCTCCGCCTGGGACGACTCCTGGTGGCCCCCTGCCCTGGGCAGCGCACCCAAGCCAACGGACCACGCACGCAACCTAGGCTTCATCCTGGACTCCTCCCTCACGATGAGACGGCGTTGACTTGCTTGGTCATCATCCTGTTTCAACACCCTGCGCATGCTCCGAAAGATCTTCCGATGGATCCCCACCGGAACCAGGAAGACGGTCACCCAGGCCCTCGTCACCAGCCGTCTGGACTACGGGAACACCCTCTACGCTGGAACCACAGCCAAACTACAAAAAAGACTCCAGCGCATCCAGAACGCCTCAGCACGACTCATCCTGGACATCCCTCGCTGCAGCCACATCTCGGCCCACCTGAAAGACCTTCACTGGCTCCCCGTCAACAAGAGAATCACGTTCAGACTCCTCACCCACGTTCACAAGGCTCTCCACGACATGGGCCCGGAGTACATCAACAACCGCCTCACATTCTACACACCCACCCGCCAGCTCCGATCCGCCAGCCTCGCCCTCGCCTCCGTCCCGCTCTTTCGGAAATCCACTGTCTGAGGAAGATCCTTCTCCTACCTGGCAGCGAAGACATGGAACTCCCTCCCCACTCACCTACGTCTGACCCGGGACCATCTCTCCTTCAGGAAACAACTCAAGACCTGGCTATTCAGCGCCTTGAGACCCTCACGGGTGAGTAGCGCGCTATACAAATTATGCCGATTGATTGATTGATGCATGTGCAAGGGGGAACACCCAGGATTCTAGAGGTGACTCCTCTAGTAGGCCCGCAAAAAGATCCTCATGCTTCCTCATAATGTACCGCATCTGCAGGTATGGGCGATATTGTGCCCTGACAGTTCATCCTCAGCCTGCAACTCTGTGAAAGGGGATTAGCCCCAGACTTTCTAGACTTATTCCACCACCGAAATCCCCCACAGATCCCTACACCCATGACCCTCAATCACTCTGAGCTCCATCAGCCTCTCTGATTCCCACAGAGGCGTCGCCATTGTAATCCTCCCCTCCCAGCCCAAGAACCTCATTGCCTTTCACAATGTCTATCACCAGGGTGGTCGGTAATGGCAGCAATCTCGTTCTCCACCAGCCGTACAAATACCACAGGTAGCCCGACGGTCCAAACACCCATCTATCTCCCAGCAAGAAGTGCTCCCACTGGTCTGAAGACCCAGTCATTTGCCACTACCAAATGAGCCGCCCAATAGTACAATTTCATGTTAGGCAGGTCAATACCCTGTGACACACCTTCCTAGTTAACGTCACCTGGGCTATCCTGGAGGGGGTGGGGAGGGGGGGAGGCTCTCCTGTCCCACAGCAAGGTTCTAGTAACCTCATCCACCTGTCTGAAGAACCCTTCCAGCATCACATAGTGTGTTTTCTGCAGGCCATATAAAAATGTTGGCAGATATATAATTTTAGAGAGCCCAGCCGTACCCCTCAAAGACAATGTCGTGGTGCGCCAATGGCCCTTATCCTTTTTGTAAGCCTCCAAAATCTTCCCCAGATTTTTCTAGAGAAACAAGTCCTTCTCTGTAGTCCTATACAAGCCCAGATATCTGAAATCATGGGCCTCTCAGTGCACCCGGAAAGGCTCCATGGAAGGAGTTCAGTTGGGGAGAGGCAAAGCAGCCGATTTGCTCCAGTTAATGCCAAGCCCCTAATAGACCTCGAAAATATTTCGGATCTCCAATATGCGCGGGAGAGAGCGGCCTAGTTTCCACTAAGTGTAGAAGGATTTCATCAGTTTATAAGGATATTGCATCCTCCCATCCCATGTCCCAACTCAAGGCCCGAATCTTAACATCCCTACGCAGCCATTTCGTTAATGGCTCTTGTGCCACTGCGAATAGCGATGGAGATAGCGGGCACCCTTGTCTGGTTCCATGCCCAATTTCAAACTCCTCCGACAGCACACCATTCAGCCAGGCCACCAGATGATCATAGAGCAGTTGGACCCACCCTATAAAGGAGCTGCCAAAGCCCATCTTCCTCAACAAAGCCCACAAGTATGGACATTCCACCAACTCAAACGCCTTTTCGGTGTCTAACAGGAGGTTTGCCAGTTCCCCTGGATCCGACCACTGCGCACCGAGCACCCAAAGAGTCTCTGAGATTATGCTGGGTCTCTCGGTGGGGCATAAAGCTAGACTGGTCCATGGCCAGCAAAAACTCCTCCACATTTGTCGTACGTGCTGCCAGTACCAACACCTTGACCTCCACATTGAGCAAAGAGATGGGTGGTAGGAATTGCAGTCCACCTGAGACTTCCCCTCTTTGTAGATGGACACAAAAAGAGCCCGCCACAAATTCTCTGGTAACTACCCCACCTTCCTGGCACCCGGAGAGGACTACCCCAGTTGAGACACCACCTGCTTCTGAATACATTTAAAGAACCCTGGGACAATCCTCCCCTTCATGTAGGCCAGGGCTTCTGCAGTCTCTGAGTCAGTGATATCCATTTCCAGAGCTTACCTCTCCTCTTCTCCCAAAACAGGTTTCGGGAGGTCCCAGACATACTCAAGCAATCCCTCCCCTACCTCCTGACGACACTGCCTATAGACCTCCTTAAGATGGGCTGCCAGTACATTTGCTATACCCTCTGGAGTCTCTACCACCACCCCATCGCTCTCTGGAGTCTGTGGATCTATCTCTCACCCTCATCCCACTTAGCCAGCCATGCTTGAAGTTTCCCTTCTTTATTACCGAATTCATATAACCTCCTCTGCTGCATCAAAAATCTGACCCGAGCCTCCGGCTGCTGCAGCCACCTATAGTCCTCCCTCAGCTGCTTGATGGTGATCATCAAATCGGGGGTAGGATCACAGATGTGGGCTGCCTCTTTCTGAACCAATTACCCCTCTACATCCTTGCACCCTTTATCTCTGTCCCACTTTTTCCCCACCACATTCGCAATCACTGCCTTATATGCCTCCCATAGGACCCCCCAGAACCCACTGACACTTGTTGTTCTACAAAATAGGTCGCTTAATCCAGAAACCGCCTAATTTCCCAATCTGTGAGCTCTCACAGGTCAAGGGTCCAGCACAGCCACCGACCCCTTCCCCGTCCTTGACATACTGTGAGCACTAGGAAATGATCCAAGATGCCATAGAGTAAGTACTGGGTGTCCCCCCACCAGCCAAGCTGCGGAACCAGGAGATAGTCCAGGCTGGACAGTAATCTCATGGCATTGGCTGCATAGGAAAACTGCTTCTGCTCAGGTGTGTTGTACCATCCAGAGGTCTGCCAGTCCCAGGAAGCCCAAGAATGTCAGGCGGGTGACCTATTTGAGTACTCCTGTTTTGCTACAATTGTGTTACTAAGTTAAGGCCCTCCCATCCCTCAGTAGAGTGAGAGTATCCTGTACTGTCACCAACTAGTCGCCCATCTTCACTAGGCCCTCAGTCTGCAATCCTGGGGGAAGATACCACAACCCCACCGTCTGGTGCAGTCCATTCCAGCGGTGGCTGCCTGACAACCAAATGGTCCAAGTCCGGCTGATATGGAAGGGGAATACTCCTAAACACCCAAATTCCAACCCCCCTGGAACCCAGAGGAATCCTGCATATACCACAAATCGATACTGCACCCTGCTTAAACAATGTCCGGGTCATGCCTGGCCAAGAACTTTTTTAACAATCCCTCTTTTCATACTATTACCTAGCCCATTCACATTCCAAGAGAGGGCCCTGAGGCTTCTCCCCATCAGGCCGCTGGGGTGTAAACTCCCTACTTCATCGAAGCCTATAGTGCCCATTTAGCATCCATACCTTTTGGCATTCTCCACATGCGCTACACCCACCCCAACAATAACTGCCGCCCTCCCCACAACCTTGTGTGGTAAGCCTGAAACTACCCACCCCCCAATGCTTGAAATGTCTGTCACCCCCCAAACACATACATACCCCCATCTTGTCTGTGGGGACCAAAACTAGAGTCCGTGAGGGGGTAGGCCAACCGCCCACGGAGTCTCATCAGTACCTCAGCCCACTAGATCCGCTGTCATGGGAGTCACCACCAGCAGTCTCTCCTCTTCTCTCCCCATACCCAGAGAAGAGGACTTACCATTCGAGGGGCCCTTTTCCAAGCTCAAGGCTGCCCGTTTGGTACTAGCAGACCATGGCTGGCTCTGCTGAATTTCTGTCCCCATTCAGGCCCTTGCGGACTCCGCTTGCGACATGGTGGGGTTAAATCCAGGGGCCTGTATTCTCCCTGTACGCTGCCGCTGGGATCTCCAAAGCTCAGCCTGGAGGTCAGCAAGGACCAGACACACACCATTGCAGCTGACTTGAAGAAATGTGTACCCTCCCCTTCCGCAATGTGCAACTCTGCATGAAATATTAGTGAGTACTTGATATTGTGCTATCTCAACTGCCACTTCACCTCCATTAACGATTCCCGCTGTTTCTGCACCATATGCCATATAGTCTGGGCCAATGTTTACAGTCCCCTTGTCTAACTGACATGGGTCCAAGCCACTTGCAGAATGCAGTCCTGGTCCCTGAAATTGATGAGACCGCACCACCATTGCTCATGAATATGCCCCTGGCGGCAGAGGGCGAGCCGGCACCCTATGCTCCCTCTCCACAATAAACAGTTTAGAGGGTCTCCCTTCCAACACCACCGAGCCCAACCTGTCCTCCATGTACAGCTCAGGCGATGGACCCTCCGCCCATTCCAGGACCCGCCACTATCCTGATGCTGGTGCAGTGGGAGCGGCCCTCCAGGACATCCAGTTTTGTTGCCTATGCTGAATTTTCTGCCTCTAGTGTCTTAAGGCGGTCTCCGCGACCATCAGCTCCTCGAGAGACCACTTCAGTGTCTACCATTTCCTCCACCTTTCTGTGGTCTACCTGCAGCAGTCCCACCTCCTTGAACACAAACTCAATTTTGTTCTCCAAAGTGGACTTGGTATCCTGAATCGTCGCAAGGATTCCTGCAATGTGGGCCTCCAAACCCAAGTCCATAACCCCTGGGTGAACACCACACGCTCTCTGGCAGATCTGCAGGTGTCCCCTGCGGTACTGGTTTCTCCCCATTGGTACAACCCATCCTCTATGAAGGGTTCCAGCCCCTGGTCTGTGAGGATTCATGTCAGACGCCCTTCTGGCCAGCCACCACACACCCCAAGTTTGGCCCAGGGTCTCCTCCAGCACACTCGCTACACTATCAACGCTGTAATGGTTTTCCTTCACTGCTGCTGTTGGGAGGTTAAGCCGCCCCACAGCCAGCATGCCACAGCTCCCCCTCACAAGTCTCTGCAACCCCCCGTACCTCCCAAAAGGCAAAAGTCAGATCTCCATCCACCGTCCCAAGGGGGGCACGTCAGAAGGCACACACCAGCCCTTGGCGAGGTGCTGTTACTACAGGGGTAAACATCCTTTACCCCGCATGTGTTACTCTGCATGCCATTACCCCTCATTTCTTACACCGCAAAATATTTTACAATGCAGGGCTTTACACCGCAAACTATTACAAAGCATTCTCCAAAGTAACGTCCCTGTGGAGTTTGAATAGTAAATTGCGTTGTAATGGGGAATGTGTTGTAATGGACTGCATTGTAAAGCCCTGTGTTGTAAAAGATTTTGCGGTGTAAAAACTGCGGGGAATGGCACGTGGAGTAAAAGTGTGCGGGGTAAAGTGTCCTATTCACCGCAGGGCATAAGCACCCGCCCCACTCCTCACTCACTGAAAGGTCCCCGACCAGGGATCAAGGGCTTTCACGCCCCTCACTCCGTAAGGTCCTCCTTCCCCTCTGCTGGTCGTGGGGCACTGCCGACACCTTCTGCCCCCCTCCCTGGGGGCCTGACTGCTGAACAGAAGCCGCTCCGGACCTCCAGGTGTCTCCACTGATGGGGGCACTCTCTCTCTCAGATCGCCCTTAAGGCCCCCACTTCATCCAGTTGCTCCTCAGGGCCATCATTTACTCCTGCAGCCCCAGGTTTCTTGGGCCTTCTCGAGGCCGATGCCTCCTGCTCCGAAGGGGGGGGGGGGGGTCCCTCACCAAGTCAAGGCACCCCTAATTCTTTAAATAAAGCCACTGGCGGGCATCTCTGGTTCCCGGCCTCAGTCACAGAGTACTTGGGGATCAAAGCTCACATCCGAAATCCCTGTTGCAGGCTCCTAGCCACCCGTGCTATTGCGAGGCTGCACCGCCTGCTGCTATCTTGGTTGCTGTCACCGACCTCACCTCTGTCCTTCCAGCCCAAGAGCCTCTGGCCCCCCTGGCTCCACCTCCACCTCCACCTCCTGCTCCTGGGTCACACCAGCTGCTAATCGCCGCATGAGAAATAAATGGCTCTGTGGACAGTCCACGACTGAGCTTGGTTTTATTCAACTGGCTCTGTGCGATTCTGGTCCACTCACCCCTACCCAGATAAGTCTTTCAATAGAGAACGTTACTTTTCGCGAGCACAAAATAAATTGTTTCCTCAGAAATCTTGACCATACATTGTGAAACTACAATATGGAATTCAATCATCCGGATTTAGCACATGTACCTCATCTCAGCTTTTTCATTGCATTGTACTACTTATACTGAATATTAGTCACAAATTCAGCAGTACAGCTACCGGAATGCAAATTGAAAACACGACTTGAAGTGCAACTCATGCATGCAATTGGGAAACTTGTGAGCTCTGCTAATCCTTTTCACGTCAGAAGTGTGGTCCAGATTATTTTGTCAAAAATATTAATCTCTGTGATTTGCATTGAACAATAACATACAAGTCCGCCTGAAAGCAAATTTCTCACTTAAACCATTGCTTAATACATCAGACATCCTCATAAGTACTGTCATTGGTGATTCCTTTATCAAATGCAAAGGTATCATTTTAACAACTTTAAGAAAAGGCTGAATTGTGACCAGCATGTTAGACAATAATCTCTCCGCTGCAAGTGCTCAAATTTCTTTGGCCAGTTCACTAGCTGACAATATAATTTAAAATTTTGCACAGAGCCGAAGGGCATGGATCCTGGTTCTTTCGCTCCCATCAAATTGCATGAAACGCTAATGTCTGTAAAGTTCGTTACGTGTGCCTTATTCAAGCCCTGGCCTTTTAGTTAGCAGCATTTTGCTTCCTGGGATTTGTTGTTTCACTAACGATTGCAAGTGTGGACCCTAGAGTATGTTGAGTGTGGTTGCTTAGAAAGTCTTGTTTAGCCAATGGACCTCAGCCATTTGGCAACTAAGCTTTGAACACATAGCAGTATTTTGTTTTGCTAGGAGCTATGTAAAATGTTATCCTTGCAACATTTACAGTTGGTTCTGAACAGCAGCGCAATATTCATATCAAAAGTAAAATATTTGACATAAAAAGTGATATTTGTGTTAGTATAGATCAATCAGAAATCCCTACTTAGCAGTGTGATGTGCATACTCTTTCTGCATTCACTCCCTTTTCTGTTCACCAAATAGCCAATGTTGACTCATTGCCACATAGAGTACAAGCTTTACAAAGCATCTGTATGCCAGGGATGGAAGTTACGCGCTTACTGTGCTACGTTGGAAGAGCTGGGCGCTAAAGGAGATGGAGCACAACAGTTGCATGCGGAAAGCTAGTGCTTGGAAGGGGAGAAACCCACACTGTGGCCGTTAGATCTCTGGGTTTTGAGTGATTTAGACAGATGAGCCTTTTCAGGACAGCCTCCGTGATAAGTACGCTGCACAGTATTGTGCTGTGCTTTGCAGTAAAGCCATTGAGCGAAATAAACTGTGGGGATAGCTCTGCACTGAAGCCTTGGAAGAGGTCTTCGAGAATGACCTACTGAAAATATTAATGTTGCTATGAAGGGCACTTAGTGGTATGTGGCTGAGACCTGTAATTAGAGAAACTTGTGGAATGAATCGAAGAACAATTAGGGTAATGCTACTTGGGGTGATTTAGGATCACTCACTTAGTAGAGGATTAAGCCATACCTAAAATGCGCAAAGTTCACACATAAGCACACTGTAAACATGGTAGCTCTCTGTAACTGAAGCATTCCTTGAAATGCAGATCACTGCAAGTAAATATCTGATTAGAAGGACAGTTAGTAAAGTAATGGCCTAAGGTACTATAGCCTGCATCAGGAAATTGCCAATTGTACCTTTTCAAAACTGAGGGCATGTGCAGCATGAACAATCACTGGCAAAGGTTATCGGTCTAACTGAAATGCAAGTCTGAAGTCAGACTTACTGGCTCGAGCAATGTTCAAAAAGACCAGTCCTATTCATTTTATCAGTACTTGTTATTCAGTGGGTTACTTTCAAGGCCGGAGGATCACATACATGTGTTATGATTGTTCCTTTTTTTTATTCTATCAGCAGTAAGCACTTTTGATCTTCTTCTTATTTAAGGGTTAAATGAAGGATACTTACGAGTGTAAACATAAGATACAAATTTTTCTTTGCAGATAGTATAGAAGCAAATGTGGAAAGCGCAGAAGTGCACGTAGAAAGAGCCAGTGAACAATTACAGAGAGCTTCATATTACCAGGTAAGCATGCCTTTAGTGCTCAACAGTCTACAGTGCTAGTTGAGTCCTGCTTTGGTTATTTGTAGATTGTGCTATCACCCAGAAGGGCATCTTGGTGCTGAGCCAGTGTGATTCTAGCCTCGCTAAAGTCAGCTGGAGGCAATATTGAAAGAGTCATGTCTTCAGTTTCTTCTGGAATTCAAGAATGTAAGATGAAGCTCTGATGTGTAGTAGCAGGTCGTTCCAGACTTTTAGGGCGATGTCGGAGAAGGCTCGTCCTTCTTCTGTGGACCTGCTTGTGCATTGGGATGTGTGCAAGTAGAAGTCCAGCAAGTTGAGTTATCTTGATTGTTTGTGTGGATGGCTTGTGAAAAGAGATGCAGCTATTGAGGTAGGCTGGGCTCTTGTGTAGTGCTCTGAAGTTATGAGTGAGGATTTTGCACTGTGCTTCTTTGTGTACTGGGAGCCAGTGGAGTTTCTTGAGGTGTGGTACCATATGTGTGAGGTTTGGGACGTTAACAGTAACGGTTTTTGGTCATTTGGTGAGTTGTTTGTTGATCCATGGGTATAGGGTGTTCCCATTGTCCAACTTGCTAGAGATGAAGATGTGATTGACCTGTTTGCATGTGGTGGTAGGGCACAATATGAAGAATTTCTTCAGCATCTTCAAAGTGTGGAAGGATGAGGATGTTTCACCGTAAACTTGGGTGGCTATATTGAGATTGCTGCCAATGGCGATCCCAAGGATGTTCGTTGGTGTGTCACATAGCTCAGCTGGCCACCAGGCTGAGTCTCATGGTTTAGGGTTCTTCCTGAAGATCTCGACTTCTGTCTTGTTGGTGTTAAGCTTGAGGCAGTTGGTCCTCCTCTAGTCAGCGACTTTGGTCATTCAGGCAGTGAACTTGTTCCAGGTGTTGGGAGACTTGTCCGTGCGAGAGAGTATGAGCTGAGTGTCGGCAGCGTAGGAGAGGATATTGATGTGTGAATGTGGATGATAGCAGGAGGGATCATGTATGTACTGAGGAAGGTCTAGCTCAGTGATGTTCCTTGTGATACTCCACAGATGAGGTTCTGGGCATCCTAAGAGTAGGGGGACCAGACAGACAGATTGGGTTCTCCCAAACAGGAAGGAGCAGATCCAGTGAAGGGTGGTTCCTCTGATTCCTACCTTGTGTAGGCATTGGATGGGGTGGGATACCATGTCGAGTGCAGCTGAGATGTCCAGTAGAATGGGACGGCTGTCTTCTCTGTACATGATCATACAGATATCGCCTGTGATGGTGCTATGGCTGGGTCTGAAACTGGACTGTGTGTGGTTGAGGAGCTGGTGTTCGTTGAGACAGTTTGAGACATTTATTGATGGGTTTCTCTAGGGCTTTGGCCGGATATGGCAGCAAGGGCATTGATCTGTAGTTGGCGAGCATTGATGGGTCCGCAGATGTCCTTATCAGGAGGGAGAAAAATGCTGCATGTTTTCATGCATCTAGAAAGATGACAGAGGAAATGAAGTAGGTCAGGGTCAGGGTGAGCCCTTTGCTGATAGCTAGAAGTCTTCTGGTGAAGGTTTGGTGGGGTATGGGTCCCATGGGCCTGAAAGTTGATGGACTGCATGGGGGCAGGAGTTTCTTCTGTGTTGGTTTTGTACCATGTGGCTGTAGTAGTTCCCTTGGATGTGACAGGTAGTCTTGTTGACAGGTCTTCCTGGTCCAGTTGAAGGTGGAAATTGCCTTATATGGATGTTATCTTTCTGCAGAAGACCTGCAAGAGTTGCTTGTCGAAGTCAGTGAGAGGGTGATGCTGTTGGAGGTGGCTGCTGGAGAAGTCTTTCACAGTGGCGAAGATCTCTGCTGCTGTTAATGCTGGCGTCACAGCAGTCTGCTAGTGTATTGCGTTTAGTTTACCGTATCTCCTAGCGGTAGCATCTGAGGTTGATTAGTAGGTGCTTCTATCCATGTTGCCTTGACTCGTTTTCCACCTGTGCTTCTGTTTTTTGCGATGATGCTTCGTCATCCTGAATTTCTCCGTGTAGCAGCTGGCTTGAGTTCTGGATCTAGTGGATTTGCTATGCTTGAGCGGAGCCATGGAGTCTGTCCAGGTGGTTATCCAGTTGTTGATTAAATCTGGTAGGCTGCTGCTGTGTTTGGGCTTGTGTTCCGTAAGCCAGGCTGTCCAGTCTTCTTTTGGGATGTTCTTGAAGTATTCACCATGTGACCTAGCGTTGATAGGTATATGTTGGTGCAGGACTGGGATGGTGAACTTGGCAAAGGCATGCTCTGTCCAAGTGATCAGCATGGGCTTGTCTACTGAAACGTTGAATTGGGTGAAGGTCGTCTCTGGCAGAATGAGTCTGTCCTTTCATGAATTTTCTAAGGCGTAGGCTTCCCATGTCTTTAAGTAGTGTGGTTGTGTTTGGGTCAGAGTTTTTTCCAGGTGGAAGGTCAGTTCTCCGAGGAGGATGACTGCCTTGGTGTTGAGGATGTGGGGTGTGACAAAGTTCACGATGGTATCAGCGAAGATGGTGTGTGGTCTTGGGTGTTCGGTAGAGGAGTTTGCCTCTCAGGGTAAAGTTTGTGATTTCGAGATGAAAACAGGTGTATCATATAGCTGGCGGTAGTGTCCGTAGAGGTGGTGCAGTTGATGGCATCCTTCAAGACTAAGGCAATTCCACCTCGGGCTTGTGCTGAATGTCCTGCCTGGCGATCTTGTATCTGGGAGGGATGGCTGTGGCGATGTCAGGTGCTGACGCAGCATACCGGCAGGTCTCAGTGAGGAATAGCAGGTCTGGCTCATGGTCATGCAGCAGGTTCCTTATCTAGTGGATTGTTTAGTGAAAGATTGGGTTTAGAGGAGCAAATACGAGTGTGGAGCGTTGTGCAGTTGGTGGGTGATGAGTGTTGGTATGAGTGATTTTGGTGTTAGGTGCTGTTGGTGCGAGAGTGGTGAGCTGTGTTGTGGGAGTGTCATTGCTTACTTCTGTAATTAGAAATCTGTGACCTTTGAAGAGTTGGATCTTTTTTACTTAAAAACCAATGCCTTCAGATTGTGAATGGTATTTGTCTACTCTGGTCTCAATATTTGTTTCTTGTATTCTAATGTTCTCTTCTACTTTTATCTGTATTAGAGTAAATCCCGCAAGAAGATTTGCATTTTAATCTTAGTCTTGTCCATCGTCGCAATCATCTTGGGCCTGATCATCTGGTGGGTAACGAAATAACTGAAGAAGTGGAGGGAAAGTAGCTGACGACGAGTGAAGATTTATTAGCCACGGCTTTCAGATGGTGTGTTACAACCACTTAAATGTCCAACAAGGAGAATGAAGAAGCGCACTTACTAGAAATCCTGATAGTAAAATCTTTTAAAACATCTGCAAACTAAAGACTACTACTTTAAATTAGTGAGCCATGAAAATATGTATCTGTAATGTACAAATAGTATCGCTGTATGAAATTAAACTGTTAACTTATACATTTATCATTGAGTTACCTGCTTTCCATCCACCCTTCTGACTACTTGACTTCAATTGCACCTGTGTACTGAAGACCATTCCATCAGGAAAGATTAGATATGAATAGTTTCTGTGTAGTCTAAGTAACTTTGTGTAAACAGACTAATCTGTTTTGAAGCTAGTAGAATTTAGTTAATGTTGAAAAGATTTTAATATCTAACTATGAATAGTCTCCATAGAAGGGAATGTAAATTCTCTTCATTTTGTTTTCTTGTTCCATTGCCGCACAGTGAACATTCTAGAAATCAGTAATCTACTTAAAGTCAGGATGAAAGTGGCCTAGGCTGGCCAAAGGTTTTTAAGAACAAATGTGTCCCTAGCAAAACTATATTCCCCTAAAATGTATCATTCTTTTTTTTTGTAGTCTCTAATGTACTGAATCGCATTTCATTTTTGGAGTAGTAGGTCAGATATTTTTTAATATATTTTAAAACTAAAACTATTATGTTTGTTATGTAGACTTAAGCACACCATTATCTGCAATTATCTGATTCATGAAAGAGTGCAGAAAGAACAAAAAAATGAACATTTTTATTGGCTTCCTCCTTCCTGAAGGGTTTTTGTCATAAATCCTTCCTCAGGCTTCACTTGGAATTTTTTCCCCACAAATCCAGTTCACCATTCCAGGTGATGCTTTTGTTGGACCAGTCTCGTACTCAAGACATCATTTTCAGATAGATGAAGCTGTTACATAAAAGTGCTAACCCCCTACATCCTAGAAGTCATGTTTGGCGCTTGCTGAGGTTTCTGTCAATTGTTAATAATGATAGTGCCTAGGGCTCAACCATGAGGCAAGCACATGTACACAGTGTGCCCTCAGATACCTAGGGGCAATTGTGAGGGAGGGATGGAGAGCAAACTTTCTATTGCTGTGCACAGTGAATGGTTCAGGTCATAATCCAAATTGAAATCCCCTCACAGAACCTGTACTTCAGTGAGGGAAATGCCCCATTACCACAAACACCATAACCAGAGAAAAATAAAAGAAATGTCCTTTTAGCATTACAATTCTGGCAGTAATAGTTGAAAAAGAGGTCCAAGGGAAAACAATTGGACTTGACAGAACATGAAGCCACTTGTAAGCTTTCCACCACCTTCTGCCTCAACAGGTTTAGTGAGTTGTTCTAGAGGCCATGGTGGTAATTTTAAAATTTCCCACCTGGGCACTTATGATGTCAAAAGCATCGGCTAGCTCCATCCTGATGTTAGCACCCTTATATATTAGCATTCATACCATTCTGCTACCAGCGCCTTGGGCATCATACTCTGATCCTGCCCCGCAGTAGTTGTTTCATTTCATGAAACATTTTTATCTCCAGCATCATTACTGAGGCAACTAAAGTGAACATCCAGCTAATTGGTTAATAACAAGCTGCCTGAGCTTAAGAGGATCACCAGGCCAGAGTAATTTTCCATGTTTCTGGACGTCATTAGGTCTTACTCAGCTGCTGTGTACCCTGTACCTCAAGTGAAGAAGATAAACGCAGTGGAGAATCCCCCTCCTTACCACCCTACCAACACACCCACTATATAGATCATGGGATAAATCCCTCTTCTTGACCTACAAACGGTCCGCATCAGTTATACATAACCTTAAGGAGATTTACTTTTATCTAAAGACCACCTTCAGAGAATCATGCCTATTTGGCAGGCAAAGTTAAGAGGTCTGTAGCAGTATTGGACCATCTACACTCCATAAGGCAAAATATAATCTCTTCAGAGAAATGTTTAACCTACACCATACAGCGTTCTGTTTCATCTTTCGTTGAGCCGCAACTGAAGGATATTCATACATTTTGGCAAAAACATTATTTCAATCCTGCTGCAAGCTGACCGCTTCGGGCGCTTGGCTGACGGTCAATAAACGACTTGTGGAAGATGTATTTATAGTTTCTGTTGAAAGTTTTGGTTCTTTTTTGGAGAGGGCAAGTGGGGTGTCCTTGTGGTGGATCTTCTTGACACTCTTGACAACAGTAAGTGCAGACTGTTTTGCACTTGAATGCAGTAAATGCATGCTCTTGTTCATTGGAATTCTCCCAGGCTCTTTGACCAATATGTGCAGTATAGCAGCTTCACTATGCATTTTCTCCAGTTCCTCTTATCTGAAGAATTGTTAGAAAATCAGAAGACATCCTTTTTAAGCCTTACTCGAAGTGCTGAGCAAGCTGCACTTGGTGCCTAGATTTTATTAAGCTCAGTATGGAGATATAGCCAGAGAGTATCTTTTCTCTCTCTCTCGCTCTCTCTCTCTAATATATACATAAACAAAAATTAGCCAGTGCCTCCTTCTGGGGTTTCCGTATAAATTATAGTTCAAAATGACAGAGGCACTCTAAAGAAATCATGGGTTATTTTTTTAATGAAAAACTAAAGCAGCATACAAAGTGCCAGGACGCATATCGACCTTAAGTCTTTTCTCATACAATGCGGCCGTCATAATTGTGGTCTATTTATGTAGTGCATCAACTATTTAACAAGCAAGGCATTCTTGTTCCCGCAGTACCTTCACACACACAACTTTCCCACTTTGCGACAATGTGGTTCACATGAGAAATGCATTACTGAAATTCTTATGCATATTTAGACATGATTATTTGCAACATTACATTTTTCATATGTATATATAGATACGTAGATACAGTTGTGAATTGCAAAACCAACATCATTATGTTTACATTAACCTGCGATCTAATGTGCTTTTTGCCTTATTCATCTCTTCCTCATGTTAACTCATTATTTTTGTGAATTCTCCATCATTTTGAAATATATAATATTTATTTTCACCTGGTGTCCCAGATATAGTTTTGGCTGCTTAGGGTCTACTGCTCCTCGCTAATTTATTCGGCACACTAAGCCTGAAAGAGTATTGTCTCGACTTATACAGTGTGCTCCGTTGTGTCTAGACAAAGCTGTACCTCTCTAATGAGCTCTAACTGATGCGAAACACTTGTCAGGGGTTACTTGTAGTCATTCATTACATTTTATCAATTCCAGGATGACTTGAATGGAATTTTATCAATCCAAAGTTGTGTAATACTGTGCCTGGAGGGGTAAAAGGCTTTTAGTATTTTCTCGGCGGGGATGGCACTGTCCTAATCGTATGCTTAAAGACTTTGATGGAACTTCTACTGTTCCAGAGTTGTAACCATTGCAAGCAAAGGACATTTTAAATTCTGTTGAAGAAGGGTTTACCCCCTCTTTACTCCAGCCGATGGGGATTTTATGCCAAATGAATTGTCGATAAAAAGATTGAAGCCCTGGCAGCAAATATTGCTTAAATTGTGCTGTGTGCCACATCCCCTACATTGAATGGTTTCAGTATCCGGGGTACCTGGATGCCTTTTCAGCTTACGTGTGTTTTCGCGACCAGTCTTCCTGTTGTCAAAACATTCAACACATTCTTGGATGATCCTCTGAATTACCTTCCTAAATCATCCTTTGTATGCCATTCTGCTATTAAGATTAATTTTTGATCTTAATTTTGTGTATGTTTTTGGATCCTTGTGCTCACATTCATTGCAGTACCTACCCATGAAGGCACATTTTCTTTCTATTATCACCGCTGCAATTACACTGTAGGAGTTGCTTGCACTCTCTGCATCGCCTCCATGTTCTATCTTTTTTGAGCTAGTGTTGCCAGGAAAGTAAAATCCTCTTTAAACAGAAACTACAAGATTACTTTCAGCAACAAAGGGAAGATCATCAATTTTTTTTCCTGCATCCCTCCCATTCAAGATGAAGAAACAGCTTCATAGTTTAGAGGACATGGATGATCATGGAAGACTATATTTATTGGCTTTGCTGGAACGTAAATAGACTTGTTCATTAGAAGACCGTCTAAGATGGGTAGCATAGTCCTTCAAAGAATGCTACGGACACTAATTAGTACCTCCATTCTTCTTCAGAGCACATTTAACAAGAGGGAATTCTGCTATATCTACACTACTGAGAGGATCTCTAGTGGTCCACTTTTGTGAACCTACTACTTGATTCTCTCTACATAGTTTCACCAGACGTTACTACCTTGATTCGGATGCAAGGAACCAGTTACAGCTTGGCGGGGCAGTTCTTTTAGAGATCTGTAGTACAATAATTAATATTGGTGAGCTTAGCTCTACGTCCTTGTGTGTTCCTGCCTTATGAGTGGCTCATGATACAAATTTGCAGGAACAAGTATCTGTTGGTAATTTAAGTTACTTAACTTATTGTTACAAGCTATCTAGTGGAGACTTTGTTTTCCCATAAAAGTCTCATCATCCTTCCATATCCACTCTGAATGCTGTTAATTATTCGGTAACATTCTTTTTAAAATATTTTGTTTGGCTCCGCTTTATTGTCTGACCTCTGTGGAGCGATAAATATTCTAAGAAATTAGCATCCCATGTGTTTCCTTTGTGGGCTCACCCTACAATTATATATTTTGGATTTGCACCTGTTGCCACAACAGTGTGACAGGACACCAGTGAAGTAGACAATAGTAAGAATATTTGGATTATTCTGGGCGTCCAACAAAGTACATCAGTAAGGTTCACTCCTTTTATTTGAAATATAGAACTCTTATGTATAAACTATATTTGCTTACATAAAATTATACATTAATTCTGGTATTAAAACAGGTAGCAAATAACAATGGTTAGAACATAAAGATAACTTTCAACCAACAAGTGTTTCGCGGCAGACTACGCCGCTTCTTGAGGGCTAGTTACATATGTCTGTAGTGTATCATATAAAAAGGTTTCCCTATAAACATCAATTAATAGGTTGTGTGTGGATAAGTCGATTGTATGTAGAGTTAAAAGTGGTTTCCCTGGTTCTCTCAATCTAGATAAAAATATGTGATCAAGAGTCATTCTTAGTTAAATAAATAAAAAAATATACATATATATTTATTTTGTTTTTTAAAGGAGTGAACCTTACTGATGTGCTTTGGATTATTCTATGCGCCCAACAAACATTGTTTCTATTGTTGACATTTATCAGCCAGATAGGGCAACTGGCTTTTTATGTGGCAGGTAGCGCAGGGCCTGTTGGCCTATATTCGGTTGCACCAATGAAGTACCCTGGGTGAAAATGTTTTCGGATGCTTTCTGAAGGTTGGGAAATGCTTCATGATTTGAAATTTGTGGTAAGATCATATATCCATTAGAAAGAATGTTGCCGAAGGTAAGTAACTTAACAGGAAATGTTAATTACATTACTAAGACATACTTTAAATTCTGCCTTAAAAGTTATTTATTTTAATAGGAAAAAGTCAACCACAGAAAAAGTTGTTGTATTTGTGTGTTAACAGTGAACTTTAGTAAAGCACGCCCATCCAGTCCCAATTGGTAAGGAAGTAGCTTAGATGAAAAGCACAAAACAGTCTCCTCTTGTTGCCAAATCTCCACTTTAGAACACTAGAGTTTTGTCTATGGAATTAGTGCCTTCACCACTGCAGCTTGTTCTGGTGGGGGGCACGGTGAGCAAATTCCACATGCAGTGCTCATCCTTTGCAGTTATAAATTAAACAAAGTGTGATCATGGACTTGATCAGTCTACAAGGTGTGTCAGATGGTGTCATCATCACTGCGTTGGGAAAACATCAGGACTTTTAATTAAAGCAAACACAGAAATCACTATTGGGATTCTGGGAGAAGAATCGCTCCTTGGCCATAAAACTGACTTTTTAGAGTTCGTCTCTAAGATTTAGGTATACAAGTCTACCTTTTGTTGCAAGTCTGAAGAAATATGTAATTGGGCAGTCAGTCACATCTTGTTAAAGTTAGTACAGCCGGCATGGACTCTAAATAAATGTATAACCAGATATATAAGCACTCCATGTATTGGTCGTGTACAGCCAACAGATTATATTTAAATACATAATTTGTTTCTTAAAATTGTTGTATTTTGTCAGTGAAGTGTAGTGTTCTTTAGAGCTCTGTATTTATTGTATACAAAGAACAAAAGCTGTTCAAATGAATGAACCAGTTTTACAGCGTGTTGATGATGCTAAATCCTAAGCTTGTAACAAGGCGTGCCATGGTATTTCTTTCCTAGTCTCTTGTTTTTGGCCTGTCAATTTCCCTGATCGCATTTATTAGATCTTTGTCAGTGTAATTAATGCTACTTAATATCGTCTTCCAAAACGTACAGATGCAGCAAATCTTGTCCGGATTGCAATAATGATTGATATTTTGAGTAAAACTTTACATATTTTACCATTTATCAGGATTGTATCGTCATTAAAGGGAGCTCTTCTTTTGTTTGCTGCAGATGTAGTGCGAACATTAAGGAAAAGGAGTGAAGGCCAGGTTGCAAGTTGGGGTGGATTTATGGGTCTTTCATTTTTTTACCAGTATACAGCAAAATGCTTATTGTTAAAACGTTGGTTTGTATTCTTTCTTATTGAGATACACTACAAACTATGATTTCTTTCATTGTGTACAAATCCTAAGCATCTGTCAGATTCCCAGAGCCCATGACGCTTTGGCGACACAGTTGTTACTTCTTTGTATTGGAGCACAGTCATTCCAGCTTATAACATTTGTTAATAAACACATTGAGATGCTTTTTGAGCAGGTCCTCTTTTTGTTTTGTCCTTGTGACATATTTTCATAAAAATGAGTCTTTGCCACCATGAAGTAACACTACAAAATACATTTTAATTGAAGTAATTAGATTAGTTTACCATCCTCTAAAATAAAGGCCTTAGATCAGTACTTTCAGATTAAGAGATACAATTAAATGTATGTATTACTCTATTAAATAAACATGCATTCCCTTAGGTTTGAATTTTCTCATTTCCATTCCAAATCCGGTTGCCAATACATTAATTGAAACGTTTTATTTAATGGAAGGTATCACAGTATATTTTACGTCTTTTGTTCGCCACACAATAATTACGGTTATTTCTAGAATCTGTAGTTCTTTTGTTGATCAGTTTTCCCCAGAAATTCGAAATATAAGATTTATTGTAAGTATTTACATTTTAAAGAACTGTTTTCAGTTGAACACAATTTATATGTAGAGCCCCACAATACATTTTTAGCCAATCAAGGTAAGTAAAAAGTAGATGGAATATATCATAATAGACATAATATTCCCTTAATATTCTTTTCAGATTCTGTAGTTTGCTCTTTAGGATACCCTCTGCTCCCGCCCTATCCCCAACTGTGACAAATATGCATGTGTATAGATGGTAAAGTGGTTAATTATTGAACAAAGTGATTCCTAATGCACTTGGCAAAAACAGCTTCCGGCGTGCAAAATGTATTTCCGGAAGCAGCTTACGTTCCCGCTCCCACCTCGTAGTGAACCTGGCTAAGCACTAAATTCCGTATTAGGAGAACCAGTTGGGAGGTTTGGAAGGAAGTGGTTGGGCTAGCGGATCAGGTGAGAGAACGATTTGTAAAGAGAAACAAGCAATAGACCTTCAATAATGACCTACTGTCATATATTATGTGGAGTCAACATTTATTTAAAACTTTGTATATGAATGAACGATAAGTGTCAGCTTTTTGGTGCTGTGGGCAGTTCTTCCAAGCAGAAGATGGTGTTAGTGGTTCTAGTATGAAGTCTCAACAGAAAAGAAAAATGTTCTTGTGTATAACAATGCCTTTGTTTCATGTGCCTGGTTATCAACAGATTTTGTCACTGACTGCATCCCCTCACCCCCCTCCCCAATCCTACCATATGACTACTTCATTGCCTTTTAACAAGAGTAGGTTCAATCATACTCTGGCCTCTACTTTATGTTGCCCATAAATCTACACTTGTTGTTCAGCATCTTAAGCATTCTTCACTGCTTAGACACTAACTTGCACACCGTTCCCTATACAGAAAGTTACTTTTCTGGCCTTAAAACACTAAAGATGCAGTCACACATACTCAGCACATTCATTGGGTATGAGGAATTCTTCAACCTGACAGATTTATGAAGGTCCCTGTACCCTATAAACCTCCAGTTGTGCTCTGAAGTATGTCTAACCACTGAATTGCCATTAATCCGCAGTTGTATTGTGGTCCAAGAATGTGCTTGGATCATCTGTTTTTTTAAATTTCTTATTTTTAATTTTCTGTGTTTTACTGCTGTAATAAAGGCCTTGTAAATATATAGTTCTGATTAGTCATTGACCTTTATCTATTGGTATAACTTTTTATGATGAGGTATCTGTGTTCACCACCTCCTAGGGAAGCCCACATTGCTCAATCACACAAACCACTGAACAACCATGACCCAAATAGGCATACTTGGCACCAATTGAGCAGTACCATGGTACCAAGTGCCTGGAACACTAGAGAGAATTAAATCAGACAACTGCCCAATAACCCCTAAATGATGTCATGAGGTAACAAGGAGATGTTGTTTTTGAGTTTTAGTTTTCTCTATGTTGGTAACTTTCTGATAATTACAGCCGCAGATTCCTCACATTTTGACTATCCCATGTGCCAGCTTGGAACTGAAGCTTTTTGATAGCTCTCCCACGCCAATGGGTGTGTTGGCTGCAATACTGCTCTGCACATGGCACCGCGTGACTTAACTGGAGCCTTAACGCTTCCCCATTTGCATGCTGACGTTAGTTCCCTTTTTTCTGCACCTTTGACACGTAACTGTGGAGAGGTGTGGCTCACTAGTTA
This sequence comes from Triturus cristatus, assembly GCF_964204655.1. NCBI lineage: Eukaryota > Metazoa > Chordata > Amphibia > Caudata > Salamandridae > Triturus > Triturus cristatus. Next base: position 257,809,144 of record NC_140584.1, read on the forward strand.
GAGGCGGCAGACCCGTAAGCAGAGAATCGGCCAGGGACCAGGGTTCAATTCCCGACGCGGCAGGGTCGTGGACCAGGGTCAAAACGGACTTGATAATTCTCGCCTCGGTACCTACTCTAACCAGGAACACACTCGGCAACTCTGGGCATTAAGCTTGCCTCATCTCTACAACGGCCCCCCACAGACGCCAGGGATGCCTGGTTTCACCTTGGAGATACCCAGAAAGGGACCATCTCACAGGGATAGCCAGGACGGGTTCCCCAGCGGTCTACAGCGCCGGGACGCCCCGTTGCTGGGGCAGCTGTGCGCTTTACAAGTCTACAACATTTACATTTACATTTAACTGTTTTCAAACTCTCCATAAGGGATGCTCGTTTTTCAACATTTTCCTAGTTAGAGCTCCAATAGGTGCAGGCTTTCTCTGAATGTCACCACCTTTGCAGGCTAGTTTTAAACCTTACAAAAGCATATAACAGTAAGATGTCTATTATTGACCCGCATGATATTTGTCTTTGGTGATTAGGATCGGACCGTGATGTCATCACCTATTTCAGCTGCCAGAAGATGAATTCGAAGGCCCTAAAGGAGGGAGAGAAGGCAAAATGTTCATGGCCAGAGATGAGAACAAAGGTTGTTTTAAGTCTTGGCGAAGATCCAGGTCGCCATCACCTAATTCTTCGAAATAGGCAGAGAAGAAGCATAAAAAGAAGTATCGTGCGTTTCGACATCAGTCATCAAAAAATAAGCTACTGAGATCAGTGTCTCTGCAACCAAACTCTGAGGAAGATTGGCAGGAAGTCAGGCCGGCTCCATCTCCGATGCTATCTTTTATGCCAGCGCCTCTTACGATTCCAGGACCGGCGGTGCCAGGCTCCACACAGTCTTCAGATCCAGTTCCTCGTCCCCAAGTGTACCCAGCCTTTCCAACTCCAGATATGGATCCTATTCAGCTCCTGAACACTATGTTTAGTAAGTTTAATAGGGCGATGGTCCCATCTGGTATGCCTGTCGGCCAGTTGGGTCCTCCAACTTACTCCCTGGAAGGCTTCCCAGCACCATACCAGCAGGCGCCACTTATGACATTCATGGTGATCGCCCAGGTTCCCTGTCCGACTCCAGTGCCGATAGAATTTCCCAGAAGACGACACCATCGCCTTTGGTGATTTCTTTCTCAGCTTTCACTGGTGCTGGCTACATCGGCACAAATGTCTCATACTTCTACGCTGGTGGCATTATTGACATTTCTTGTGATGTTACTGACGCCGGTGTCAATGACATTGGCACCTCAACCTTCTCCATGGTCACTTCCTCTGGATCCTTTCTCTTTAGCACTTTAACATAGGTCCAGGAGATAAGCACAAAGACTGGTTGAGGAAGTGCAGTTTTTCTTTGGGGAACAAGATTCCCCAAGAATTAAGGAGATGCTGATGACCAGCCTTCATGGATCTGAACTTTGAAGGTTTAAAAGATGTTAGTGGTTTGGATACGACTCTAGGGTGGAAAATGCTTTCTCCAATTCCAACTCTGGAAGCCACAACATATCATTCGATCATCCATAATGATACAGAAATGTTGGATCTTCGGCTCCCTACTACGGAGCCAAAATGTAATATTACTGAGGTGCTCCACTCTTCTTGACAGTCATCCGAGCCTTTATTCCCTTTCAGTGAAAGCTGGAGAGAACCTCTTTTGGATATTTGGTGAAAGCCACAACGGTTTCAATACAGATTGACAGACGCTATAAACCAACCCCTGGTAATCCTGTTTTTATCTTCTCTCCCTACACCAGACAGCTTGGCTGTCCAAGCATTATACTCAAGAAAATGGAGCAGCTACAAATATTTTCTGGAAGCGCATGGCTCTTAAGTCTACCAATGCTACAGGCCTACTGGATAGGTACTGTAATGCCCTTCTGGTTTCAATGCAGACTGTTCTACTTAAAATGCCTGAGGGGCGGGCGTGGCCAAGCAGCATGGCCGATAGGACGTGAGCTCCTTCGACTCCCGAACGCCCAGCCACTTAATCCTGCATAAGCCTGTTCACAGATGCCCATGACAGCTCCCCCTGTGCAGCGGTCTCCCCTGGAGAAACACTGGACCGGGAGGAGCAAGTAAACTGCTGCTGCTGCGGCGGCGGCTCTCTGTCTGGAATCACGCGAGGCCTGGGGGGGGGGGGACAAGGCTTGCAACCGCCGGAGATCTCTGCGGGCCTTGAGTGCAGCGATTCCGTCCCGGCTTGCCTGGCTGCAGTGGAGGTGCCCTCTGGTATCAGGGGGCCTCCCGGACTCTGCGGGCCCTGGCCTTCGTAGTTGGACGGTGAGAGGTCAGACGGGCCTGGGGCGCGCCTGGGGGCCGGGCATACTATCGATTAACCCGGAGACACGGGCGCCTGATGCGGGGCTGCTTGCTGACATTGGGGGTCCTTTGATTGAAGTGCGGGCGTGCGGCCCCGATCCCAGCCCCTCCCCCCGCCCGTTGGCCCCGGAGTGTCCTGTGAGGTGTGCACTGAGCCGTAATACAACCCCGAGTGGGGGCCTTGGGGGCTCGGTGATCGGCGGCGGCGGCCTCCTGGAGGTGGCGGATAACTGTGATCTCTCTCCCTGACCGGCGAGGAACCTGCTGGGGCTTCGCGATCGGCCCGGCCAGACTGGTGGGCCTGCACTCCTGGGGTGTGGAGCCTTGGCCTGCTTCGTCCTCCTTGCTGGGGCATTCCTGGATACTGCTGGTGGCTGAGGGGACCTCTGAGACATTTCCTTTTATTGTTTGCGGCCCTGCAAAGGGATGGCTGCCTGGACGTGGGGTTCTTCCTCCGGCTGCAAGTGGGGTCCCCAGCCCCCCGGACATCCTCCAAAAGACTGTCTGGTTGGGGGCCAGCACAGTGGAGATGTGGGTGCTCTGGAGCCCTGTGGGGGCCCTTGACGGCGCGTGACTGTATGGGCCCATCGCGCTGGAGGCGGCCCTGAGGTGAGAAGTTGTACGGCCGCTGCTGGGCTGCTTGCTCGGGGGCCCTCCTTGGGAACTGGCCCCGGGGGCCTGCTCGCGCTTGCCTGGCCGCCGCTCTATTGGTGTCACCTGCAGGAAGGACATAAGTTTGCCACCATTAGCCCTATTCAGGGGACCGGAGTTTGGGGATTGGGATACTTGCGGAACCCGGTGCTCTTTACTGAGGCTTCTGCCATGGGTAAGGACAGGCTGCCTCGTGCCTCCAACCCCAACACCATCACGCAGTATACCACGCAGCGGCTAGCCACGCAACAAATTACTCGTCAAACGGGCCAGGATGGCGAGGAAGATGCTGCTAACAAGCCTTCCCGGGCTGAGCTCCTAGAAGCGATCTAGTGGTCTCGCACTGCCTTGGATAAACAAATCGAGACCGTCTCTATTGATGTGAATTTACTGTGGGCGGACCTGCGGAAGGTGGTGGATAAGGTCTCCACGGCCGAGGGTGACTTCGTGTAACTCCAGGTAGCAGTGGCTTCTCTGAAGCAACAGGTCTCCCAGCTCAGCAACACCACCGGAGCACTAGAGCGACGGGCGGAGGGGCGGGCCCGTCGAAGTAACATCAGGGTCCTGGGCATTCCGGAGCGCTCGGAACAGGGTAATGCGGAGCGCTTTCTGGAAAATTGGATACGTACTAAACTATGTCCCATAGGCCTGTCGGAGGTCTTTGTGGTGGAGAGGGCCCACAGGGCGCTGGTTCCTCCGCCGCTGCCGGGGGCGCCTCCCAGGGCCATCATAGCCAAAATTTTGAATTATCGGGACAGAGACTGTATTTTGAAAGCAGCAAGAGAAGCGGCGGACCTCACTTTCGATAATGCCAAGGTATCCATTTATCCGGATTACACCCGCCAGGTGCAGGAACAAAGGAAATCCTTTCTCTGCGTCAAACAGAAACTATGTGATCTTCCACCTACAGTACATGTTACTGTACCCCACAAAACTCAAGGTGATAACGAATGGAAAGGACAATTTTTTTCTACTCCCAGAAGGAGGTATGGGAATGGCTCAATATAAGGGGAGAGGCCCTCCCCCAGCGTGAGCGGCGGGGATCCTGGGGGACCAGACCATCCAGGGGCCGCAGGGGCAGACGCAGGGGTCAGCTGGTGGACGACGCCCAGGTGGAGAGGTCACGAATCACAGTGGAGGACGACGGCACTTTACGCGTGGAGTCATCGGATTTAGACGACCCCCCTGCCTGTGACAGAGACTCCTGAAGAGAACCTGGTGCCTGAGACTTTCCTATCGTCCATTCACGTGGTTCCAGAAATGATCATGGACCCATTTACTCCTCATGCAGCCCCGCCCTGAAGATATCCTTTTTCTCTCATTCTGTTGCTGGGGTGGTGGGGGCAGGCTCTCAGAGGCCTAGTGACTGCTGCCTGGCAGGATCTTGGGAGAGTTAATGTCGAATTAGAGCAGAAGTTGTATACATTTGGTGGGATTAGCTACGCAATACCCTATGTGTCTCATGCGTTCACAATGGGGCAGTTTGGAACATAGTATTGCGCCAAGATATGGCTGGGTGTTTCGGGAGCTGGACTTGGGGGAGGGGGGTTTTCTTTTTCCTTTGTGGATTCATTTTAGCCCTGTTTGGGCTAATGGGACAGCTGTGCACACCCTGGCACCAGCATGGGAAGGGCATTTCTGCATGTGTTGTTGTCAGTAAATTGCTTGTGGAAGGGTGTTTCCCGGGGGGTGTTGTTGTTTTCTCTTAGGCATTGAATGTATCGCTTTAAGGGCACAGGGCTTAGGTAGCTAAATGGGACATGGATCACATGGGGATTGGATACTCTCTAGTACATGGGGTTTACATTTCTAAGCTGGAATGTGAGGGGGCTGGGCACATGCACATGTCTTGTCTTCTCTCCGGAGACATCGGGTCTCGGTAGCATGCCTTCAAGAAACTCACCTCATGGAAGAAGGGTCTCAGAAATTGGCGAAAAAGTGGCGGGCACAGGTCTTCCACTATTCATTTTCTACCTATGCTAGGGGAGTCCTTGTGTGGGTGGCCCCTGGGGTCCCGTTCACCATCCAATATGTGGAAGCTGACATTAACGGGAGATACTTGCTTCTTAGAGCTAAGCTAGATGGTAGGGATGGTGCTATAATGAACACTTATGCCCCAAATACAGATGACCCGGACTTCTTTCAGGCCCTGCAAGAGGTGCTGTTATCGGAGCAAGAGGTCCCGCTACTTTGGATGGGGGATTTTAATTGTGTCCTAGATCCCGTCCTTGACAGGTTCCCGCACCGCACTGGCACGAAACCAAGGATGACAATGAAACTCCGGGAGGTTATGGGGAATATAGGAGCCCAAGATGTATGGCGCCAGAGACACCCGACCCAGAAAGTGTACAGTTGCTTGGATAGGGTTTAACTCGCTAACCCTGATATAGCTATGTCTGTTGAGGTGACCCACCACACGCAATTCCTCTCTGATCATTCCCTGGTGGCATGTGTGGTCAATTGGGGGGGGTCTGATACGTCGCCCACGGAACTGGAGATTGCCGGCGGAGATCCTTGAGGATCAGGTAGGGAGGCATCGCCTAGAAACTGCCATGACCGACTACGTCGACCTAAACTGGGCCGTGTCAGACCTGTCACGGGGCCACGAAATGGGACGCCCTGAAAGCTGTAATGAGAGGGGAATGTATAAGCATTACATGTGGGGTTCGGAAGCAACTTCAACGAGAGTTGCAGGAGGAGGAACGTCACCTCTTAGAAGTTCAGATCTCTGAGACCCCTGATTCGTCAGGGAGGGATGGGGAGCGTGGCCTCCGGGAACGCATCCATGATATTTGGGACAGGCTAGACAAATATACCCTTACACAGTACAGACAACGCCTTCATAGGGGAGGGGAGAAGTCAGGCCGTCTTCTGGCCTGGATTCTCTGCCTTGAACACGCCCCTGCTGCGATTGTGGCTTTGTGGGAGCCCACGGGGAACCTAGTGCACTCAGGTGGGATTGTTGCGGGTACTCAAATCACATCTCGAATTAGTATATACTACAGACCCAACGATCAGTGAGGCCTCCTATCTCCCTTATCTCCAGGATCTGCCCCTACGGTATCTCCCTAAACAAGCGCAGAAGGAACTAGACGAACCCCTAACGCTGGGTGAGATACAATCCACCCTGCAGCGTCTGCCTCGAGCCAAATCCCCGGGTAGTGACAGGTTCCCTCCAGAGTTCTATCAAGCATTCACGGGTACGCTTCCCCGACTCCTGTTGCAGGTTCATATCGAGGCATTTGAACGCGGAGTTCTCCCGCCGAGCATGACACAAGGGGAAATATGCATTATTCTGAAGCCGGGAGGGGATGCCCATGAACCTTCATCATACCGTCCGATCACGATGATCAACACAGATGTTAAAATCCTATGTAAACTGGCCTCCCGCTTAGCGCCATACATGACTCACCTGGTCCATGAGGACCAGTGTGGGTTCATACCGGGACGAAACACAGCTATGAATCTGCGGCAGCGTAATCACATTCTACATGAGGTGCGGGATCGGGAGGAACAAATGGTGTTGGTGTCCATTGACCTCGCCAAGGCGTTCGACAGTGGACTGGGGATACCTTCTTGAGGTCTTGCGCGCTGTGGGGCTGGGTCCCAAATTCTGTCGCTGGATTTGCATGCTGTATACCGCTCCTCAGGCTAGGGTTAAACTTGGAGCCACAAGGTCCAAAGAGTGGCAACTGGGTAGGGGAACACGCCAGGGATGCCCCCTTTCGCCCTTATTGTTCGCCCTGGCAATAGAGCCCTTTGCGCTCCGGATCAGGACTGAAATGGAATGATGGGGAATTAGAGCGGGGGACACGACCCATATAGTTTCCCTATATGCTGATGATGCCCTGTTTTATTTGGCCGCTCCCCGGGACGCCCTACCAGAACTGCTACGCCAGCTGGACTGGTTTGGTCAGGACTACGACTTAATCGTGGTAAATCCCTGATATTTCCGTTAGCGGGCTGGCTTCATTCCCCCTGGAGGACTTACCAGAACTTGGGCTGCGCTGGGAACAGACAGGGTTCCGTTACCTTGGGATATAGGTGACTCAGACGGATACACAGGTGTTAGCCCAGAATGTGGACCACATAATTGCCTCGCTACAGCAGTCTGTGTCCTTCTGGAACAATCTGCCGCTTTCGTTGATGGGCAGGCTGGCCATCTCTAAGTTGGTGATGCTCCCTAGGACATTATACGTGCTTCAGAACTCATTATGCCCGCTACCTCCACGGATTTTTAAAACTCTCAACACATTGCTCACGTCTCCGCTCTGGGCGGGCCGACGCAGCAGGGTAGCTCTTAACACTGTCATTCGCAGTTACGAGGAGGGTGGTCTGGAAGCTCCACGCTTTGACTTGTATTATTATGCGGCCCACTTGTTTCCGGTCCAGGGAAGACATGGCTTGGCAGTTCGGGCTGGACTGTTCCCATGAGGCACAGGGTCAGACTGATTTGCATATGGCCATGTCTGAACTGGGGTGGCAGAGTGGGCTAAAGAACGGTGATGGATTAAACCCAGATCAGTTGACTGGGGGTGAGTGCTTGCAATGTTCAACACTCCGTCCATCATTTCCTTTGGTTTTTGCTTTGTTCGCCATAAGTTGGCAGGGTATGCTCAGACGTGAGTCCCTTGCTCACTTTGCCACTGGATTCAAGCAAGCCTGGCTGAAGACGGCTGAAATGCCAGAAACCGGTCCTAGGAAGCTTGTTTCCGGTCCAGGGAAGACATGGCTTGGCAGTTCGGGCTGGACTGTTCCCATGAGGCACAGGGTCAGACTGATTTGCATATGGCCATGTCTGAACTGGGGTGGCAGAGTGGGCTAAAGAACGGTGATGGATTAAACCCAGATCAGTTGACTGGGGGTGAGTGCTTGCAATGTTCAACACTCCGTCCATCATTTCCTTTGGTTTTCACTTACAACATGCGGCACGCTGGCTCACTGATGCAGACAATTGGGAGAAACGCCTTCTTTCTGATAGGGTGGATACCCAGACTCTGCAGGAAGCACTGATGCAGGGTAGGGGTCCGACACATCTCTTCCCTATATTGTGCGACAAACAGCTGGTATATGGCAGCGCGTTGTTGAGGGTCTTGCGGAGGGCACTCTTTCACAGGGAACTCCCGATTTGGATACTGGCCCCCTTCATAGACATGGGACAATATATGTCCTTTCAACCTTGGAGGGAGGGTGGGTGTGAAGTCCTGGCCGACCTCTTTCCTAAAGAGACCATCATCACCTACGAGCAGGCGGAAGAGTACTTTGGCCTTGGACGTGGCCAATTCCTACACTACCGGGGAATCCAGGATGTGGTAAAAATCGGGAAACACCCATTACAACGACTGTCTTTTCACGCGCTGCCATCGCAACGCGACTTTAATGTCGCAGGAGGCTTTACATCGCATGCTTTTAGAACGCATGCTACAACTGCGCATTTACTTTTACATCGCTAGCAATGACAACGCGTGCTGCGATGATGCCTGCGTGCAAGATGACGGATGACAGATGCAAGATGACGTGCCTGATAAAGGAAGATGACGGATTATGACACATGCAAGATGACGTCACGCTAGCAATGACAACGCGAGCTGCGATGATGCCTGCGTGCAAGATGACGGATTATGACATATGTGAGATGACTGCAAAAACAACAATTGATGGACAGAATGCAGAACAATGTCATACATTCACCCCAGTACAGAGATCTGGGCCTAAATCCATCATTTTTTTGCTCACCATGCCGTTCCAGTTTGAACCCAGCCATATGCAAATCAGTCTTGACCCTGTGCCTCATGGGAACAGTCCAGCCCGAACTGCCAAGCCTGGTTCTCCCTGGACTGGAAACAAGCATCCTAGGACCGGTTTCTGGCATTTCAGCCGTCTTCAGCCAGGCTTGCTTAATTTCCAATGGCATGGAGAGCAAGGGACCCACGTCTGGGCATACCCTTTCCACTCGGGGTGACAAATGCAAAAACAACAACTGATGGACAGAATGCAGAACAATGTCATACATTCACCCCAGTACAGAGATCTGGGCCTAAATCCATCATTTTTTTGCTCACCATGCCGTTCCAGTTTGAACCCAGCGGCAAAAGAACGATGGATTTAACCCAGATCTCTTGACTGGGGGAGAATGTCTGCATTGTCAGCATTCCGTCCATCATTTGTTTGTTGTAACGCTTTTCGCCCTAAGTGGGATGGGTATTCCCAGACGTGGGACCCGTGCTCACTACGCCACTGGAGTCAAGCTATCCTGGCTGATGATGGCTGATAGCCAGAAACCGGTTCTAGGATGCTTGATTCCGGTCCAGGGAAGACATGGCTTGGCAGTTCGGGCTGGACTGTTCCCATGAGGCACAGGGTCAAGACTGATTTGCATATGGCCATGTCTAAACTGGGGTGGTGTAGTGAGCAAAAGAACGATGGATTTAACCCAGATCTCTTGACTGGGGGAGAATGTCTGCATTGTCAGCATTCCGTCCATCATTTGTTTGTTGTAACGCTTTTCGCCCTAGTGGGATGGGTATTCCCAGACGTGGGACCCGTGCTCACTACGCCACTGGAGTCAAGCTATCCTGGCTGATGATGGCTGATAGCCAGAAACCGGTTCTAGGATGCTTGATTCCGGTCCAGGGAAGACATGGCTTGGCAGTTCGGGCTGGACTGTTCACATGAGGCACAGGGTCAAGACTGATTTGCATATGGCCATGTCTAAACTGGGGTGGTGTAGTGGGCAAAAGAACGATGGATTTAACCCAGATCTCTTGACTGGGGGAGAATGTCTGCATTGTCAGCATTCCGTCCATCATTTGTTTGTTGTAACGCTTTTCGCACTAAGTGGGATGGGTATTCCCAGACGTTGGACCCGTGCTCACTACGCCACTGGAGTCAAGCTATCCTGGCTGATGATGGCTGATAGCCAGAAACCGGTTCTAGGATGCTTGATTCCGGTCCAGGGAAGACATGGCTTGGCAGTTCGGGCTGGACTGTTCCCATGAGGCACAGGGTCATGACTGATTTGCATATGGCCATGTCTAAACTGGGGTGGTGTAGTGGGCAAAAGAACGATGGATTTAACCCAGATCTCTTGACTGGGGGAGAATGTCTGCATTGTCAGCATTCCGTCCATTTGTTTGTTGTAACGCTTTTCGCCCTAAGTGGGATGGGTATTCCCAGACGTGGGACCCGTGCTCACTACGCCACTGGAGTCAAGCTATCCTGGCTGATGATGGCTGATAGCCAGAAACCGGATCTAGGATGCTTGATTCCGGTCCAGGGAAGACATGGCTTGGCAGTTCGGGCTGGACTGTTCCCATGAGGCACAGGGTCAAGACTGATTTGCATATGGCCATGTCTAAACTGGGGTGGTGTAGTGGGCAAAAGAACGATGGATTTAACCCAGATCTCTTGACTGGGGGAGAATGTCTGCATTGTCAGCATTCCGTCCATCATTTGTTTGTTGTAACGATATGTGAGATGACGTCACGCACGCTAGCAATGACGGATTATGACAGATGCAAGATGACGTCACGCTACCAATGACAAAGCGTGCTGCGATGATGCCTGCATGGCACATAAAGGTTGGCACTATAGCAGATGATGTGTGACAGATGCAACAATGACGGATTATGACAGATGCAATATGACGTCACGCTACCAATGACAATGCGTGCTGCGATGATGCCTGCGTATCACATAAAGGCTGGCACTATAGCAGATGATGTGTGACAGATGCAAGATGACGTGGCAAATGACAGATGCGACATGAGTTTTAAAACCTATTGGCAAAGGCTGGCACTATAGCAGATGATGCGTGCTGCGATGACATGACAGATGACATGCCTGCGTGCACAAGATGACGGATTATGACAGATGCAAGATGACGTGTCAGATGGCAGATGCGAAATGAGGTACGTTTTAAAACAGATTGCCAAAGGCTGGCACTATAGCAGCTGATGATGATGTGCTGCAATGACAGTTTGATGACAGATGCGGTGACAACGCATGCTGCGATGATATGACAGATGTGGTGCAAGATGCCAGAGGCGTGCATGCAAGATGACAGACGCGTACACAAGATTACGGGTGTGAACATTAGTTTGTAAGTAATGCGCTGAACTGTTTCTTAAAAGCAATGAAATGCATAACAGTTGGTTTCGGTAAAGCAAACCAGCATTTGGAATGCAGGCTCGGCTTTCAAACAGAGGATTATTCAAGTCGCTAATAGACAAATTAAATTTTAGCATTGCGCACCACAAACCCACAATCAGTATGTTACAGGATAAATAATGATACAATTACAGTAAAAATAATGTTTAGAAATTATATGATAGTAATAATGATGGACCATGCTTTTATTACTCATTTATTTGGTCACGGAGCCACGGAAGATGCCATGGACAGCTCTGTTAAGGTACCACATTTTGGATTTAGGATTTTGAAATATTGACATAATTATATGACATTCATAATGATTGACAGCTACGTGATTTGCGTCATTCATTAGGTCGTTGCGAGTCACGGAAAATGGCATGGATAGAGAGCAGGTGGAAGGCAGAGCTCCCTAAAAGGTACGCGACTAACTTTCCTATATACTTTTTTTTAATTATGGCATGGACAGCTCCGTTAAGGTACCACAGTAACAGTTTTATTTTTACAGTTAGCGCTGACGCGCACGTTCATGCGGAAATGTCGTCATTCATGGGGTGGTCGCGAGACACAGAACATGCAAGGGACTGCTCCAGTAAGCTAACACACTTTTATATTACTTATAAACATTCTTTATTTCAAACGTTTAGTGTAGCGTGCAAGTAGAGTCCAGGGGATTACATAGTAAATGAAAGCTAATACTAATGATCGTTATGTAAGCCGTACTGATTAATGAAATTGTAATAACATATAGCGAATGTGTAATACAATTAAGGTACTCAATGCTGATTAAAAAATGCATTGTAATGGTACGCGATGTTTTTGTATGCTTTGTCATGCCTTGTTGCATAAGGGAACGTACATTGACGTTGCAACTGCACGCGATGTGAAAACTTGCAAAGTAACAGTCTTTTCGATGTAAATTCAGCATGGTTACAGCATGCGATGTAACGGTTGGCGATGTAGCATCATACATCCATAAAAATCACCTGGCCCCAGTACCCGAATATCCCACCACTGACGCACACTTTGGATATCCTTCTCTCATGCGGCACAGGTCGCAAACTGATTTTTCTCCTGTAAAAGGCTATGAAACATGATTCCTCCCATCCGGCACCGCCGTCCCAGGCTGCCTGGGAGAAGGATCTCGGTATCCAACTGCGGGAGAAACAATGGGCATGCATAGGCTCCCTCACACGCACATTCTCATGCAACACCAGGTTTAATCTGACGCACTTCAAATTCCTGCACCGCACTTATTTAACTCCGGTATCCCTGAAACGCATCTCTAGTGACATGGCAGATAAATGCCCGAGATGTGCAGAGGAGAAAGCGGACTTTCTGCATTTGGCATGGGATTGTCCAATGGTCCGACAGTTCTGGGTGTAGGTGGTTGGAAGGATTGTTACAGCCACAGGTTTCCGGATAACTCCTGATCCTTTACATTGTTTCCTTGCACTAGTCCGGAAGCCCAAGAAAAGGAAACTCCCCTACAAGCTTCTACAATTAATGCTTGTGCTTGCTAGGCGCAGGGTAGCCATAACCTAGATGGGGCAAAGGGCCCCAGAAGTCCCCATCTGGCTCAAAGATGTCCGTGAATGGTCCCTGGCCGAAGAGGCCCACATGAAGCTCACCCGCAGGGACGAGAAGTTGCAAGGTGACCTACTAGCTTGGCGCGACATGTGTACCTCTGGGTTTGCTGAGGGGGAGCCCTCTTCGCAGGATACCTCTGGCAGCGGGGAGAGTGGATTAGATATAGCCGGTGGGACCAGATCCGACTAGGAGCGAGAGGGTCAACCCCAGAAATGTCTGTATTGCAAATCAGCGCCAATGATTGCTTTCTCTTTTGTTTCACCCCATTGTACCCCCCCCCGCCCCCAGCTGCTGCCCTCTGTCCTGCATGTCAGTCAACGATATGTCTACATATGCCGATTTGTTGGCTTTATTTGTTTTGTAATGTGCAAACTGAAAAATAAAGTCTGCCTGAGGGGGTATAAGAGTCATTTCTCAGAGCTGCTGAATGATAGACTTGCAGCCCACCTGGTTACACAGTCAGGACTGGATACAACTGGTTCTGTGTCAAGGGCAATGAGCACTTCGGTTTCCGTGCATAGGCGTGCATGGTTGAGGGGTTCTGTGTTTTTTACTGAATGTACAGAACACGCTTATGGATTTACCTTTTGATGCATCTTGCCTGTTTGGAGCTAAGGCAGATTTTGCCTTGGAACCTTTTAAGGACCGCAAAGCCACAGCTCGTTCCTTTGGACTTCAGTCACAGCCAAGGGATTATAGGCAAATCAAGAAATTTTGAGGGTTTTCTAGAGGTTTTTCATTTTCTGGATGCCAACAGCAGTCCTCTGATCCCCCTCTATAAGAGCTACAGAGGGCTTGGTAGAGGAAGACAGCAAGCTCTTCCCCTCCCACCATCTTCCTCCTCAACCTCCTTTGCAAATAACACAGGAAAGCAGCCCTAATTTTCCCATCTTAAAGCATGATTTACTAGTGGGAGAATAGGTGTCCAAATTTCTACATGAATGGCGGTACCTAACATCAGACCTTTGGGTGCTAAGTATAGCATACTATACCCTTCCAAGAATTTCCCTCATACTGTCCTCTTCAATCACATTTTTTGCCTGCAGACCATCTTCGGCTCCTCCAACAGGAGGTCTCATCCCTACTCCTAAAGGGTGAAGTAGGGTTGGTTACAGAGCAGGAATGGGGTCAGGGATGTTACTCATGTTGTTTTCTAATTCTCAAGAAAGACTGTTGTTTGCTCCTGATCCTGGACCTCAGGAGTTTAAACTGGTTTCTCAAACGGAAAAAATTCAAGATGCTGACCCTAGCTAAGGTTCTTCTTGTGCTGGGGATAGAAGACTGAATGGTTTCACTCGACTTGCAGGATGCCTATTTCCATGTTCCTATTCTGCAGTCGCACAAGAAATATTTTTGCTTCAGAGAAAAAGTTCTGATCCTGAACATCCTATGCTTGCGAAGTCTACTACCAGCCTTTTACTGGTCAGTAATGTATGTGGGCACACGAAGGCCCTCCAAAGGTGTGTTATAGCAAATCAACTGGCTGGAGTACTCAACGTACATGTGGACAGTAACAGTTGGTGCCATTTAGCTGATCACGAGTGGTATCTCTGTATGAAAGTGATACTATACATCTTCCAACTATGGCGAATTCCTCAGATAGACTTCTCAAACACTTAAGAGAACATGGACTGCCCGTTGTTCAGCAGCCTCCATTATCCAATGCAAGGAGAACTGGGGATATGTTTTGATTGAGCTGGAGCTCCCAGCTGCTTTACACGTTTCCTTCCATAGCCTTAATTCCATGCCTGCTGAGATAGATTTGCCTCAACCGGGCCAAAGTAATCATGATTGCCCTAGACTGGACAAGAAGGGTATGGTATGCAGTCCTCATTCACCACTCCTTTGCCATGCTCCGTCTCACTCTCAGTGCAGATCTCCTCTTGCAGGGCAGATTCTACAACCCCACCTCCAGAGCCTGTGCCTACATGCCTGGAGATTCAACTGGGCATCTTGAGTTCCTTTTCACTTCTCTCTTAAGTGGTGGATGTTGTTTTGTCATCCAGACACCACTCCACCAAATCTGTTTATGCTGGCAGATGAGCTAAATGTGTTAAATGGTATGATGATGATTCATTAGATCAGGGTTCTCCAAAGGGGGTCCTGGAGGGCCTGATCAATGCCAGGGTTTTGAAATAGCTACATTTATCTGAATGGTGACATGCTGAAAATCTGGAATGGATCCAGCCCTCCAGGACTGACTTTGGAAAACCGTGCTTTTGATCATTTAAACGTTTTTTTTTCTGATATGTTGTATTTTACACTCTTGTTAGCCCGGCAGTTGCCACTGTTTAAATGTAATTTATCCGCCCATTCAGCTTTTACCTGTTTTGCAAGATCAGCCTTCCCTATTTAAATCTCCTATAGTTTTGAGATTCATTAAGGTACTTAAAAATAAGTATCCTTCCACTCCCTTCGATTTCGGAGCGGAGACGGAATACGGCATACTTCCGGATGGTGGCGGCGATGCTCAAACCAGGTGGCTCACGGCAGTTCATCAGTTCGGCAGCCGCTTGACCCGCTCCCCCGCAGCCTTAGGCCACCCACCATTGCGGTAAAAAGCAAGGAGAAAGCGGGGGGAGCAGTGGTGAGCAGGTGCAAGGACCACGGGCTGCTTGCAGTGTGGTGACCTGTTCGGCCCAGCAGGCTCCAGTTCTAGACCCCAACTCCAGAGGGAAGCAATCAGAGTAAGCTGGTGAGTCATCAGGTGGCACAGCAGCATCCCTGCAGTCCCCCACTCCAGCACCAGCTGTAGACCATATAGCAAGGCAAGAGAACGCCTGCAGACGGAGGGGGTGATGTCGGCAGATCCGCTAGTGGGAGCCAGAAGAGCGTAGCGGGTCCCAGATGCCCCAGTTGACACACCAGCCGATTACAGCAGGAACCCAGAGGGACGTGTCTGTTGGAGACGGAGGCCCAAACACATGAGCTAGATAAGAGAGTGACGGTCACCCAAGACAAGGTACAGCTCCTATATACTCAGCTACAGTCGGCCCTATGGAAGAACGAAGACCTGGAAAACAGGTCAAGGAGCGACAATACACGCATCGGAGACCTGGAGGAGGGACCCGATCTGGAGGCTTGTGTAGAGGGGCTCTTTGCGGAGATCCTTGGTCCAAAGCAAATGAAGATCAAAATAGAAGGAGCACACAGTGTCTGGCCAGCCACCCCTGGGGAGAGAAGGCACCCCATAGACATATTAGTCAAGCTCCACTCGTTCAAAGTTAAGGTAACCATACCAAAGGAGTCCAGAAAGAAAGATACAATCTCCTTCCAGGGTTTTCGATGCTCACTCTTCCAAGACCTGGCGCAGGCGACCCTACAACAACATCAAGCCTTCAGGACACTCACAGAAAAACTGGGGGCAGACCAGGTGAAATACCGTTGGGCATAACCCATTTGGGCTGGCCTTCGAATACCAGAACAAACAACGTCATGTCACCATGCTTAAGGAAGGGCTGGAGATCTTGGACCTGCCGATACCCGAGGAGGAAGCCTCCAGCTCGGCAGAAAGAGCAGGGGAGGTGACTCGACCGACAGCAACATCGTGGAGAGCGGTTTCTAAGGGTCGCCAAACTAAGGCCTGAACCAAGACGAAGAGGCGCAGCTAATCAGCCACAGGCTAGACTTAATGGCAGATCTGAGATGGGGGGGATCTGAGGTGCAAGACGTGCCATCATGGTTGTGATCCTTGAGGGTGAACTGGGATGAAGGCAACCTGGCTATACACCTCGACTTTGACTTGCCGGAATCTCTAACACACAACTGAACTCTGTACGTGATCAGCAACGTTGCATGTTCTATAGTGACTGCGGGCGTTGGGCTGAGGCCACGGCCGAACGCCCGCAGCCTGGAAGGATGCCACAGTGGGTAACCGGGAGATCCCCTTATCAGGTTTTGTTCTACCTAAATTGTTGAATGTTCTAAAAGGGGTGTTATTTTATGAGGGGGGGTGGAGAAGCGAGGTCAGGGAAATACAGGTGGATCTACCTTGCTGCAGCGAAGGGAGTGGGATTGGAAGGGGGAAGACCCAGGGGCAGACAAGACTAGGAGAAAAGGAGACAGAGGTACTGCTGGGGACACAACGGGCTAGCTCAGTGAAATGATAACAATTGCTTCATGGAATGTGAAAGGGCTGAACTCTCCTCAAATGTCAAAAGTTCTGGAAGTACCTGCTGGATCACCAATTTGAGGTAGTGGCTCTTCAGGAGACACATATTAAGAGAGCGGAAGATATGAGGCTCAGGCATAAAAGCTGCTCACTGATATATAGATCATCTGCCAAAACAAAACATAACTGGGTGGCATTAATGTTCCATAACCGCACCAAATTCTTACCAGAGGGGATAAAGACGGACAGGGAGGGGCGGGTGGTCATGGTAAAAGGGAATCTCAAAGGGAGGGGGGGGGGGGTCACCTTTTGAAGTACTGGGTATTTTAGACCCAGCGGTGCAGGGGCACACACCCTATGACTTCTGGGTTCACCCTGTTCCAGACCTACAGAAACACAGAGTCTTCTGGGTGAAGTCAAAGATTCATTTATTGGCTGCAGACCAATTACAGGTATCCTAGAAGTACAACAGCGTGTATGTTCTCAGGAGACTGCTGAAAATCATAGGAATGGACTTCATCTTAAATACCCTTTTTCTTGCCTCAAGCATACATTCCTAGGTTTTATGATATGGCCATTATAAGTGTACATTACAAAGAAAAGGCAGAGTCATGATGACCATCCCACATTCCAGTTCGGCCAGCCCACAATGATTTACACAGTAAGGTTCAGATCCCACATCGGATGTCAATAGACCCCCCAATAAACATGAGCATCTCCTGTTTTGGGAAACAAGTCATAAAGCAGGAACAAGCAGGTGTGAAAGAGATTAGCCGGAGGGTTGTGTAGAATGAAAGGGTTTTATGACGGGTCAAGCCCTGATGCTAATCACAGGTGGACGGAGGAAGGGGAGCTCGTGAGACCGGTTTGACCTGGGGCAGCAGAGCCAGCTGCCCAGGTCACAGAGAAGTCAGAGGAGAAGCCCATGTACTGTGAGGCCCTTATTTACTCCATTATAGCCTATGTGAGGGCAATGACAAGATGGCCACTGCTTCCAAAATGGAACCCGCGTAGTGAAGCAGAATAGCGTGTACACAGTGCATTCATAGCTAGAACGATATATAAAGCACTCGTACATACCGCATTAACCATTTGCGGTTTGCTAATACCAAGATAGACAGGGGTAGGGCCCTGTCCCCTACGCGGTCCCGAATATTAAAGTACGACACTTTGTCTCAGCCTATGTCCCAAATACTGGCCAAGCAGCGTTTGTGCGGTCATTACTAGATCTGATGGGTGGTTTTGCCGAAGGCCAGATCATTCTGATGGGGGACTTCAACCTTACCTGGCACCCAACAGACGATGGCACCCACCCCCATAGATCGCCAGGCAAATATTTTCCCAACACATTGAAGCATGCATTACAAGACCTAGGACTCGAGGACGCTTGGAGGGCTCTCCACCCGACCACAAAAGACTATACATATTTTTCAGACGTCCACCAGAGTTACTCTCCATTGGACTACATTTTCCTGTCCCAGGAGTTATGAGGAATTCTCCAACAAGCCGAGATTCTTCCCATATCTCTGTCAGACCACAGTCCTGTCGCCGTGTGCCTACCCTAGAGGGGGGGGAGGTGCTACAGGGCCCCCCGAGATGGTATTTCCCAGTCTCATTGACACAGGATTTAGTGCTCAGGGAGAAGCGGAGGGTGGCAATCAAGGAGTAATTTCAGATTAACATTCCAGGTGAGACATCTCCCCAAATCAACCTGGACACTTTCAAAGCAGTCCTGAGGGGTAAATGCATTGCAATGGTATTGGACTTGGCCCTTTTTGCAGGGTCATCCTGGAACTTTTTGCCTTCCTCCTGTATTGTTTATGACCTGTTTTTGTTGGTTGTATGACTCTGGGCACTTTACCACTGCTGATCAGTGCTACAGTGCATGTGCTCTCTGTGTAAATTCTGGCTATGGATTAGTGATTCCATGATTGGCATATTTGATTTACTTGTCCGACCCTAGAATAGTGCACTGTGTGTGCCCAGGGCCTGTAAATCAAATGCTGCTAGTGGGCTGCAGCACGGATTGTGCCAGCCACAGAAGCAGCCTGTAAAATGTCACTCTGGCCTGCCATTGCAGAGCCTGTGTGCAGTCTGGGACTGCCATGTCGACTTGGCAAGTGCATACACTTGCCAGTATCTAAACCTTCCCTTTTCTACATGTTAGTCCCCCCTAAAGTAGGCCGAAGGTACCCCTGTGGGCAGGGTGCATTGTATGTAAAAGGTAGGGCATGCCCTGATGTGTGTGGCATGTCCAGAATGGGGAGTGTGTTTATAACATCTTATAAACATAACTGGCCCTGGGAACAATGTAGAAAAATAAAGTTTAGTATGCCTGAACTCGGAATGTTAAACTGCATTTTTAGTGAGGGTGACTTTTTCATTCTGTGTTTGGAAATACCACTTTTAGATAGTAGGTATTTTCTTGCCTAACCAACCAGTGTGCCTCTGCTAGGTTTGTGTATTGTATGTCTGGCTTTTGGGTGACAGGGGCTGGAGAGGGACTGTGGCTCCAGAACTCTGATGAGTGAGGGCTGGGCTGAATGTACCTGGGCTGCATTTAGAGAAGGGGGAGGAGATTTCCTTTTCACCTGAATGGGCCTGGTCTGCCTTCAACAATGCTGTCTCCACCTCCTGCCAGGAAACTGCACCGGTGAGAACAGAACTGGTTTTGGCCAGGTACTCTCTGCCTTCAGAGAACAAAGGATTGTGTGTAGAAAAAGTGGGGCCCAGACGATTAGATCACTTCTGGGAATCAAGAAAAACCTTTGCCAAGAAGAAGAGCCGGAGAAGCTGACGAGGAATACTGCCCCTGTGCTGTATTCTGTCTGGGGTTGGCCTGCAGTGGCTGCTTGCTGCCAAGGAAAGGAGAAAAGGACTTTGCTGTTTGCTTTGTCATCTTGAGGAAGATCTCCAAGGGCTTGAAACTGAGCTTGCCTCCTGTTCCGAAGTTTCAGGGACACAAAGATGTCTTCCCTTCTGTCTCTCTGCATCTGGAACTGCTGTTTCAGCTGCTACAGAAGGAAATTGCAACACCGACGTAGGCGAGCGACGGCTTAACTTGCACTAAAGCCATGGGCACCGCTCTTGAAGAGCACGACCCACCAACCGACTTGCACCGTACGCCCGACGCATGCTAACACCGTGCTGCATCGACTCCGAAGCCGTCATCGAGGCCGCTGCCTGCACTGGAGCCAAGGACACCGCTTGTGATGTCCACGACGCACTGTCCCGACTCGCACCCCTGCCCTGACTTCGACACCGGTGCTTCATCAACGCGGAGCGTATCCTTGACGTGGGTAACTCCTGAATCCATCGGCATCGTTCCGTTGCAAGGAACCGACGCCTCGCCACCCTTCGTGACGTCACCTCCCCAACACAGTAAGGAACTGATGTCTCACCTCCCCTGCGCTGCAGTAAGGAACAGAGGCATCACCTCCCCTGGGGTCGTAAGGAACAGACGCCGCAGGCGCCAACGAAGCATCACCTCCCTGATGCGTGCACCGTGTTTGCTTTCATCGATTCCAAGGTACTGTCCTTTGTGGGTCTGCTTGACTCCAGGCCCAACGCAGCGCACCTCGCTGTCAGCGCCGTTCTTTGGAATTTTAATCTGTCACAACATCGTATTAACTCCAGGTGGAGTAATTTGCTGCTAGAACCTTTGAGTGAATAACCTATTTATAAGGATATTTGTGATACTGTATTGTGGATTTATGTCGTTTGGCCTAGTTTTGTTTTAGATAAAGATTACCTATTTTTCCAAACTGATGTGGTGTCCGTTAGTAGAGTTTTCACTGTATTAGTGTATGTGTTCACAAATGCTTTGCACACTGCCTCTGAGTTAAGCCTGTCTGCTCATGCCAAGCTATTAAGGGGGTGAGCAGGGTTATTTTAGGAGTGTGTCCCCCCCCTTACCCTGACCAGAAGCAAGGGCCCCTATTTGGACAAAGGTACCTACCTCTGCCAACTAGAGATCCACCATTTCTAACAAATGGTTTCAGCACTGAATAAACGGAGAGCAAAGGAAAGGGTAGATTTAGAGGCCACCCTCGCCCAGACAAAGTGAATACAAAAAGACTCCCACATGTGTCTTGAAGCATCAATTGAGTGCATTGAAAGGGAAACTAGATGCAATGTACACCAATAGAGCTGGATTCACACTTCTGCGGCTACGGCGCAATGCATATGCCCAGGGCAACAAAGTAGGCACCTGGTGCGACAGCTCTGGGGAAAAAAGTGAACGGGAGTATATCGGGGACATCAACAGAGGCGACAGGGAGATAGAACATAATGACCAGTCAAAGGCTGATATCTTTGTCAACTTCTACCAAGATCTCTATAGGGCTGCCCCCCCGACACTAAAGCCCAGACAGACTACCTGACTTTTATTGCTTTTCCACAGATCTCGGCCTCATGGAAGGAACATTTAGATGCCCCAATAACGGAGGAGGAGGTGAGACAAGCTATCATGGCCTTAAAGCCCCATAAGTCGCCAGGGATTGACTGCTCACTTCTATAAGACATACGCACCCAAACTGATACCACATATCACAGCTTTTTTCAATGACGTAGCGACCAGACAGGAAGTGACACTGTCCATGGCGGAGGCACTGATTGCGGTGATACCAAAACCAGGGTAGAATCCCCAACATTGTGCATCCTACACAGAACAATAGCGCCACTTAATCTGGACGCCAAACTCTATCCGGCAATCCTGGCGTCACACCCAGAAATTTTTATGCCTAACATTATCCACCTGGACCAATTCGGTTTCATAAAAGGGGGACAAACACACAACAGTATACGCAGGACACTGCATCTTATGGAAAAGGTGTCCAAGTTTAAAATCTCGGCGGTATTGGTAGAGCTGGACGCAGAGAAAGCCTTCGACAGTGTGGATTGGCACTTTCTGTTTCTCACTCTGGAACGTTTTGGCTTTGGGGATAAGTTTATCAAAATGATTAGAGCTAACTATGCAAGCCCACGTTCTAGAGTCCAGGTGAATGGAGTGAGCTCTAGTCTCTTTGAACTAGGCCGGGGCACACGACAGGGGTGCCCCTTTTCCCCCATTATTGTTTGCCCCTAGCATTGAGTCGCTAGTAGCTCAGCTCCGGGCAACAACTGACATCCAGGGGATTAATTTTGGGAGAGAAGAACATAAAGTCTCGCTTTTTGCTGATGACGTCCTATTGACGTTCACATCCCCCAGAAACTCATTGCGAACACTCCAGGGGGAACTGAAGAAATTTTAAGCAGCTGCGGGTTTCCGAGTTAATTTGGCCAAATCTTCTGTGTTAAGTCTGACATTGGCTGAGGGTGAAAGGTTATTGATTCAGGGAGAGTCCCCATTTGTGTGGGCCAGACATACACTAAAGTACTTAGGGATTCAGATCAGCCCCTACATAGAAGGTCTGTTTAAAGCGAACTTTCCGCCTTTACTCTCTCAAGTACAGAAAGAGCTAAAGCGATGGAAACCACTGTTCGTTTCCTGGGTGGGGCAAATAAACGCAGTCCCCAAACTTTTACTCCTGTTTCAAGCACTCCCGCTAGACCTTGAGAAGGACTTTTTGCCAGGGGTATGCTCCATGATCCTCTGTTACATCTGGCAAGATGGGAGAGCTCGTCTACCCTTCCAGGTGCTGAGGAAGCCACAGACTGAGGGAGGAACGGCACTACCAGACTTTAGGCTTTACTATAAGGCAGCGCAACTGAGAGTGGTACCGGAATGGTCTGTGAGGGAGTCAGACAAGCACTGGCTCCACATGGATCGGGCTATCGTAGGTAGGACAATCTGGGATGTCCTCTGGAAGCCCAAAAAAGACAGCCCCCCCCCCCCCCCATATGCTTATTTAAGCACCCCCCACCCGAACAACTCAAGATATGGGACGAAGTGACTCGTGGCCAGGGGTGGACCTCTTTCCCATCGCCATACACACCCATACATTTTAACCCATAGTTTCCACCGGTGCTGAAGGCGGGAACGTTTGATGATTGGAGGGAGGGGGGCTGCTTGGTTCTTTCTGATCTGTTTCACAACTATGATATTCTTACCTTTAAAAATTGCTGCGGGATTTTAACATTCCACCAACTGAACACTTCCACCACCTTCAGCTGAAACACTGGGCACTCCATCCTCCAGTAAGGGAGGTGGCAACCCGGGAGCTGACCCCAATAGAATCCTTTGTAAGGAAGGCAGGCACAACGAGAGGGGTAATTTCATATTTATATGGACGCCTGATTGCCACAACGATTGCACCAAGGCCACAAAACACTCACTTTTAGGAGCAGACCCTGGGAGAGAAGTGACAGAAGGGGAGTGGAAACACTTATGGGTGGATACCGCTAAGCACAACCACTCACCAGAGCTAAGGGAAGTCCGCTACAAAAAGTTATTTGATTGGTATTTATACCCTACTAAACTCAAACATTTCTTTCCCCACCTCAGACCTTTGTTGGAGGGGATGTGGCTTGTTGGTGGACTTCTGCCACATCTGGTGGGACTGCCCATCCATTAAACCATTCTTGGAGGAGATTCTGGCCCAGATGAAAGATTCTGGAGTACCCCTTACCGAGCTCAATAGATGCGATCCTATTAGATCTAAGAGATGCCACTCTAGAACACCAAACTAGGGCAGACAAAGCACTCATGAGGGCATGTATAGGGGTGGCTAAAAAGACCATAGTGGCAAATTGGAAAAAGGTGGCACTAGTGCTGGCACAATGGCACTCTCGATTGTGGAAAATAATTACATTGGAACGGATGGGAGGCATCTTCAGGGATGACTATAGGAATTTTGAGTATAAATGGTGCCCCTTGGTGAAATACCTCACAAAAGACCTCCCGCTGGCAGTCTGTCCTCCCACACTGAGAGGTCTTCACCTATTTCAGTTTTAGGACACTCTAAGGGGTATTCCCGTTGTACTCCCAGCCAACGCTGACAGGGGGCATTTTAAGGGATACTTGGAAGGATTTCACTTTGCGCGTTAGGGCTCAGCAAGGTTAAGTAAGGCACAGCTTCTCCACCACAGGGGAGGGGGGAGGGAAGGGAGGGGGTGTTTTTTTCTTTTTTTCTTCATAGTTATGTAAATGTAATCTTGGCGCGACATGGCCCTGCAAAAAGCAATTGTACACTGTTTTCCCACATCTTAAGATTCTGTGTAAACTTTAACTGGGGGTAAGCCTGCGGGATAACTTTTGAGGCCGAGCGCCGGATTGTATGAAGCTGGAAACATTTTCAATAAACAGTGTGGTTGCAGTTAGACGGCAGACCGCGGAGAGGTCCCAGGAGTCTTGCGGGGGTGGCCCGGTTAGTTTTGAGTGCGGCCTGCGGCGTCCTTGGAGGCCCCACTTGTTACCATCAACCTGGGGTGCCTTGCCTTGATTGCTTTCGTAGAGAGTCTCCCGGACAACTCCCAGCATTGAGGATAATCAAATAGCCCGGAATAAATATTCACAGGAACCAAGGAATAAGGGACTCGAGGGAAATTTCAACAATGACTCCGATAGTCTGTGCACAGGCCATAAGGAAAGGTTAAGGAACCAAATAATTCACCCCCCAGCTCACTGCCACCTCATTATCCTGGTCTCTACCGCTTCTTTAGTATTGAACAGGAATATGGTGTGTCCGTGATCTGAAACCTGGAAGATAGAGGATGATCAGCAGTACAGCAATGCTCAGGAAGTAGATGCACGCCAGTCACGGAATCACTGACCCGCCTCCAGAATCCCTTTCCCTCTCAGAGAAGAAGAGGAAGCAAAGACCTCTAGTGCACGTACCCACTACTCAGGGTTACAAGGACTGCCACTTGGAAACCAGGTGTTGTTCCAACCTCCCCTCTTTCCTGAGGTCAATCTTAGGCAATTGGGTGCTTGGGAAAGGGCTCCCTTGCCGCATTTACTAAGAAAAGCGCCTGCCTCCCAAGGCGAAATCAGAAATCAAAATCTGTAATGGGTGACACACCTTCAAGCGGGGACGCCTTGCGGAGAGTGCCCTCCCAGACAAATGTTGTCAAAACTTATGACCTGTGTAGTTGGGTACGAGCCTAGAACCCCTCTTTCCTAGGGCGCCGAGGACCCCAAGGGCCCTGAAGCTTTTGCAGCTACAACTACAATTACAACTATAAACGAGGGACGACCTAAGGCTGCCATGGAGACAGGCAGTGAGGTTGAGACGGGTCCAACCCCCCCAATCATGGGGTCGGAGTCATCCCACCTATCCTCCACAATCATACTGTCCAGCCGCGCCATGGCCAAAAGCCAGACCTGGAGGAGGAAAAGGTCCCAATCTTGCCACAGCTTGGGAGCCTTTCCAGCTCCAATCATCGAGTGCACATCAAGCCAGGCAACAAACTTTCAAGAAGGCCCCTTGCTGCTTTGCCTGGGAATCACTGGATGACATCGCCAGCCCACACAAAATATCAAGAATGATTGCAAGCAACTTGCACACACCAAGAACAGACACAGATTTAAAGGCAGTTCCACCACAGGACACAATATTTACAAGCGCAAGGAAGGATCATGCGTCATCCTAGACTCCTCCTCCGAGCCTGAGCTAAGCTATTCCCTTCAAAGATCACCCTTGCTACTGCCTTTTGAACTTTCATGCGCTCAGGATAACCAGCTAAGGTCTGTCAGCACTTCCCTCTCTACAGCCATAAACGATTTAACATGGCAATCGGCGAAGCTCGAAATACAAATGGAGACCCTCCAAGTCATGGCAACAACATTGGCTGACATGGCCAAGAAAGTTGATAGGATTGGGGTAATCAGTAGCACTTCAATTCCTCCCACTGAATGTCAGTGCCCAGAGATAGTCGACAAACTGGCATCCCTCCCAACAGTACTCTCCTCGCTAGTGGTGGAGCTAAAACTTAGTATTGAAATCTGCTCAGACCCTGTAAGCCCGGCGAAGGGACTAAAGGACCTCACAGCAGCCAGTAGGGAAATAGTTCTCAAATCCATCCAACGTCACCAGCCAATACCAAGTAAAGCAATTTGGCCTCTACACCCTCCACCCCCAGAGACAAAGATAGGAGGCAGCAATCTTTTAGCAGATCTCGCCCCCAACAACATAGGGGACATATGCTTGCAGGCTGCACCTCAGACAGCCGCACCAAGGACGCGAAGAGAGAAGAGACTCAAAAAACAACAAAAGCACTCAAAGTGACTATTATCAAGAATTCCCCAGCGAAATCCAACTAACCTGGGACCCAAAAATGAACCATCAAGGCAGACCACTGAGATAGTAAATAACCAACCTCTCTTACCTATATTCTGCAAGAATGCCCTCACCCAGGTCTTACCACAATCGGGCCTCCCAGCATCACAAACAATTACTGCACACCACGGGGGCCTTCTCCACACATTGTATTGAGATGGGGATCGTCACGCATGGGACATAGCAACACAGGCTGAGATCACAAAGCCTGGGACACCTACCGTACACAACATCCATTCATGGGCCACAAATGCCCAAGACAACGAACCACATACGCCGTACAGTGAGCCAGGGACGGCCTACAAAATTCAGCATCCCGTGGGCTTTGATCCAATGCTCACTCAGCTCTGCTCCGCCAAGTCCAGAAGCCCAGCAATAAACAAAGCAAAGGAAGCCTGTGTGGTGGCTGCTGGCATAGGGAGAGCCCCCTCAAATGGGAACAGCACCAAAACCTGGGCCTCACGCCCCAGCAGAGTCTCTAGTGCCCCTGGGCAAGGAAAAAAACAATCAAGAAGCCCATGCTACAACAATGGAAGCTCAACACCACAGCCTCAACAGGCTAACGCCTCCCCCAGGACAACAGAACACACAAGACCAGCCCGAGGGACCGAAGCTATCTTCTGTTGCCAAGTTCCACAGAGCACGCTGAAACATGCTGACAGAACTTCAACAATACGAAGGGCTCCTTATGACGATTCCAGGTTTAGGCCAAAGATTCCAGCTTTAGGGGGAGGCCAGTCAGCAAAGATGAGCATGATTCCGCTGTACACTTCAAAAGCCAATATCTACACTCTCAACAGATCAAACATCCTAAAACTTCTCCAACACAACCAGTCGCTGTCTCATATCACCAGCAGGGACATTGTCAGGGTGCAATTTGTTTCTTCGCCCTTGCAACCAGGGAAGGAACAAACTATTATAACTTGGCTCAACTTGAGCACAGCAGTAAGTGTGCACAACGAAAAAGAACAATTCGCAGCATGGGGGATTGACATTCAGATGCTTGAAAACGAGAAGTGTTGGATTAAAAATCATTCTTTTGCATTATTTTATGTAATGTATTTGCGGCGCCATTGTGTGTACAGGCGCCATTTTGTATCGTGATCAAAACCAATCTTTTGTCAATTCCGAGAAACGGCCTTCTCTGAGTTATGTTTCTTTAAAGCTGAGTTTTGCTACACTAATGAATGTACTGTTCTAATTAATGCAGAGAGGGTTTCTTACTTCGCATGGCACCAAGATAGAGCATGGGCACCTAATATTGTGGCTTTTGTCTGCTTTGACGCTCCCTCAGAGATTGGCTATAGTAAAGTCTAGTGCCCATCAGAAGGTCACTGACGATGTAGGTAGGGGAAATGCTTTGGCTGATCAGACAGCTAAAGAAACAGCCTGAACTAAAATGAAAATAATGTTTGTAGCAGGTCCCGCTAGGTGGGTGCCTGAAGTTACCATCTTTGAGGATACACTTGAGAATGTGAAGGAAATGCAAACTGAGGCCACTATAGAGGAATCGGCAATTTGGCAAGAAAGTACAGCACAATTGAACGATGAGGGGTGTTGGATTGATACGTCAGGGAAGCAGAGATGGATGTTGCTAGATGCATATGTTCGTGTAGTCACAATGGTCCATGGTCCAGCTCATATCAGTGCTAAGGGTATTTGCAAGTTGTTAGACCCAGTATGGCAGAATGATAGCATTTCGAAGACAGCTGCACATTTAGTGAAATATTGCATGGTGGGCATGATGCACAATCCTGGAAAGGGTACCCTTACACCACCCGGTAATTTTGCACCACCTACTTTCCGTTTTGAGGTCCTCCAGATGGACTATATTGAATTAGATAGGTGCAATAATTTTAAGTAAGTTTTGGTGGTTATTTGCGCCTTCAGTAAATGGGTTGAGGCTTATTCCACTAAAGACGGAAGGAGTTCTTTCCTCGTTTCGGCTTGCCCCATCTGGAGTGATAACGGAAGTCAATTCAATGCCAAAGTAATCCAATTAATTTGTGATGGCTTGAGGATCAAGCAAAAGTTTCATGCTGCCAATCATCCACAGTCAGTAGGTTTAGTTGAGAAGTACAATGGTACTCTCAAACTGAAGCTGGCAAAAATTCAGGAGACTACAGGGTTACAGTGGCCAGATGCTTTACCATTAGCTCTTTTGTCAACAAGAACTAAGGCACATTCTAGGACAGAATTGTCACCGTACGAGGTCGCGTTTGTACGCCCGGCCAATGTCTGGGTCGTCCTGCGCCCTCTGCGGTTTTCAGATATTGAGTAGCCATTGTTAGTTGATTACCTTTGCCAGTTAACTGGTCAGACAGTCCCTACCCGCTACACCAGAAGGGCCCAGACACGATATCCAGCCAGGGGATTACGTTTTAATATGTAATTTTCAGTGAAAGAAGAGTTTGGAGCCACGATGGAAGGGACCGGAATAGGTCCTCTTATCAACACGTACTGCAGTCAAGGTTGTCCGCTGTAAGAATTGGATCCACACGACTCATTGTCGCAGGGTCCCGCTGCCTCTGCCCTATGATCAATGGACGAAGGATGGAGTAGGGGACTTCGAGTGTTAGTCAGCGCACCGGTTTGTCCCCTTCAGTGATGCAAGTTTCACCTGGACCAAAACTGATGTGGAAAAAAATGATGTGCTGAATGCAGCAGTTCCTCTGGAAATACGGGCAATCCAGGAGCCCCCTTTTTTTTTGTTTTTTTTTTATCCTTCTGTGCCTGAAGTCACTAGGTACAATTTGCGACCTCAGCAGAGACACAGTGCACTAAAGGAGAAGTCAGATTAGGTAGGGATGGACTGTGTAAGATAGGATGTACTTTGCTATAGTACCAATGGAACTAGTCTAGGGTGAGGTGAGATTTGTGTACTGTTTGAACATTGGACAAGATATGTTGATGGTATCCCTTTGGGGGTACATTAGCCTGATCGATGTGGGAACCCGAGCTTAGGACCGAGCAAACTCCACCGCCGGTGCTCAAGAGTGCCAATGTTTTGATGAACAATAGGAGCCTGTACCAGTGAGGCTCTGACGGACACTGGGAACTTGTATATTCCCCTTGCTGGCTTTTCGTCCTTTTGTTTATTATTCACTATGCATCCCTTTGGCAGAATGGTTGCTGATGAAGAGCAGCCAGTGATCTCCCCAGTTCATACATATGTATTTTGGTCAACCAAGAGAAAAATGCTATGTATTATTTCTGTGATTTTACTGTTCTTAATTTTAGGTGGGGTGTCCTGGGTCCTTGAACGAGATCAGACTGCCCCGTTACATATTGAGAACAATGTTACTTCTCATATCCGTACAAAAAGGACCGCCCCGAGTAATGCATTTCTGGACATGCATAAAAAACAATTTGGGAGCAGGTACAGCTTGTTATCCTACTGAATCCGTTACAAGTTTATGGACTGCATACCCATTGTCACTTGTTTATTACACGTATACTTGCCCAGCCCACTTCATAGAGGTAAGGGGTGAGTTTGGTATGGCATATCTTGGCCCTTGTCTGTATTACAGAAAGCCGCGAGGAAAGGGGTACCCGGGGTGTGATAATACCACGTATTGTGATAACCGATATATGAAAGAGCAGAACATCACCCTAGTTGGCTGGTACCAAGATTTAACGGTTACTCGAAAAGCTGGATATTACCCTGCATGTTGCCCGATAATTAATAGTACTGACGCATTTTTGTATGTCAACTGTTCTGGAGTATTACTGTTTAAGAATACAATGTCTTTAGCGAAAAACAGGATCTGAATACATCCGGAATGAATACTAGCTATGCCCTGTAGATTATCAAGCCCACTAAATGCACATCCAGGATTTTATTCTTGTCCAATGGTACGTACCCAAATGTTCATAATGATACAGATAATGTTCCTTTAGGAATGGTGCTTCCCCTAGACGTACCCTGTAAATGCCCTCAGGCCACCAGCGGATTCAAAACTTCCGAGTGAGGGAGTAGTTGGT
Source organism: Triturus cristatus (assembly GCF_964204655.1). Classification (NCBI taxonomy): domain Eukaryota; kingdom Metazoa; phylum Chordata; class Amphibia; order Caudata; family Salamandridae; genus Triturus; species Triturus cristatus. The sequence goes on from NC_140584.1 coordinate 257,839,203, forward strand.
GCCGTCCGAAAAAAAAGATTCGGCAAAATGAAGCTCCTGGGCCTAATGGGCTGCCTGGCTCCCTTTTCAGGGAAGACATGGATTTCTGGTCCTCAAATCTTTCATCACTATATGCAGAATGCAGGCTTCTGGAGGACTTCCCGGATTCCTGGAGGGGCTCACTGCTGCAACCAATCTTCAAAAAGGATCAAATATTGACCCTAAGAATTACAGATGGTTTCCCTGCTGGACATCGAGGGTAAGGCATATGAGAGCACACTCTTGCAGGAATTGGCTGATTGGGTTCACACTGAAGATCTGTTGCCATTTTACCAGACTGGGGTTCAGATCAGGGGGCTCATCTGTAGACAACATCATAGCCCTGTCATACTTAGCCCAACAAGCGGTAGCCCCTCGCTCCCCTCCACTCTTTGCCTGTTTCATCGAAAACTCTGCAGCCTTCGATGGGGTAGTCCACAGCATCCTCTGGCAGAAATTGGCACGGTAGAGCATCAGCCCGAAATTACTACGAGCCATTAGATCTCTGTACTCTCGAACCTGGGTAAGGGTTAAACTCTCCAGGGAGTTCGCCACTGAGAAAATTGCTAAAGATCAGGGGCAAAAACAGGGATGGGTCCTGGCACCGATGCTTTTTAATTTGTACACTTGATACCTGGGCCTAGCACGGCATGGAGCATCTCTAGCTAAGCCTAAAATTGGCTACACAAAGATCCATCTAATACAGTATGCCGATGACCTCATTCTTTTGGACCACACCAATATAGGCCTCCAAAAAGCCATCACCATTCTGTTAGAATTTAACGCCAAGAACGAGCTGGCAGCAAATGCAAGCAAAACCAAAATTATAATTTTTAGCTGTCACCCGAAGAAAAAAATGTATTAAGTGGTGGCTGGGCCCCCTGACTTTGGACTGTGTTCAAAGTTATAACTATCTCGGGTCTGGCTTAGTGAGATCGGCCACCCATGGGTCCACCTACGAAAACTGCGGCAGAAAGGGAAAATGGTCATATACACTCTCTGCAAATTATATGACACTTTAAACAGCCCAACAACCCCAGCAATCCAAAGGGTATTCGGTCCAAATTCCTACCGTCACTTAATTATGCGCAACAGGCATTTCTGGGAATGTTCGCACTGGACTTGGAAAAAATACACTGCACAGTGTACAAAAAGATATTTAGCTTACAAGCCTGTACAAGAAACATGTTGATCCGCCTCGAATTTGACCTCGACCAACAAGGAGCTGGCCACCTTGGCAAAATACTTCTACTTGACAACTGCGGACCCTGAGAATTTTATGAAGGCCCTCATAAACTTCATCTTTTTAAAACAGAGTAATCCCTGGTCTACCAGTCTTACCATAGCCAAAGATCTTCAATTACCGATTGAGAACTGGGATCCCAACGTAATTAACTACACAACAATTAGAACAACAATAAAAAGGCAATTACGCGCCCACTCTCGCATTTTGGACAGAGACTTTCATGAAACCCTATGCCTCCCTCAAATCTTGCGCAGTCACAAGCCTAACCTCATGCAGGCCGTGGGGAAGACCAGCTCTACATCTGATCTTACCAGCAATTCTACATTCGCTCCCCTTAAATGAACTGTTTCCATCTTGGAAAGCACAGTTAGACATTACAGAGTGTCGCCTTTGGAATTATAAAAGGGAGTTCCTTGTACATATTTTGTTATGCTGCCCAGTCTTGTGGCAAGCTCGCAGAATTTACCTTAGATCCATGCTTCTCCAACTGTGCACCCACACAGCAAAGGAGGCTGTCCGACAGCTGTACACTTTGGACATTGTGAAGAGCATGGCCAACTTTGGCAAATTTGTACACCACACTCGCATACTTTTGAAAGACAAGTCGGTTCAAGTAGAGTTTGACGAAGAGCCCGGGCGCTCCACAAAATTAGGGTCACCCTCCCGGAGGTCCGCTCCACCCCAGAACAGTTGATTTTATCATGTGAACTTTCAAGCTCTAATTCTGTTCTAATGTTACTCTTTTAACATTAAGATTATACTGCCTTTTCACACATTACTCTGACGGCTCGGTCTTAAATATTGTGAGCTTCTTTTTTAACTTTCACTTGCACTTTCCTTTTGCTATAAGTTTTTAATGCTGTATACTGTAATGGTTTTAAGTAACCACACAATAAATAAATAAATACACACTCCCTTCATTATGCCCCAGTGAGATCTCAATGTAGTTATTGCATATCAAATGTGTTCCCCCCCCCCCCCCCCTTGTACCCCTTCACAATTGTCCTTCACGGCTGTTGACATTTATGACTATTTGTCTTATTGCCATCACATCTGCAAGGTGAATTTGTGAGCGTCAAGCATTGAGTGTAAAACCTCCTTTCCCCACATTTTTTCTTGACAAGTTGGTGTTGAGAACCAGGGCTGCCTTTCTTTGGAAAATGGTCACTCCCGTCCATTTGGGTGTGTCCATCACCCTTTCCACATTCTAACCTCCTCCCCATTCAACCAAAGAGTAGGAAAGACTTCATTGATTAGACCTCAAAAGATCTAGGTGGACAGGACACGTGAATTTAAACTGAATGACCAACTCTGTGGGGTACGTTGGAAAAATGAAAGGAAAGACAGTATACAGGAGGACTCTAGCTAAAAGGATTATCCTCCATCAAAATCTGCTATGGCATGGCACAAAATGAGTTTTCTGAAGGTGTTTGTGCTCACTCTACTAGAGCTAAATCTTCTACCTCTGCCTTTGCTTGAGGAGGCCCTATGACAGATATTTATAAAGCAGTGACTTGTTTTTGTTACAGACACACGTGCACCCACCTCCGGGTGTGGGACTGTTTGGGGATTCTATTCAAAAGGTGAGGAATTCTCAGGTGCTGAGCGCTTTCAAGCAATATTGCTTGCTGTCCATGAATGTCTTGTGGTTCTTGTCTGGAAGCCTGTTTACATTCTAGAAGCTGTCCAATCTACCCTGCTCACATTACCAGATCCCCCTTGTTCCTGCCCGAAGTACACTGGCAATTTTTGAAGCCTTTAGGAGTCTATGCAATCCTTGCACAGATGCAGCTGAATCAAGCACTATGGTGCCTTCATGTCAGTCTGTGTCACCACTCGCACGGGAGCAGAATGTTGCTAGTTCCCAACGCCCCTTCAAGGTGTTCCGGCAACGTGCAATTTCTGATTCACACAATGCCCAGAACCCCCAGGGGGGGAAAGGGGATGGGACAGAGAAGAGACTGCTCACACCGTCTGATTCTTGCTTCAGCGTCAGACGTCTGCTGTTGGTTCTCTTCCGACAATTTGTGTTTGCTGCAAAAGAATGTTTTGATTAACTAAAACCTCTTGACACCTTCCTTCAACCCCAACTTGCCCTCTGTAACTCTACCTACCCTGAAGTGGTGTGAATTGAAACTGTGGAGCATCAATTAAATTGAACTGCAAGGTTTCCATGTGTCCTTCGTCCGACTCCAACTCTACTGGTTCTGTATGGCTCACAATGGGGCCGGATGAAAGGTTGGTGCCGTCAACCGCACGAACTGCTTCACTTCGCTCCTTCTTGATGGCTCTCAACCCAATCTTCTCTGCAAACTTTAAATCGCAAAAATTGCCTGTAGCTCCTGAGTCGACCATCACGGTTACTTGAGTTAAAATTTTCTCTTGGAATCGCAAAGTCATCATTATAACTAAATGTGGGGAGGCAGACTTTAAGGTGTTGGCCAAAGTATGCGAATCTGGAGTTGTTTCCACCTTTGCAGCCACCAGTCCAACTCCGTTTACTGGTGGTGCAAGGCGTTTTCCGCCGGTGATTGCTTAGGTTTCTTTGGACAGCTTCGAACAAAATGTCCGCTGCCACCACAATATAGACACTGTTTATTAATTCTTCTTCGTTCCTTTTCCTCCTTAGAGAGGGGACCTCGAATGGTTCCAATTTGCATTGGTTCTCCTCCCCGGACCGTATCAGTTTCCTTCCCACCTTCCATTTTGACTCGGTCAAATCTTGGAACACTGGAACGAAATTCCTTCTTTTTCTCACCTTTTCTCTCATTTTGACGAAAGTCTATTTCCAGTACCAAATCTATTAATGCCGAGATTTCCGAGGGTCTATTTGGTACTTGAGCCAATGTGTCTTTTAACTCATCCTTTAAACCTTGATAGAACACCGCAGCCCTCTTGTTTTCTGGCCACTCTGTCTCTACCACCGGTTTATTGAACTGAGCCAAATAAGAAATTAAATCACGACTCCCCTGCTTCATTTCCAGCAGCTCGTTGTCAGTTGCCTGCGTAGCCTTTCGTCTGTCAAAAATTCGCAGGAACTCCTTTTAGAATTCATCAAGATCGTACAAAATTGGGTCATTTCTGGACACCATTGGCATCGACCAAGATGCAGCGTCACCGCTTAGATATGAAAGAATAAATGCCACTCGAGACTGCGCATCTGGGAAAAGTGCTGGGCGACACATAAGGTGAAGGGTACACTGAGTCAGAAAGACTTGAGCCTTCTGTGGATCCCCATTAAAACGTTCTGGAGGGGCTAAGGGAATCACGGGTGATAAAGAATGAATTACTTGAGTTGTGATTTTAGGCTGAGAGATTGAAGCATCACTTGGATTTCCTTCCTGAGAGGCTGAAAATTTTAAACTGGGTGCTGACAGAAAATTACTCATTTTAAACGTCAGGTCAGCAGTTTATTTCCTAAGCTCTCTATTTTCCTCTCTTACCGATATTAATTCCCTTTGAATACTTTCTAAAACTTCTCCTAACTTTTTGAGGTCTAGACCCTCAGCCATCCTGCTCAGGTGCTGATTAATAACATGGGCACTTCACTCGGTCAGAGTCTGTGTCACCACTCGCACGGGAGCAGAATGTTGCTAGTTCCCAACGCCCCTCCAAGGTGTTCCGGCAACGTGCAATTTCTGATTCACACAATGCCCAGAAACCCCAGGGGGGGAAAAGGGATGGGACAGAGAAGAGACTGCTCACACCGTCTGATTCTTGCTTCAGCGTCAGACGTCTGCTGTTGGTTCTCTTCCGACAATTGGTGTTTGCTGCAAAATAATGTTTTGATTAACTAAAACTTCTTGACACCTTCCTTCAACCCCAACTTGCCCTCTGTAACTCTACCTACCCTGAAGTGGTGTGAACTTAGCTCCTCTTCTTATCTTTTTAAAAGGTGAACCTTGACCTTGTATTCTGTAACAATAAAGATTAGGTTGTCACTTAACCTATTTAACCTATTTACTGTTTTCTTAATATATATATATATATCTACAGGGTCCTCTCTGATTCCTCACCTCCTCAGGTCAAGATGTGTTTAGTGTTGCTGATTACTTCTTAGAATCTAATTTGGATCGTCATTAAAAGTCTTCTTGTCCTAACTGAAAACACATCCTTAGTTTTATCGAAGAAAGAAACTTCCTGCACGTGTTTTTACTTGTCTTAGTTTTTAAAGGTAAATAATAACGCTTCTAATAATTAACTTTTTACAACAGGCTTCATAAATTGGTGTCATACTTTCCTTCACCTAATTACTCGTTAGTCTCTCTATATTTGCCACAGTACTGGTTACTTCCTTTAATGTCTTGCTTGTGCTGACTCTTCTTATTGCTCTGGTATTTTTCAAAGATAAGAAATGTGCGCATGCTCGACGATAAAACACTCGTCTAACCACTATGCGCACCAAACAAAAAACGGAACAGTCTTACTGTAGGCTTGAGTTTTCCACTTGAAGCTGGGACCTGTCACTTGAAAAGCGTTAGCCCTTCTCTGTAACTGCAGACATAAATTCACGGAGGATAACTAGTGCGTGCTATCTTCCTCACGGTTCAGGTGAAGTGCGCCACAGAACGCGCTCGGCTCCTGAACGACAATGATTGCTCCGGAAGACTAGAACGCGCCACGAAGTTTCCTTCTGCGGTCTCTCGAACCGCCATCTTGGAAATAACGAGTGGCTCGTTTATTCGTTCCTTGCCTTGACTTATGTTTTAAAGCTATTATGCTCACAGTGAATCTTGTTTTTGGCGGTTTGTTGGTGATCCTGACACTACAGCAATGTTTGATTAGTGCCAATCCTCTATATTTCTCAGGCTCATGTATACTTAGACTAGAATCGAAACATTGTCGACTAGTTCTATGGACCCAACTTGATTGCACATAATTGTTACACCTGACATCCGTGGCGTGGGTTTTTCCCCTATATTTTGCCTCTGCTACCTGGATTTTTGATGCTGTGCTGAATTTCGTTTTTGCTGGTTTAGATGCTTTGGACACTATGCCACTGCTAATCAGTGCCAGAGTGTAAGTGCTCTCTGTGTAAAGTATCATATTGATTGGATATACCTGATTGGCATATTTGTATCACCATGAAGTCCCTAGTAAAGTGCACTGTGTGTGCCAGGGCTGGTGATGACAGATGCTACTAGTGGGCCTGCAGCGCTGATTGCGCCACCCACATGAGTAGCCCTAAAATGGTGTCTCAGGTCTGCCACCGCAGGCCTGCCTGCAGTCCCTGGACTGCCATGTCCTCCTGGCTAGTGTCCCCACTGGCTGGGCCTAACCCTTCCCTTTTTGTACACATCAGTCATCCCTATGGAAGGCCCAAGGTACCCCCCTGGGCAGGGTGCAGTGTATGTAAAAGGTAGGGCATGTACTAGTGCAGGTATCATGCTCTGGTAGTGAACAGCGGCCATTTTGTGTGTTCACTGCTGCAAGGTTATCTTGCTCCATAGGCTAACATGAGGGAGGCCATCCGCCTATCTTCTCATAGGAACAAGATAAGACATGAGTGTTTGATATCCCTGAGCTCAGCATTTATTAACACATCTTTTAGGAGAGGTTGTTTTTAAATCCTAAGTTGGAGAACAGTACTTTTTAGAGAGTAGCTGTTCTCTTGTCTGACCCTTCTGTGTGCCTGGGCATGCTTGTGGATTGACTGTCTGGTTTGAGAGTGACAGGGGCTGGGGAGCCCCCAGGAGGTTGGATGAGTCAGCCCTTTGCTGAATGACTGCATTTGCAAGTAGAGTGGAGGGAGGAGATAGCACCTGGGAGTGAATAGGGCTGTGCCTGCCTGCCACACTGCTGGCTCCACCTCCTGCTGGGCGGCTGACGACCCTGCCCCTCACTCTGAAAGGAAAGAAGAAGCCAGGAAAACAAAGTGCTCCAGCAACACCCAGAACTGGATCAGACCGGGCTCAGGACCCACTTGCACAAAGACTTCAAAGACTTTTAGGGGTATAAGTACAGGACCCCTGACAACAGATTTTTAGATTCTACAATCAAGAGGAACCTCTGCTGAAAGACGGACCGCTGAAGGAAGATTGCCTTGCTGTGTGCTCTAAGGGCTGACCTGTTCTGCTGTGCAACTGAAGCTGAGGAGGAGAAGGGGTCTTGCTGTGTGCTGTGACCCTACCTACTTGACCTAAACAAGTCTTTGCTATGTGCTGTGTCTGAATGAATCTCCAAGGGCCTGAGAAGAGCTGGCCTCATGTCCTGGAACCCAGGGTTGAAAGGTTCCCAAGAAACTGAACTCAACTATCTAGATCGTGCTGTACCGGCCGAGAGCGTGACTTTGCCAGCAGCCGCTAAAAATCCCGATCGGTGTGTTCATCGACACACGGCTTTTTGCGAGGGTCGGAGGACTGTGTGGCCTCCCCTCGTGAACCTTGCCTTGCACCCTCAACAGAGGCCCTGAGGGCGGCCTAGTCGTGACCGGCACCCTCTAATCCCTGTTGCCGTGAGGGTTTTGCACTGCCAGAGGTCCGCACATCGCCCCGCAATCTCGCCGTACCTTGCCGGTGTCTCCAAAACGAAGATCGAGCCCGCTGCCCTCTCATTGGTTGAGAGGATCGAGCCCCCTCACTAACGCCGCGCTGGGATTGGCCAGCGACATCAGGACGACCCGAAGAGCCGGAAGAGTGGTGCCCGAGTCATCGGCGTGACCCGTCTTCCTCGAGGGAGCAGCGAGTGTATTTAGCGTGCCCCCAGCCTGTAAGCCAAGGAGGAGAAGGTCCGTACTGTCGTCCCGCCGCTCGTTGGATTGTCGAGAGCGGGCGGAAGGGCGGACGTGATCGGCTGGGGCTGTTTTTAAAGATCCTGCCCACGCTGAGGCTGCAGCATAAAGCGCACGTTGAGAAGAGCTGACGGGGACACACAGCCCTGCTGTAATACCCCCTGCAATAACAAGTAGAGACTAGAGACCGTCTTTTTAAAGTAACAGAAACTTCCTAGTAACCTAGTGCAACCATTAAGTTCATGTGCAAAGATCCTATATGTGATCATCTTTTCTCCTGCTACACTATATAAAGATATATTTTTTTTATATACATACCTGTGTGGTCTACCTTTGTGGTGTACGGGGGGGGTCACTGTGGGGATTGAGTGCAAATACCTAGCACATTGCCTTGGGGATAAGCCTGTCTGCTCGTGCCAAGCTACCTAGAGGGTGAGCAGGGGGTTTTCCACAGTGTGTCCCTGTACCCTGACTAGAAGCAAGGGTCCCTATTTGGTCTCAGGTACCTACCTCTGCCAACTAGAGACTCCCAGATCTAACAATAATAAAACGGGCCATGTTGTTCTTACTTGATACACGCTCTTGATCACGTATTGCCACACGTGCATCACTTGTAAGAGAGCACCAAGCACGTTTCTCACCACACACCCACTGCGCCATCACTTTGTTTTTAATAGTCCATTGAATAAATAAATAATTTGATGTATTTGTACATTTATTGGGATATCTATGATCTCCACAAGATGGCCGCAAGCAACACCAAGGGTTGTGCCGGCAGCTGCCCAGCTGGCGGACTCAAGTGTGTGTGACCCTGGTAAAAACTGCTGTGTGGGCTCCTGCACTGACAGGCACGGAGAGAGAAAGAGGGAGCCCATGATAGAAACCATAGGATTGCACCCACCCACCTGATGGAAGGCAATGCAATGATGCAGAACTACCAGTAGGGATACAAGATGGCAAGACACCAGAGCCCCACGATGGTGGGGTTAGTTGGTTCCATTCCCTGGAGGCAGAAACAAAAGTGGGGGGCAGCAGCTCATCGACAGGAAGCCAGAAGGGGTCTGTGCCTAGCTTTTATGAGAGGAACCTCAAATCTAACACTTTCATGTTCGAGAGGAACAGACTGATTGGACTGATTGGAAACTGTAGGAATAGAGAGGTCACAGTAAAAGTGATGGGTGAAATTTGAGAGCACGGTTGCAACAGTGACTTATTTGATTTTTGTTTTTTACTTACATAAGGCTGGTATGATGAAGTACATATAGAGAGAGTAAAGCCTGTCAAATGTGCAACAAATGAGTGTATAGTGGAAAACAAAGGCTAGGTGATGCACAGCCCTGGCTTGTGTAGCACACGCACGGACCTACTACACAGCAAGGATCGGAGAACCGTTCAAAATATGGTGGACTGAACTGCCATCATTGAGGCATGACTGAAAGCACAGTACTGGTCTAGAATGGGAAGAACTGCCACACATTGGCAGTCGTGCATGCGTACTGGTGAAGATGACCTTACAGTGCACACCGACACCCAATCATACCCACAGACATTCTTACAGAGAACACAAAAAATAAGATGCCAAGCAAGAAACATGAATTTAAGTGTCATATAAGTGCACACATTCACTGTGGAGCACAACCAAGAACCCGAGAACACAATAAAAGACCATTTCAAGGGATGATTGCATCATCTACCCCAATAAGCCGCAGGGCAGGGCCTGCTTTAGCGCTGCCGGGGCCCGTGCTACAATATATTTTGGCCACAGATTCCCTCATAATCGCTCTCCAACAGTGCCCCTCATTTCTCCATAGTTCCTCTCTCGCATGTATTTAATTTGTTCTATAGCATCTCTCATACCAGTGTACGGCGTTGCAGCACTTTACATCACAAACATAAAGACAATTAGTCATATGTGTGTAAATCAGTGAATAGATAATGTTATATATGACAACGGTGACTACAAGATGTAGGATTCAAATGTCATCCATACTGGTAAGCATTTGGAGTAGCACAAACTCAGGATTCAAAACGTGCAAATGGTTAGGACTGGCTCTACTAATAATAATTAATTTCTACCCAAACAACCCCCTTTTAGCAACATTAAGATAATCAAAGACTAGGAAAAAGCAAAACTTTCTAGCCTGTATCATGCAGTTTACATGTCACTCTTTGATAGCAGTTCATAAGCTCACTGTGCTATATAATGAAGTAACAAAAGGATCTCTATGACAAAAGCAGTGACCCACTGAGCTACCCACATAAAATACAGTTCTGTGATCTGCATGGTACACGTTACATTGTGTTACGTTACATCGCAGCCATTACAACGCAAGTCATTACATCGACTTGCTGTAGGGGGGATGCTGAATGTTGGAATAGTATAACTTACTATTCTAACCCCAGTCTGTGCAACAGTAGGGAAGGTGTTGGATTTTAAATCCAACACCTTCTGCCCTCTACAGCAAGACGTTGTAACTGCTTGTGTTGTAATGGCATGCTATGTAACAACGCGGTTGTTGTAATGACCGCATTGTAATGGCATGCGATGTGTAAACCTCGTTGTAAACGATGTTTACCCTCTTAAACCCATAAAAATTCACAAAACACAGTGTCCACGAGCTCAGAGGTAAACCGCCACCCAGAAACAACAAGCATTGGCAAAGCCAATAGGACTTGCCTTTGCTAGTTTTTTTTTCCTTGGTTCTACAGTAGTGTGAGTGTATAGTAAGTGTAGATTGTGTGTTTTTGTTAGTAAAATAGCCTTTTGTGGTTTTCTGATTAATTGAGGCATGATGGATGCTATGAGTTTGTAAACTGTATGTGAATTTGAAGGGATATTGTATATAGAATAATCTTAGTATCTAAAAAGCAGTATGATATAGTGTATTTTGTTAAGGGGGGGTTGGTGGTGCTTAATAGTGGTCCTTATTAAGTGTTTTCATCATGGGGTGGGGTAGATTTATTTTGTCTTGAATGTGGTAGAGTAGGCTAGATTGTAGTGTGGTGTATTTGTGTAGAGTGAGTCCGACTTGATTGAGTTATTTTCTAGTTTAGTAGAATGGTGTAGATTAAGTGGAGAAGTGGGGATTGTTTGAGTGGTATTAGTGGGGTAGATTGGAGTGGTGTGGGGTCAGTTTATACAGGTGGGTAGATTATTGGTTTGGGTTTGATTGTAGTGGAGTGGTGTAGTAGCGTACCGGTGCGGATCGTGTTTTTTTTTTTTAATGGTGTGGGGTAAGCCTATTATTGTGAGTGTGATGGTTATTGGTAGTTAAGAAATAATGTGCGTTATAGGTAGTTAGCAACTTTTTCATGCAATGAAACATATTCTTTCCTTATATGCGACTTACAAAATATTTAACATGTACTTTCTTTTGCATCTAAACATTTATTTTTAATTTGTAAAATCTTTTTAAAGCTGTAAAACATTGCATTTACAATAAACTATTATTCACAATGTTTTGTTGTATTTACGTCGTAGCAGTTTCTTTTACAATTTCTTTATTACATCCATTACAAAAAATGATTTCACATGTAATTGGTAGAAGTGGTATTAATGCATCTGCTAAATCTTCCACTTGTGGATTATTAAGGAACCAATTCAATAATAGTTCATTATTGATGTCCATTGACTGAAAGTTGTCATTGTTAGCAAGTTAGTCTCGCAAGGGCCGATAAAGCGGGGTAAACCTGGCAAGAAACAAATAAGCACATAAATTACAGAGTGAGTGGCCAAAAGGTAAAAGTAAACTGAGAGCGCAAGTGCTGTTGGTTGTATGAGTAAAAATAATTGTAGTTTGTTGATAACTTGTGGATTTACATATATTGTTGAACAGTTGCGAACTCAATGTCTCGCGGGTGGGGTGATGGGGGCGGTCGTGTGGGGGGGTTTCATTTTAAATACATTTTGAAAAATGTAACTTACCTTCGCGGCCCACACTGGTCTGGTCCTGCGTCGTCCCGTGTCCTTACCTCCACACAGGAAGCAGCCAAGCAGGCAGCCTTTCTCCCTTAAGCCAATCACAACGCTGCAATGGCAGTGTTGTGATTGGCTGGGACACCGACCACACTGGTGTCTATGGGGAGGCTGTTTTATCCATGCAGGCTGCAAATATTAAAATCAGAAAGCATTCTCTACCATGACAGAAAGCAGTCCTAAAGTTGTGCATTTCAAAGCAAACACTCATTTCCCCCCAAAACACGAGGCAAATTAATAGAATATGATCTGCTCTCAGAAGCAGCTATTTTCTGTCTCCGGCTGGCCGTCAGGAAATAAGAAACACAGAGGAAATGCATCTGTGTTGCTGGCGCTTGGTTTATTTAATGAGGTTGTTAGGAAATTAATAGTGGGGTAAGAAATGCATATCTGCTATCAGTTTTTTATGATGCACAAACACAAAGGAAAATAAAAGAACTTGGTCCACACTCAAAAGCTGTTACTTTCTGTCTCCATTTATTCAAGTAATATAGGGTGCCAATCTCATACTGTGGCAGCGATACTTTTAACTTAAAGAAACGTTGCATTCTATTCCATACTAATTTGCCATGAAGCATGCTTTGTTAATATTAGCACAAATCCATCATATGCTGCATGTATAAACCAAGGTATTTACAATGTGTCCATGGACACTGTGCCCAAGTCCAAAAAAAAACCAATTAGGCCCACAAACAAAACAACAACAAAATATTATGGAAAAGATTGCTATGTTTCATAAGTTTAAACTATCAGTGTCACACTACGTAATTGGGACTCTAGATTACTTAGAAACATAAAATAAACTGTAACAGCAGAATTGTTTTTAAAAAGGGTAATTAGGAGCCCGGTTGAATAGCAAACCAATCTATTATGTGACCCGTTAATTTACATTTCTTTAAAATTAAAAATAACATACATAATTGTCATGTGGAGGTATCGGGCACAGCTAATAAATGCCACCTTTCCATGCTCACGTTCTGAAGTTGACTTTTCTCCCTAAATACGGTGACATTTGGCACACATTCATTTGCATGCACATACATGATAACATTCCTCGAACTCAGTTTGTTTACCATATTACTTCGTAGGCACTCTATCAGAACACCTTGAACATTCTGTACAAAGGTTAAGTTCAGCACACACAACGTTATTTGTTTTTGGTCGCTCAGCAACAGAGCTATCACAACAGAATAAACAATAGGGGCCTGACTGGGTCTTCGACATAGTAACAGGGAGGGATGCTGTCCAACTCTACACAAAGACTGGCCGCTTGCTGACATTTACCCACAGGTAATGGGGAGTTAGACCACTCAACAGAGATCTGGCACATCCACTCACCTTAGACACAATAGGGTAAAATGCGCTAGGTCGGAGTATACTATATTAAAGTACTTGTATGCAAGCATATAGTTTTCTGTACTTGGCAAAATTTTTGAATTGTTCATCTTTTTCACCATTCTCATAATGTTAATCACATTATTCTGTTTCCTTCTATTGATAATTGTAGCGCAAGAATTTTACTCAAGAACCACACTTCAATAAATATTGAAATGCTTTACTGTGTATTTCTTGTATACCTCTTCGGGTATGCATAGGCAACTGAACGAAAGGGTTCTAGGTCTGTTACCATGATTTCCTTGGCGAGTCAGGGTTGTCATGTTCTGAGGATGCACATCCATTTGATACCCTGAAAGGTTAGGGGTAAAGATGGTGCACTGTAAGCTAGCAAGACTAAAGGCTAACCTATCCTGAGGGGGTGCTCAGACTTGGTCTCGCACCAGTCCAACGTTTATATTGTCCAATAAATGCACAGTTTTACTTGAGAAAGTACAAGCCATACAACAACAGTAGTTTAGAGAGTTTACAAATGTTTTGTATTGGAAACAGATGGAGTTTAGTACAGCGATGACTATCTTGGTTGCTTTCTTCCTTTTCAACTTTTCACTTGATAAGAGCCTAATTACTGGCCCATATGGGAAACAAGCCTGCTAACCAGATACAAACTTCGATTACTCAGTCTTAGAAGAGCTGGGCTGTCTCCTTCCTGTAGTACCTACAAAACAATGTAAAAAGAGGTGTGAATAATCAAAAGTAAAGTGTGCTTTACATAATCAAAAGGCTTACTGCCACACAACGGTTGACTGCAACCTCCTGCTCCAGGGAGAGCTTTACATCTTTATGCAGGCACAACACTGTTTTCATGTGAAATAAACTGGTGCCTCTGAATGGCCGGTAGGTCTGGGGGCAAAGCAAGCACTTGCATGTAATAAACTGGTGCTTCAGAACAATCAGTGGGGCTGGGGATGAAGCAGCCACTTGTAATTTCCAATGTGCAGATCAGTCGAGAGAGAGAAACTAATGCTTCTGAGAGGGCAATAATGCTGGGGCAGAGAGAATCAGATGTAAGATTCACATCTCACAAGGGTTAGTAAAATATAGCAAACTCAGACAATTATGAAAGGAATGGAGCTTCTGATGGGCCGATAAGGTGGGGCAGACTTGGCAAGAAACAAACACCTACAACACGGGAATGCCTTTCAAACAAAATAAAAACAATTTCCCGCCAAAGACATACAAAGCATCACCGACAACAGATACATAAATAAAACGTTTTACCAAGGACACGACAAAGGGTCAAAAAACAGTGCCTCTAAAAAGCCAATAGGGTTGGGGGCTGAAGCAATCCCCTCTAAAATGGTCACCGGCAGGGCTTTAAGTGGGCCGGTTCTCACCGGTGCTGAGCACCAGCAGTTTTTTACAGGGGGCCACAAAACTGGTCTCTATCGGGCTCTGTTTTGTGCCCTGGCACTTTTTTCCGGACTGCAATGACAGCAGGCTGCTGTCACTGCAGTCTGGAAAACAAGCATTAAAAATGCAATAGGTCTCGCCTTTTATTAAGTTAAAGCCATTTGCTTTGCTACACAATACCATTAGCAAAGCAAATGGCTTTAACTTAATCAAAGGCGAGACCTATTGCATTTTCAATGCTTGTTTTTCCAAGCATTGGCCGCGCGCACACACAACTCCTGCTTCTCCCCCTCCCCCACCACATATCGCGTCTCGCTGCCGCATCAATAAGATGTGGCCTAACGGCTAGAGCGTACGACATCGAAGCTTGGTAACCAGGTTCGAGTCTCTGCGGCTCAACCTATTGTGATTCTGGCCAAATCCCTTCATCTCCCCACACCTAACAAAACATGGATGTGCCCGTCTGGAACAGCTGGTGCTCGTGTAAAGCGCCCTGATAACTTCGGGTTGAGTTTGAGCTATATAAACCTACAAGACAAAAAACATTGCTCTGCGGATCTCACACGCCCTCACACATGCACTCACTGTCACATGCCTCAGAGATGCTCTCGTGGGGGATGCACTCTCCCCCCTCCATAAGTGCCCCTCGCGCCCACAAGATTCGCGCACTTCCTGCTGGTTGGCGAAGAGTGAGACACAAGCTCTCAAGTGACAAGGTTGGGGTATAGCGCCCACCAAGCGTCTCTCGGGTTTAAACAAGCATCGGCATACAAATAGAACATGGTGACCAGTACGGGGTTGTTTGCTCTCCCCCTCGCCCCAGTGATGCACTCAGGAGTGACACCCTCAGTAATGACACACCCAGTAGTGATACATCCAGGAGTGATAACCTCAGGAGAGACACACAGGACTGACAAACTTAAGAGTGACACGCCCAGGAGTGACACACTCTGGAGTGAAAGTACATGGGCCCCGGTCCCTGCAGGCTGGACTCATTAAGATGTGGCCTAACGGTTAGAGCATATGACCTCGAAGCTGGGTTACCAGGTTCGAGTCTCTGCGGCTCAACCTCTTGTGATTCTGGGTAAATCACTTCATCTCCCCACACCTAACAAAACATGGATGTGCCTGTCTGCAACAGCTGGTGCTCGTGTATAGCACCATGATACCTCCGGGTTGAGTTCGAGCTATATAAAATTGCAAGACAAAAAAAAACGCCTCTGCAGATCTCACATGCCCTCACACGTGCACTCACTGTCACGTGCCTCAGAGGTACTCTCGTGCTCGTGGGGGATACATTCTCTCCCCTCCATAAGTGCCCCTCGCTCCCAGAAGATTCATGCACTTCCTGCTGGTTGGCGAAGAGTGAGACACAAGCTCTCACGGGACAATGTCGGGGTATAGCTACCATGGTTGTTAAAGTCACCAGAGAAGCCAGAGACACTTTTCTCTTTCAGAGCCGTCCCAGTTGGACTGGCTCGCCTGACTTCCTTTTGTGCTAAATGGCCCCATAAAGATAACAAACCTTTTACGCCAGCATTAAGTTGGGGCAGCCAGTCCAACTGGGACGTCTCTAAGAGAGAAAAGTGTACGTCACTGGAAGCTCTTTTCCAATGGCTGGCCACCGTTTACCATAAACGGTGATGCCAGCCAATGGAAAAGAGGTGCGGGGCTTAAACCCCGCTAGTGAAAGCTACCCTAAATCATTAAATCTCGCCAGCGAGACTGCGCATGACTGCACAGCCTACGCCAGGCGAGACCTAAAAACGGACCGCCTGTGCCAGGGCACAAAACAGCCCGATAGAGAACCGCTCGAGACAGCAGGCACATCATGTGCGCGTGCTCACACTGCTCACTTCTCACGTGGAGAAGTTACGGCATGACGTCATGCCAGGTCAGCGTTGTAGGGGGAAAGGGAAATCCTTTAAAGAGTCATTTTCTTTCTGGATTTCCCTTCTCTTTTTGAAACTCAGGAGCAGCAACATTGTCGTGGTGTCACCAGGGCTTTAAGTGGAAGCTTTTTTAATATTAGATACAAGTCATAGTTGCGGCTTATTTATCTTATGGCAACTAACAAGCATCGACAAAGCCAATAGTCCTGACTTGTTGTAGGTATGATGTTACTTGTTGTACCATATATTTGGATGCAATGACAGAAACAACAAAATACAAGTTGGGCGGCACACTATGGTAAGCAAAGATTTTTAACTTACATGTTTTTAAGCCACGCCCTTAATTACATTGGCCACACCCCTTTTAGAGAGACCCCAGTTTTTTAATCCCACTTAAAGCCCTAGTCACCGGTGCCTCAAAACAGCCAAGGAAATAGTGGCCGAAGAAGACACTTTTATGGTAGTCAAATGAAAAATAAACCAGTGGCTCTGCACGGCCGGTAAGGCTAGGGATGAAGCAGGTACTTATAGGCAGTCACATGTAATAAACCTGTACTTCTAGAAGGCCAGTAAGGTGGGGGATGAAGCAGTCACGTGTAAATTCCATTGCGCCAATCAGTTGTGAGAGAGACTAATATTTCTGAAAGGGCGATAATGCTGATGCAGACTGAATCCCATGTGAAACATGTGGCATCTCACGAGGGCTGGTAAAGCGGTACAAATCGTAGTTAATTTGTTTGCAGTTTTTTAACATAGTGTGAATTCAACATGTAAGAATTGGAGCACTTTAGATAAACACCGGTTACATTACGCAAGGACATATTCATATTTTTGTAGGCACGGGAACATAAAATGATTTGCCCAGAATCACAGGATGTTGAGCCAACGTCGAGACTCAAACCTGGTTGTTACGCTTCTGATGGGCTGACAAGCAGGGCCAAGAAACAAACACCTACAACACTGCAATGCCTGCCAAATAAATATAAAATATTTTTCCATATAAAAATTCCAACGCATCACCAACAACAGAAACGCAAACAAATAACAACCTTTACTAATGACATGGAAAAGGGAAACAAACGGTGCCTAACACACCGATAGGGCTGGAGACCGAAGCAATACCTTTCAAAATAGTCACGTAAGAGATAAACTGGTGCCTCTGAACGGCTGGTCGATCAGCGGCTGAAGCAAAATAAACTAGTTCCTCTGCACGGCCGTTAGGACTGGAGACAAGGCACTTATAAGGCAGTTACATGTAATGAACTGGTGCTTCTGAACGGCCAGTAGGTCTAGGGGATGAAGCATTCACTTGTAAATTCCAATCCACAGATCAGTTGGTAGAGAGACTAATGCTTCTGAGAGGGTGATAATGCTGGGGTAGAGTTAATCCCATGTGAGACTTGCAGCATCTCCCAAGTGTCGGTAAAGAGGGTCAAAATGTATTTATTTAAAAAAAAAAAGTTTTTTACAGTGTTTATATAGCGTGAGCTCAACACAAAGGTATCGGAGGGTCTCATAAGGGCCGATAAAGTATGGCAAACTCAGATAATTGTGAGAGAAATAATGCTTCTGATGGGCCAATAAGACTGGGCAGTCTCGGCAAGAAACAAACACCTAAAACACAGGAATGCCTCCCAAACAAATAAGGATCTTTAAAAATTAAAAAGGTTAGAAAGCATCAACAGTGACTCATTAACAAATTAATAAAAAGCAGTAGCAATGACACAACAGAAAAATAAAACAGAAATTTCCTGAAACACAGGTATGTAATGGAACAGGCTAGAAAAGACACTTGATCCCGCTTCATATCCTGTACGAGAAACTTGACCCAGAGATGCCTTGTAGTCTTATCAAGGCACATATTCTTATGGGTGATGACACTATGAGCAAAATTGGAACAAAGCTTGGAGCTTTAACTGCTGAACCTGTGAAGTTTCTCAAAGGATTTGCTGGGACAGAAGAAAAATGTGGCTTTAAAGATGTAGAAAAATACCTTGTGCATGTGTGGAAAATGAGTTCCGACTGTCACACATTTCACGATCTTCGGTACAGTGAGTTCAAGAGATCAGTTCTGCTAAGTGACCTTCCACCGATGTCATATTCTGTGTGTGGACACATTAAAACAGCGTTCTGCTTCATCAGAAGAAGTGTAAATATTTTGATTCATGCAGATGTAGAGAAAGATCTGTGTTAATTTGGTTGGGAAGATATTGATGGGGTGATAAAACCTATGAAATTTCTAAAGCCTCTACCCACCGAACTTATATGTACATGTACTTGCAAAACCTGTGCTACAAGAAGAGTCCCTGTAGATATGCTCGTCTCAAAGTTTTTACATTCTGCAAGTGTACCATGAGTGATTGCCGAAACAAATAAATAAAGTGAACTGTGAAAATGTGTCTAAAACGAGTGATGAACATTGTTTTTTTCATATTCAGATCATAAACATTGTTTGGTGTATATGTAAAAGGATTAAAAACCATTATTATCTTTCATTTCTGTATGTCTCTTCTTCCTCTATTATAGCTTCCATTTTGGAAAATGGCAGAAGGGTTGCTCTGAGAAGTTATTTTCTGTCTCTATAAGACTACTTAACCCCCCAAACCTATGTTTTGACACCAAAATGAAACATATAGGTCTCATGAATCCTGAAATATCATCACTGCAACACGTTGGCCATTTTTAAAAATATTGCCCAGAAAAATTCAGCTCGGATCAGCAATGTCTACCCAAGCTTCATTACTTTTTTAATGATCTAAAAACACTAATCAAAAATTAAAACCTCCGGACAATTTTTTTTACAGAGGTATATCAGGGGGCTGGGATTATATGGTGTGGCAGGACGACCTGTTGTGTTGGCAATCCCTGAAGGAGGACCTTATTGTAGATTGTTTATAGCTTTACCTGGTATATTTCTCATGACAGTCATGGGATGGGCTCCAGGCCCCTAAAGTCATGCCCACCTGTTTTGAGTCATCTAGGGTCGGGTATTTCCAGTGGTGAGAGGGCAACCCCAGTGGCACAGTCAGAGTGGGCTTCTAGGATCCTTTTAGTCACTACTGCTTCAGTGGTCTCCCAGTTGCTGACTGGAGAATAGCTTAAAGTTGGATTGATGATGAAAAGTAAATGGAAATAAGTATGTCCAGGATGACACAGGGTAACCTACTACCAAGTTTAGTGTTGGAGGGAGATACAAGTATGACTCAGAATCCACATTTGGGAAATGAAGTATGTTTTTCTACCTGAGGGTGATATGTATCTATATATAAGTCAACCCTAAAGGAGTAACTCCTCTCTATGCAACACAGAACATGCTAGCAAGTGAGCAGAGGGGTGAATATAAGCAGGAGACTCTGCGACTTGATCTACAGAGAGGATAGAATTTACATATCTTGGAGTTATGCCAAATGGGAACATGTGATTTTAGGGCTGTATATGAAGAGTTAAAGATGGGCAGGTCCCTTACCTAGATCCCAGACAAATGTCTCTGTAGGTGATTCACTCATGTAGACCACCATCCTACAGCAGGAGTCTCAAGGTAGCAGGGTGCAGACAAATCGAATCAGCAAATAGTGGGACAAACATGAGTGGGGAGAAGGTGCCATAAGGTCATGGTCATACCAGGATATGAACACAAACCAAACAAAGCCAAGAAAATACGTTTTGAGGTAGGAGCATTCTGCTACTTACCCCGAGGTTGCCTCATGAAAGGGTAGTGGGCTGAAAGGCATGCGTGCTCTTTTGATATTTATAGTCAGTAGGGAGGTCAGATTCCAAGATTTCTTGTAAAAATGGTTTGTTTAAAACATGATTTAGTTTGTACCCAAATTTGGACATGTCCCATACAATGTTAACTTGACTATGCTAACAAAATGGGAGATGTCTCCATACTCTGACTTTATGTGAAGAGGGGGCACTTAGCATAACATAGGGAATAAATCAAAAATGGCACCAGGATTGTTGAAAGAATACAATTTAAGAATAAAGACTCCGTAATCAAAGAATACAATTTAAGAATAAAGACTCAGTAATCATTTACACTTACACCTATGTTATACCATGCTATGTACCACCTACGTTTTTTTTAGAGTACTTTGACTAGATTTTTCAAGTCCCAGAGATGTGGATATAGCCATCCCTCTCCAAAGAAAAAGGAAAAGTTCTTCCTACCCCTCATGTGTGGGCTGCACACATTTGAAGAAATGGCTTTTGGACTACTAGAGACCTGCAAAAGAGTGTTCGTGGCCTTACGCAGATGGAGGAAGCCACTGCTTGAAGAGCTCAGGCAGCGCACGGCCATCCGGCACCACACTGACATTATCTTAGCCACCCTTGTTCCCTAGATGCCGGGGATTCTGATTTCCTTTTGTGGGGGCCACTTGGGGACAATTGCTGGGGCCTGAACAGGTGGAAAGTGGACATTGACTTTGGCTATGGAATCCATGTGAGGAGGAGTTCGAAGATGGTGGCGGCCTGGTATTGGATATTGCTGGAGGCCTGAATGCTGGAGCAAGCGATTTGTGGAGGGTGTGCAACTCCCTGTGAATGAGCCTGAAACCTGTGAAGGTGAAAAAATAGCCGCTGCATGGGCTGAAATTGCTGATGAAACGCCCGGTGGTAGGACTGTGGTGAGAGGCGCGGCTCGGGTAAGAGCTTTACGGTGGCAGCTACGATCACCCGTACTCTAATGCAGCGCTCCCCTGACTGGGCCAGGGATGAGTGACCGCCGGCTCTTAGTGTGGAACATAGTACCTGCGAGAGGTGGGGGCGTTTCCCTAGTGGCAAATATTGCTGACTGTCCGCATCAGGCTATCAGAGGAGGGCTGAACCCCGAGGCCGGCGCCTTAAGCTGATGCGGCTCCACTGACCAGGCCTAAGGTTGTGGTAGCAAAATAAAGTAGCGGCAGGAGTGGATGTGGCTCCTAGGATGCCTAGTGCCCATAGGGACGTAGAAGAAGTGGCAGACTTCGTGAGTGGACGCCGCGGCAGTGAGGATGGGCTGTAAGCGGAAGTATGCTGGCAGAGGGATCAGAAAAGGAGAGTGCCAACATCGGCCTGACAAAGAACGTGGTGTCTGCGAAAGGGTCCTTTGGCATCAGGCCATCATCAACACAGCAAAAGAGCAAGCACCAGAGACGTTGTGACCCCTGAATCCTCTTATACATGCTGTATAAACTTGGAGGCCAATACCCTTGCTGTGAATTCTCACTAACAGCTCAGCTTTGAAAGGGGGACATGGTCAGGGCTGAAGTCCTAAAAAAAGAAGTGGGGGGGGAACTGACCAAGTTAGGCAGTATGCAAGTGGCATCATGACACATGCCATCAAAGCACATGATGTCACGACGCGTGACATTCCATGTGGCATCACAGAAAGTGACCTCCATGGTATTGACATCACAAAAAGTGACATCCGATACTACGATCTCACACATATATTTATCAGGTGCATCATGAGTACATTTAAGTGCATTAAGAAATGAGATTTGGAGTCGGGGTTGTGCCAAAAAAGTGGCCCAATCCAGATGCAAAATCCGGGCCTCAACCAATAATTTTTTTTAAAACCCTGCCACAAAGAAATTGTCAACAAGGAGAAGCATGGTAGTAGCTCTGTACTGCTTAATTGGTTGCAAAGTCAGCATTTTAAAATATTTTATGGGTTTAAGGCATCTGCTACAGAGGTGCCCAGTAAATCTCAAGGAATCATAACAATGGTGAGATCACTTTGGAGGTTAACACATTTGTTGGAGCGATCTATGTTTTGTGTAGTCCCAAATTTGAATCAAAGTATTATAGAAGATCAAGTTGTCTCCTGCAAAACTTAATCACCCACTGTTCTTTGGGGGATGGACGGGGGGCGTTTGGGGATTGTTGAACCTCTATTTTGTTGCTACCCTCTTCGGGTTTGTTATTCATGATATTGCAACACACATGGTGAGCATCTTATACAATGTGGTGAGCATACATCTACCACTTAATTATGCAATGGTGCTCTGATATGTGTATGTTATAACATGTGCCAACTGAAAATGCAATAAAATGTTGTTGTTTTTTAAAGTTGTCTCCTGTAAAGCATAGAATGTAACATGCAGATCATGCATTTTTATTTTATGTAGATAGGTATGTGGATTACTGCTTTGAACACAGAGATCATTTTGTTACTTGCAGTTAATAAATTGTAATCCTTCTAGTAGACATCAGCGAGCTATAAAGGGTATTTGACTCCTACACCTTGTAACCCTGACTGTCTCATATAACACATCTTGTACATTGATTTAAACGCTTACATGATTTGTTTGGAATGGATAATGTGCATGTTATGTAAAACGCTCTAACACTCTGCACTGGGATGAGTAGCGCTATAGAATAAATAAAATAGAGCTACTCAAGTTGTTATTTGTCTAAATACTGGAACAGACCAATTCAAGACATTCTTACAGTGCATGCACTTATATACAACAAAGTAAAAAGCATGCATATCTTAAGTACCTGTGAAAAGTTAAGCTGTGTGCGTGGTTTTTCGACACACGCAAGGGGGGTACTTATATGGGTCAACCCAAAATCAGGTTTCATTCTGGAGCCCGTTGAGGCGGATTCCGAGGGAAAATAAGCTATTTCTAGATGCAGGGGAAAGGGTTTAGACCTGTTAGTGGTCAATATCTATGTGCCAAACTTTGATATCCCGCAGTTCTACCGCAACTTACTAGTACGACTACTCTCCCGCACCTTTGGGGTGGCGATTTTGATTGTGTACTGGATCGTACACTGGACCGCTCTGGGGGCCCAGCCCGGCGTTCTTCAGCCTCAGCTTAAACCATTACTGATGCTATCAGGCATCTAGACATGACGGGCTTTTGGTGCACCCGTTCCCCTGGAAACGTACGTTTCACTCACTACTCCGCCCGCATGATTTGCTCACTAGAATTGATTATGGGTTCAAAGCAAGAACTTTATACCCCATAGTTAGGGAATGCACGACCCTGCCACGATCATTATCAGATCATTCACCTATACTTCTTGAGTTGCGAAGCCCACAGAAAAAAACAGCCGTGTTCACATGGCACTTGCCCCCCCTATTCATTATTAGATAGTGCTTTTAAAACCAACATATGCAAAGCCATAGAGGATTTTTTCAAAAATTAATATGGGCTCGGTATCACGATTCATCACAGTTTGGGAAACCTTTAAGGTTTACATTCAAGGTAATGCTATCTCAAAGCACTCGGTTGTACTCCGTTCTCTTAGAGGACGCCTTGATAGCCTAGATAAACGTTTGTATGAATTAGAACAAACTGTCTTGCGAGGGGATGAGGCTAGCAGCACAGAGGAATTGAAAAGGACATTGGAGGAATACCATGAAATTGCTGACTGTGAGGTTAAACATATGGGTAAATATGCGGTTGCTAAAACGTATGGGGAGGGTGAGCGCCAGGGGCTACCTTGACTGCATTATTGCAGTACAGAAGAGAGACCCCCATAATTACTGAATTACGCTCGGCCATGGGGGAGTTGCTAACTGACCCAGCGTGCGTTGCATACCGATTTAGCCAGTACTATACTGATTTATACCGCTCTCTGGCGAGGCTGATATCTTATTTAGGGCACATTAAGCTCACATGGCTGGCAAACGAGCACAGAGAGTATCTTATGAGACCCCATGAACCTTGGGAGGTACACAAAGTCTTAAAATGCATGCGCTTGGGTAGCGCCCCTGGACAGGATGGCCTTACAGATGCTTTCTATAAAGAATTCAGAGATCTCCTAGTCCCACATTTGGTGACACTTCGAAGAAATCAGCGAATCTGGTGAGATGCACCCCTCTATAAGGGAAGCCCTGATAGTCACAATACTGAAACCAGGCAAACCCTCTAATGAATGCTCCTCATTCCGACCATTATCTTTGTTAAATGTAGACACTAAAATCTACGCCAAGGTTCGTGCCAACTGCTTGGCCCCTTTAGTACCAAAACTGCTCTGCCCAGAACAAGTGGGCTTCGTACCAGGGCGTAATCTGACATACAACTTGCGCACATTCTTCGGGGTAATACAACATACTAATCCAGAGACCAAGGCTTCCGCAGTTTTTTGGGACGCGGAAAAAACCTTTGACTCTGTGGAGTCGACGTTCATGACCTCGGTGATGAGAAGAATGGGCATGGGCGAAATATTTCTTAAATTAGTCGCTGTCCTGTATACCTCCCCTTCCGCCAGAATAAGAATCGGGGATATAGCCACTGTCCCCATTAAGATAACCAGAGGCACTCGGCAGGGTTGCCCGCTTTCACCTCTCCTGTATGCAATAGTAGTGGAACCCCTGCCGTGTGCTCTTAGGGAGGGGTATTCAATTCCCAAATTATAACTTAATAATATCATCCTACGCCAATGACACTCTTGTACATTAGAAACCCTGAGTTAAATCTTTCTCCTGTATTGAGGGAGGTTGTGCGCTTCGGGAAATTCTCTGGCCTAAAAATTTATTGAACTAAATCTATAATTATAACACTGACCACAGCCACGGCACCTATCGAATTAGACTTTCCTCTTGCCTGGTTGAATGAGCCGGTGTGCTACCTAGGAATTCAAATTCACTCAGACCCTGAGATTGTATGTAGAAAGAATTATGGTAGAGCAGTCACCAAGTTGGAGGGAGATGTGGAACGCTTGGTCTGCCTTCTGCTGTCTCTCCTTGGACGCATCTCACTGATGAAAATGGTGGTACTTTCCAGGTTTCCATTTTTGTTCCAGAATATACCAATAGTGCTCCCATCACACTTTTTCAAAACCATCAGAGCATTACTGAGGAAGTTAGCCTGGGTGGGAAAGCAACCACGCGTCCAAAGGAAAATCCTAACTCTCCCTTATACCTTGGGTGGTCTTAGAGTTCCAGACTTGGAACTTTACTATAGGGTAGCAAATGCTTGCACGCATTTCATTGGATCCATCAGCAGTTGGACTCCCCTCATTTTCAGATAGAAAAGATAGTAACTGCACCCTCTACACTGCCTTCCAGGTTATTTCAAGCCCCGAACCGTCACACCGGCATTTTGGACTCGGTCAATGCCACGGTACACGTGTGGCATGACTTGATGAAGAGACAGGCGAGCACCATATTTTACTACCCACTAACTCCGCTTGAGGGGGTGTCATTGGATGCCCATTAGTAGGGAAGGAGAGGTGGTCAAGGCACTAAAGGGTCTTAACACAACTAAAATTGGGGACCTCTTTCATTCAAGTAGAGTACGTGAATGGGCTGACATTGCAGCTGAGAGACAATCAATCAATGCATTTGTAGAGCGCACTACATACCCGTGAGGGTCTCAAGGCGCTGGGGGGGGGGAGTGGGGTGCTGCTACTGCTCAAACAGCCAGGTCTTGAGGAGTCTCCTGAAGGCCAGCAGGTCCTGGGTCTGTCGTAGGTGGATGAGGAGGTTGTTCCAGGTTTTTGCGGCGAGGTGGGAGATCGATCTGCCGCTGGCGGTCGCTCGACGGATGCGGGGGGTGGTGGCGAGGGTGAGGTCAGCGGAGCAGAGCTGGCGGTTCGGAGTGTAGAAAGTGAGTCGTTCGTTGAGGTATGCTGGTCCGGTGTTGTGAAGTGCTTTGTGAGCGTGGGTGAGGAGCTTGAAGGTGATCCTCTTGTTGACGGGGAGCCAGTGCAGGTCTTTCAGGTGGGCTGTGATGTGGCTGTGGCGGGGGTTGTCGAGGGTGAGGTGTGCATAGGCGTTCTAGATGCGTTGTAGTCGTTTCTGGAGTTTGGTTGAGGTTTCTGCCTGTAGAGCATTGCCATAGTCCAGTCTGCTGCTGACGAGGGCCTGGCGACCGTCCTTCTGGTTCCGGTGGGGATCCATCTGTAGATCTTGCGGAGCATGCGGAGGGTGTTGAAACAGGAGGAGGAGACGGCGTTTACTTGCTGGGTCATAGACAGTGCGGAGTCCAGGATGACTCCCAGGTTCCGTGCGTGGTCAGTGGGCGTCTGTGCAGCTCCCAGTGTGACTGGCCACCACGAGTCGTCCCAAGCGGAGGGGGTGGATCTGATGATGAGGATCTACGTCTTGTCCGAGTTCAGTTTCAGGCGGCTGTTCATCATCCATTTGGCGATGGCCTTCATCCCTTCGTGGAGGTTGGACTTGGCGGTGGTGGGGGCCTTGGTGAGGGAGAGGATCAACTGAGTGTCGTCGGCGTATGAGATGATGTTGAGGTCGTGCAATCGGGCGATGTTGGCGAGCGGTGCCATGTAAACGTTCAAGAGTGTCGGGCTGAGGGACGATCCTTGGGGTACAAGACATCTCTTCACTAGTGAGATTTCCTTTTCACGGAGTACGCCATGCCTTCCGGGAGTTTCATGGAGATGACATGGCAGAGCCACCGGAGGAAAGCCCCTTCTCATTGGTATTGCGGTCTGAATCCACCTGTAAACTGGTCTCCAGTATTTATAGTACTGTCCAGAGCTACCGTAAGAATTTCTATACTAAGTCTCGACTGGAGTGTCAATGTGATTTAGAGATGGCTATTGACGATGACACTTGGAGCTACTGCTGCGAGGCAACGCGGCGTAAATCATTAAATGGCCACCATTGATTAATACATTTAAAATATTTAAATAGTCTATTATACACCTACCCGCCTGCATAGATATGGCTTGTAGGAAAAAGCGGAATGTGAACGATGCAGAGCTAACCCAGCGGATTTCCTTCATGTAGCCTGGTAATGCCCGGATATAGCCAAGTATTGGGGTTTGATATTTCAAAAGTTGAGGGAAATCACAGAGACCTCAATATCCCCTGATCCCTTATTGGCCCTTCTTGGATATTCAACACAGATAACGAAAGATATCCGTCGCTTGATAGATATGGGGTTGTTGATTGCAAAGCGTAGAATAGCAATGCATTGGTTGCGCCGACCGGCCCCTACTCTTGCAGAATTGTCGAATGACATGCTTTTTGCAAGACACAAACCTCAAAACAGCCCCAACAACTTTGGGGGACTGTTGGAAATGGCCCTTTTTGCAGTGTTATCCCTAAACCTTTTACTTCTTCCTCCTATTTTTTTCCTGACCTGTTGTTGTTGGCTACAGGACTCTGGGCACTTTACCACTGCTGATCAGCACTAAAGTGCATATGCTCCCTGTGTAAATTGATATTGTGATTGGTACTCCCTGATTGGCATATTTGTTTTACCAGTAGGTCCCTAGTAAAGTGCACTGAGTGTGCCAGGGCTGGTAAATCAAATGGTACTAGTGGGCTTGCAGCACTGATTGTGCCACCCACATGAGTAGCCCTGAATAGATGTCTCAGGCCTGACACCACAGTGCCTGCGCGTAGTTTAACTACCATGTTGACTTGGCACGTGCACCCACTTGCCAGGCCCTAACCTTCCCTTTTCTTACATATAGGGCACCCCTATGGTAGGCCCAAGGTACCCCTCTGGTCAGAGTGCAGTGTATGTGAAAGGTAGGACATGTACTGGTGTGTGTAACATGTCCTGATAGTGAAATACTTCAAATTTTGTGTTTCACTGTTGAAAGGCTATCTTGCCCCATAGGACAGAATATGGAATGCTTTGTAAAACTTTACAAGCATATCTTCCCATAGGGATAAGATTGAAAAATGGAGTTTGGTATCCCTGAACTCAGGAGTTAATAACTCATCTTTTAGTAAAGATGGTTTTTAAATTGTGTGTTTGAAAATACCACTTATAGAAAGTGGCTATTTTCTTGTCCAACCCTCCTGTGTGCCTCTGCCTATTTGTGGAATGACTGTCTGGCTTTGGAGAGACAGGGGCTGGGGAGGTGCAGTTGCTTCAGTAGTCTGGATGAGTCAGCACTAGGCTAAATAGGCCTGATCTGCATTTGGAGTGGTGGGAGGAGTAGCACCTGTACCTGAATGGGGCTGTGCCTGCCTTCCACAATGCTGGCTCCGCCCCCCTGTGGTGTGTCTGGAGCCAAGGCTCACACTGACAATGGATGTTGTTGTGCACTTGCAGAGTGTCCCCCAAAACTAGTTTGAACTGGGCTCGGAGCACAAAGAGAACAAAGACATTTTGGGGTATAAGCATCAGACCAAAAACCCCCGACTTTAGATCATTCCTGGAATTCAAGAGGAACCTTTGCCAAGGAGAAGAGCTGGAGAGACTGAGGAGAAGTACTGCCCTTGCTGTGTGTCTGGGGTTGTGCTGCAGTTCCTGTTTCTGCCAAGGAAAGGAGAAGGACTTTGCTGTGTCCCTGCTTGAAGGAGATCTCCAAGGGCCTGAAGTGTGCTGGCCTCCTGTTCTGAAGTCTTAGGGACACATATGACTTCCTGCAAATCTGCTGGTGCTGCTGGACTCTGCCATCTGTGAGTCCTACCTTTGCCTGAGGTGCCTCCTTCCAGTTACAGGACCTCAGACGTGGGTTCTGCAGCTAATCTCTTCCAGAACCGGCGCAAAGCATTGTGTAGTCGTGCAAAGTCTCTCGAACTGGCACGGATGTTGGGAAGCCTCGCCGAGTCTCGCCGGGCGACAGCAAGTCTCGCAGTGCAGCCCCCAGTACAGACGCTGGACAGCACAAAGCCTCGCAAAGCGACACATCCCCTCCGGTGTGTCACGCATTGTACCGGTGCACCAAGTTTCCACGCAACACCTGCAGACCAGAACCGTCTTGGATTTCAACGCCTCCCTTCCCCCTACAGTCCGGATTCGATGCACCACTTCTCCTGTGTGCAGTAGAACTGTTGCCTCGCCTCCCCAAGGACTCAGGAACTGAGGCATCGCTGTGTTTTCCAATGCTTCCTTTCTCTGTGGCTTTTTGGCCTTGTGAATTTTGATGCATCTTCAGGTACTTTGTGTAAGTCACGCATCCATAGTTTTCTATGTTACAAGTTTTTGAAACCTTTTAAAAGTAATATTTTTAACTATGTATGTTGGATTTTTTTTTCTAACAAAGGAGGGACAGGGAGCCGAGTTGAGGTCCTGCACACAGGCTCCTGAGGAGACACAAGTTTTTAAAGGGGGTGTGCAGTTCCTATCTGGATGTGGGGGAAAGACAGGTCTTTCTTTGTGATGCCCTCACACACCCTGAGAGGTGTCATGCTTCATCATCGGGCTAGTGCCCCTCATCAGGCCGGTACTGCAATGCCTGATGGGCTCCCGGAACCGGGGCTCTTTGCCGGGGATCTTTTGAAGAAGAAGCCGTTGTGTGCGTGCGGGTGTGAGGGCTGGGTAGTGCACAAGGGAGTGAGCTAAATAAAATGGGTCTGGAGCAGTCCTACTAGATCAAAGTTTAATGTATTAGGTAGTTCTAGCCTGATTAAAACAGTGCGTGTGCCCCTGTGTGGAAATAATGTTCCTCAAGGGCTACCTAAGTGTGGTCAACATGTTTCGTGCCCTATCTGCCCCTAATGGGTCAATTGGCACTTCATCAGGACCGAAAAGAAAGGTGTAAAGTGTAAAGTTGCACTACCGTCTGGTATTCAAATACAGTGACATAAAATTACCAGATGCGGTAGGAAAGCCCTAGTAGACTTGTACTGGGAAGTTCTGTTGACCTGTGGGAGAAGGGGAGAAAAGGAGGGGGGGGGGGGGGGTAGGGACAACCAAGAACAAAAAATGAAACTGTCGGTAAACCAAGCAGAAGCCAGAATTATGGCAATCAAGCAAACTAAAAAACAGCATATTATACTGGCATAATTATCACAAACATGTCAGTTTGCTAAGGTGCAAGTGTAGTCAATATATCACCCAATGCGACTGGTAGGTGACAACTAGGTAAGATTATAGGTGGCAACTGGATAAGATTATAGGCAAGCAGCATTAGCCTATGTCTCACCCAATGCGGCTAGTAGGTGATTAAGTTAAAATCAGGTACAAGCATGCAACTGTGTTAGTGCTTGAACAAGGCATTGGTAAGTGTATTTACAGAATAATTAACGTGGAAAACGCCGATCGGTAATGCTCAGGTGTGGCAATTTGTATGATTTCGGCATAAGGAGGATGAAACTGCGCGGCCGCGCGAAGCCAAGAAAGTGACTATCGGAGGTAATAATGTGTTAGTATGTCTTACGCAAGAAAGAATTGCATAGAGGTAGCATTAGAGGTGCTTGACAAGTGTAGATACATGTTTGATGCCAGGTAATCGAATGAATAATCGTAAAAAGTGTGCGATGTTAGCTATAGTGATCAAAATTACCGGTATGGAGTCGTTATATAATTCAAGTCATGCATGTAAAACAGCGCCGCAGATAGTGGAGACTGGCGCTGTGTGAAGTCATAAAAACTGACAGCCATCGGTTTGGAACAGACATAAAGAATTACTATGGTGTTCACAATAGTGGTAGAAAACCGAATAGTTCGGCTGGGGCCTTGTAACTAGATTGCACATATTGACGCTTGGTTGTGACAAACTCGTCCCTCGGTGAAAAGTGAACTGAAGTTAAAGAGGCCGAGGTGGTGTGGGACTGGTACCGTGTTACTGAGTACCGCTTACAAACACACAGAATTGTTAAAACTCACCCCTAGTCACACAGTCTAAGGCTCACGGGGATTGCCAGAGCACATCTTTGCTTCGGTTCGCTGTAAGGAATAAACAGTGAGTTCAACCATCAATCAAGGTCGCGTAGCTTACCAGTAAATGTTGACGGTTCTAACGCGGTGTATACTTACAAGTGTAGACAGTCAACTAACGGTCGTCCTACCCTTGCTCCGGGCCCCGTGGGGATGACTTCCGGGTCTCAGTTATTTATAGTAGAAGCTAGAAAGTGTGGAGATTGGCGGCCATCTTGGAAGGAGGTCATTTTAAAACGTTATCAAAAATGACAAATGACAAATGCTCATGTGTAACACTATGTCGAGAATTCCTGTCATGCGTGGGGAGGAAAACGGTAACCAGCAACAACGGACTACATCTCCCAGGATGCTTAGCGGTTGAGAGGTTATGAAACCAGGAGAGCTGTTACAGAACTCAAGGAAAACACGCCCTTATGTAAACAGGAGAGCTGTTACATAACTCAAGGAAAACACGCCCTTATGTAAACAGGAGAGCTGTTACATAACTCAAGGAAACACGCCCTTATGTAAACAGGAGAGCTGTTACATAACTCAAGGAAAACATGCCCTATAAAGGGAGGAACCGGGAGGTACAACGCTGTCGGATATTGTGTTTACACCGACGTACCTGCTTCGTGAAGAGCAGTGTTCCGGAGTGGTGCTCCAGTAAGGCAAGAACGGAGGTAGGCCGTGTCTTGCCCCATCGTCACCTGTGAAGGACCCGGAAGCTCTACCGGTCAACCATTGAGCTTCGCTTTTTGACTCGGCTGAGTCAAAGCGCAGTGGCGCTTTTGCTGGTTGGAGTCGTAACTCCCAGCCCGACCAGAGATACAGGGACTGCCAGCTGTCACGCACACCAGGAGGTGTTTGCCGCGTTACAGACTCGGAAGTCCACAGGATCGATCGAGCGGCTGCTCTCGGTTCAGTCTTCTTACTATTTGATTGGGGTATCGGTGACGCATCACCAGGAGGTGACTCCGCGTCCCGGTGCAGTCTGAGGAAGAGGTTGAGCGGCTGCTCCCTTCAGGTAGAGACCCCGGCTGGGTGTTTCCCTGACTCCTCGATTCTCCCCAACACTCTTCGTGCCCCTCACAGCCTACCGATTGGCATGGTCGGCCATTTCATTTCTGCCCTCTGTTGGCATACGCCGGGACCGGCGTATATGCAGAGGACGGTTAGGACCATCCGTGCGGTGGGCTGGTAACGTACATAGCCTGGAGGATTCCAGTGACTATAACTTTGTTTATTCTTTGTGTTATTTGTGCCTTCATTAAAATAACTTACCCTTCACAAGTGGTTGCGTCCTCATTATCGTGTCTGTTAAACGATCCTGAGACGTTCAGGGCGTTACACACTACCTGATGCCTGATGAATAGATAGTAAGTTTAGAGTGAACGTAGGCAGGAGGTGAATATAAACCTTTTTCAAAGTGGAAACCACTCGTATGAATCAAAACATTAGTAGGAAGTTGGCACTGGACTATAGTGGAAAAATTACAGAGACAAATTACCGCAGGTGCTGGTGTCATGTATAAATAGTAGATTGATGGACATGACAAAGTACTTATAGTGTATGCGTGGACCTCAAGATTGATCCCAGGGAGACCTATATGCTTGCTACCTAGGTCTAAAATGGGCATTGCAATATGGCTTGTATATGCAGGGTTTGCGCGCTGGTATCTGATGCTAAAGGGTGTTGTCAAGTATAGGAAGAATAGATGAAAGGTCACCAGATTCACTAGTGGTTCAGCTCTGCCCAGGGTATATCATCGTTGAGTCCCCTGAGGTGTCCTCCCAATTTAAACACCCAACATTGCTCCTTTCTGAATAAAGCCTCTTTAGTGATGGTGGGAAAGGCTTCAAGGACCGTCCATTGTAAATCATTGGCGGTATGATTTTGTTCCACATAGTGGGCGCACATTTCCGTGTTTGTTTTTTTACTTCGAAAATTGCTCCTGTGTTCCGTAATGCGAGTGGTCATCCCTATGTACTGGCGGAGGCAAGGACACGTAATCAGATAGATGCAATTACGTGTATTGCAATTTGTGTGCTTGTTTTGGGTCCACGTCCAGGTATTGGTAAGTGGGATGGTTTTTGTGGCTTGAGTGAAGGGGCAGACTACACAATGGCCGGAAGGATAGTGTCCAGTCACAGGTGGTAGATTCCAAAGTGTGTTATGGGTCGTGGAAGTTTGTTTTTTTGGTCTTGTGTTAATCAATAGGTCTTTGATGTTAGCTGTTCTCTTAAAGGCAAACCGTGGCTTGCTTAATGTAAGGGCCCCTGTTTCCAGGATTCTCCAATGTTTGTTTATGATTCTTTTCAACATGTTGGACTCAGGAGTGTAGGTCGTGACGCATGTAATTAGATCATTATCGAGTTTGGTCTGAGTTTCGAGGAGGCCTAACCTGTTGGTATTACGTGCACGTTTTTGTGCATTGGTTATGATGCGTGGAGGGTATTGTTTCTTTGCTAGGTGAGTGCTTAACTCAGATGCTTGTTTTTTGTAATCCTCAATGTTGCTACAGTTCCTACGAATATGTAGGAACTGGCCGTAGGATAGATTCTCCCTCAGGGCCTTGGGATGGAAACTTTGGTACGAGAGGGGACAGTGGCTATCGGTTGGTTTCTTGTATGTTATGGTTTCTAGTTTGTCTGGTTTCTTGATGATTATAAGATCAAGAAAGGGAAGTTCCTGTTCAGAACAATTGGCTGTGAATTTGAAGAATGGATTAAGGTTGTTGATCCATTGTAAGAAGTTAGGAATCACGTCTTTACTGCCCATCCAGAATATTAAAATGTCATCGATATAACGTTTCCAAAGGATAACGTTATCTGAGAAAGGGTTGGAGTCTGTGAGTACGTACCTTGCCTCAAAGTCTGACATGTAGAGGCATGCCAGACTAGGGGCAAAGGTACTGCCCATCGAAGTTCCCTGTGTTTGATGAAACAACTGATCCTCAAACTGAAAAAAGGTTTCTGTGAGTGCGATATGGGCACATTCCATGATGAAATTGATCGGAGTGGGTGAAGACCAGGGAATGCTATGGAGGGTTTCTTCCACTACCTCAAGTGTGTTAAGTTGTGGAATGTTGGTGTAGAGGGCCTCCACGTCCAGTGTCTTGAAGAAAGGTGGGTGTTTTGCAGACCAAGGGTTGAAAAAAGTGGTCGCAGAACTTGGAAAGGGGTTCTAGGACTGACCCTATACCCGAGACGATGGGTCTCCCAGGTGGTGGAATGACCCCTTTGTGGATCTTGGGCAGGATGTAGAAGTAGGGTAGTCTGGGATTCTGATTGTACAAGAACTCAGCCTCGTTCTTCCTTATCCATCCTTGGTTGAGAGCCGCTGTGACCATAGAATTTATTCTGGCTTGGAGGCGTGGGGTGGGATCTTGGTTTAGGGGAGTATAGTAGTTGTTATTTTCTAACTGTCGTAGACTGTGGTAGCCATGATGACGATGGCGCCCCCTTTGTCAGCTTCTTTTATAGTTATAGTGGTGTCATTAGAAAGAGCTTTTATGGCTTCAATTTCAGTATTCATGGTGTTGGAAAACCTGGCATCGAGGCGTTTTTCTGTTATTTGTTTCAGGACTGCTTGCTTGAAGGTAAGGACCTCCGGCGGTACCATGCTGGTGTTAGGCGTAAAGGTCGATGGTTTCCGTAGGCCGGTGTCTGTAGATGGTAAATCCGGTTGATTGCCAAAGTAGGCTTTTAAGCGAATCTTTCTGAAAAGACTTTGAATTTCACAATTGGTGCAAAAGTGGTCCACTTTCGGGGTGGGGACAAACCCCAGGCCTTTCTTCAGGACACTGGTTTCTGTGGCTGAGAGCGGTCAGTCAGAGAGGTTGAAGATTCATTTCTCTTGTCCTGGTGGCTCCTCAGTTCCATGTGCAGTGGGTTCTGTTGTGTCTGGTCCTGCCATTGTACTTGTTTGGGTTGAGTCTGCGTACCTCTTCTTCTTCTGCCGCGCCCTTTGCCCCAGCCTCTACCTAAAAAAGGTTGTGGTTGAAAGGGGGGTGAAGAGTGATGGTGGTCCATTCTGGTAAGGCGGGTAATGCCACATCGGTGGTCCTGGGAATGGAGTGGGTCCTGCATAAGGTGGTGGGCCGTAACCGTACATAGGGTTCGGTGGTAATCTATGTTGTTGCTTATGTTGATAACCTCCTTGGTTTTCAGTGCTAGAGTTGCTTCCTGGGGAGTAAGTTCTCCGGCGTGAGCTTGTGCTATCATCAGAAGAATAGTCGTCTCCAGCTGGTTTGTAGTCGTCCTTGAGATAAGTGTATATTTTTTCTTTGCTGAAACCTGCAATATCCTTCTGGAGCTTGCTGATTTTTTGTCTCATCAAGTAATCCTTGTTGTCATTGATTTTTTTGGTTATTTCGACCAGTTTGGCTTTGAATGTGGCGCTGGCGATGTTGGCCTTCAAGGAACCCTCTGCAATGGAAATTCTCAGTATTAGTTCATCTGCCAATCTTTTGGCAGTTTTGATGATAAGGACGAGTAGATCCCTGGGCTCTTTGCTGGGGATCTTTTGTAGAAGAAGCCGTTGGGTGCATGCTGGTGTGAGGGCTGGGTAGTGCACAAGGGAGTGAGATAAATAAAATAGGTCTGGAGCAGTCCTACTATATCAAAGTTTAATGTATTAGGTAGCTGTAGCCTGATTAAAACGGTTCAGTGCGTTTTAATCAGGCTAGAGCTACCTAATACATTAAACTTTGATCTAGTAGGACTGCTCCAGACCTATTTTATTTATCTCACTCCCTTGTGCACTACCCAGCCATCACACCCGCACGCACCCAACAGCTTCTTCTTCAAAAGATCCCCGGCAAAGAGCCCCGGTTCCGGGAGCCCGTCAGGCTTTGCAGCGGCAGCCTGACGAGGGGCACTAGCCCGATGATGAAGCATGACACCTCTCGGGGTGTGTGAGGGCATCACGAAGAAAGACCTGTCTTTCCCCCACATCCAGATAGGAACTGCACACCCCCTTTAAAAAAACTTATGTTGGATTTTTGTCATAACAGAATTATATAGCGAACTACTCTTGCCTCAAAACCACCCCAAAAACTTTTGGGGACACTATCAAAACTATTTAGCAGGGAAGGTATCAAATGTACCAGAGTAGAGTATCACTACAAGGTTGATTAATGAACTCTGATTATGCCCACTGAAATTGGTGTTATTGGGCGACTCATTTCCCGTGGACTATCCCGAGGGGGTACATGAGTGCAGGGATAGTGCCAGGGTGACTGGTGGAGAGCAAGGGTAGTGCCTGGGTGATATTATAATTGCATGGGTAGTGGCTGGGTGATTGAAGGAGTGCATTGGTGATTCCTGAGTAATTGCATGAGTGCAGGGGAAATGTCTGGGTGATTGGAGGAGTGGATGGGTACTGCCTGAGTGATTGAAGGAGTGCATGGGTAATGCCTGAGTGATTGAAGGAGTGCATGGGTAATGTCTGGGTGATTGGAAGAGTGCATGGGTAATGCCTGGGTGCATGGAGCAGTGCATGGGTAGTACTTGCATGATTGCATGAGTGCAGCAGAAGTGTCTGAGTGTATGTATGAGTGCATGGCTAGTGCCTCAGTGATTGCATGAGTACAGGTGTAGTGCCTGGGTGATTACAGGAGGTCAAGGGTAGTACCTGGGTGATTGCATGAGTGCATGGGTAGTGCCTGGGTGATTTAAGGAGTGCATGGGTAGTACCTTGGTGATTGCATGAGTACACGGGTTGTGCCTAGATGATTGGAAGACTGCATGGGTAGTACTTGCATGAGTGCAGCAGAAGTGCCTGAGTGCATGTATGAGTGCATGGGTAGTGCCTCATTGATTGTATGAGTGCATGAGTAGTGACTTGGTTATTGCATGAGTGCAAGGGTAGTACCTGGGTGATTGCATGAGTGCATGGGTAGTGCCTGGGTGATTGAAAGAGTGCACGGGTAGTGCCTGTGTCATTGCACCAGTACAGGAGTATTGCCTGAGGACATGCATGAGTGCATGGGTAGTGTTTGACAAAATGGATGAGTGCATGGGTAGTGCCTGGGTGATTGCATGAGTGCATAGCAACTGCCTAGTGATTGGAGGAGTGCATGTGTAATGCCTGAGTAAATGTAAGAATGCAAGGGTAGTGCCTCAGTGCATGGATGAGTATATGGGTAGTGCCTTCATGATTGCATGAGTGCAGAGGTAGTGCCTGAGTGCATGGATATGTATATGGATAGTGTGTGTGATTGCATAAGTGCATGGGTAGTGCCTTGGTGATCGTACCAGTATATGGGTAGTGCCTGGGTAAATTGAATGAGTGTGGGAATAGTGCCTGACTACATAGATGAGTGCATGGGTAGTGTTTGAAGGAAAGGATGAGTGCAGTAAAAGTGGCTCTAAACATTATTTCACATTATCATGCTTATTACATTATTTCTTCTTACCTTTTTTACTAATGTAGACACAAAACTCAGTGAAACTATTTTACAGTAATTTTGTTGTAAACTGAATTTAAAATCTTTTTAAACTTCACCATTACCTTCTGTAAAAAAGAAGAAAAACTGTTATCGAATATCATATTATACTTTGAAGAATACAACATTTTAGAATTACATAACATTTTCAGTTTCCCTTTTTTGCTGTTCTTAGATTCTACTGATTTTCACCATACACAGTGATTTCAATGTAGTATCATCATACAACAGCGGGGAAAAAAAATAATCAAGAAGACTGTAAAACATTGAGCATTATTTAGAACATGTGTAACTATGTGTTTACCTATCTACAGTTTCTAAATTACATTCTTCAACTACATTAAGTCTTTTATTTTTCTCAACTACAGTTTGTAAAATGTAAACTCTCATTTACATCTCGTATTAATATAAAGAACAAATATATAAACTACTTGTTTCTAAATACAATTTTCCAAATGCAAATTGAATTCGCACCAACAATAATCCAAACACTAATTGTTCACATCTACCCAATAGACTGAACAATGTTTCCGAAACTTTTGCATTGAAAATATCCAAAATAAACTCATTAACTCATGTTCACATCTTCCCAATAGACCGAATGATGTTTTCAAAACTTTGGCATCAAAAATATCGGATATGATTTTGGTATTTCGTAAGGAAACCTACATTTGTTTTTCAAATGGGCCTCATTGCAATGTGTCCATCCTTTATTGAACTTTAAATACACAGTATTGTGTCCAGATGTTTTAGTAGGTTCATCATGAAAAATAATAGCTACTGCTTTAAAAGTTCTTCTTGAAATTGATACTTGACTTGCCACCAACTTTTTTATTTTGGTTTCCAATATTCTTCCATTTGCTCTACAACGTTGTAGCATTAAAATGACATATTTTCCAAATGTCTCTAGCTATTTCAGCTGCAATAGTAGTTTCTTGTTCAATCTCTTCATTTAACATTTGTTGATGAGTAGGGAACATTGTGCATTCAATGTTATCTTTATATGCATTAAAAGAATCTTCATAGCAGTCAAAATCTCCAAGTAATTCCATTTCACTACGCTAAGGCTTGAAGAGTTGCAGAAGTGCTAAATAGAAAATTCCCTTTTTTCTGGAGTTTCGCAACAGAGTTTTCTGTGGTTAATAAGATTTAATTTGGCATGTTTTACCAATCATCCATCACATCCAATTACTGCATATTTTTCTTAATTTATATTTTCTGTAACATTTTCTAAAAACTGTACTGTTGCAGTACATCATAGAGACATAGGTTTTGCAGATGTGGACTCCTTTTGGGATAGAGCATATCCAACATATTAATCATAACAATATCTGTACTTTCTGGTTCATTCAATGCTAAGTATTCAATTTATTGTAGAGATTTTAATACTCTATTTCATGTGGTGGCAAGACCTAGTCTTACTCAAATAATTCCTCTTGACTTTGAATATGAACTGGCAGAGCTCAACCGATCCGAACATTCATAGGATCCAATCTCTCGATGGGAAAGCATTATCAAACTAAAGCTGTACAATTTGTTATTAATTCTCTCATCTTGTGAAATTTCTTCCCACATTTCTTTCAACTCTGTCTTTTCAGATTTGGTTATATATGATGTAACATAACGAGCAACAGCAATTGAATTACCTGCAACATACTGGATATCCATGTTTGCATTCCACATTGTCAAAACCACTGGAGTGTAGTCATTAATATACTTTGAATCTTCAGTTATTTTTAAGTTGTATGTATTCTTTGGAGATTTTCAAGTTATACTATGTTTCACTGCTGACATAAAACTATTGACTCTTCCTTTTGAAATTATTGGACGTGGGAATCCAAAACGAGATTTTGTATAAAATTTTCCCTTTGACTTGTATTTTCATCGACAATATTTTCCACATCGATGACTTTGAAAATGTAGAACTTGTTCTCTCAAGCTCTGTTCTCCTTTTTTGGAAAGGCACAAGTAACATGCTCTTCAATGAAAGACAAAACACTTTCATCAGTATCAGTTCCAAATTTTTGTGAATTCTTGATCCATAATAGCATGCGTATATGAGGAGCACCTCTGGCTTGGTACTCCTTTCTCCAAAAGAAATCAGTAACTTCTCCAAGAGGTGGATTATTTTTATTGCAGATAAAAGACATCATAGCTTGAAACCTATGATTAAAATATCTGCACACATTCACAGGATCCAAGGAACACAATTCTCCAGCTGTCTTCAATTCAATGTTTTTTACATTTGAATTTGCTTGTCGTAGAAATTCAAGTAAATCTTTCCAAACATATTCAGCACAGCTAAGTGTTAGAAACCATGTACGGGTACCTAAGTTTCTTAATATACATTTAAGTTCGCAGCAACAACGATACCAATACTCATTAGTATCACGTTGACATGCCATCAAATTAATTAACTGAGATTCTAAATGATCATTTCTTTGTTGAACTTTGTCCATAAATTCCTTTGCAGAACTCTTGTTTTTAATATGTGGTTCACTGCCTATGAAAGTCCAGACAAGTCACTTTCAAATAGAAGATGAAATATATATGGAATGCACTGTCGAAATCTTGAGCGGTATTCTGAAGCTGGAATCTGTACTGCTCGTTCATCATATCGTCCACCTTCTCCAGTGGGGAACAGCTGTGGAAAATGAGCTTGTAAACTTTTTTCCCATACACTCATGGGAGTTCCCTTTGCTTCCTTCATTTGAAATAATTCAATAGTGTTTCCAATCACTTCTTTTGAATGTAGAGAATGTATACTGTAATGTTCGTAAATCTCTTCACTCCTGGACTTGTCTACTTTTTCTATTTGGCCAGTTGAAATTTCTTTATCATCTTCTAAGTATATTTTCTGTTCTTCCACATTTACAGTTTTATAATAAATATTGTTCTGTATAAGATATAATGTAGCCTTTCGAAGTTTGGTGACATCTACTAACTCTTACTATATTTTCCGACTCTTTGTTGATACACCATTAACTAGAATAACTACAGGCTCACTTTCTTCTCTCTATACACCAACAGTTTCAATATTTTTCTTAAAATCTGAAGGTAAGTGTACAACTCTTCCTTTCAGAGCTCTTTGTAAATCTGTTGGAGGCAGCTTACCTGTTTTAGGCTCCATATGAACTATAGCCTGAAAGGAGTGCACAGATTGAATAAGAATGGACTCATATGTATTTAAATCTGCCAGTTCCAGAGGAATATCTACCAACTATAAGTTGTTATGTAGTGCTCTAGCGGGCATTTTGTTGTCTTCTAATTTGTTGTAACAATATTTACAAATACCTTGATCAGTACCCAACTCAAAACAACCTTCCACCAACAAATAAGCACCAAATTGCTCCCACTTATCATTTTCCTTTTCACTTTTTAAATACACATCAACATTCCTGGTTTGACTTCTATAGTGAGTACGTCGACAACAAATACAAACATAGTTTGGTTTTTCACATGAAACTATCTTAAATTTTGTAATTTCTTCTGCAAACTTCTCAGTACTAATATCTTCCACCTGTTCTTCAACACCTACACTTATCAAGTTCTCACTTTCTCTACACTCCTCTTGTGAACTGTATACCATCACAAACTTTTTTTACATCCGATACTGAAACATGCAAAAAAGCTGTGTTCATTTCACTTAAAGATAATGCAGGACTTTTTACATATCACAATCTCCTTACTAACTTCTGCATTTCTGAGTGATGTACTGCTAACATTCCTAAATGATGAAAAGTACTTTGACACACTTTTCTAGAAAGACAAGCCAGAGAATGAGCCTGCAACTTAGCATGTTTTCTCACTTTACAAGGATCTGGTCCGTGCAACAGCTTAATCTTCTATTTACCGCTTTTTTTTGGCATATTCTCGTAGGAAAATTGGTAATATATCGATAGATTCCTGTCGAATACTACAAATACTACTACAATCCCACTTATACACTGGAGCTTGTGTACGTCTTCCTTGAACTTCTTCAGCTATTGCTTCTTCTACATTTCTAGGAACCATCTTTTCTTTTTCAATTGGACAACCATCTTTTATCTCATAACAATGACCACTGGTATCGACTGCATGAACTAATGAATTTTCTTGAAAATAGCTTTCTTCATTAAAGAAAGGCTCAGTACTAGAAGTGTGCTTCCATTCACCAGAGAAAGTTTTGCAAAAGTTACTTCTAATAACCAGTCTTTTTCGTTTGCTTTTTTCCTTCATAAAGTGCATTGTTTTATTCAATGTTTTCATTCTCTTCAATACCAATATAAATAATTTCCATTTCAATTCAAAAGCAGTATCTACTACACTTTCAATCTGTTGCTTCTTCGTATATGCTGCAGATCTTGTTTTATACTTTTTGTAATC
The DNA here is from genome assembly GCF_964204655.1 of Triturus cristatus. Lineage (NCBI taxonomy): Eukaryota > Metazoa > Chordata > Amphibia > Caudata > Salamandridae > Triturus > Triturus cristatus. The sequence goes on from NC_140584.1 coordinate 257,881,139, forward strand.
TTTTAATACATTTTAAATTACTCTATTATGAAAAATATGTTCACGTATGTCCTTAAACTGTTTGTCTTTTTGTCACGGGTTTCTTTCCCATTCTGTTTCTTTATTTGCTTCTCCTTTGTTCTTAAAATTTCTTTCCTCCTTTGATTAGTATTTTGATTGTTCAATCTCACCACAACTTTTTTAATAAATTGTTTAGTTCTCTTACCAGAAGCCACTTTATCCTCAGCATCCTTTTGGTGTTTTTCTGCTCCACTCGTTTTAGGTTTCATTAAGTACTTCTGTTTCCTTTGTCCTCGTTTCTTTTCATGTTTTCTTGCCATCTTTTATTTGTAATCCAATCAAAATATCTTCCAAAAAAAACAAATAATAGTTTAATTATTTTGGTACATTAATTAAAATTTCAAAATTAATAACATTTCAATTTTGAAAATAACAACTACTCGCAAAATTACAATTAAATTCCTATTGCATTTATAACACATAAAAAGAGAAAAGTATAAAAACGAGCAAAACGTCTGCAAAAACACAGGAAAAGGTGGCCACACAGCCAAAAGGAGAAAGGAGAAAAAACAAAAGGTTTACAAACAGCAAAATGAAATATTGAAACACAGCTACTGAAAATTTTAAGAAATGGAGGAAGAAGCAACAAATGTACAGAAAGAGGCAAGAGAGGTGCAGAAAGAGGCAAAAGAAGTGTAGAAAGAGGCAAACAAATTTCAGAAAGAGGAAAAAGTTGTAGAAAAACGCAAGTAAGGTACAGAAATAAATAAAAGTGGTGCAGAAAGAGGCAAAACGAGTTGAAAAAGAAGGAAGAGGTGTGCAGAAAGAAGGAAGAGTAGTGCAGGAAGAAGCAATGGAGGTGCCTGAAAAAGGCAAGAGAAGTGCAGAAAGACGCAAAGAGATACAGAAAGAGACAACAGAGGGGCCCAAAGAGACAAGAGCGGTGCAGAAACAGGGAAGAGGAGTGCAGAAAGAGGCATCGGGTACAGAAAGAAGCAAGAGAGGACCGGAAAGAGGCAAGATGCTTGCAGAAAGAGGCAAGAGAAGTCCAGAAAGAAGCAAGAGAAATGAAGAAACAGGCAAGAGAAGTGCAGAAAAACGCAAGAGAAGTGCACAAAGAAACAAGAGAAGTGCAGAAAGAGGCAAGAGAGGTGCAGAAAGAGGGAACAGGGGTGCAGAAAGAGGGAGGAGAGGTGCTGAAAGAAGGAGGAGAGGTGCTGAAAGAGGGAAGAGGGGTGCAAAAACAGGTAAGATGGGTGCAAAAGAGACAAGAGGGATGCAGAAAGAAGCAAGTGAGCTGCTGAAAGAAGCAAGAGAAGAACAGAAAGAAGCAACAGAGGTGCAGAATAGGCAAGAGAAGTACAGACAGAAGCAACAGAGGTGCAGAAAGAGGCAAGAAAAGTACAGAAAGATGAAAGAGAAGTATAGAAGGAAGCAACAGAGGTGCAGAAAGAGGCAAGAAAAGTACAGAAAGATGCAAGAGAGTTGCAGAACCAGGCAAAAGAGGTACAGAAAGAGGGAACAGGGGTGCAGAAAGAAGCAAGAGAGGTGCTGAAACAGGGACACGGACTGCAGAAAGAGGGGAAAGGGGTACAGAAAGAAGCAACAGAGGTGCAAAAAGAGGCAAGAGGGGTGCAGAAAGAAGCAACAGAGGTACAGAAAGAGGTAACAGAACTGTTGAAAGAGGCAAAAGAGGTGCAGAAACAGCCAGGAGAGGTGCAGAAAGAGGCAAGGAGGGTGCAGAAAGAGGAAAGACAGGTGCAGAAAGAAGCAAGAGAAGTGCACAAAGAAACAACAGAAATGGAGAAAGAGAACTGCAGAAAGAGGCAAGAGAGTTGCAGAAACAGGCAACTGAGGTACAGAAAGATAGAAGAGGGGTGCAGAAAGAGGCAAGAGAAGTACAGAAAGAAGGAAGAGGGGTGTAGAAAGAGCAAGAGAAGTGCAGAAAGAAACAAGTGAGGTGCAGAAAGAGCAAGAGAGGTGCAGAAACAAGCAAGAGAAGTACAGAAAGAGGCAAGAGAGATGCTGAAAGAGGGAAGAGGAGTAGTATGTGTATAGGTAATTTCTCCTTAACTGTATGACTGCATGGTAGCGCCTGAGTAAAAGGATGAATGTAAGAGTAATGGTAGGATCATTGGATGAGTGCGTATGTGGTGCCTAACAAAATGGATCACTAAATTGCTGCTGCCTAAGACAATAGTTCAGTGCCAGAGTAGTGCCTGGATAATTGAATCAGTGCAGCGATACTGCCTGGGTGATTGCATCAGTGCATGAAAAATACCTGAGAGAAACTGAGTACAAGCCTCAAGCATGGTTTACTGTATGAGTGTATGGGTAGAGCTTGAGATAATGCACGAGTGCATGCATACTGTCTGTGTGATTCTTTCACTGCAGAGGTACTACCAGGATAAATATATGAATGAATGGGAAATATCTCTGAAATAGTATCAGTATTAAGGCAATGCTTGGGCCATTGCATAAGTGTATCAGTAGTGTCTCAAGGAATAAATGAGTGCATAGGTACTGGCTGAGTAAATGTTCAAATGGAATAGTAGTGTCTAGGTGATTATATGAATATATGGTTAATGTCTAATTGATTAAAACTGTGTATAAGTAGTGCCTCCTTGATTGCATTACTGAATAAGAATGCCTAAGTGAATTCATGAGTCAAGGAGAGATACAAGCCTCTTCATCAGTGCACACCTAATGCTTGAGTATATAGATGTAATTCTCACTATATTCCTAAAAACTAGCATACATATGTATGTACCTTTTCCTAGTGGCATCATATGTAAAAGAAACATACAAATACATATATACCAGTGTTTTATAGCTATACCATCTTTAAGGAAATAACACATGCAAGAAAATATGTACAAGCTGACACATACTTGAGTCATAAGACTACAAAGTCCCTTAACCTTGACAGACTGCACTTTCCATTCTAAAGAGACACCTAATATAATGCGGCATATTTGAAGTATGTATTTCCATAGACCAATACGAACTAACATAATCACTAATCCTTCAATCAACACGTCTTAAACCTCACTTTTGGGCTGCAACTTTACTATTCAGCAACTACTCAGAGTGTTGGGCCTAGCCAAATACAAAGCAGCAAGTTTTTCAATCTATCTGTTAAAAGTCTCACAATATTCCAGAAAGCATGCACGCATGTGTCTGTACCTTTTAAAAGTGGCATCATATATCAAAGAAACATACAAACAGATGGGTAGGTAGTGAGTAGTGCTTGAGAGAATAGATGACTGGATGGGTAGCACCTGAGTGAATACTTCAGCGCAAGAGTACTACCTGGGTGATTGCATGAGAGCAGTAGTACTGAATGGGTGATTAGAACAGTGCAGGGGAAATACCTTAGACAGACCATGAGTGCATGGCTAACGCATGGTTGAAGACAATAGTGTATGAGTATTGCTTGAAAGAATAAAAAAACTGCATGGGTACTGCCTGAGTGATTCTATGACTGCAGTGGAAGTAACTGGATGATTGTATGACTGTATGAGAAGTACACGAGAGAAAACATGGAAGTAAGGGAAATACTTGGGAGATTCTATGAGTGCATCAGTAGTACCTGAGTGAGTAGATGAGAGCATGGGTAGTGCCTGACTGAATCTTTCAGTGGGATAGTAGTGCCTGGATCATTGCACAAATCTATGGTTAATGTCTGAAGGATTACATAACATGCATGTGCCTTTTCCTTGTGGCATAATATGTAAAAGAAACATACAAATACATGTGTACCAGAGTGTTATACCTCTATCATCTATTTAGTCATAACACATGAGAAAATACATGTGCACACAGACACATACTTCAGTCATAAGAATAAAAAGTCCCTTAAACTAGAAAGAGTGCACGTCCCATTTTAAAGAGACACTTAAAATTATGTGGCATACTTGAAGTGTACATCACCACAGACCAATACGAGCTAAGCTAATCACTAATCCCTCTGCCATCATCTCTTAAACCTCACTTTTGGGCTGCAGCTTCACTATTCAGCAACTACTCAGAGTGTTTGGCCTAAGCAAATACAAAGCAGCTACATTTTCAATCTATCTGTTAAAAGTCTCACAATATTTCAGAAAGCATGCATGTGTCTGTACCTTTTAAAAGTGGCATCATATATCAAAGAAACATACAAGTAGATGAGTAGTGTCAGAGAGAACGCATGTCTAGATGGGTAGTGCCTCAGTGAAAAGTTCAGTACAACAGTACTGCCTGGATAATTTCAGAAAGCCAAAACGAATCCTTCTACCATGTTACTATCTACAAACGTTTTCAAAAATCTTTTCATGACAATAATACAAAGTACAATAGAGAGCTGTACATTTCATAACATACTTCATACATCACATTTCTCTTACAATTTCTACCCTTTTTTTTTTTAAAGTAAAAATATCACCAGAAACAAAAAAGCAGTGCTGAATAATATATAATACACCTTACAAATTGGTTACTCACATTTGAGGTAGTTTTGCAGAATACCAAGTGTCAGAAACTCTTAAAGGATTTTCCTTTCCACACAAGAAATGTAATACACCTCTCTCAGAAAGGTGAAACCAGAAATGGCAAACTTTCCCTCTCTTTTTGCACTCAAATAAATATAAGTATTGTTATATGGCCTTTAGGGTCATTGTCGGCATTGCTAAGTTAGCATGAGCTCTGCTGCCATTATGCTGCATTTGCGCACTTAACTACATGACTTTATTTTGCAAGTCTCTGTGCCTTTCACATGAGAACTGTCTGCTTTCTGCTTTCTCTGCCTGTTCCTGGAGTTTAGTCTGAACACGATGTGCAAGGTTGATAAACAATACCCCTTGTTCTGTTCTGGTCAGTCCCTAGCACCTAGGCAAAATATGCTAACACAGCTGCACTGCTGTAAACTCATGCTTTGATATTACGGGGATGCATGTTATTCAAACACACACTGGGAGAGGGGCCTTTCCAGGGAGAAGAGCTATGCTGATCCTATGATGTAACACTTCCATCTAGGCACTAAGGTATGGGGTCTGCTGACAAAGCCCAGAGATCTTCCTTTATATAATAAACTTCAACTTACCAAGGGGAGGGTGGTTAGGTCTTATAGTCCTTTTTTCCACTGTCTGTATATGATGACATCCCACTTTATATTCTATGGAATTGTAACAATGCTAATTGTTTTAGGTTTATGCATTTTGCTGCTGGTAGTGGCTCGTATACTGCATTATAGAGCACGATAGTTAAAATAAACATTTTGAACTTTAACCGTGACTCTGACAATTCTTATTGTGAACAAGTGTGAGTGAGTGAGGGAAAGGGTACGTCTTGCTACCGCGATTCCTGAGAGAGTCGGGAGTGTTGTGTTCTGGGTTGTCTAATCATTTATAGCTTAATGATTATAAAGAAGAACGAATGAGACACTATACTTAGTCAGATTTGGGATTTTGGGTACTAAGGTGGTAGGAAGGTACACCTCTATACACCGGGGTCCTGTTTTCCTGCACATAGTTCTGTGTAGGTGCAGAATCCACGCAACAGTATCAAATCGCATTGCTTCCATCATTATTTCAAATTGTAAAACACATTTCTATTGGTTAGACATATTAACCCTTTCTAACTGTCTTGAAATGGTGCCCAAACTGCTTCTGTAATTTTCTGGAGTCGGGACTCCACTGCGGTGGAGCCACAAATCCACACGGGAGTTCAAAAACCTATTTTAAATAATACTAGTATAGTTTTTCAGCAACACACTACTTTTACACATACTGCTGTCTTAGAAAACCTTAATGTACTAGCTTTTCACTTATATTTAAGTATCCATTTCACATTTTAAGTCCGCAGTTAAGTTTCAACCCTTCCCCCATTCTACTTAATGCCAGATTCCATAGTAACAGTTCATGGAACATTCAACTGTACTGGCAGGTCACAAGTTCACCGTAGTTTCAAGTTCAACACACAAGCTTACTAATGCAACCAGCAGGTGCGGTTGACTTTTTTCAAAATATTACCTTATGGTATCTACTGTACCTTTAAAACATTTTCTAATAACTAATCACAAACATGATATCTCAGCAAACTAACATGCATTCTATTTTTGAGTGCACAATCTTGATGAACAGCCAATTACTTATCAGCTTCTTAAAAAACATGTTCTCCACCATTTTAGATACCTCCCATTCTACCAACTGACTACCCAAGCTACAGACATATTTTCATTCCTTCCAGACATCCCTTCAAGATGCTCACAGTGTGGATTGTAGGGCACAGGTATGCTGAACAGAGAGGTATTGACAAACATCTAGGTTTGCAAAATGTGGATATTAAATGGATTGCACAGAGAGGGTTAAAGTGGCACCATTTGTTGCCAACCCCCTGACCTCATGATTGTGCACTGTGGTGGCAATGACCTTGGCACATTGACTGAGGTAGGGCTGTAAATGGTAATGAAGGATAACTTTGCACAATTGATGTTGCTTTTGCCTCAAGCTGTCTTTGTATTCTCTAATAGATGTCAAAGACAGAAATAGAAGTGGTCAAATCAATTCTGTCCACAGTTTGAGAAAGCTAGGAAGAACGTCAATAAGCTGTTTGTGCATACCTCAGAGATCATAGAATGGGGTCCATCTACAACAACAATCTACGTTTTGATATTGACCACATCTACAGAAGTGATGGAGTGCTCTTCACAGATCAAGGAAACAGAGTCTTCCTCCACAACCTAAAGCTGTGCATCCGCACTTACATGTAGCTACAACAAACTCATAATGAAAAAAAGGGCTCTTTTTACAGCCACCTTATAAACCAACAGTCAATCTTACTTTTTAAGAAACATACATACTCTTTTTTTTAATTTTGACTGGAGTCGCAAACCCATCGCAGTTACACGGGGGGCCACACTGAGAGACGTGTTGGAGTCGCGACTCCAGGCACGCAACAAAAAAAAATGCCCCTCATTCTCATTACTCAAACTTTGCCTCGAGGACCTCATCCCCCGCAGCACAGCCATTTTATGCATTAAAAAAACCCATTTACCCCCCCCCCCAGGGCTTTTTATTTTGCCCTGGCTACCCAATGTCCCGGGGCATGCCCTCTCGTTGGGGACCACGGATGGAGCCCCAATGCCCTCACGGTCCCAGCCGGCTCCCTGCCTCCTGCGGGAGCCGGCATTGCTTTTGGACAAGGGTAGCTGCTGACATGCAGCTCATGTCCCTAAGGGGCACCCTGGGACATTGCTGGAGCCGGCCCTGGGGGTGGCGGTCCCCAGTGCCATAGAGGGTTACAGGAGGGGGGCCACGCGGCCCCCCTTCCATCAGTATTAAAGCCCTGGGGAGGTGGTGGTCCCCGGGGGTCTGCAACGGACCTCTGTATTCGAATAATTGGTTCCCTGGGGAGGTGGCAGTCCATGGGGCTTGGGGGCGGGGGGGGCCGCAAGGCCCTCCCAATATCTGAATGCCCCGGGGAGGTGAAGGTCCCTGGGGCGGCGCCGGGATCAGGAGCCCCCCCACGCATTTTATTAAAAGCCCCGGGGAGGCGGTGGTCCCCAGGGCTGTGGGGTGCCGCGTGCCCCCGCACATAATTAAGCCCCAGGGAGGTGGGGGACCCAGGGGCTGCAGGGGTCCGTGCGGCCCCCACATATATTTAGCATATTGCCACTGGGACCTGGCTCACCTGGGCGTTCATTAAAGCTAAGCGCAGTAGACCGGGCTTTGTTTTTTGTTTTGTTTTTCGGCGGGATTCGTGCACCCAGCGTGAATCCCACCTAAAAAATAAAAAAATTTAAAAATAATTCTTTATTGAGTCCTGGGGGTCCCTGTGAGACCCCCTGACCAGGCCTAGGTGGTCAGGGTGTTTCTACCCTGCCCCCTTTTTCTTTTTGTTAACCATTTATTCCCTTTTTTATTGTGACTTGGTAAAACAGAGTCACAAGATGGCTGCCAACACTTCTTGGTTTGGAGTGTTGACAGCCAATCAAAATGAAGCTCATGATCGGGAGGGTTGGCAAATCCACCGCGGTCACCAGATATCGATATTTATTATTTTTACATTTCTCTACCGAATGGAAAGCAAAGAGTACACTCTGGAACAACAGCTACCTCTCTGACAAATTTTGTGTAATTCCGTTTAGCAGTTCGGGCTGTAGCCACGGCAAAAGTTCCTATGTAAATTAACATTCAGAAAACACGTTTTGGGACCCCCTTTTTTCTCGACCCTGCTTTACGACTCATCCCAAAACTTTGAAGACAGGAGCTGACCAGAGCACCACATTAGTTTTGAAAAGTTCGCGAAGATTCGTCAAACGGCGAAAAATATATTGGCAAATCAAGAAATGCTTTTCCTATGGTAACTAGGTACTAACTATAACTAACTACTGGCGACGGTAATGGAAATATATATATATATATATATATATATATATATATGGCACAACTTCAAGATCCTAATTGCTATTGCCGTATCAGCTCCACACACTCCACAGGGGTGAAAGAACGATTTCATAGAGCCCTGGAAGGGAACTGGACTATTATCAAAAGAAGAGATGGACTTTCTTAAGAACGACTATCCTGTCGCACCACAATTGTATCTTATCCCTAAGATTCATAAAAATCCTCTGTGTCCCCCTGGAAGACCTATTATTTCAGCAATTGGGGGTCTTTTGAAAAATACCAGCAGATACATTGATTTCTTTCTCCAACCCTTTGTCCAGAGTCTACCTTCTTATATTGGAGATACTGGGGACTTTCTGAGAAAAATACAGTATCATCAATGGAATGACAATTATGTTTTTCTGACACTTGATGTACAGAGTCTTTATACAAGCATCAAGCATGAAGATGGTCTCAATGCCATGAATTTTTTTCTAAACAAGAGGGCATTGGAACTTTACCAACATACAGCCATGCTATTAGACATGGCAAAATGGTGTTTGCATAATAACTTTTTTCTGTTTGACAGGCTACACTATCAGCAAATTCAAGGTACGGCCATGGGTACTTGCTTCGCCCCCAGCTATGCTAATTTGCATATGGGCTGGTGGGAGGAGCGGGTACTCATGGCTGATTACCCATCACAAATGCTAGAGAACATAAGACTTTACACAAGATACATAGATGACATCTTTATCTTGTGGAAAGGCACAGAGGAAACTGCCATAAAATTTTCCAAAGATCTCAACAACAATGAGTTGAATTTGAAATTCACTTGTACTACCAGCAAAGAGAAAATTCATTTCTTAGATCTAGAATTGTACATCCAAGATGGCAATATAGAGTCAAGATCCTATAGAAAGAGTTCCTCAGGAAACTCTATCTTACACGCTAGCAGTTTCCATCCAAGCAAGCTTATTGAAAGTATTCCCTACGGTGAATGCTTGAGGATGAAACGAAACTGCAGCTCGGTTTCCAGTTTCAACCAAGCAAAGAATGGACTCTTTGATAGACTAAGTAACAGAGGGTACAATCCAGAGATCTTACACAAGGCAGAGAACAAATGTGCCAAAATAGAAAGAGCCAAGCTACTCAAAGTAGACAAAACCATCTCCACTTCGACACTAGATTCCCAACTAGCACACCACCAAGACTGATCACTGGCTACAACATTTACCACAACAACATACGCAAAATACTTATTAAACATTGGCCATCAGTGCGTAGTGATCCAACAATAGGAGAGATATGCAAAATATCCCCACAAATCACATTTAGACGAGCAAAATCCATGCGGCAGGAGCTCGTTTGCAACTCCCCTAGATCAGACACAAAAGCAGAATGGCTCCAAGCACGAAACGGATTTTACAAATGTGCTAAATGTAAGGCATGCAAGCATGGGATTAACACCCGCAGCCTTAGTTTACCATTCAAACATACTCCATTTGAAATCCGCAGCAACTTTACATGCAAGACAGATTTTGCAGTGTATGTTTTAAAGTGTACATGCAATAAATTGTATGTAGGTAGCACCATCCACCAGGTACACATACGAATTCTGCAGCACCTTCGTGCTATTAGCAGTGATGACCCTTCATATCCCGTGGCACGTCACATAAATACTGTACACAGGGGTAGAAGTGAAGATCTCTCATACTTCGTGATAGACAGTGTCCCTAAGAACATCCGGGGAGGAAACAGACTACTGTCTCTACGAAAACTTGAATCTAGATACATTTTGTTACTAGATAGCAAGATTCCGAAAGGATTAAATGCTGATGAGGCCCTCAGTGTGCATCTGCAATGAATACAGCACACATAGCACTGTAGCATGAATATTTACTTTAAAGACTTCTTTTTTGAGTTTTGCCCACTCTTCAAAAACACAGGTTTGACACTTTGGTAAACACATTTTACTTTTGGCTTGTTTGTTCCCCATACATGTTTTGGCTCTTAATGTTGGAGTCACATGCAGTCACTACCCACTAGGGTTCAACTGTTTTCTTTTCTTTTTGAAGCGAGTCATTTTAAAAACATTGATGTTTATATTTTGTACTTGGTGTTTCACGATGGGAGATAACATTTATTTGTTTATTGTTTCTCTCAGACTCGCACTCGCAATTGCGACTCTTTCTATGTTTATGAACAACCTTTCTTTTTGGGCAGTCAAGCCATTGGTGTATTTAAACGTGACAATTACGTCTTACCTGTGTTCAGTGACCAAGGCGGCAAGTCCGTCGAAACGCGTTTGGCTTTGGTGTGAATAAACATTCTTCTTGACGAAATTTCCCACGGAGTCAGTGCCTTTTCGATATTGTTTGAATTGGATCGTCGAATATATATATATATATATATACATACACACACACACACTACTGGCAATCGCCAGTAGGTAGTTATAGTTAGAAACTAGTTTCCATAGGTAAAGCATTTTTGATTTGCTAATAACTTTGGCTTCGTTTGACAAATCTTCACGAAATTCTCCAAAACAAAAGGTCTAGCCAGGTCAGCTCCTATCCTGAAAGTTTGGGGGTGATTTGTCAAGCGGGGGCTGAGAAAAAAGGGGGGTCCCTAAACATGTTTTTCGTGTGTTAATTTCCAAAGGAAATTTTGAGACAGGCTACAGCCCGAACTGCTGGACGGAATTGCACCAAATTTGGTAGAAAGGTAGCTCTTAGTTCAGAAAGCGACCTTTTTTTAAATGGTGTAAATCCGTTCAGTAGTTTGTGAGAAATGTAAAAAAAAATATTGATATCTAGGGGCGAGGTGGATTCGCGACTCCTTCGAGCACAAGCTCAATTTTTATTGGCTGACAACACTCCAAACTAGAATGTGTTGGCAGCCATTTTGTTATTCGGTAACCCAGTCACAAGAAATGAAGGAAAAATAAAGATGAAAATGTAGAAAAGGGGTCAGGGTACAAATACCCTACCCCCTACCCTACCCTCTAGGCTTGTTCAGGGGCTCTCACAAGGCCCCCCAGGGCAAAAAGAGCATTTGTTTTTATAAAACGGCAGAAGTCGCGCTGAGGTCGCAGAGTCTGCTGAGAAATGCTTTAAAAAATGAGGCATTTCATATTCAAAAAGCCCCCGGGTGGGCCAGGTCCTGGGGCCACTCCGAAATTAATTTTTGGGGGCTCATAGGGGTCCCCGCAGCCCTGGGAACTGCCACCTCCCCTGGACACAAATAGAAATTAGTGAGGGGGCCTTGTGGGACCCCCGAGCCCTGGGGACCGCCACCTCCCGGGGCATTTAATATTTAAATTTGGGGTCCGTTATGGACCCCCTTGCTCTGGGGACCACCACCTCCCCGGGGCTTTAGATCTTTTGAGAGTGGGGCCGCGTAGCCCTCCTCCTGGAGCTATTGATGGCCCTGGGGACTGCCACCCCCCCAGGGCCGGCTCCTGCAGTGTCCCAGTTTGCCCACCCCTGGGACATTGCTGTTTGCTATGAGAGAGTGGGAACAGAGCTCCCGCCCTGTCATAACAAACACTGGTTTGCCTTGTTGCAGCGAGAGGAGGAAAACCTCCTCTCACTTCGAGGAAGCAAAGCAGAATTGCTTTTGGACAAGAGAAGCTGCATGTTAGCAGCTCCCCTTGTCCAAAAGCAATGCCGGCTCCCGCAGGAGGCAGGGAGCCGGTGGGACCTCTAGGGCATTGACGTTCCCCCACATTCCCCAACACAGAGGCCAGGCCCTGGGGGATGGGGTCCCTGAGCCAAACGTGGCCTGGGAGGGGGGCAACGATGCCCTCCTCCCGTTTCCTGTCACAAAAAAAAGATGAGCATGCCTCGGGGATGGGGTCCCCGAGGCGAATGAAAATTAGTGATAGTGGATGTTTTTATTAAAAAAATTGGAGTTGCGACCCTAGCTTAGCTCTCAGCACAGCCTCCTAGTGTGAACACGAAGGGTGTGCAGCTCTCAGCGCGGCCCCCTAATGTGAACATGAAGGGTGCGTAGCTCTCAGCGTGGCCTCCCAGTGTGAATATGATGGGTGCGCGGTTCTCAGCGCGGCTCCCAAGTGCGAAAGTATATTTAACAGTAATATAACTTTATTGCAATTAGAAATATATCATTTTCATAATTAGTTTACATAATCTCTTGGTCTAATATACATATTCAACTAGTATACATATAGTTTTCAACATAAAAAAAAATTCGCGGGAGTCGCGCACCCAGCGCGACAGCAAACATTCATTATGTTACGCGGGGTGGGGAGCCGCGCTGCCGTCGCATACCAAACAGGCACATGACGCGATCCCATACGTATGACGTTACGCGGGGCCAGGTACCGCACACCTGTCGCTAACCAAACGCGCATCCGGCACGACTTTTCCAATATGGCAGCTTCAATCCGCGCACCCACCGAGATAGGTACACATTGGGTGCGCGACTCCACTTTTTCTCAAAAAAACCAAAAAACAAATATTCATATGTAAGAAAACAGAAGACATACAATTTTAATAACAAAAAAAATAAAAACTATTTTTAGGATATTAAACTTACAAAATATCACAAAAAACAAAAACAAAATGACTGAACAAACCATAGGTTTAATGAGCATTATAGTTAGAAATTAGCATTTAAAAAAACCTTTGAAATTCACTAAAAAAAACATAGGTTTCAGGGACGTTATAGTTAGAAATTATCAAGTTAGAAATGATCATTTAAAAAACCTTTGAAATTCACCGAAAAAACCATAGGTTTCAGGCACGTTATAGTTAGTTGGACATTTCACTCGTATAAAACCATAGAAATTCTGGTGTTATAACTAATTCAGCTAACTATAACTCGCGCCCCCGCAATGCACTGCTGATGACGTCACATATTACATCATTCATGACATGGTCAGTGACATCACTGATAACATCACTGATGACATCTCAAATGACATCACTGATATAAAGAAAAATATTTTGGTTTGGATACTATTCCGCAAAATGAAAGAGCAGGCTACAGAAAAAGGAAGTTGAGACAACTGGAGTCAAAATATATCAACAGGCTTCATACAAAGACTCCCAAAGGCATCAACAACGATGAGGAAATGTACATTCATCTATAAACATGTAAATACTTAATAACATTGAATATTCCTTCATGAGTTATCACGAGTGTCAACTTGTGCCAAGG